>NC_137787.1:201729957-202404957 GCF_963383645.1 Muscardinus avellanarius
CTACAGGGAATTTATCCCCCTCCCCTAGGTCCAACTACTGATGAATCACTCAGTTCAAAAAGCCAAGATATGCCTGGAGTATTTGGTAAGAAACCCTCACACCAAACACCTGCACTGTGCTGAGGGCTGGGCCGCTGTTTGCAGCATTTCCCAAAGTTCCAAGGTGCAGACGGTGGAGGGAACTGACTTGGTTTGAAGCCTGAATCTCATTCCTGTGTCCCATAGACTTAGCGTCCAAGAGTCAAATTCCCAAGAGGTTAGAAAATGACATAGAATCTAGATGGTGAGCCCTAAAGCACCTCAGAGCTTGCTTCTCAGGTGAGGCCCATGGGCCAGCAGCATCTGCGTCCTGTTAGCAACGCCCCGGGTTGAGCCCCGTGCACATGGAGCCCGCCTGTGTCCAGGTGCTGCGGAGGCTCCTGCCCTGGGAGCCCCGAGGCGAGCCCAGCCTCCTCCAGCCTCCTCAGCTGGGCTGTGAGGACGGTCCCCAGGAGACAGCGAGAGCCCCTGACCTGACCAGACCCCGGGTTCAGGCTCTGTCCTTGGCTCCCCCCGGGAAGCCAGGGTTTCCTGCTCTCCAGGGGCCTGATGGACCATCGGTGGGGTGGAGGACTGCTGGTCTAGACTGCACTGTCCAATAACAGATTTGAGATGCAAGCCTCAGGTATAATGTTTTCTAACAGCCATATGAAAAGAAGCAGGTAATGCTCATTTTATTAACATTTAGTTCTATTATTTCAACATGTAATCTATATAACATTATTAATAAGTTTTCCAGACTTTTAATCAGAGTCTTAGACATGCAGTTTGTGGGTGACACTCAGAGGCTGTGTCGTGGGCCCAGCCATGCTCCACTGGGGTCCCTGTGGCCAGACCCACCCCCACACAGTGCTCAGCATCCAGCTCAACCCTCATCCCACTCTAGGGAAACTGAGGCCTGACGACATCCCTGAGCAGGGCTGGATCAGAGCACAGGCCGGCCCCAGCTCACGGCCATGCCTCTGGGCCCAGTCAGTCTCCTGTTGAGGGGCCCCAGTAGATGATGGCCATCCCCTGCCCGACACGAGGCCCTGGGTGGCTGCACACAGGGCCCTCGGGAGAGCCTGGTCAGGAGGCTTCTGCTGGGAATGGAGACGCCCTTCAGGGGCAGGGAGCCTCTCCAGGAGCCCTCGGCCTGAAAGCTGGGCTGAGAGAGGCTTATGAGTGATTGCCTATTACCTGGAGTGGAGGACTTCCCAGCATGCCTTTGCTGCTGCCCACCTTCCTAAACCTCCCTCCTCAGAGCGGGAGACTGCCCTCTGCTGCTGGCGCCACACTCTGGGCAGGTTGGCTCCCCCAGTGCCCAGCACTGTCCCACTGAGACGGCCAGTTACGATCCCCGCTGCCACTTGCTCAGCTTCCACTGAGGTCCCAGCCCCGCTGGGGGCTATTTTATTTGATTGTCCTAAAGCCCCATGAAAAGAGCACTCTTGTAATCCCAGCATTTGAGAGGCTGAGACAGGAGAATCATGGTTCGCGGCCAGCCTCAGCTACTTAGTGGGGCCCTTTGCAACTCAGTGAGACGCTGTTTCAAAATAAAAGATTAAAAAATAGGGCTGAGGGTGTAGCTTGGAGGTAGAATGCTCCTGGGTTCCATCCCCAGTACTGAAAAAAAAAAAAACCCACGAGATAAACATGCACCCATTTTACAGAAGAGCAGGTAAAGGTCAGAGACAAGAGGAAACTCATCCAGCTCACGTTCTGGTGAGGAGAGCCAGGAGGTGGGTGGGTCCGTGAGACACGAAGTCAGGAGTCCTGTGGTAGCAGCCCCCTAGGAGACATCAGACTCACATAGAAAGCAGTAAGGCTACGCTGCTGCAGAATCAGGAAAGACACCTGCTCGTACCTGGGGACAGACGCAGGACAGACTTACGCGGAGGCGGGAAGTGGAGCCGTGACCACTGGGGCCGGGTTTGCAGCTTCGTCTTTGGGGCACCGTGGAATGTCAGGCTGCCCGACAGTCTCAGATTTCCTGCAATCATTTCGGGAGGCCATGGCCTGCCGGCCCTGTCCACGGGGCTCCCTGGTCCTGGTTTCTGTCAGAGTGCTCGCCGACTGACCGAGCTATGGACAGCACACAGAGCGCCCTCCTCGTCACGCCTCTAATGTGTTCTGTGTGCTTCTCCCAAGATGAGATCCTCGTCCAAGAGATTTTGGAGCCAAACAAATCAAAAGCGTCTGAAATTCAAAAAACATCGTCAGCATCATCAACAAAGGAAAGCCAGCAGAAAGGCAAGTGGGCCATCTCCAACCCTCTGGCGCACGGGCCCTCGAGCCTTGCTAGGGAGCGCAGGGCCCTGCTGCCCCAGGTGGTCAGCACCAGCCGAATCGGCAGAGCCACGTGCAAAGCAAAGTCCTCTGTCCAAAGCCTTGCCGGCTTCCCGGGCCTGAGGCTTCAGCCCCATGGCGATGCCTCGCCTGCTCTGGGACGCTCCCGTGTGCACGTTCATGCAGGATGCAAAGGGGGCTTCGGCGCTGCAGGAACAGGAGGCATAGAAATGAGAACGCGGACGGAGCCAATGTGTTCTGTCAGGACCCCATCCTGTGTCCACCTGCAGCTTCTGAGCGGGCAGGGCAGTTCTTTGTCCCCATTCCCCAGGAGGCTACGCCCAGGTTTGACCCACGTGCCCAGGGTCACAGCGCGGTAAAGACTGCACTTTCTCAAAGTGCAGCGTTACAGCGTCAAAACCCTGTCTCAGTAAATAAGACAGCAGGCTGAGGACTTGAGAATGTGAGGGGCGGAGGCCAGGGGAGACCCGGTGTCAGAAATCTCCAAGCAGCAGGAAGGCACCTCGTTTTCTGGAAATTTTGCATTCAGATGCAAATAACTTTCCAATTCCTAGGATTGTTCACTTGGCACTGCCCAGGCCCAAACCACCCGGCCCGAGATGGTCGGTGACACCTTGCTTGGTTTACCAAGACACATTGTCAAATAGAACTTGAAAACTTATCATCCCAGCTTAATGGTTTAACATAAAGCATACACCAAAAATGTTCATAAGTGTGTGATCCAGAAAACTCTCCCTCTTTCCCCATGTTCCTCATGAAAGAAGATAAAGCGGTCAGCATTGATGAGAACTCCGAAGCCGAAGGTTCTGAGAATTACCGCGAGCTGTTAGACAGTCTCCATTTCTCTTCTGGCAACGAGGACAAAGTTTATAACACCGGTAAATATGGCCCTGCGGCCCCTGCCCAAGCCCCAAAGGCAACAGGAGACGGAGCAGGCTGGTGCCGACGGACACTCCCCTTGGTGAAGGCGAGGGCCTGGCTAGGGACCGTGGCTGCTTCGCCCCGTTGGGCAGGTCTCCTCAGGGCTGAGGAACGGCAGCTGCCGTCCTGCCCCGGAGCCTCACCCTGGGAAGGCACACAGCTGAGCGGAGCCCAGCAGACTGTCCATGGGTGGGCAGATGCCGGGAGGGACAGGAGGGAGCTGCTCCAGGGCTGGGTCCCTTCTCCCAGACTCTCAGCTAAGTCATCCTCCTCCATGGGTGGAAGGGAGCTGGAGTCAGAGCATGCTCCCAGGAACCCCAGGACTTGGGACAAGCCTCCCTCCAACGAGGCTGCTGGGAATCCACCGTGTGCAAAGGCTCAGAGGAGAAGCGTGACTCCCACGGGGCAACAGTCTTTTGGGGCTCAGCCCCAAAGACTAAACCCCAGGAAGGGAATACGTACAGTGCATAGGACACACGTGTAGGCTGTCTTTGGTGTGCCCACATGCAGGACCAGATGCAACCCCCAAGCATGCTGGTCTCAGGCATGGTGGGGGGGAGTGCTTATTAATACATGTTCCTGGGCCCACCGAGCAGAAAGGCCCATTCTTCTAAGTTTCTCCAGTGACCTGTCACTGGTATTCTGAAGGATCAAAGTAGACAGTTTAAGGGATTAAACAAGAACACAATTCTACTTTAACAAGTATCTCTACTACCCCTGAACTCGTCCCGCTCACAGACTGCAAGCCGCCCGGGGGTAGTGTGGCATTGACAAGGCTGCTCTTCTCTTTCTTCCATTCCTTTGTTTTTTGCTTATTAGTGGGGATTCTGCTTTAAGAAAGAACTTCCCCTTATCCTCTTTTTTCTATTTACTTATTTTTTATATTTTATTGGTGCATTATATTCATACATCATATTGGAGTAAAAAACTTGTGTGTACAAACATGTACAAATCACTGATTTAACCCCTACCCAACCACCCCCCATTCCCTCCCCATCCCTCCCTCCCTTGCTTGGCTTAGTGGTTGACTTCGATATGTTTAAGTACTTTATGTGTTTTAGAGATTCTCTTCTTCCCCCCTCCTTTCTCCTCCTTTAGGTTACCTTGTTTGCTCCTCTATAGGATTTCCTTTTTCATCTAGAGTTCCTCCTATGACCCATTTCTCCCTAACTCTCACATATTAGGGAAAGCATCTGATTTCTTATTTTTTGTGACTGACTAATCTCACTTAGCATAATGTCCTCCAGTTCCATCCATTTCCCTGAAAATGACGTAATTGAGTTTTTTTAATGGCTGAGTAAAATTCCATTGTGTACATATCCCACAGTTTTGTAATCCATTCATCTGTTGATGGACATCTTGGCTGGTTCCATAGTTTGGCAGTGGTGAATTGTGCAGCTATGAACATAGATACACATGCATTAGTTTGGTAGTTTGGTTTCCTATCTTTTGGGTAGATACCCAGAAGTGGTATTGCTGGATCAAATGGTAGATTTGTTCCCATTCTTCTGAGGATTCTCCATACTGTTTTCCAAAGTGGTTGCACTAATTTGCAATCCCACCAACAATGTCTTAGAGTTCCCACTTCTCCACATCCTCGTCAGCGTCTGTTGTTGTTTGTGTTTTGAATGATTGCCATTCTAGTTGGAGTTAGGTGAAATCTCAGGGTAGTTTTGATTTGCATCTCTCTGATTGCCAGTGATGTTGAGCATTTTTTCATGCATTTATTGGCCATTTGAATTTCTTCTTTTGTGAAGTGTCTATTTAGTTCGCTTGCCCATTTTGTTATTGGATGCTTTTTCTTAGTGTTGAGTTTCTTGAGTTCTCTGTATATTCTAGATATTAGTCCTCTATCGGCGGGGTAGGTGGCAAAAATCTCCCATTCTGTTGGCTCTCGATGTTTCCTTTGCTGAACAGAAGCTCTTCAGTTTCATGCAATCCCATGTATTGATTCACCTTTTAATGTGTTGTGCCTTTGGGGTCTTGTTGAGAAAGTGTTTATCTGTACATATGTGTTACAGTGTTGGACCTATGCCCTCTTCAAGGAGCTTCAAAGTATCTGGTTTGATTTCTAAGTCTTTGATCCATCTTGAATTGACTTTTGTATAGGGTGAGAAAGTAGGATTTATTTCCAATTTTCTGCATATGGCTAACCAGTTTTGCCAACACCATTTGTTGAACAGGCTATCTTTTTTCCAGTGTATGTTTTGGGCCCCTTTGTCAAAAATCAATTGGCTGAAAGTGTGTGGACTTGTTTCTGGGTCTTCTATTCTGCTCCATTGGTCTATGTATCTGTTTTTGTGCCAGTACCATGCTGTTTTTATTAGAATGGCTTTGTAGTATAGTTTAAAGTCAGGTATTGTGATTCCTCCTGCATGGTTTCTGTTGCTGAGAACTACTTTGGCTATTCTGGGCTTTTTGTTATTCCAGATAAATTTAAGGACTGATTTTTCTATGTCTGTGAGGAATGAACTTGGTAGTTTAGTGGGCATTGTGTTAAATCTGTAGATCACTTTTGGGAGGATGGCCATTTTAATGATATTTATTCTGTCAATCCATGAACATGGAAGAACTTTCCATCTTCTAAGATCTTCTTTGATTTCTTTTTGCAATATCTTATAATTTTCTTTGTAGAGATCATTTACGTCCTTGGTTTATTCCTAAGTATTTTATTTTTTGTGGGAGATCCTGAGTGGAAGTGTTTTCTGAATTTCCTTTTCAGTGGATTTACGGTTGGTGTACAAGAAAGCTTCTGAATTTTTAAGATTGATTTTGTATCCAGATACTTTGCTGAATTTGTTGATCAGACCTATAAGGCTTTTGGTTGGGTTTGTTGGGTTTTCTAAGTATAGTATCATGTTGTCTGCAAATAGTGAAAGCTTGAGTTCTTCTTTTCCTATTTGTACTCCTTTGGTTTCCTTTTCTTGCTTTATTGCTCTGGCTAGAGTCTCAAGTACTATATTGAAGAGAAGTGGTGATAATGGACATCCTTGTCTCATTCTGGTTTTTAGGGGGAATTCTTGAAGTTTTTCCTCATTTAATATGATGTTGGCGGTGGGCTTATTGTAGTTGCCTTAATAATGTTGAGATATGTTCCTTCTATTCCAATTCTCTGCAGTGTTTTATCATAAATGGATGTTGGATTTTATCAAATGCTTTTTCAGCATCTATTGAAATGATCATGTGATTTTTGTCTTTGATTCTGTTTATATGGTGAATTACATGGATTGATTTTCGTATACTGAACCAGCCTTGCATCCCTGGGATGAACCCTACCTGGTCATGGTGTATGATTTTCTTGATGTGGTTTTGAATATGTGTTGCTAGTATTTTAATAGTTTTGAATCCAAGTTCATCAGAGATATAGGCCTGCAGTTTTCTTTCCTTAAACTGTCTTTATTCGGTTTGGGTATTAGTGTGATGTTGGCTTCATAGAATGTATTTGGGAGAGTCCTGGTTTTATCTATTTCATGAAATAGTTTGAGGAGTATTGGGGTTACCTCTTCCATAAAGGTTTTATAGATTTCACTTGGGAAACCATCTGGTCCTGGGCTTTTCTTTGATGGTAGGCTCTTTATTGCTGTTTCAATCTCTTTGTTATTGGTTGATTTAAAGTGTTCTATATCTTCTTGACTCAGTTTGTAAAGGTTGTATTTATCTAGGAAGTTGTCAATTTCCTCCAGATTTTCCATTTTGTTGGAGTATAGTTTTTCAAAGTAGTTTCTGATAATCCTCTGGATTTCTACACTGTCAGTAGTAATGTCTCCTTTTTCATATCTTATCTTCATAATTTGGGTTGATTCTCTCTTTTTTTTAGTTAGGTTGGCTAGTGGTTTATCTATCTTGCTAAATTTTTCAAGAAACCAGCTTTTGGTTTTGTTGATTTTCTGTATTTTTTTTAATTCTGTACTTCATTAATTTCTGCTCTAATTTCAATAATTTCCTTCTTCTGCTGGCTTTAGGGTTCAATTGGTCCTGCTTTTCAAGGGCTTTGAGGTGTATCATTAAGTTATTTATTTGAAGATTTTCTGTTTTCCTTATGTGAGCACTCAGTGCTATAAATTTTCCTCTTAATACTGCCTTCAAAGTGTTCCAGAGGTTTTGATATGTTGTATCTTTATTTTCATTTGGTTCTAGAAATTTGATTTCACCTCTTACATCTTCTATGACCCATTCCTCATTCAGAAGTGTGGTGTTCAGTCTCCACATGTTTATGTTGTTTCTCTGGATCTTCTTATATTTGATTTCTAGTTTCATTTTATTATGGTCTGAAATGACACAGGGAAGTGTGTAATATTTTTTGAATTTTCTAGTGCTCATTTTGTGTCCCAGGGTGTAATCTATTTTGGAGAAGGTTCTGTGAGCAGCTGAGAAAAATGTAAACTCCGCTATAGTTGGGTGAAATATTCTATATGTGTCCAACAGGTCCATTTGATTGATGGTGTTCTTTAGTTCTGAGACATCTTTACTGACCCTTTGTCTGGAAGATTGGTCTAGTATTGTGAGAGGTGTGTTGAAGTCTCCCAGTATTATTGTATTGGGATTTATGTGTGCCTTCATGTCACAAAGAGTTTTTGAAAGTAGCTGCCCCTATGTTTGGAGCATAGATGTTGATTATTGTTATTTCCTATTGCTGGATTATTCCTTTTACCAGTAAAATATGACCTTCTTTGTCTCTTCTAATAAGTTTGGGTTTGAAGTCTAACTTGTCTGATATCATAGTTGCTACTCCTATTTGTCTTCGAGTTCCATTAGCATGGATTACCTTGCTCCAGCCCTTTACCTTGAGTTTGTTCCTATCATTACTTGTAAGGTGTGTTTCTTGTAAGCAGCAGATGGATGGATTCTGGTTTTTAATCCATTTTGCCACTTTATGTCTTTTTATTGGGGAGTTGAGGATATTTACATTCAGTGTGATTATTGAGAGATAATTTTTAATTCCTAACATGTTAAGATTTTATTTCTGTTTGAGATACTGTTTATTCTTCTTCGCTTAGTTGTCTGCTGGATGGGAAATCTAGTTTCTCTGGTTCTGGCATGTATTACCTATTTCTTCTTTGTAGTTAATCTCCTTGAGTATTTTCTCTAGTGCTGGTTTTGAAAACATAAATTCCTTCAGTTTCTGTTTGTCAAGGAAGCTTCTTATTTCCCCATTTAATTTGATAGATAGTTTTGCTGGGTAGGAAATTTTTGGCTGGAAGTTGTTTTCTTTCAGAGTTTGGAATATGTTACTCCATGCCCTTCTGGCTTTCATGAAAGACTTGGTTTGGGAAGTCTGGAGTGATTCTAATTGGTTTGCCTCTGAATGTCACTTGGGCTTTTGTTTTTGTTGCCTTTAAGATTCTCTGCTTGGCTTCCACATTGGTCATTCTGACAATGATGTGGCATGGGGAACCTCTTCTCTGATCCTGTCTAAAGGGAGTTCTATACGCTTCCTGGACCTGTGTATCGACCTCTTGTCTATGTTTGGAAAATTTTCTGCTATTACTTCCTTGAAGAGATTATTGATCCCTTTGGTTTCACCTTCTTTTCCTTCCTCTATTCCAATTATTCTTAGGTTAGCTCTCTTAAAATGGGCCCATATTTCTTGTGTCAAATTCCTCCTGTCAGATTTTTTTTTCTAAATTATAAACTATGCATTCATTTTTGGAGTGATCATCTTCTAGGAGCGAGATTCTATTCTACATGTGGTCTAATTGATTGTTTATATTTTGAATTGAGACCTTTACTTCAATTATTGCATCCTTTATCTCTTTTAGACTCTCTCTGAATTCTTTTTGACGGTCCTGTACTATTTCTACAGTTATTTTCCTGATTTGATCTTCTAGAGATCTCTGAATTTCTGTTTTATCAGGTTCTGATGTTGTGGGGTTGTGGGCATTCATTGCTCCATTGTTATTCCTCTTTCCCATGATTTCAGAAGTTTGTGCCTTCTCTGGGTTCTTCCCTGGGTAACTACGACTTCACTTAAGGTGCTCTGGATCTCAGTCTGTGGTAATCTCAGTCACCACTACTCCTTTACTGGGTTGTATCACAAAGTCTCAGACCCAGGGAGTTAATCGAGGCTGCGGGAGACCATGGCGCTGCCAGGCTGGGTGTTTTCCCGCAGGGAGCTGTGACTAGGGTGTGAGATCTCTGCCACCGCTATTCCTTCACTGGGTTGGACTGCAAAACCTCAGACCCAGGGAGATTATCAAAGCTGCGCAAGTTCCTGGGGGTGCAGTACTGGGATTTTTCCTTTAGGGGCCGCAATTTGACTCACAGTTGTTGAGTGTCAGATATAGCTGTAGTGGACTTGGTGAACTCGCTGCCACCACCGCTGGCAATATGGTGCCGCTGCCACGCCCTTGGCCGTGAGGCTGGCGTATTTCTTCTCTGGTTTTGAGCTCAACTCAGAGTCCCTGCAGGGTATGCTGAGCCTGGTCCCTGGGAGCTTTAGATGCTCCTTGCACAGAAAAAACTGCTGACTTACACCCGGCTGTTCCGCAACTGCTCACCTCAGCTACCCGTCCACCCCTCCTCTCTGGAGCCTGGTGCATTGTTGAGTGTGCTGATCTGGAGCCGTCCAGTGAATTCGCTGCCGCCGGCAGTATGGCCTCTATTTACTTATTAGATGACTTATTAATAGGCACCAGAGTTTGATACCCACTTTAACCCGTGGATCATAACACACCAGTGGCATCGTGTGTTGGGCTGTCCACATGATCGCAGGCTGCCGGGCCTCCGGAGCCTCTTCCAGCTGCCCCCACCTCAGGCCACAGGATGCTCAGGGCCCCTCTGGCACCCTGCCCAGGCCAAGTGTAGAGACCAAGAACTGAATGCTGGACAAGACAGCCAGGGCCCTGTGGGCAGAGGAGCACTGGCTCTTGGTGCCCGGCCTCCCTCCCAGCTCCCTCTGTCTCCCTCCTTCTCTCCCTGCCTCCCACCTTCCCTCCTTCCTCTCTCCCTCCCCACCTCCCACCCTCCCCGCCTCCCTCCTTCTCCCCTCCCCCTCCCTTTCTCCCATCCTGTCTCCCTGCCTCCCCTCCATTACAGTTTACTCAGCCCTGATCCTCTCCAGGGTCTTTCATTCTGCAGTTTGCCATCGCATACCCAGCCCAGCGATTGGCCGATGCACAGGTGCTGGTGTGTGTTAGAAATGTATCTTCAGGGTAATTCCTCCTCTGGCCTGGCTGAGTCCCAAGATGAATGAGGAACTACCTGCAATTTTAGTAGTCAGATGGTGTCTGACTCTGAGTCTACCAACTGGCTTTCCAAACACTATTCTAATAGAGCTTCAACATGATCATGACATGTCAACTCAACATCGTAAAATAACTGCCCAAAATGATCACGTGTGTAACCATGAACGTCCCCAAATGATCACGTGTGTGACCACGAACGTCCCCAAATGATCACGTGTGTAACCAAGAACGTCCCCAAATGATCACGTGTGTGACCACGAACATCCCCAAATGATCACGTGTGTGACCACGAACGTCCCCAAATGATCACATGTGTAACCACGAACGTCCCCAAATGATCACGTGTGTAACCAAGAACGTACCCAAATGATCACGTGTGTAACCAAGAACGTCCCCAAATGATCACGTGTGTAACCAAGAACGTCCCCAAATGAACACGTGTGTAACCAAGAACGTCCCCAAATGATCACGTGTGTAACCAAGAACGTCCCCAAATGATCACATGTGTAACCACGAATGTCCCCAAATGATCACGTGTGTGACCACGAACGTCCCCAAATGATCACGTGTGTAACCACGAAAATCCCCAAATGATCACGTGTGTAACCAAGAACGTCCCCAAATGATCACGTGTGACCATGAACGTCCCCAAATGATCACGTGTGTAACCACGAATGTCCCCAAATGATCACGTGTGTAACCAAGAACGTCCCCAAATGATCACGTGTATAACCACGAACATCCCCAAATAATCACGTGTATAACCAAAAACGTCCCCAAATGATCACGTGTGTAACCACGAACGTCCCCAAATGATCATGTGTATAACCACAAACGTCCCCAAATGATCACGTGTGTAACCACGAACGTCCCCAAATGATCACGTGTGTAACCACGAACGTCCCCAAATGATCACGTGTGTAACCAAGAACGTCCCCAAATGAACACGTGTGTAACCAAGAACGTCCCCAAATGATCACGTGTGTAACCAAGAACGTCCCCAAATGATCACGTGTGTGACCACGAACGTCCCCAAATGATCACGTGTGTAACCACGAACGTCCCCAAATGATCACGTGTGTAACCAAGAACGTCCCCAAATGAACACGTGTGTAACCAAGAACGTCCCCAAATGTTCACGTGTGTAACCACGAACGTCCCCAAATGATCACGTGTGTAACCAAGAACGTCCCCAAATGATCACGTGTGTAACCACGAACGTCCCCACCTGTTTTTCTTTCATGTTCTTCATTAAAGAAGAAAATTCTGATAAGGAACTTCACATCAGTAGTCCTGAGAATAACCAAGAGTCGCACATCTCTTCTGAAGGTGAGGGGTGGCCATGGTGTCTCCTCAGGTGCCTAGAGCGGGCATCAGGGAACATTATGGGGGAGCTGGGCTCCAGATGGATGTCTACACAGAACTTGGCCATGACACAGTGCTCACCCCCTAGTGCTCACCCCCTCAGTGCTCACCCCCAGTGCTCACCCTCCAGTGCTCACCCTCCAGTGCTCGCCCTCCAGTGCTCATAAGGGCTGTTATTTCAGGGTTGCTTTCATTTTGCAAATCTCTAGTTATAAGTACATTTGAACATCTCATACTTAGCCATTTCTACAGCACCTTTATAAATATACTCATGCAATTGTGTGTGTGTGTGTGTGTGTGTGTGTGTGTGTGTGTGTGTGAACCCAGGCGCATTCAACCTCGGAGCTATACCCCCCAGCCCTATTTTATTTTTCTGGAGACAGGGTCTCACTAAGCTTCAGAGGGCCTCTCTAAACAGCCGAGACTAATCTCAAACCCGCAATCCTACTGTTTCAGCCTCCCAAGTACTGGGAATACAGGTATATGCCACCGTGACCAGCTTTTATTTTTAAGAATATTAGGCTGGACATGATGGTGCATACCTGTAATCCCAGTACTTGGGAGGCTGAGTCTGGAGATAGCAGGTTTGAGGACAGCCTCAGCTACTTAGTGAGGCCCTCTGCAACTTAACGAGACCCTATTTCAAAATAATAAAGTCGGGCGTGGTGGCGCACGCTTGTAATCCCCGTGCTTGGGAGGTGGAGACAGGAGGATCGCGCAGGTTCGAAGCCAGCTATGCTGGCTTAAGAGACCCTGTTTCCAAATAAAAAAGTATAAAATAGGTCTGGGAGCATAGCCCGGAGGTAGAAGGGTTTCCAGGAACCCCAGAACCACTAAAAATAAATAAATTAATAAATTAATAATAATAATAGGGCTGGAGGTATAACTCAGAAGTAGAATACCTCTGGGTCCTACCCCAGTGCCACACACACACACACACACACACACACACACACACACACTTAAGCAAAATATGTGTTGCATATATTTTATCAAATTTGTCAGTTGACTTCTGATGAAATATTTTCATGCCAAAAATTTCAGTTTTTGTGTCGTCCAAGTGATCGGTGTCTTGATGCCTCTGACACTGGAGTCACAGCTGGGAGTCTTTCCCTGCACTAGGAGTGCTGTTTTCACTAGCTGAGTACCTTCTCCTGCGTTTGAGGGCCCCACCCAGTGGAGTTCATCCTTGGTGCGAGGGGCCAGCTTCTTGTCGCTGTGGCTAAGACACAGATGAGGGCAATTAAGGGAAGAACGATTTCTCTAGGCCGCGGTGTCCGAGCTCTGCCCACCCTGGCTGCCATTGCTCTGGCCTGGGCGAGGGCAGGGTAGAGGAAAGCTGCTGGGCTCCTGTCATCCAGGAAGGAGAGAGGGAGGTAGGCAGGCAGGCGGGCAGGAGAGACAAGCCCTCCCAGGGCACGCAGGCGACCTGCTCTCTCTGAGGCTCCACTTCCCACTAGCCCATGCGGCGTCAGCTGTAGAATGTCCCCAAGAGCTCACTGATTAACGCTGGTGGTTGCTGTGGCCAGTCAGGAGGGTGACACTCTCTCATAAGTCCCGTCCAGTGGGTCTCTGCCGGTGGCCCGGGCTGGTGGTTGTGGCTGCAGAAGGAGGGCTTCCGGGGTGGGCCCTTAGGCTTCCATGGTTTCTCCTCTCCTCTCTGCTTCCTCCCGCCACTGGGTCCTGAGACCCCCAGTCCTCAGTCACACATGGACTGAACCACAGTACCTCCAAGGAAAGCTGTGAGCAAATAAGCCTTCCTCTGTTGGTCATGGAGACACTGATGGGTGCTGAGACCTCCACAGAACGCTGACTTGCCATAGTGCGAAATCTCTGCCCCTCCCTCACCTGGGAGAAGCCTCAGGGTGGCCCACGGGAGGAGCCGGAGCCCCTGGCCCTGTGGATTCTCTCCCAGCCTGGCAGATACTTCCTCAGTCACCTGTGGTGGCTGCTTTGCTTCCCTGGATCTTTATTATGATGGAGACCAAAAGTACGCCTTGCTGTCTGCGTGAAGCTGCACCCACGGGTCATGCTGGGTGCTCCCTGGGGCACCCAACACCTAAAGATGGCACTCTAAAAACAGCAACACTGACAGTGAGAAACTTTCATTAGTTGATTAATTATATACCTTTCCTGAATTATTTCTACACCAAAATTTTCTAAGCATTTTCTTCTAAAGAATATTAGGTGTGGCTTTGTATAGTCAGAGTATAAAGTTGAGTGTGAAATTTCCCTGGGAAGATCTAAGCAGAACAGAAACCACTGTGGCCTCCTGTAAGAAACCAGCAATGAGGAGTCAGCCTTTTTTCCTTTCTTTGTGGCACTCGAGGTAGAACCGGGGCCCTCTACCACTGAGCTACCCCAGCATTGTTATCTTTTATTTTAAAACAGGGTCTCACTAAGTTGCTGAGGCTTACCTTGAACCTGCAATCCTTCTGTCTCAGCCTCTCAAGTACTGGGATTACAGGTGTACACCACACACCTCACTAGAAAGAGGCATTTTTTAACCAAGAATTTTTTCTAAAATTTAAAAATTGTACCCAGAGCCTGTGATACTTATTCAAAATATAGATTGAGTACCTTAAATTTTAGATTAATTTGTAATTTAGAAATTTAGAATTTAAAATGTAGATTGAGCACCTTAAAATAAGGTAAATTAATATTTTTAAAACCTGGGCAGCCTGAAGGATAATGGCTGGGCAGATACCTTCCCTTCCTTGTTGCCCAGCAGCCAGCCCCCTGTGCCCCAGGCTCCCAATCTTCCGTTGTCCACAGCGTGGTTATTGACACAGTAGTTGTGTCAGAGCTTGGTTAAGTTCTGGGCTTTGTTAAAAATCCAGCGTCCTGTGGATTTCAACAAAATACATTTATGCCTCACTAAGTTCCTTTAACACCCATGGTAACAAAGATCCATCACTCAGTTCCATCTACCCAGCACCTCTAGGTGCTGGGCTGGTGACTAAGGGCTGGTAACTCTTGCCCAAGAGCTCGGGGATGGAGTGAGCCAGGCAAGGTAGCAAAGAGTTACTAGCCATAGCCTGTGTCCAGGAACTCTCAGCGAACCAACCCTAAGGGCGCCGAGGCTGCAAGCTGTCCTCCACGGGGATGTGAGGGGAGAGTGGGAGGTGGGCCTCCTGGCGCCTGGGGAGGAGGAGAGGCGGGGCAGGCTCAGAGGCGGCATGCAGAGGGGCCTGCCTTTCCTTCCCAGCAGCCGGACCCAAGGGCAGCACCAGCTCAGCTCAGGCGAGCAGTGCTGCTGGCACAGTCCTGGCAGGAGGGAGAGGAATGCCTCCTGGGAAGGATCCTGAGAGCCGTGTCCAGGCCCGGGGCAGCCTCGGGCCACAGGAGCACAGGCACCAGGAGGGAGCGGGGCTCACTGCCGGCGACGACACAGCTGCTGTGGCGGTGGACAGGTCGCCCAGCCGCGGTACCCAAGAGCAGAGACTAGAAAGCACCAGGAGAGGGGGCGTGGTGGCGCTCCCTCAGGACTTGCCAGGCTGAGACAGGAGGTTCGCAGGTTCGCGGCCAGCCTCAGATACTTAGTGAGACTCTCAGTGACCTAGTGAGACCCTTGTTCAAAATAAAGAATAAAAAATCAGGCTAGGTGGTATAGCTCAGAGGTAGAATGCCCCTGGGTTCAATCCCCAGTTCTGAAAAAAGAAAGAAGAAAGGAAGGGAGGGAGGGAGGGAGGGAGGGATGGACGGAGGGACGGAGGGAGGGAGGAAGGAAGCAAGTCGTAGGTGCCACCCAACCCAACACTGAGCATGGCCACAAGTTTTTGTTTCTGGCTCTGTAAAGAGAATGATGTTTTCTGTGACCTCAGCAGATGGATGCTGGGACAGCTGGGTCACATCAAGAGCCCCCACATGGCAGCTTTCCTCACAGTTGATGGTTTCCTGGAATTTAAAAAGGAAGGGGGAGCCTGGCGTGGTGGCAGTTGGGAGGCTGAGACAGGGGATCTCAGTTCACAGACAGCCTCAGCGACTTAGTGAGGCCCTCTGCAACTCAGTGAGACCCTGTTTCAAAATAAAGAATAAAAAAATAGGGCTGGAGGTGTAGCTTGGAGGTAGAATGCCCCTGGGTTCCATCCCCAGTACCACACACACACACACACACACACACACACACACAAAGTAAGGAAGCAAAGGCCTGATGGTGCACACCTATACCCCCACGGATTTTCACAGCTGGCACAGGAGGAGCACAAATCCCAGGCCAACCTGGGCAACTAGCAAGACCCTGTCTAAAAAAAAAGTAAATAAATGGATCTGGGCGTGGTGAGCCATATGTCTAACTCATAATCCCAGTACGTGGGAAGCTGAGACAGGAGGCTCACAGGTTCTTAGCCAGCCTTGGCAACTTAGTGAGGCCCTCAGCAAGTTAGTGAGACCGTTTCAAAATTAGAAAGTGAAGCTGGGCATGGTGGCACACTCTTATAATGCCTGCATTCCGGAGGCTGAGACAGGAGAATCGTGGTTAGTGACCAGCCCCAGCTACTTAGCAACTTAGGCCCTTTGCAACTCAGTGAGAACTTGTTTCAAAATAAAGAATAAAATATAAGGCAGGGGGGATGTAGCTTGGAGGTAGAACGCCCTGGGTTCCATCCTCATTAACACACACCAAAAACAGTACAGGGAGCGAGCCTTAATTGCTTATCAAAGCTTGATATTGTGCTGACTTTTTCCCCACAGAAAAGAAGCATTCGATAAGTGATCAGTACAACAGACTATCAGTTCTGGACAGAATCCTTCAGAATCTAGGGAGATCTTCAGGTAACTTGGAGCTCAGGGTCAGTGGCCCCGCTGAGGAGGGGAGGGCCTTCTCACAGCTCTGCGTCCCGTCTGCACTTGCACTCCTTTCCTGGGAACCGCGGGCTTGGGTGTTGACCTAGTTGTAATAAATGGCTGGACCACGAGGGGCTCAGATCCTGGGGTGAGCAGCAGCCAGAGCTTCAGCCTGGCCTCTAAACTGGCCTTCTTCTATCCCGCCTGACCCCTGCGTGCGCGTGCACACACACACACACACACACACAGCCCTTCCCCCAGCTCTGTGAAAGCCCTGAGAAAGGGTGCCACAGCACCCCAAAAATCCACAACCGTGGATGGGGCCTTCCTCCAGGTCAGGGACAGCGTCACTGGAGAAGTGAGGGTGGGCATGGGGGACAGCCGCCCCACCGCCCTGTGCCCCGTGAGAGCCAGAGGCAGCCGCACTCCCAGCACAGACCCCGTGCCCACGACCCCTCTGACCAGGAGCGCCCGGGCTGCTCTCAGGCTACAGCTGTGGGGCCTGACATGTGGGCGGCTGGGACAATGGGCAGGGCTCTTGGCGCTTCTCAGACAAGTCTCCTCTTTCCAAATAGGAAACAGCTTCTAGTAGAGAGAAGACGGAGCTCAGAGGAAGGGCGCTGGCCGGGCGCTCCCTGGACAGGGCCTGTGAGGCCAGGACTCTCCTCCTGTCCTTAGACACAGCCACGTACACATGCACTAACCATTCCATAAAGTTGTTTTACCCATGCACTCCCAGTCCAGCTGGCTTATGTAAGTGCTAAGGTAGAGGGGGGTGAGCTTGCTGGGGTTTTGTCTTGTTTGACCTGACTTCGTGCCCAGTCCGCTGTCTCCCCCTTACCCCTGGTGGCCCCAGGTCCCTGATGATAGTCATCTTCCAGCGTGACCACAGCACACCATCTTCTGTCTGGAGACAGCAGCAACACCAGCCAGCAGTGTGGGGCTTCGGTGTCCCTGAGAGCTGGGGTGTCAGGTGCTCCTGGTTATTGCGATTGCCGTTCTCAGGGGTTTACCCCAGAGTTGAGAGCTGAATTTATGAGCACAACCTGAATCTTGGTCTTCACTAGGGAAGAGGAGTGGCGCAATGGCTGGCAGGCAGTGAGTGTCAGAGCTGAGCCTCCAAACTGAGGCTTCCCAGGACCCCACGGCTGGTCCCATGGTGCTCATGCCAAGAGGGGTGTCCCCAGGGCGCAGAGGTGGGGGACTGAAAAGACCGGCCTACCATGTATGATCTCAGTGTTTTTAATTTCTTGAGACTTCCTTTATGGAAGAACATACGGTAAATACTCCATTTGGAACTGGGGAGGAAGACGTGGCCGCAGTGAGTGGACGCAGTGTCCTGCAGAGTTACGAAGATGAAGCTGGCTGGCTGTGGGGTTAACATCTTCCTGCTTGCCCCCAGCCCATTGGTCACCAAGAGACATCCCATCCCACACTCTCCTTGTGAGGGACCCGGGTCGTTCCTGAGTTGTCAGTTTTGTTTTATATTTTCCAAAGCAGTGTTAGACCATAAAGATCAACTTGTCATACACCCCTGGTGGAGTTAAGGCTTTATTGCTACAAATGCTGTCCCCCGGTGGCGTTCCTCCCAGCCTGAATGTCTGGTCTGCTCTGAGCTGGGCATCTCCAAGCCTTTGGCTAATGTGTGAGTGGTGTGACATCTTCCATCTGAGGTTTCTGTCACAGTAAATTGAGTGCGTATCTTATTAGGTGACATACAGAAGGGGTTTTTTTAATCTAGTTCGTCTTTTAATAAAAAAAAACATTTACATTAAATATAATTTGTGATATAGCTAGGTTTGTATCTACTATGCAGTATTGGTTTATTTGTATTACATGGCTAAATGTTCTTATCTTATTTGGATTAAGCAAATATTCCTCTTCCCCTCGTTAAATTTTTAATTATATTTTCCTTTGATATTACTTCAAAGATTGTATTAGTCCAGGCATGGTGGTGCACGCTTGTAATCCCAGCATTCGGGAGGCTGAGACCAGAGGATTGTGGTTCACGAACAGCCTCAGCTACTTAGTGAGGCCCTCTGCAACTCAGTGAGACCCAGTTTCAAACTAAAGAATAAAAAATAGGGCAGGGGTTATAGCTCGGAGGTCGAATGACCCTGGGTTTCATCTCCAGACCCGCAAAAAAAAAAAAAAAAAAAAAAAAAAAAAAAGGTTGTAGGTTGTATTAGAGACCACTATATGATCCTTTTTTTTTTTTTTTTTTTTTTTTTTGCGGTACTAGGGATGGAACCAGGGGCACTCGATCTCTGAGCTGAGCTATACCCCCAGCCTTATTTTTTATATCTTTACTTTGAAACAGGGGTTCTCTGAGTTGCAGAGGGCCTCACTAAGTAGCTGAGACACTGTCCACAAACTATGATCCTCCTGTCTCAGCCTCCCGAATGCTGGGATTACAAGTGTGCGCCACCACGTCTGGCAAGTATATGCATTCTTGATTTACTACAAACTAAAATTAGTATTTCACCACCTTCTGAATATCACAACTGAAAAAGAATGCTTAGCTCCATTCACAAACCATGTATTACATTATTTGCCACAATATTAATTCTATATACATTTTCACTGTCACAAAATATTACTATTAGCTCTGTGTAGCCAAGATTCACGTAGACTTACCTGCATAGCCACACCTCCCAGCCCCTGCCCGACAGTGCTCTTTCACGCTTCTGGCCGCTGCAGATGCAAGCCAGCTGGACAATTCCCTTCAGCGCTCGAATGTGGGTCTACCTGAGAAGCTCCCAGGTGTTTTGCTTGCAGGCCACTCCCTCGGTTCTGTCCTTGTTTCCGAGGAACGTGTTCTCTGGTGTGGAACTGAGTCCACGGTCATCCTCCATCGTGTGTCGACCTGGTCTCGTCATCTCCGATGTGGGCTGCTGGCATGTAGGCTGCTGCGGCTGCACTAGGGCAAACAGAGGTTTCCCTGCCCAGCAGTGCTGGGAAACTCGCCAGCCTTGTCTGCCATGACGCGCCTGGGGTGCCAGTGTCCTCCTGCCTCCCAGGCTGCGTGGTGCACTTTGAACTTGGACTCGACTTCTCTCGTGTGTTTGGAAAGTTCTAGACTGCGGGCTCAAGGGCTGACCTCGCACTTCCCACCTCGACTCTGGCCCGGACCGTGTGGAGCTACTGCGTGTCCTTGCACTCTCCAGGCCCCACTCTTGTTCTCTTGGCTTCAGCCTGCGATGTTCTCTACTGGCCCACATCCAGGTCACTAATTCCCTCTAGCGATGGCCGATCATTACCTTAGGACTGGATTTTAGCTAGCATCGCTTAATCCGAGAATTTCCATTTGATTCTGCTCTGTGAAGCTCCTGTGTAATGAAGATATATTAATCCGCTTCTTGAAAGGTACCCTTGATGGCTCCAGTTTCTGGACTTCCCAGAAGTCTGTTTTTCTCGCCCGGACCCCGGTGTGGCCAGTGCTTTGGCTGATGTGAGTGATGGAAGCCAGCTGACCGTGAGGACCTCGTCCTAGCGGCCAGGAAGAGCAAGGGCGCGTCCTGAGCTTTCTGACACTGGGTTTCAATCTCCATGACACTGGGTCTGTTTCTAGGTTCCCTAGTTCCTACAGGAGTTCCAGTTTAGAGCTCCAGAAATTAACCAGACTCTTGAAATTTGATTTTTACCTCTTACACCATGAGGCTGCTAGAGAGCTCTCCCGGCTCTGCAGCCTGAGCTCGGGCGACAACTCGGCCTTCCCAGGGCACAAGACGAGTGCAGGCCGGCGCTGCTCTATGCACACAGCTTCCTTCTGGAACCTGGGCACCTCAGGTCGCCAGCCCCGGGAAACTCAGAACACCTGTTAGCATCTGCTTTCTGTTACGCTCCCCAAACTGCACCTGGGATGCGCAGAAAGCAGCAGATACCGCAGGGTGGAGGGCTGGACTGCCCAAGCTCCTGTCCTGACTCCTCCTCACTGAGGCTTGACCCCTCACGTCCTGTCTGTCTGGGCCACTTTCCAACAGAGGCTTCCCATCTCCCCAGGTTGTCTCCTGTCTTCCACGGGATAATTGGCCTGCTAAAAATCAGCTCATCACTTTCAGAAATGAAACTCTGAGAAGCACTGATGAGGCAGGAAAATAGATGACAGAAAAAATATTGCAAGGAAAGGCTCATAAGACTTGGCTATTTTTATATTTTGGGGGGGCACAAACAGAACTGTCTCTTGAAAGTCATATCCCTTGTGATCTGGGAGCGATGCCACCGCTCACAGAACCTCAGGAGTTATTTCCCAGGTGGGAGGCGTTTCCTACGTCAGCCGTAGTTCCCATCGCCATGGGCCAGTCCCCCAGCAGCCTCCTTCCAGACCAGCACAGACTTGGGTATGTTGTTTTCCCATTTCATTTCAAGAATCTCTTTAATATGCCCCTTTAGATTTCTTTGTTGGCTGTCAGTCACTGAAGAGCAGATTAATTAGTTTCCATATATTTGAACAATTGCTGAGCCCCTCGTATTGGTTTCTAGTTCTATTCCATTGTGGTCAGAAAAGAACACGCTATAATTTCAATTAAAGAAATCCCTTGAGCCAGGCGTGGTGGCGCACGCTTGTAATCCCCACATTAGGCTGAGACAGGAGGATCGCACAGGTTGAAGCCAGCCTCAGCTACTCAGTGAGGCTCTCAGCAACTTAGGGAGACCCTGTTTCCAAATAAAGTATAAAATAGGTCTGGGAGTATAGCCCGGAGGTAGAAAGAAAGAAAAAAAAGAAAAAGAGAGGAAGAGAGAAAGGAAGGAAGGGAGGGAGGGAGGGAGGGAGGGAGGGAGATCCTTGAGACTTATTTTTTGGTCTAAGAGCCAGTCTCTCCTGGAGAAGGTTCCTGGTGCAGCTGGTAGGAAAGCTCTGTAACGTCCATGCCATTTGGTCTACAGCACGGTTTAACTGATGTTCAGTGTTGACCTGTCGCTGGTGAACACGTGTGACCCTCTGTCCCTCCTCTCAGATCTGACGAGGCCTGCTCACATAACTGGCTGCCCTGGCATTAGGCAGGTATACGTTTCCATTTGCTCGCGTTCACTCATCTCTTTATCATCTCCGCAGTCTGTGCTGGCCCTGGGAGCTGCTCTTTCTTTCTTTCTTTCTTTCTTTCTTTCTTTCTTTCTTTCTTTTTTTTTTTTTGAGGCACGGACGGGTTTGAACCCACGATCTTCAGTTTGTACTTTCTAGAAACGGCTAGACAAATCTGGATCTTCAGTTTGCACTTTCTAGAAACAGCTAGACAAATCTGCGCGCTGGTGCAGTTGGGAGCACAGGCCTCTCCCCAGGGCAGGGGTGGGACCTGTGACCTTGGGCCTCTCAGGTCACCTGCTGTACTTTCCCTGGAGGGCTGGCCTCCCTCCACCCCACCCCACCTCCCAGTGCTGAAGGACACGGTCCTGCTATTGCCAGGGAGGTGTGCTCACCCTGTGGCAGGCTGCACACACACACACCACACCTCCCATGGTAGATGGGGGCTCAGGTCGGGGGCCACAACCTGTTGAGTCCTAGCCAGACACTGCTCCTGGGCTCAGGACCTCAACCCCTGTCCTGTAGTGCCTCTCCATGGCTCCTCGGAGATAATGGGCACCCTGCTATTGAAGGCTAGCTTGGTGACCTGTCACAAGAGAAGACGGCCACAAGATGGCCATCATCCACCTGGCCAGGTGGTCAAGAGCTCCCCCCAGCCCTGTGTCATTCCCGACACACCCTGCACATGCCACAGCGACTGCCTTCCCTGGTACCGGAGGGTCACAGAGACCCTGCCGATCACACATCATCCCCAAAGCTCTGAGTCTACCCCAGAGGCGGGGCAGTGCAGGGCAATGGGCAGCGCTGTGAGAGGCCTGGGGGAGTTGGGGTTTTCAGGGTGGCAGGACCATGGGTTGGAGCAGAACAGGCAGGGCTGGAGGGCCCACCTCCGCCATAAGCTATGTGGAGGGTGAGTGGTTACCCACCTTGTCCAGGCCTTTGGCTCCTCCCTAAAAAAGGGCAAACAGGCTGGGCGTGGTGGTGCACACTTGTAATCCCAGTACTTGGGAGGCTGAAATCAGTGAACCTACATAGTGAGGGCCTCTGAACTTGGTGAAACCCTGTTTCAAAATAAAGAGTGAAAAATAGGGTTAGGGTGTGGCTCGGAGGTGGAATGCCCCTGGGTTCAATCCCAAGTATCAAAAAAAAAAAAAAAAAAAGATATACAATACAATCATGGGGAGAATGAAAGAAGACAGTGGGTGTAAAGCATTTGCATGCACCAGAGCATAGAAAATCCACCCTCAGGGATCTCTGCTGTCACTCTGGGGCCCTATCCTGTGGGTCGAGCTGTCTCCGAGGTAACATAGAGGACTTCAGTGTCAGACAGGGTCAGATAAGGGTGGGTGGTGCCGTGCACAGGCAGGCCTCTAGTGCAGCCACCCAGCCATCCTCCACCGACCACCTCCACCGACCCAGCAACCCAGGAGGAGGAGGCTTCTTGCTGCAGCCTGCCCGTCCCTTCCCGTCTCAAAGGCACCGTGAGCCTACACCTACTGCTGGGGCACTAAGGGGCCTCCTCCCCTGACCCCACCTGCCACTGCCCTACTGTCACATGGTGACTTCTGACTCACTGCGGAGTCAGTGCCAGGGCTGCCACAGATGTGAGCCCCGCGCTCTGGCCAGATGGCACCCCAGGAGGACTGGTGAGGACAGCTGGGGGCCTGCCTGGCCGGCACCCACTCACCTCCTGAAGGTGGGGCCTGCAGCCTGTGTGGACACCCTTCACATCCTGGCTGCCTTTCCAAGGACCTCTGTATCCAGGCAGGAGAGCCCAGCCAGCCGGGACTGCTGCTGCTACGATCCCACAGTGGCCCTCCAGCAGTTCCCAGGGAGCACCTGTGCCGTGACACAGGCCTGGGCCCAGCAGCCAGCGGGCCTGGCTCTGGCTTCCATCAATACAAATCTTTCTACTTTTTTAAAGTACAATTTAATTCATCTCCAGTCTCAAGGAGATGATCTAGTGAGACTGGTCACTGGAGGTGTGGGCAGGCAGGCAGGAGACCTGGTGGGCACATGGCACTCTGGCCTGTTCACCCAGGACGCAGACAGTGCTCAGAGCTGTGGTGGCCCCACGCGCCGGGGCTCTGGCCTCACAGCGTCACAGCCCGGCAGGTATCTCGTGGCCCGGCTCACCTCTGCACATGGCCGAGGCCACACCTTCATGAGCACCGTGTGCTCCTGAACGCCAGGGACGCAGGGAAGGCCAGGGGTGCACGGACGCAGGGCCCACCTGTGCCTCCGCCTTTCCTGGCAGCCAGCGGGACAGGAGCATTTGTCTTGGAGGAAAGCAACTTTTTAAGGGAGGAAAGCAACTTTTTTAAGGGACTAAAGAGCAGCCTGCAAGGACGGGCCAAAGTGTGCAAACTGAAGTCTCGCAGGCCAGAGTGGGTCAGGCAGGGTGAAGGAGAGCACGGTGCTGTTGGGAAGCCTGGTGCAGGGCTGGGGCTCCCGCAGTGCAGACAGGAGTCCTATAAGCAGACAGCTAGGACTCACCTGCTAGTCCTACTCTGGGTGGATGAAGCACAAAAGGGCGTCCAGAGGCAGCCATGACCTGCTGCGAGCTCCGACAGCTGCTTTGGGGCATGACTGACACAAGGTAGGAGAAGTGTTAACCAACTGCAGTATTTTCAAAAATACAGATGTAAATGGATCCAGAATCACGTCCAAAAGGAGCCAGCTGAAGGGGTTCCGGACGTTTCCCTTGGACTACAGCGGCATGAGATACAGTGGGTATTTGCAAATAGTTTCTCAGCTGCCCTGAAGGTCCAGACCTCAGTCTGTGTCTGAGGAGGTGCAGCAGCTGTGGATGACCTTTCTGTACACATTCAGCCCCTACTGCGTGCCTTGTGGGCAGGCAGTGCCCTGGGTCCCGGGCTGAGCAGGGAGGAGCGAGGCCCCTCTCAGCCCCTCTGTCGTCCAGCTCCACGCCCGTCTCAGTCCCTCTGCGCTGCTGTAACAGAACACCACAGAGTGAGCGCTTGATACCAAACAGAAACTCACTGCTTGGTTCTAGGAGTCTGGGGACAAGGCCTGGCCGGTGGGGAGCTCCCTGTCCCCGAGGTGCCCCTCCAGGCGAGGATCTTCCTCCAAGTGACGAGCCCGAGAGCCCCCAGGGCCATTGAGCCCTCCCTGGAGCTGGGGCCCACCACCCAACACTGTTGGGGCGATTCAGTTTCCACAGGGACCAGGCTCAAGCCACAGCACCTTCCCGCCACAAAGACTCATGCCCACCATCCCTCTACCTCAGCCGGGTGTTCGACAATAATAAGGAGCAGTACCTGGTAAGGCCCCTCGCCATGTCGTCCTGGCCACAGGGGACGTGGCTGGAGAGTGGCCCCCACACACCAATAGCTGGAGCCCACCGCCACTGTCCATGGGCTCCCGGTCGGCAGGCAGCCCTCAAGGCCTGCTGGGACCCCTGCCACCGACCCCCAGAGTCACCCTGGCCTTGGCCTGGACTGCTTGCAGCAGGTGCTGGAGAGGCAGGTGCAGGGAGACCAAAGCTGAGAGCCAGCTGAGCTGCTGAAGACAAGATTTTAGGACCTCGTCATCGCTGGCAGGCAGGCTGGTGGGGAGAGCAGCCACACCTGGAGCCCAGAGCAGAAGGCGGCTGGACACAGGGGGTTGTGAAAGGCGCGGGGTGGGGTTGAAGAAGCCATTCCAGAGCAGCTGCCCCAGAAGTCAACCCCATAGCAAGGCAGGAGAGTCCACTCTGTGGGCGCCGCGTGACCCCTAAGTGTATCCCAGGCCAGGGCCCAGCGAGCCCAGGTGGCCACAGCTGGCATGGCTGCAGCTGGAACATGCAGGACGAACACGAGGCAGGAAACACACTGAATAACGGTGCCTTCAGCAAGAGCTCGACTGCCCACCCGCCATCTACACAGCCAGGCACGTGGGCTGTTAACTTCCTCGCATCCTGAGGCTGGTTGCGAGGACGTCTTGTCCGTGTGGCTTCTGATTCTCCTCTTCAAGCAGAGGGAGAGCGTGACGAAGGTCGAGTGGCCTGTCCTTGGCGTCCACCTCAGAATGGAGAATGAATTGCCAGAAGGATCCAGGCTGTCTAGCAGGACTCTACACTTTTTTTCAGGAGGAGAGAATGGTTTGGCATTCCATCAGAAAGCACCCAAGGAGTTGAGGCAGCACCATGGCAGTGGGCCGTGGTGGGGGAGGAAGGGGGCTTTGCCCACAACGAGGCGCCCTCACCTGTCAGCTCCCACCCGAGCACCCCTGGGTCTCACCTCCACACATCTCATGGAGGGTGCCCATGACTCCCTGTTGCTCAGGGATACCTCTTAAGGATGTCTGAAACACAGCCTTGGAAGACAGCTGAGTGACATTAGGATCGTCCTGCAGCCCGCCGTGTGCAGGAACCTCTGGCTGCTGCATGCAGTGGTGCCCTCCCTCTGACCAGGACTCTCGTCTCCACAAGCACCGTGGAACTGGCTGGCTAATCCAGGGGCACAAACTGTTAAGAGTCATCTCAGCTCCGGAGCCCTGGTAGGGCCCGCTGGCCGAGAATCCAAATTCCTGGTCGTGCACGAGCAGGAAAAGGCCAGGAGAGCCCACCTCCCACTCCCAGCCAGTCTGTAGCACCCAGGCCGCCCACGAGCCAGGCTAGCTTGGTCTCCCTCCATGTGGGCCTCCCGGATCTGCCTGCTCCAGACGCTTTGAGAACAGAGCTGGATCTCACGTCACCACTAGAAGTCACTGGGGGAGAGAAGCCAAAGCCCTGAAGGGCTTCACCTCTCATCCTGTGACTCAGAATGAATCCAGACAACGGAGTTTGATGTTCAAACCCTTCCACATGACACTCCAGCCCGGGAGCCTGCCAGGACCCGGCACCCTCGTCCCTGCGGCTCCCCTCCCCCTCACTGGGTCAACCCCATCATAGCGGGCTGATCTGAGCCCCACACCTGGCACCACCCTCCTCCAAACCTCACCGCCCCCAGGGGCTGCCACCACGCACTCCCCCCCCCCACAGCGACCCGCATATTTCCCAGGTCTTCCTTAGGCTCCAGCCCCTCCCAGGCGCCTCTGGGGCTCATCCTTCCCTACCTGCAATGGGAACTGGATTGGAGGTCTGGGTAGTCTTGTGATGTTGGGATAAGTTACCAAGTTATCAACCTCAGGGGTTTTCATATGCTAAATGAAATTTTCAGAATGAAAGTATCAAGTGGTAACAGAGGCTTGCTGGTGTGACAGCCCCTCCTTCACTCAGGCGCAGCCCTGGCTGCAGGGCAGGAAGCAGTGGTGGAGGCGGAGTCCGGGGCTCAGCCCGGATAGGGCAGTAGGCCACCCAGGCACCGACCCCACCGCTTCCCCACCTGAAGTGGCAGTCAACCCCAAGCGAGCTACCAGGTTTTCAGGGAGGGATCTGCTTCTGCTCCCTCCCATGGTGCCTCAGTTTCTGCCCTATCCTTCCTGCCCACGAAGGGCCCTCCTGCAGCCTGCCTGGTCCATAGGACCTCACCAGGTTGAGTACTCTGCTTCCTCTTTCAGACCCAAGAAAGACCCTGGCGGCAGATTTCTGCTTTGGAAGGAAGAGAAAGGTTAATAGTTAAAATACCATCTCTTCTCCCCCATGCTGGCCCGAAGGCAGGAGGTGCCTCAGAGGATGCAGTGTAGACAGAGGCACCAGAGGAGGTCAGACTGAACCGCCCGTGCTGCAAAGCAGCCTGGCTCGGCTTCATCATCCACTGCTAGAGAACGCCAACACACCAGGCTCCCGAGCCTCGTTCTATTTTTAAACTCCTGATTTGTGCCTTTCAGTTGGATCTTATTCAACTAAAAATGCACTGTGTGCTCAACTGAGAAAGAGTAAACATTTTCCAGGGCGATGGCAGTGTGTTTGCACAGACCTCAATTACAAAATTAACAGGGCAGATTGCACCGTCTTTGTTGAGCCCAAGAGAGGACAATGAAAACCGCTAATGAAGGCATCCGACCTAAAGACAATGCCAGAAAGAATCGCTTCTCCAGCGACTAAATTCGTTTACTAACCAGCTGCGTGGCTTCTGTTTGGGGATTCAATGTGCAAGGACAGCTCTGTCAACTGCAAGTTCAGGGTCAAGGCAGAGGGTGTGGCTTGGGGGAGCCAGGGAGGGGAGGAGGAAATGGGCAGGGAAAGGTGGGGCTGGCCCAGCCCCTAACTGCAAGACACCTCATCAGCCATGCTGATCCTCCAGTCCCAGGTCCTGCTCCGCACCACAGGGCTGAAGGGGGGCGGCATGGAGTCAAGCCACCCAGGCCTGGTGCACTGGGCCCGCAGGCCTGGTCACACGATGGCCGCTGGCGGCTGAAGTCCTCCAGTGGAGCCCTAGAGCTGCCGGGCACAACCCTGGGCTGGAGCAGGTGCCCAGGAGAAGGAGCATGCTCCCTGGCTCAGGCTCTGCAGCCAGGGCTGGAGCTGCTCCTCCTCTGAATCCTGGTCAGGAGGAGGAGCAACAGGAGAGCCTGGCAGAGCCGCTGGGAAGCAGGCACATCCCTCGGTCAGGCTCTCCTTCACCAGCTCCAGTCAGGCTCCCACGTCCATTCTGAGCAGGCTTGACTCTGGCTTCCCGCCCTGCCTTGTAGAATCATCTGAATGAGAACCTTGCTCAGTGGGGTCCCAGAAAATTCTCCACCCTGGCGTCCACCCGCCCTGGCCTCCTTCCGCTTGAATCCTGACCGGCCCATTCAGCCAGACCCCTTGCGCCCCACATGTCCACCTTGCACCTGTTGGAGCTGGGCCGCTCCCTCTGCAGGCCCTGGGGCGCTCTGCCCAGGCGGCTCCCAGCTCTGGGCTGCTGGTGGAGATCTCTGGGTGCGACGGGCTGGCTCTTTCCCATTTGGGACAATCTTAGGATAAACTCTTCTTCATACAAAAATGCTTTCTTATTCTCACAATATTCCCTTTCTTCATACCTGCACACTTATTATACCTGTCCTTTGTTCTGACATAATCATTTCTTAACCACGTGGCGCTTCCCTGTCTTCTGGCAGCACATACTGGGTGCAAAGGTCAAGAACCTTCCTAGCCCTCGGCTCTATTGTATTGGCAGTATTGGCTGCTCATCAACTAGGCTGCTTAAAAGCCGCACACAAAGCTTACCTTTCTTATGCTCAAGCCAGATTCCAGAGGAGAGGGGGTAAACAGAGGCACAGGTTGCCTCCCTTACTAATTTTTAGGGTTAATGGCTTCAGTTGACTCTTAAGGCTTTTACTAAAGGTTAATGATTAGAATGAAGGTCAGAGATAGAGAGGAATTCTGCATTTGTAATTGCTGCAGCTGGAATGCTACCACAGCATCTGAATTCTGACTACATTTTATTACAGCTTGAGCAAAGCCGAGGGCGTTTAAAGGCTCAGACATATTACTAGAAAACTTATTTTCCACGGACTCAGTTTCTCCCACAGTCCTGATCTTACATCACCGGAGCAATTCGTGTGGAAAGTTAAAAAAATCATTACCAAAAGAATAATAGTTATGAAAGAATATCTAAGAGTGAGTGAGTACTCTGGCCAGAGACAATGCTCCCTCCTCGGGGCTCTGCTTCTGTTAAGCATTTAGCCGGTCATGCGCGCAAGTTCACACACGCAGATGCCGAGGAAGAGGATGCGGTGGCACCTGGGTCTCCGTCCAGTCTCCATCTTCACACACCTCTTCTTCTATGTCTCCCAGGAGGAAACTTTAAGTGCATTCCAGGCCCCAGAGTGTCCAGGGCAACCTCATCCTGAGAACTTGTTACTCCTGCCCACAGGGCCACCTGGCGGGCCCCAGGGGTCCAGTGTGGACAGGTCTTCAGGCCCACCATTCAACATACAACAGGCCCTCTGAAAGATTCACGCATTCCCCTCAGTAGCACATCCTTGCTGGGTGCTATCAATCAAACTCCCACTGTGACCTTGAACTGCCTTCCAGGGACAAGAACCTGCTGTCTCCTTGGGCGCCTCATGTCCTGGAAGAGCAGGCAAGAGGCCGCCTGGCACCCAGGAGGGGGCTGGTCTGCAGGATGAGGCATGGAGAGAGGTGTGGCTTGTGGAATGGCCTGGGGAGCTGTGGTGTCTTCCTGGACCACTGGCCTGTCGCCTGTCAGGGACCAGGCCTTGGAGAGGGACCAGCCCCACAGCTCAGGCCAGGATGATGGCTCAGCAGCTGCAGGCAGAGACGACAAGGACCGTGGGGTCAGGAGTCCTTCCCTTGCCCTCTGTGGGCTGGTGTGACCAAGTCTGTGCAGGATCTGGTCCTTGCCAGCACACAGAATTGGCCACGCCCTGACCAGGGCCATGTTGCATGGTCAGCCCGATGGTGCCTGTCTAAGTTCAGCCAAACTGCCTCAGAGAGCAAGTGGGTCACAGCACCACATCACCTGAAAACGCTCGGAAGCACGCGGTCCAGTCACCAGCCTGCGGGCTCAGGCTGGCGTTCTTCTGCCTGCCATGCGTCCACTGCGTCCAAAAGCCCAGGCTGAGCTGGTTTCCATCTTCCAGCAGCAATGCAGGGTTGATGCCACTCGCCCAAACTTGCCGCAGTCTCTGGCGAGCCTATTTCTCCTGTCCGCTCAAGCAACTTCAAGGGTGGAGGCCGGTGAAAGGTCACCCAGGGACAGCTTCACATCGGCTCTAGTGTGCAGTAGGAAGAACGCCGTGTGCCACCATCTGCGCTTACCATAAGGCACAGTGCCCAGCACTCTCAGTGCCCCAAAGAGCCACCCAAGGCCACCTGAGGCCACCTGCTCCAATCAGCATCTCTGCAGCTATAATCTAAAAGACTGACCATGTAACTTAGAGGAAAGAGATTTTTATGATTTCAGGTTTGGTCCACGTGAGGCTGGGGACCACATGTCTCATAACATGGCTGCCGGAGGCAGAGAGAGGAAGAGTACATGGGCTGTGCTCCTCAAATCATGGAGGCCAAAGAGAGGACAGGAGGAGGGGCCACAGGTGATTCCCAAGCCGCACACCCTACCGGCCTGGGTCACCACACAGATAAATCCATCCTGATGGATTTACCCACTGCTGGGTTACAACCTTCAAGACTCAGTTCTGTCAGCTCCAAACACCAACTGATGAGCACTCCAAGCTCTTAACACCTACTAAAATCACACTGGATTTTAAAACGTGAGACAAGTCCCCATGAGCACCCATGCTTGTTTTTCAGTTTATACAAGAAGTATTTCTGTATCATGCACACTAAATAACAAAAGGAAACTGTAGACAATGAGATAAGGATAGAAAGCTAAACTAAGGGCTCCGACCCATCACTGCTGCCGCTGGGTCAGGACGCGCTCTGCTTGCCTGGCTCCACACTTGGCAGTACTGCCATCCGAAGCCACACTTAAGCTCAGCTAATTCTGACATTAGCTAAAATGAATGCGATGTCTGCACCATGGGTCCTCAGAAGGAAGGCCCATGTGGACCAGAGACCAAGTGGAGGAGGCCGGCTGGCTGTTCTCAGGCGCTCAGGCCAAAGGAACCCTGCCCAGGGTGACAAACAGGTGCGAGCAACGGAGACTGTGCTTGGAACACTCTTCAGCAGGTTTTAAAACCGTGCCTCCACGTTTCTTAAGTGCTTCAGACAAACTTTTTCAAGAAAATAAGTGAAATGCATCATTCTTATTGACAAAGTTGCATAATTCTAACATTTCTGACCATATGCTTTCACAGTTTTCTCCACAGACGCATTTTTTTTTGACAAGTAGCTAGCTCCTCACTGTCAGAACAGCGCCAACCAGGGCTTCCTCGCAGGGCTGGGGAGCCTGTGATGTTTTCTAAAGCACTTGCCAGAGCTCTCTGGAAGGCTGTTCGTCATTCGGAGAACACTGGCACAATGGTGGCACTTAACTGTGTTTTTAAGTGAAGCATCTGCCCGAGACTCCATCTCCCCCAGTGCGTGGCCATGGCCACCTGCACACCTCTGCAGGCCGCAAAGCCTTCACCCACCTCCTCCCTGCCCTACTCAGAGCCACCGAGAAGGGAAGAGGAGGGGCTGGCCCTCTGCTGGAAAGAACGTGGGGCGACAGGGCGCAGTGCTACAGAGAACACGAGGCACGCCCTTCCAGAACCCTTTGGCAGCTTCGTACAAAACCAAAAATACCCTTGACACACAACCCAGAAATTCCACTCGCAGGATCCATCCAGAGACACCAGAACATAGGCAGGTGCTCATGGCAGCCTTACCAATCACGCATTAATAGCCGAAGACAGACTATGGTCTGCTCAGAGTACGTGCTGTCGAAAGGGGCCGGCGCCACAGGTCCAGCACAGCAGGCGTCCCGGGGACAGGGAAACGTTCCGCATCTCGGTAGGCCACAGAGCTGCCACACCACATGTGTTGAGCTGGCCTAACCACATGCGTGGGAGACAGAGCTAGGAGGAGCACAGGTTCAAGGCTAACATGTGGTAACTCAGCCAGTCCCTGGTTCAAAATAAAAAACATACGACTGAGGGTGCATCTCAGAGGCAGAACACCCCTACCCCTGTGTTCAATCCCCAGTAAAACACACACACAGGGGCCAGGATGTAGCTCAGTGGCAAAGCGCCTGCTTTGCAGGTATGGGGCTCTGGGTTCAATCCCCAATTACAAAAAAGACAAAAAAAAGAACCCTTTAAAACACATACACAGAGCGATTCTTCCAGCTCAGGTTTAACTTGATGGTGTTGCAGACTTATGCACACACATGCACATACCCAGGGGGGCACATCCCCCCCCAGGGTAAGCCTGGCCCATCAGGCACAGGAACAGACCCAAGTTCACGTGTGCAGAGAGCGGACAGCAGGTCAGAGAGGCCCGCGACCTTGCAGGGTTGCAGAGCCCCTCCTGTCTGCAGGCCCCAGGCCAGGGCCACCTGAGCTGTTAGTATTAACAAGGTGTGCCCCACACCTGGCTCTGGCAGCATACTAGATATATATAGGATATACTATATATATCCTATAATATAGGATACTAGAACTGGGATGGCGCAGAGACAAGCTCGGCCTCTGTGCAAGGGTGACATGCAAATCACGAAGCTCCTGTGTGCCGTCACCCCGTGAGGTCCGCTGTCCCTACTCTCTGCCCCAGACTCTCAACAACAGAAAGGAGGAGGGGCTCAGAGTAAGCAGGCCTGAAGCCACCCCCCAAGAGAGACCAAACTAGAAGCACCTTCCATTTCATCTTCCAGTGGAGGTTCACGCCCCGTGTGTGCACGGTCAGTCCCACTCTGCCCCAGGACGCTGGGCCACAGGATAGTTGGCTCCTGGCCTCCCATCGGGGTTCTCGGCCTTCCAGGGCCTGCCCTCCAAAACTCGTGCTCCGCGTCCAGTGTCTGGCTGGACCCGAGCGCTGTGATCGTCTCCAGCCTCGGTACAGACGTGGCCACCCCTGGGCAGAGCCCCACCCCGCCCTGCCTGCGGTGGGTGGGTGGCTTCTCTGGCTTCCCTGCACCCCATGCACACCATGAAGGACCATACTTCACACCAGCTAGAGGCAGGATGTGGGTGACATGGCTCCTGTCCGGCTGCGGGCAGGCGGCCCACCAGTGGGCACTGAAGCCAAGAAGGGTGATATACCTGCTCTGGGCAGTGGCCGGCACCCCAACTCCCCAGGTGGTCACAGGCGTGGTCCTTCCCGGGAGCTGCGGCCGGGTGGGGTTCTGGTGGGGGACGTGGTGACCTCCATGTTGCTGGTGGCTGCCCAGCGGCCCTGCACAAGGGAGCAAGGGCCCGAGGCCCCCAGTGAGCCTCTGGGCAGACCTCCAGCTCTGAATCATTAAGACCTCGGGCCGAAGTAACGGCAGGAAAAATACGGATTGATTTCTCTTCCTTAAGAGATGCCTGGCAACATGTCCACAGAACAACACCCATAATCACTCAGCCAGATTTCCATAGCATTGCACTCAGTTTTCTGGGAAGCAGAGGCACGCTCTCGGAGCTCAGAGATCTTCGTGTAATTCTCACTTCTTGCCCATGCGCCCACCAGGAGCCCCGCAGCGGGGCTCGCGTCTTTGCTAGCCTAGCTTCTGAAGGTGGCTTGTGCTCAGAACCTGCTGGGCACTGGCCAGCTGAGGAGGGCAGAAGGCGCTGGTGGACACTCATGGGGGGCTGGGGCCTCTAGCAGAGGGGAAGGGGCACCGGGAGCCTGCTCCCAAAACGAGCTGGTCAAGCCCCGAAGACCCACCAGGCTGGGCACCAGAGCGGGACACAGGACTCAGATTTAGTGCCCATGGCCTGCTCTCCCTGGACAGCAGGTGACCCCGGAAACCTTTGCTCCCAGAACCTTGGTCCCCCCAGCTTAGGAAGAAATGGTGCTTTGCAAGCCCTCCAGGATGGCTGCTGGGGTTGAGAGAGTTGTAGACAGTACCTGGCACTTACCAAGTGTTTTCAAGTGTGGCTGTCTTAGAAATTGGGCCCTCCTGCAGAGAAGCCACCCAAACCAAACAGACCTCAAGGTCATCACACCCTGAGCTCCGGAAGCCACAGGGTTTGGTGTTTTGAGGCTGCCCCCCAGGCCACTGTGCACCTGTCTCCACAGCCATCCCTCCTGCCCACCTTGGCCAGGTCCCCACTGACCACAGACTTTCCAGAAGCCACAGAGGAGATGGTAGGAGAGACGGATGGCACCCTCACCTCATGCTGGGACTGAGGTGTGTGGGCCCCGGGCCACTCCACACTGCCCCCCAGGCAACCTGGTCTTGCTCCATGCTGCAACGCTGGCCTGAGAGGGGAGTGATGGTCAGAGGCACAGACCCCCGTGCCCCGGAGAGGACTGGGTCTCCACCAACACCAGCCAAAGGGGTATCTAAGGGTGAGAATTCAAACCAAACAAGGGGAGACCAGGGGCAGGGGTGACCCGGGCCAGGGCTGCGCCAGGCCCTCACCAGGAAGAGCCCACAGAAACAAAAGCAAGCAGCTCCCTAGACCTGCGGCCTCCATGAAAACACGTAACGTAAATCATTAGACATCCCAACTGGACACACACGCACCCACGCACACACACACACGTGTGCACACACACGACCCAATTTCATGTTGTCTACATGAAAACCAATTTAATAGATAAAATTAGTTAAAAGGATAGAAAAAAAATTCAAAGCAAAAAGTATTGCCAGGACTAGAAAGGGTCTCTTTATTGCAATATGGAGGTCAGTTCACCAAGAGCACATACAAGTCCTAAGCGTATAAACTCAGTCAGAGTTTCCAAATACCTAAAGCCAAACCCAGAGAGAAGCAGGGAGAAACCCACAGATGCACTGTCACAGAATCTCAACAGGACTCGCAAGAGCTGATGGGAAAGCAGAGGTCAGTAGAACGCGGATGCCTGGGGCAATGTAAGCAAGCAGCTGTCTGTGAAAACAGCAAAGCTGAGGCAGTCGTATTCTGCCATAATTTAGCATCACTAAATCTGGCCGCAATCACCTTATACGAATTTCCACACCATTTTACTCTGCTCTGTGATCACAACGGGATTACCTTAGAAATCTGGAAAATCAATAATACTTGGGAATCAAACAACCAACTTCTAAATAACCCATGGGTCAGAGGAGAAATCCAAAGGGAAGTTAAAAGCATTCTGAACTGAGCAAAATGTGAGCACACCACATGAGGACCTCAGGACCGCAGCAGGACGAGGGAGAAGGCAGGAGGTTAGTAAAGACCGCGTGACGTCCATGGGACCAAGAGCCACAGCGAAAGCTGCTTCTGTCTTTGTTTTTTTCTTTTGTTGAGAAGATCAACAGAAGTGATAGATTAGTCCACCCAGACCAATCAAAGACAGCCACATAGTTTATTACTATCAGAAATGAGAGCAGTAACACTTTAGTCCCAACAGTTATTACGAAGGTGTTACACACACTACACCATACACCCAGCAGCTGACATGAGATGGACCGCTTCCGTGAACGACACGCATGGCCAGAGCTTAGTCAAGAAGGGCCGAGGACAACTTGAGTCCCAAAGTAGGTGCGGGCTACAAGGCAAAGCGAAGAATAAACATTCACACATCCACTCCCCCAGGAAAAACGTCTTGAGTAAAGCAGCGGGGGAGGAGATGCCCTCTCCCACCAGCAGAATCCCAAGTGACTGGCTCAAGGCAGCACCTCAGCCTGGTCTCTGCTGTCAGGGAAGTAGCTGAGCCCTGTGCTCCTGGCTGCGAGGGTGCACCTCACCTCTGCTCTGCCCCAAGCCAAGATCGTCTGTCAGGAGCAAAGGCCCTGCCAAACCCCGCTGGGGTGTGCTCTGGAAGGCGGACGATCTCCTCACCACTGCCAAGTCACGAGAGGCAAGCAAAGCCCAGCAGCTCCAGAGCCCAGAGGAGCCGGAGACTCCACAATCAATGCGACGAGCCCAGGACGGGCCCAGAGGAAAGTGGCCTGCCTGAGAGGCGCGGTCCAGCAGAGAGCAGCCATGAGCCACTTCCACGACCTGAACCTTCCTAGGAGCCACATTAAAAACGCAAACAGGTGAAATTTTAATAAACGACTTGGTCAAACACAGACAAAGACTATCATTTCAACATGCAGCCTGGATGAACAAAATAGGCAGATTCCTCATTCTTTCTTTGCACTAAATACTTGAAATCTGAGGCCTGACTCGCTCACCAGCCCTCGGGTCAAGCTCCGTACCGAGTGTTTAGCAGACCCATGTGAATAGACGTTCACAGACCCATGTGACTAGCTGGCCGTGGCACTGACTGCAGACAGACACTCAGACAGCGGCCCGAGCATCCCGAGGCTACGACGAACACGTGCCGGCCCGCGTACTCATCCAAGTCAGCATGAACCTGAACCAATGGCACCGAGCATCCCGAGGCTACGACGAACACGCGCCGGCCCGCGTACTCAGCCGAGAGTCCGCAAGAACCTGAACCAATGGCCCCGAGCATCCCGAGGCTACGACGAACACGCGCCAGCCCGCGTACTCAGCCAAGTCAGCATGAACCTGAACCAAAGTTTCTAGGCCAACGAGACAGAACTAGAGAACGCTCCGACTACCTGTGTGCACGCGAGCACACACACACACACACACACACACACACACACACACACGCGCGTGCTGCAAACTGGGAGGGAATACTTGTGAATCAATGACCCGTTAAGATTTACATCACACATGGAAAGAACTGGACACTCTGCAAGACACCACCAAGCTCACCCACAAGATGGCCGAGATATTCTGATAGATGCTCTTCAGGGGACAGTTCTCTGCTGCGCCTTCTTCCCATCTAAAACTGACCAAGGCTCGCAGGAATGCTGCATGGCAGACATTCTCTGGAATGGGCGCGCGACATCTCCTTCTGGGGAATAGTATTAGGCATGGGTATTTGAGACTTATGTTATTAATGGCTTCAAATTGTTTAAAATAACTCTAGATTTACTCCCTGAAGCTGTAACATTTATGTATGAGTTGCACCTAAATTTACAAATGTCTGATCTAAAAAGAATTCCAAAGACTCAAACAATAACAAGCAGAACAAGCCTTAAAGGCAACCGGTCCTCCCCAGGCCTTTCCCAAGCAGATATTAACAATAAACCAATATTAACAATAAACATATTAACAATAAACAGCCGACAAGTTGTTCCCACCGTCATGAGTTCTGGGAGGCCAGCATATGTAATCGAGGTAGGCTATGGTAGAATGGCTACTGACCCCCAGTAACCCTTCCCCCCGGGTTGTACAATGGGTACGTGGACAGCCGCAGAATAGATGGGTACCCAGCCACAGCCTGAGACATGGGAAAGTATGAAGCGTTCCTCTGCTCAGTAGTGCCTATTGATTAAAAAACACTGATGTACACCAATCAGAGAGTGTAATGCTTAGCATAGGATACTACTATGACATTGCATTATTAGTTAATAATAAACTTCTGAGCTTTTCCATGGTTGCTTGTAAGAGGAAATGTTCCCTTAAAAAAGAAACTGGCCGTCTGTCACCTTGCCTTGATGTATTATTTCTTTGTATATTTACTGATGCATTAATTCTGAAAAAAATTGTAAGAGTAGAATGCAGCCAAAAAAGAAAGTATAAAATGCTTGCCAAAACCAAAAGTAGGGAGAGCAAAACTGAAAAATAAAGAGAGCAGCTTAACCTCCATTGCGTCTGTGCTGCTTCTCCGCCGCACTTCGCTGACTCCTCATTCCACCGCTCGCGGACCCCGACTCTTGCTAGGGCTGGGACCCGGCAGTTCTCTACAGCATTACATTAGGGAAATGTAAATCAAAACCACCATAGAGTATCGCTGCGCACCAATCCAAGCGGGTCACGAGGGCGGCCACGGCTGGGGCGCTCGCAGAGGGCGCTTTAGCAAGGACGTGGTGGTGTGACGCGCCCGTGAGTGGGCACGCAGGCACTTCACACACACGCACGCACACGCGCACTCACACGCACGCACACACGCGCACACGCACACATGGATCCACAGAGCTCCTGCAAACGCTCCCTGCAGCCTTCTCGCACTGATGCTGAACAGCCAGAAGCCCCCCAACAGTCACGGGGAGTGGGTAGGCAAACTGGCACAGAGCAGGCAGACCTTTGGACAGATAGCACGGAGCCCATCTCACACTGACTATGGTGAGCAGGGAGGCGAGGGGCACACACAAACACTGACGGAACTCCAGGAAATATAAACGACCCACGCAACAACCAGCGGAGGCAGGGGGCAGGGTTCCAGGAAACCGCGCCAGGCACAGGCCACACGCCTCAGCGAGCGTCAGCGCAGGCACAGGCCTCGCAGCCCAGACAGCCCCAGGCCCCGCCCCGCTGCCGCACATCCCTCTAGTCTTCCGTGTTGGCCTGCTTGGAACTACTGTGATCTCACATTGACTTGGGCCTGCTGCCGTTGAGAACACGGACCGCTACACTGTAAGCAGGCTGCCCCGCTCTGCTGCTTCTCCCGAAGTATCAGCTCTCACTTTATTTGGTCAACTCTGTCATGATTTTCCTTAGTACTTTTAGTCCTCAGTGTCATGTTATGAAAGTGTTACAAATCCCAAGATTATAAAATAATTCTTTTTTCTAGTAACCATAATGCTTCTGTTTTTCATATTTAAACTAACGCCTCTAAACTGTTTTGTGATCTGAATTTAAGATCTTAATTTTTTTCCACATGGTTTTCTGGAAAACATTTCCCTCAGAGCATCTGCCGAATGATCAAACATTTGACAAGGCTCTGCCGCGAGCCTTCATCACATACTAAAGTTCATGAACACTATGACTGGCACTTGGGGACACTTCTATTCCGTTGGGGATTCTTTCAATTCCTATACTATACTACTTTATATCCAACAGCTTTATATTTTGGGTAAGTGGTTTGGCAAATTTCCCTTCATTTTTTCTCTTATTCTTTCAACAAATTAAAGCCAGGTGTGGCAGCACATGCTTATAATTCCAGTACCTGGGAGGCTGAGACAGGAGGACCACAGGTTCATGGCCAGCCTCAGCTGCTTAGTGAGGCCCTCTGCAAATTAGTGAGACCCTGTTTCAAAATAAAGAATAAAAAATAGGGCTGAGGGTATAGCTTGGAGGCAGAATGCCCCTGGGTTCAATCTTCAGTACCACACACAAAAAAAAGGATTAAAACTTCTTGGAAGTTTTGAAATTGTAGCTATATTGAAAGAAAATAACAAGGTTGAAAGAAAATACCAAACTACTACTGGTTAGAAACAATACTGAGCTGGGCATGGTGGCGCACGCTTGTAATCCCCGCGCTTGGGAGGCAGAGACAGGAGGATCGCGCAGGTTTGAAGCCAGCCATGCGCGCTGGCTTAGGAGACCCTGTTTCCAAATAAAAATGTAAAAATAGGTCTGGGAGTGTAGCCCGGAGATAGAAGGGCTTCCAGGAACCCCAGTACCACCAAAAAAAAAAAAAAAAAAAGAAACAACACTGAAATGACCTATATAAAAGCATGTGATATAACTCAAGTGTACTCAAGTGTTCCGGAGATGAGTCACAGTGAAAAATATTTATTAAGTAATAAGAAAACTCCATATGCGTTTGATTCGTGAAACAACAAGCCAGGAGGGAGATGGGAGATATTACATGTGCACTAAGCAAAAACAAACCCTGTGTGGCATGGTAAAGTGATAAACAATACCAAGAAAGGTGCCTTCAAAGGCAAACTAGAAACAAACTTTGGTAAATGTGCCAGGGAGAAAAAAGGAAATTACAAATGTTTTTAGTAATACAAATATTTCTTGGTAATACTGAAAAGAATAAAAATATTGAAAAGAATGAAAAGAATGTAACTTAAGAGTGATTATTCTGAAATTTATGAAAGCACCCACGTAAAAATGTATGCTAACAAATCTGAAAGCCTATATAAAAAGATGGTCCTCAGAGAATTACCTCACTTCAGAATCCGGGGTCTCGTCTCGTGTCATGGCAGAAAACTAACAAGCTACTGTACGATCTACCCACTAAAGTGGCACTGAGTAATTCACACCCCGTTAAGCTGAGGGGCTGTCGGAACAATACCCCCCGGACTGGGGCTTTCTTCCTGAAAGGACGGAGGCCTCTGGGGGGGCGGAGTGGTCTAAGCGGCCCTTCTTCCAGGTCAGCCCCCCAAAAGCCAAGGCTCAAGTTGGGAAGCGCCCAGTGCCACCTACCTTGCACGCAGGTGCCATCGCCCGATTGCTGCGCCCTCCTAGCCCGTGAACTGTGGTGACTCCGGAGCTCTCCACGTGGCTCTGTCAGCCAGCACCCACTGCAATAGAAACAGAAGCTCTAACTGGAAGCACTGTGCTAATGGGCGGCACTCACCTGGCAGAGCAGCGGAGCCACTGGCAGCCGTATGCTGGGCACTGGGCGTGTGCTGCGCGCAGGCTGATCCCCACGCAGCCTCCGCATGCGGCTCCGGCCTGGCCTGGCCGCACATCCCATCTGGCTAGTGGCAAACGTGCCCTCGCCCACCTCACGTGCTTTGATGCTGGCGGCACTGGCACTCTCCTGTCCTGTAGGGGAGAGTCTTGTGCCCGGGGCTGGAGCGCAGAGGCAAGCTTGCCCGCTGCCTCGCTGACCCTGCCCAGCCAGTGGCCCGCTCCCGGGTGGGCCAGGCCAGCCGAGCACTCCACTAGCACTTCCTGAAATGCCCTGCCGCTCTCCACCGGCCGCCCAGGACAAGGGCACCTGCGCAGCGGCTCCTCTGCCGGTGCCAGCACCCTTCTGGCCAGGGGCACTTCCTGGAGTGTCTTCTCCTGAGCACCAATGCTTGGTCAGGGCTTCAAGTCAGAGTGGAAGCAGGACCCGAGGCCAGTCCCAGCGCCACCTCTGCCGCCTCTGCTTTCCACTCTCAAGGACTTAACTAAACTTAGCTCACACTCCAAGGATCATTTGAGGGATCCACACCGGAAGGAAAAGCTGCAGTGCCAGGCAGCGAGGACGCAGCCCGTCACAGGGTCTGCGCCCATAGTGCACACTCATTTCTTGGTTCCACAATAATTTATGTGCTAACGTGAATTATCAATTTCCAACCCCAAACCCCATAAGTGAACCATCTCTTTACAGACTATTCAAGAAATAAGAGATCTGAAAGATAAGTGACTTTAATTTTCTAAGTTTTCATTTATGCAACATAAAAAAGGCATATTTATGTGACCTGATATGACATTTACAAAAACAGTCCCCCCAACATCTGGGCAGTAGTATATAAATATTTACAATGAAAAAATAGGCAAGGAAAGAGGGGAGCGCTATCATCCAAGTCAAGTCTTTCTGTCAGAATTTTGAAAATAAAACCCTTGATTCGTCGTCACCTGTATTTACACCTGGTTCGGGGTGGTCGGAGAAGCTTGGCTACACTGCTGCGGGTTCTCTTCTGTCTAGTGCTTGTGTTCTTCTGTACTGCTGAAGAAGTCATCTGGAATATTAAACTAAATATAAAATGTAAACTTTGGAAGAAGAGAAAGAATGAATATGTGAAGGCAATGTACTAGGTACATATGTTCTCACTGAGGTTAGGATTTTATAGCACTAAAAACAAAATAAAACGCTCTATGTGTTGTCTTAGGAGGATATCTTGTTTCCATTTGATTATGGTAACAAAAACTTCCCCTAAAGAAATGTTAAAAAAAATAGCATGGACACTACCATGTCAGTTCATGAGTACATCACTGTCCTTGTTGTGCTAAAAGGAAACTAGGTTTTCTTAAAAAGTGACAAATATTTTAGGTTGCATGAAAGAGTGCTGAAGAGGCCCAGACATCGTGGTGTCTTCGACTATGAGACTTCCAGAATGAAGGCGAGCGGTGTGAGCCAGACTGTTGACCTCGGCGGCGTCACAAACACGTCCAACTCCAGCGTCGAAAACACTTTAATTCTACCAGCCGCCATGCCGTGGAAAAACCCCGCAGCGCGCCAGCTGCCAGGCCTGGTGAAGCGATGTCTAAGAGCTCCTGGCACCGTGCTGAGTCACATGTGGGAACTGCGGCGCCCGCGCGTGCCCAGCGACACGCGGAGCCTGGGCTCCCTGGCTTTATAATGTTCATTAAAGTCCAACCTGAAGCTAAGAAACCGGAGGCTTTCGTCAGGGCTGGTCGTCAGCAACACCAGAAACTGCTGCACGATGCTCTGAAGAACGAGAGGAAGGTACACCGACTTCAGAGGACCGCCGGCCCCGTGCCCCTCAGCCTCGTCCTCCCCCGACCACCGGCCTTCAGCAGACACCCCCACCGTGGCAGCTGTCCAGGGACCGAGCGCCAGCCACGACTGCCCACATCTGGAGTTAACATAAACACTGAGCCGAGCTGGAGACTGGCTGAGGAGCCAAGGCCCATTAACTCAACCTCGGGGCTCTGTACAGAGGATGCAACAGGACAAAGTGCCTCAGACTTTGTCCTCACAACAGGGCAAGCGTCCTTACGGGCTCCAGGGGTCGGCAGTGGGCATGCCCCACACAGCTCCACAGCAACGTCACTGCCAGGGGGCGCCAACACCCGTGGACCAGGGCACTGCTGTCCATCCCGGTGGCGCAGGACAAGAGGCCCAGGCACCTCAGCATCCGCCCGGCCCGAAGGCCTCCCTCCCGAGCTGGGCTCCAGGCAGAGCCCAGCTCATGACCCCTGACTACGCTGAGGCTGCCACGTGAGGACCAGCCGTCCTTCTAGGAAACAGATGGAAGCCACTAAGGAATTATAATGCCAGAAATACAGGCAGTGGTTTCCTGTAGGAGATGACACTGAATCACACTGAATGACTGTGAACTGAGGCCAGGAGACCCGGCCATGCTCAGGTGGGACCTGGCGGCTCGCTCTCGCAGCCAGCGCGCAGCGGCTGCAGGCTGGCGCCCAGGTGCTCACGGGGCAGCTTTCCCTGCTAAGGAAGGAGATGTGAATGGTAGCGACTTGTGGGGGTGAAGGCGGCAACTTGAGCAAAACTGGGATAATACTGATTTAGACTACTCGTTTAAAGACACCAACTCTGTCAGGAAAATGAGTAATCGCATGCCAAATCAGCATCTCTCCAAAACAACCAACTGGCTGAATTTTTTAAATTATACGTTGTCAACCCGGGTGTGGTGGCGCACACTTGTAATCCCCGCGCTTGGGATGCTGAGACAGGAGGATCACACAGGTTCGAAGCCAGCCTCAGCTACGTAGTGAGGCTCTCAGCCACTTAGTGAGACCCTGTTTCCAAATAAAGTATAAAATAGGTCTGGGAGTATAGCCCGGAGGGAGAAAAGCCCCTGGGTTTCACCCCCAGTACCACACAAACACACACACACACACACACACACACACACACACACAATAACAAAATTATACACTGTCACTTTACAGCTGCACAGCTTCCTATTTTAGCAGCGTGGCACTAACCACCAGGCATGCGCTCTCAGGAAGCAGAAGTGCATGGCACACACACAGTAGGGCCAGGGAACTTAACACCATGCGGGCCCCGGGCCGGTCACCAGCCTGCCCTCTGGACCAGGCCAGTGCCAAGGTATGACTATTTGCCAACAGGATAAATGTTGCCCTTAGCTATGCAGGAAGAACCTGAGCGGGAGAGCGGGAGGCCGTGGAGCCGGGCGGTGGTGGGCCGCAGTGAGTCGGAGCTGGACGGCCCAGGGGCTCGCGCAGACCCATCCTGAGGGCCCGCTCCACTGGCTCAGTAGTCACCAGCAACCAAGTGGGAAATCAGCCTCAGTCCTTCTCATCTCTATTTCTACCTCCCAACTGAGAAGTGTTAGGAGGAGAACCAGGCCCACCGACTAGGAAGACGCAGCGCAGCAGGCAGGCAGGCGGCCTCTGGTGGTGGCTGGCAGGCAGCAGGGTCGGCTGCCCCAGCCGGCACTCTCAGCTGGCACAGGACCCAGGGCCAGCGCCCCGCAGCAGTTCTTGTCCTGGCTGCACAGCCACCTCCGCCCGGAGGACCTGGAGGGAGTCCCAGGAGGGAGCAGGGGCTGCCCTGGCCCTACAGCCCTCCACACACACAGTCCTCACTGGGCACTGGGTCCCCCAGCCACCCACCGGGAAGCAACTGTCAGCCAGGGAAAAGGCCAAGCAGCCGCACCCTCATACGCACCTGGTAGAAGTGCGTCAGGATCTGCAACTGGGAACACATTTTTGGTATAGACTCTCGGAATTCAAGAATCCTCCTGTTCTCCTCCTCCTCCTCAGCAGCTGTCACTCCCCACTGGCCCTGAAGAACCAAAAGCACCACATTTAACTCCCAAGGCCTCCTGCTTTAGTAACGACGCCAGGGCCGTGGCGAAGTAGGCGCCTGTCCCGAGCTGACCAGGCTGCGGCTGCTGGAAACACACGCCTCTCGGCAGGTCGGCTCCTCGGCTGCCGCTCCTGGGGCGCTGCCGCTCCCGTCCCTCTCCCTGGCAGGTCATGGAGGTGTCTGTTTCCGTTTATTTTCAATTAATGAGGAATCTGATGATCCTTGGAACCAGCATAGACAGGAGCTATTGAATTGTCTTTATTAATATGCAGAATTATATTATTAGAGTTCCCGAACTTTTGCATTTCCAAAAGAAACCTATCCTTGGTAACTATTCTTTAATTTCTTTGTGTGTGTGGTCCTGGGGTGGAACCCAGGGCATTCTACCTCCGGGCTACACTCCCAGACCCATTTTATATTTTATTTGGAAACAGGGTCTCACGAAGTTGCTGAGAGCCTCACTAAGTAGCTGAGGCTGGCTTCGAACCTGTGCAATTCTCCTGTCTCAGCCTCTCAAGTACTGGGATTAAAGGCATGCGCCACCACCCCCAGCACTATTCTTTAAATTTCTGATTTTTTTTTTTAATACCGGGGCTTGAACCCAGAGGCATTCTACCTCAAAACTACACCCCCAGCTCTATTTCGTTTTATTTTTAATTTTGAAACAGGGTTTTGCTAGGTTTTGAGACGGCATCAAATCCACAATCGTCCTGTCTTAGCCTCCCAAGGACTGGAATTACAGGCGTGTGCCACCGCACCTAGCTAAATTATTTTTTCACTCAGAGTTTATCTAAACTTTCCCCTCATATTCAACACTGGCTGCTGCCACTTCCCGAGTGGAATCAGCCAGGGTGTTTCCTAGCCAGGATCTGGAGGGCCTTCCCAACAACTCAGGTGGCCGGGCACCGAGGGCTTCTCATGTGCCCAGGTGGCCCCGTGGCGGCAGAGCTCTCTGGCTCTCCTTGAGAGCCGTTCTGGGTTCTCTTCTGGGGTCACACTGTGTACCGCCACATTCTCCTTTCTCTCCTTCCCACGTTTTCCGCAGCGCTCTGCTGGCGCCTCCCCTGCCTGGACCTCCCCCACTAGCAGGCGCACTGGGCTCACGGGCCAGGCAGACAAGCGCTTCCCCAGGGCCCTAGTGGGAGCTTAGCTGGACACACCTCTCCTGCCGTGATCGCTGTGCCTGTTCCCTGGCCCTCGTCACACTGGTGGCTGCTGGTGTTCGAGGGTAGGATTTCTCATGACACAGCCTGCGTCCGTCAGAGAGCCTGCAGGACTGATGGCTTCTCTGGCAACTGAGCTGTTGTCAACACGCCGAGTTACCCACGTCCTCAAGCACAGAGACCTAACCTGGGCAACAGCAATGCCGCTCCTCTTTGCCACCCAATTCTAGAATAAGTGACCTTCACGTTTATATATTTAACAACACATTTATGCCCGTTTGACCTGTTTATGAGCTTTAAAGCAGTACCTAATGCTGCCTGGCCATAAAGATGGAGAGATCGTCGTACTTATGCCACTCCTCACCTCTTCTCCCCACAGCTTGTCCTTTATGTCTTTAAAACATTCTGTGTGGGGGAGTAAAATGGGAATCAAACCCAGGGCCTCTCGCATGCTCCCTGAGCTACACCCCCAACCCTAAACAAACCTTTAAATGTGCTATCCAACTGCAGTGTGCTGTGTAAGAAGTGCAGACCTCCAGAAGGCTGAGCCTGCAGCTATGGGGAAGGCTGTCTACACGCCCGTGGCCGTAAATGCACTGGTTCTAATTTTGTTCTCATGCAATTGTCCTTTCTCTATCCCAGGCCTTATTGCCACATAAGTCGTGGCCTTCGTTATTTCCACTGTAAAGCCAAAGCAGATAGCACCCTGGGATTAGACGCACAAGCTGGCCCTTTGCTGTTGCTCAAGGCTGCGGCACAGCAGCAGGCATGACACTTCCTCCTCCATGCTTTAGGCTCACCTGGGGCCACGTGGTCTCTGTTGAAACCACTCAGCTGTTGCTGCCTGAGCCAAAACAACCACAGAAGGAGCAGAAACACGCTGGGCGTGGTCAGCGCTGCACCCACAGGCGCAGCAGGCAGCCCGCCGGCCCACGGTCCATGGCCCCGGGCTCCCAGCACTGGCTTGCACCGCTCCTTACGGTCTTATACCTCAGCGTTCCTTTAACAGCATTTCTTTTAAAATCCCACCGTTTGTTGCTGACAGAAATAAAATTCATTGCTACATATGAACCTTCCTTCTTCCCAGATGCTTTGATAAATTCACCTATTTATCCCAACAATTTTCCAGACTATTTTCGGGTTTTCTGTGCTCACAATCACAACTCCTGCAGAAAGATGGGCCTCTTCCTCTCCCTCTCTCCCTTTTCATGGACAGCGGCGGCAGCTCGGAGCCCCTCCCCATCTTGGGGACAAAGCTCCTCGCTGCACCGACGAGGAAGCCGTGCTGGAGATTCCCATGCAAGTCTTTTAGCAGATTCTACTTGACAACAAATGACTTTTCATATGAAGTTTTAAAATGTGAATTATAGCATTTTATAAGAATAATACAAAGAGCTTCGTGGTCCTGGAATAAGCTTAAGTATGGTAGAACATGTTTTCCTTTTGGTATGTCCCAGTCTGCTAATACTTTGAGTTTTTATATCCATGTTCATGAGAGACTACAATTGCTGGACTGGCTAAATGTTTTGTTTTAAAACTGAATTCAAATTAAATACCTTACATAATTCAATTTTGTTTTATAAATAAGAGCAATCCCTAAAAAATTAAAAGCAAAAATAAAAGCAATCGATGTACCTGTACATTTAGTTGGTGGAATAACCTGAAGGGCATTACAGTGAGTCTGAGTGCACCTACCAAGTAGGATTTAATCTAGGGGGATGCAAAATAATGAAACGATTTTTCCAGTAACCATATCAATTACGATACTGCTGGAGACAGTGACATGATTGAGACAGTTGAGTGTATGGGCGTGGGTGTTGTAAGACAGCAAATAACGAAGTGTGCTCATGTTAGAAACCAAGATTTTTCAACGCTTTTTTTTTTAAAAAAACGAAACAAGTAAAAGACCTTCTCTCCTAAATCTGAATTGGAAATATCATAGCTGTAGGCGTTCTGAGAAGAAAAGTGGGGGGAAAGGAGAGAAGAGCCCTGAAGTGAAGGAGAGAGAGCCCTGGGGACTCCTCTGCCGAGAAGCTCGAGAGGATAAGGACAGAATGCGGGAGAGCCCTGGACTCCTCTGCCAAGCCAAGAGGGTGAGGACGGGATGCTGGAGACTCTGAAGGACCCCTCCACCAGAAGAGCTCGAGAGGGTGAGGATGGGATGCAGGAGAGCCCCAGGGACCCCTCCACCAAGCATCTCGAGAGGGTGAGGACGGGATGGGCTGTGCTGCGGGCAGAGCTGACCTCCACCACAAGGCATTCGCAGGAGGGTTCTGAAAACCCAAGGAGTCGGCTCACTTGATCTTCAGAGCTTCAGTGGAGCTCAGGTCTAAAATGGCTGCTGCAAAAACCATTTTGCCTTTGGAATTTCTATAACTGCAGGTATGATTTCAGATCCACATATCTCCCGGGTCCTTAGGAATATCTGAGTGAGACACACCAAGTAACCCTGTGCTTGTCACATGGTGGCTCCTCCAACACTGACCGAGGCACCCGGCGAGAGCCTTCACCTCCCCACGACGGACCGCTTGCAGCCACCCCACAGCCACAGCCTGGAGGCCCACTGGCTTTGTAGAACTTGAGATCGTTTAGAACCCTCCGGGGCAGACTCTCTAGGGACAGGTGGGCAGTTTTAAAAGCAAGAGCGATGCTGGGCGTGGTGGCACACGCTTGTAATCCCTGCCCTTGGGAGGCAGAGACAGGAGGATCGCGCAGGTTCAAAGCCAGCTGCGCTGGCTTAAGAGACCCCGTTTCCAAATAAAATAGAGCTTTGGGAGTGTAGCCTGGAGGTAGAAGGGTTCCACCCCCAGTACCACCAAAACAAACAAACAAACAAACAAAAAAAGCAAGAACGAAGGCTAGCATTTGCTGAACACTCGCTCGATGCTGAACAACTGGCATGCATCAGGAATCGTGACTACCTCCTGGAGAGGCCAGCCAGCCAGAGGCACGGAGCCTCTGCAGTGAGCCGCAGTGAGGGGTTCGCAGTGGGTTCCCACCCACTGACCTGGCTACCATGGGGTGCGGGCAAAGCCAGGAGACTGTGCGCACAACACCAGGGCTCTTGTCCTCACTCGCCAGCCGAGTCACGAGACGGAGCGGCGATGTCAACGGAACAAGCGTCAGAGAAACGCCTGGGCGCTCTGGGCGCTCTGTGCCTGGGCTGCCGAGCCACGCCTGGAAGCCACACGCACCAGCCAGGCTGAGCAGCTGCAGCCACCGAGCAGCCCGAGAGCGAACATCTTGAAAAAGCAAGATGACAAGCAGTCCTGCAGAGCTGAGCTGGCTGAGCGGAACCTCTGCAGTCTGGGTCACTGAGAATACACTCCAGTCAGGTGAACAGAATAGCCTTCCATGCAGAGGTCTGGCTCACAACCCGCCAGGGAGGCGGGCGCATGGTCTCTGGGCTTCAGGCCGCAGAGAGGCGGCCTCCAGAGACAGGAAGGCCAGCAGCGGCATCCCGACGCTGAGCTCTGGGGTCCTCCCAGGTACGGCTCTTTTTCTCAGCTTTAAGACGTGATGATGGCAGGGGTAAGCACACCACACGTAAGTGGTCAGAGCACCCTGACTCAACGGAGGCACCCCAGCAGGCAAGCTGCCGCTGCCACTCTGGCAAGAAGTCCATTACTCAAGCTGATAAACCCACCGGCAAAACCCTACCTCAGCCTCACTCTGCTTCTTCTTCTCTTCAAACTGCAGTCGCCTCTGTAACTCTTCCAGGGCGGCTCTGTATATTGCATCTTGAGCACTTTGAAGTTCAATAATTTGATCAAACACAGCTCTGAGTTGATTTAGAAGTACCTGAAAAGCAGCAACCATTTTTCATTACTAGAACTTCAACATCATGCTTAGCTTTTTTAATGAAGTATTTCTAAGTAGAAAAAAGGCCCTTGGTGTGGGTTATCCTCTCCAAAACTCCGATACTGCAATCTGGCCCATGGCACAGCAGTGGTGGAGGGGCCTGAGGGGTCTGGTGCTGAGGGCTGGACCCAGGAAGGGCGGAGGCTGCTCTCCGGGGATGGGAGTCGTCCTGGGAGTGAGCTCTCAGTGTGGTAACATCAGGGAGGAAGGCGGACCAAAGAGCCAGGTGGAGATGTCAGTGGTATCCCGACAGCCAAAGCCCACGAGTGGAGTGAGCAACCCAGGCTGCATACAGGTGTGGGGAGAGGAGCTAGCAGCGCACAGCCAGGCTCAAGAGAGCCTGGGAACTACATGGGCTCCTGGTTCCCTGGCTGCCGGGGAGCCGCTCAGGCCTCCGCTACCCCACGGCCAGAACCACCCCACAGTCAGCGAGGACATTCCAGCACCCGTCCCTGTGGACACGCACACTGCGCTGCCAAAAGACGTGCCGTATGGCCGGGCGTGGTGGCGCACGCTTGTCGCGCAGGTTCGAAGCCAGCCGCGCGTGCTGGCTTAGGAGACCCTGTTTCCAAATAAAAATGTAAAAACAGGTCTGGGAGTGTAGCCCGGAGGTAGAAGGGCTTCCAGGAACCCCAGTACCACCAAAAAAAAAAAAAAAAAAAAAGACGTGCCGTATGAGGGACAGCGATTACCCAGTGCCGGCAGCACCGGCAACAGCTGAAGGAGTGCTGGATCTGAAGGGAGGCAAAACCAGCAAGGGGCTTGCTCACTGCTCCCAGAACAGGAGAATGCAGGCGCTGGTATGGCAGAGCACAGGATCGCGTGCGCGCTCACTTCAGGCTGTCACTGTATGAAACGGTCCTCAAACCACCCAGCAACAATAAAAACTGCGGCGCTGGCTTAGCGAAGGACAGGGGTCTGAGACTCCTCGAGCTAGGCGCGTGTGACCAACACAGGCACACCACTATCAAAAGCGGCCTGGTCCTGGGGAGAGGTCTTATTTTATGATTAAAAAAAAAGCAAGACAAAAGGTGGAGATAGCTTATTTTTCTCTTTAAATGGGGCTTTATGTCTCATTTTTTTTTTTATTGTAGGCACTTAAGAAATAAGTCATCTTTGGAACCGTGACTGCACCTGTGAGGCGGTGTGCGATGCTCTGCTGCAGGAGTCGGGGTGCGCAGGCTGCTCCCAGGGGTGCTGCGGGAGCACCTGCTGCAGCACCTCCAGCCAGCACCGGCTTCCTGTGAGTCAGGACTTCCCTCAACGTTGCAGACAAAGCAAAAACGCACACACCTGAAGCTGCCGTGCCACGGCCTCCAACTCCAAAGGTATGTGTCAATGGAAAAGCCTTGGTTTTCTTGGCAAGCAATAAAAACACTACACTTAACATCTTCAGTTCTGATTTGTAACTGTAAACTTTTTAAGTAACGATTTGCGTCAATAATGAAATACTTCATTTTATATAATGGTTTTCTTCTTTAAAAACACCTCTCGTGATTAAATAGTGTGTGAAGAGTACACCTCAGCAGGCGTGATTTCAGGAACTACGGGCCTTTGACAATGCTCCCGCAGTGAAGCTGGCCAAACCCGACAAGCAGCCTGCACCAGTGTCGCCTGCACACAGGAGACCCTCCCTGGCCTCTGCTGCCTTCGAGGTTATTCGCTAGCGGCAAGAACGAGGACAACGGTGTGTTCCGCTCAACTCATTCCCAGCAAGGGAAACGCCAGTGTCAGTGCCACGAAGCACTGCTCGGTCGGCAGTTAGAAGGGGTATCGTGTGGGCGTGAGCCTTAGTAGCTCCGTTTTCTGAAAAGGAGCAAAATCTAGCGGTTATAAATACCTCTGTAAAACATACATGCACACGTGCACATCCACAAAATACAACTTTTAACTGCTTTAAGAAGTAGCGGCTAACACCTATGTGCCAGTCACTATGGTGAGAGTCTGTGTGAATCACGTAATTTAATTCTCTCAAATCTACTGAAGAGACACTAGCGTCATGCCATTTAAAACACTAGATCAGGCCGGGTGTGGTGGCACACACTCGTCATCCCCGCACTTGAGAGGAGGAGACAGGAGGATCGTGCAGGTTTGAAGCCAGCCACGCTGGCTTAGGAGACCCTGTTTCCAAATAAAAAGTATAAAATTGGTCTGGGAGTGTAGCCCGGAGGTAGAAGGGCTTCCAGGAACCCCAGTACACCAAAAAAAAAAAAAAAAAAAAAAAAAAACCACTAGATCGGAAGCCATGAAGTGGGACTCAGCTCGGTCTGTCACCTCAGGACGACCTAACATGGTGACGTCGCCCGTGGGCACCCCACTCTGCCACCATCAACTTACAACCAGCTGTATGCCTAGCCAAGTAGACAGGTTTAGTCCCTGTAACAGAAGTAAAAGGCCTACAAGCCTTCAGATATATACTCCTCCCTATATTACTAACTACACTCAAAGTACTGAAAGCTATTCTGCTGGTTATTCCAACATTTATAAAACCATTAACATGTCCTCTTTAGAAGCATCTTTGATCTCAATTTTTGCACACATAGGACCAATAATGCTTTAATGATGAAATTAGGCATTATCAAAACCCTATTTTCTTGGCCCTGTTTGCTAATCTAGATAGGCTGGAGTTAGACGACACGGAAGCCCTGAAGCCAGATGCCTTCCGGGAGAGGGCGCGAGGCGACGCTAGCGTGTGGGTGGCGAGTACAACCCACGAGGCTGTGCCCTTTATCTTCCCACAGCTCAGAACACCGTCCACAACTGCTCTTTCTCGCTAGCGCTCCTCGAGGCCTTGGCTCCTTCCTGCCGCCTCCGCACCATTTCAGGAACATCAGCGCATGCTCTTGTCTGACCCACTTTTGTTCCAATTCTGTTCAGAAATGGCAAGCCTCAAACATCAATCTCCGATAAACGTATCTAAAGGCCAACAGCAGAGCCGCACGTTCTAAGACCGCAGGGAAGACAGCCGTGGCTGTGGCTCCTGGTCCTGGGCGCCCGCCTTACCCTGGAGTCACCGTCCAGCAGGCAGCGGGAGGTGATGGTGTCCAGGAACGTCTCGTGGGCCCCAATGATGTGGTCCAGGTCCTGGGCCTGCTGGACCCTGTTCCAAAGCTCATCCCAAGAGCACTCGAGCACCTGGAAGGGAGAGTCGGAGACCTGCAGACAACGTCCTTCACGCAGCGTCTCCCTGTTACCGACTCGGTCGCAGCTGGACGGGAGCAGGTACCTCAAAGGTGATGTAGTACTGCATCTGGTGGATGAAGTGCACCATCTCCGAGGCCAGGACGTGACACTGGTGCAGCACCCCAGAGAACTCTGCAAGACAAGCACGCAGCGTCAGCAGCCGGCCCAGGTCACGGCGCCCTCGCCACCTGCTGCCGCCACCTCCCCGAGATGCGCGGCTTGATTGCGGCCTTGGGGAGGAAAGCACCCCTCCACTATCGGTTTCCGTGCTATTCTGCTTCCTAATGGAGTGGTCATGCTTCCTTTACCAAATACAAGGAACTAAGAAGAAATGGCGTGAAACACACAGTCTATTAACAGTCAAATAATAAAGCTTTATTAAAACCGCAGCACCATGAATAAATACCAGCACTACTTTATGGCTTCCTTACAATCAGTCTGCCTACTGAGCATCAAACACTTACTGTTCCCTAGCTACTTTGAGATGAGAAGGGCACTTCCGTAAGGACTGAGGAAGATGGGCCCATGAGGGCAACAAGATGAGCCCAGAATCCGTTCTCCATGAGGCTGAACGCCGTGACAGCCGTCACAGGTGGCGAAGTCACCACGGACCACAGCCCTCCGCTCCCACCTTTAACTTCCTGCTCGGAGGCAGACCAGATCACTGTTAGCTGTGGACACCACCATGTCATCCAGGAGGGGCCGTGGGAGCAAGGCCTGCAGCAGGTGGCCACGCTGGCCGGACCGGACACGTTTCTGTTCCCTTCCAAGTACCTCATCCTGCTGCCTTAGTGCCCAGGCACCCATTAGGCAGGCAGTTCTTCAGGAAAACCACCCCTGCCCTTCGTAAGAAAAATGCAGGAGGGACCACATGTGAGGTGAACTTTGTCCACAAATCCCCACACGCATGCCTCTCAAACCACTCTCCACCACTTGAGCTGTCACGGCGGGCCCTAGTCCACTTGCGGCCCTCGGGAGAAGAGACAGACACAGAGAGACGCACACACGATGGCGGAGTGGGGCGGTGGTCCAGAGGCCTGATCACCCCTCACCTTAGAGCCTCAGCTCCAGCTCCAGCTCCAGCACTGTGACGTGCTCACCTGCTGTTGCCTGTGTAACCCACGGTCACTAGCACACGTGACCAGCCGTGTGGGAGTGACCCCCAAATAAAGCAAGCCGCTTCAGAGAGGACCACACCTTCTGCAAGCTCTGGACTGCGAGGTGCCGTGGGGACTGAGCCATCCTGGCTCAGCACAGACGATTTGGTAGTAGAGAGGAGAGAAGTGACCCCTAGTTTTGTAAGAATTTAAACTCTTGGCTAGGTATGGTGGCACATGCTTGTAATCTCAGTAATTGGGAGGCTAAGACAGGAGGCTGGAAGGTTCGCAGCCAGCCTTGGCTACTTAGTGAGGCCCTCTGATTTCACTCCTAGTACTACCAGCAACTCAGTGAGACCCTGTTTTACTACTCATTACTTGGAAGGCTGAGACAGGAGGATCACAGGTTCGCAGCCAGCCTCAGAACTTAGGCCCTCAACCACTTAATGAGACCCCGTTTCAAAAAAAAAAAAAAACATAAAATAGGGCTGGGAGTACAGCTCTGAGGTACAATGCCACTGGGTTCATCCAAACTTCAATGATAACAAGCATAGACCAGCGTACGTACGTACGTGGCGTGCAGGCACACAGTTCACTTACGACACCACAGTCTGCTCCTGATGCGGTGACAGCTGGAGATGCGGCCACACGCTTGGAGATTGGTGAGGAGTGGTGCTCCCCAGCTCTGGGGGCCGGCCTCAGGGAGCCGGGTTCCACAGCACAGAGCGGGCAGGTGGCCCGACGAGGTGCAGGGACATGGCAACACACACGCTTCTTGTGAGGAAAGGAAAAAAGGCCCGAAGCTACGAGACACACTTGATGTAACCGAAGACACGCAAAGCAAGCCCCAAAGACAAGAGGCATCTCCCTCAGAGAGGAGCGGCGAAGCTCAGCCACCACACACACGCAGGACGCCCGACGATCTTTAAAGAGGACACTGGCATGCTGTCCTGGGACCACGGCAGGGAGGAGGGGACCAAAGGGTTTCCTCTGTGTGCGCAGCTGGCCCAGAGCAGCTGGCGAGGAGAGCTGCTTCACGGCTGCAGCACATCCCTCACCAGCCTCTGCGACCCATTTCTTTTTGTCGTGCTGGTGGTGCTGCTGGGGATGGAACCCAGGGGCATTCTACCTCCAAGCTGTACCCCCAGCCCAACTTTTTATTCTTCATTTTTGAACAGGGCCTCACTAAGTCCCCGAGGCTGACCATGAACCCAGATCCTCCGGTCTCAGGCTCCCAAGTACTGGGATTACAAACGTGCACCACCACACCCGGCTTGTGACTCATTTCTAAGAAACACATCCAAGACGTGCACAGATTACGTTCCATGGAGGACTCAAGGATTCCTCGATGCTCCCGGCTCAGCCCACAGATGGCTCAACACTGGCTCTGTGTCCAGAGCGGGAGGCGCCGTCTAGCCCGGACGACTGCTGCCCGGGAGCGCACCACCCACATCTCACCACACTTGTTCCGCAGCCCCAGGCGGAGCACGCACTCCCACGCCACAGGTCTGCTGCGGGTGGAGGAAGACCCACACCGAGGGGTGGGCAACGCGCCCCGCTCGGGGGAGGCCTGAACACGCCTGCTCACCTCACACTTGGGCCTATCCCACCAGGCCCGGGAGGAGCACCGCTGTGGGAGGCGCCACAGTGCTAGCTGCCTCAGCCCCAGCGCCTCGGGAGGACGTGGCCCCGAGCCGAAGAGAGGACTGCCTCCCTCAGCGCCACTCGCCTACGGTGGGCGCCGCAGCGGCGTCTTCCCCACAGAGCCCTCGTGCGTGCTAGACACCCTGAGCAGGGACAGTCTGGAGTGCTCTGAGCGACCACCGGGCCTGGCGGCTTCTCACACGGCTCCACTGCTGCTGCCTCCACTCAGCTGACTTCGCCGAGCCTCCCTCTGCCTCCATGCTAGCACGGAGAGCGCCCTCACGGCCTCGCCAGCCTCGGGCCAGCTGTGCGGCTCACACTGGCCTCTCCAACACCTCCAGCAGGGAAAGCGCCCCGGAACAGACAGCGCTCGCACCTCCGCTCCTCACGCAAACGCTAAGCGGTGACTTGCCACTGCTGCTCAGGACCCTGTTTTCTACATAGCATACACATTTTTTTGTGTGGTCTTCTAGTTCCAAGTTAATTTTCCACACGTAACAGAAGAGGCACAATTCCAGGAAAATCCATTTGTATTGTTCTTTTACATCTGAGTTTCTGGAATCTTCTCCAGATTTTTCTCATAAAGTCAAACCCACGGCTATTTCCTTGGCGCGTTTACAAGCCTCCTTAGAGTCATCTGCAGTTCTTTGCTGCCCTCTAAAGGCTGCTGGGAGAACTTCAGGTGGTCCAGGCACCTCAGCCAGCAGCAGCACTGCCCAGGAGATGCCCTACATCCACACTCAGTGCTACCAGGAATCCTGGGAGAATTCTAAAGGAAGGCCCTTAGGCAGTCTCTCGTGGGTTTCAAAGTCCCTCCCCGGCGCTACGGCATTTCAAATGACTTGACCCAAGTGCGAGTGACCTGTCCCCTCCAAGCCAGGGATTCGCACAGGCTTCAAGAAGCAGGGTCCTCCGAGCGTCCGGTTTCAGTCTCTGATCACCTCCATGGCTCTGCTCCCACCCCACATGGTGCCCGTTTCCTGCACCACAGGCAAGAGCCAGAGAGAGGACTGTCCACTCACAGTGCCCTTGCACCAAGCCGGTTTTGTGCAGCTGGAATCCTGGCAACCCTCAGCAGCAACTGCTATCATCATCCCCCTGCCCCTGCCCCAGGTGGGGAAACCGAGGCAGGTTACAAGCCAGCTGACCACACAGCCAAGGCGGCCAGAAAGCCCCAGCCTCTGGGTTGTACCTAAGCTTGAGTCAGGCAAAGGGGCCTTTTCATTTCTGTAAAATTATTGAGGATCCATCCAGACATAAAGACTTTTTTCTTTCTTGGTGGTACTGAGGGTGGAACCCAGGGGCTTTTCTACCTCTGGGCTATACTCCCAGACGTTTTTTTTTATACTTTATTTGGAAACAGCCTCACTAAGTAGCTGAGGCTGTGTGTCCTATCGTCTCAGCCCCTCAAGTGCAGGGATTACAAGCATGTGCCACCACACCCGGCGCACAAAGACACTTTAAAGAGAAAAACGTCCTTCAAGGCACTATCGCACCAAGTGCGCAAGGCGCGCCTGTGAAGGTCAGCATCACTGGCTGTGCCAGCAGGAAGGAAAGCGGCAAACACAGCACCCCCTCGGCGGTTCCCTCCAAGACGGCTCACAGGTGAGCCCCATCCTGTCCCTACTGTGCGCACACCTCTGCCAACGCAGTGGGCTTTCACCTCGGTACAGACCCCCCTGCACACCCTGCCAAAGGCAAGCAGGCACGCCTGTGGCCAGTGTCAACTGCAGCCCGGACGACACACACAGCCGCTGGGGGGCAGAGAACGGCGTGGCCCAGCCCACGCGCCACCTTGCCGCCGTCGCAGCGACAGCTCGGACACGCTCTGGGAGCTGGGCATGAAACAGTGCCTGTCTTAAGCATGACGAGACATGGGTAACAGGAGAGCCAACCAGGTACCCCTTGGCTCGTCATGATTTCCAGGACCACCTGGGTCAGCCCGACTGTGGTAGTGGACACCACTGCCTGTGCTGCCTTTGTTGCTGGGCTCAGCTCAGGCACAGGGGCAAGGCGCAGAGGCACAGCAAGCCAGGAAGGGGCACTGTGTCCTGTACCACAAAGACTGGGAAACCAGCATGCTCAGCAGAGCTTGTGCCAGATGGAGCGGGTCCTTCCACCAGCTGAATTCACACTTGAGGCGCACACTGTGTGCAGGCCTGCGGTCACGGGCAACTCTGGGATGCCACAGCTCAGGGGACGGGGCAGGGCACACACGCCAGGCCCAGCCTGAGTCCTCCCAACAATCCGGCCAGCACCCCACTTCCAGATTCGACCTGACCGCCGGCCAGGCCCCGCGCCCCATTCCTATTTGGGTTCTTTGCTCATTCTAAGATCCCTGTCTTTATGCAACATACCTGAGATCAAACACAGCAGAGACGTTTATTAAAACGTCCCAGGCCAGTAAGTTCCCACAGAGGTGCAACTGTAAGTGTGACCCCACCACGCCTTGTCGGGGAGAGCCGCCTGCCTGCCTGGTCCCTCAGATGAACCCAGAGGGGCCCCCGATAGACAGACAGACGCGGGCCTCGGCAGGCAGGCGGCCACATCCCACAGCACTGGGGGCACCGTCTCATCCAGCAGGGTGTGAAGGGATAGAGAAAAACCAGTGCCTTTTATTATCATTTAGTCAAGGGATAATTTGGTGCTTAGTGTACAAACTAATTTTAAACATAATTATTATTTACACTTCTTTTTAAGCTAGTAGAGTTCCATTATCTTAAAGTCAAGACGTAAACACTAAACCGCCACTAACCACTGTTCCCTATCACCAGCCACTTCGGGGAATCAACACGCGTATGATCCTCTAAAATCTCAGTATCTAAACATTGTTCCTCCTTTCGACAAACAAGGAGAATGAAAGGAAATGCATTTTCTGGTCCAACTGCGAGGCCCCCACTGCACACGATTCATCCCTGTGCTTCCTGAAGGGTGAAGGCGCTCTCCATCCTCAACACCAGGCCAATCCTGCTTCTACAGGATGGAAAGGCTATCATTTCATCACTTTAATGCGCTCTTTCAAAGGGGGGGGGGCTCAGTTTGCTCCTTCCCACCACAGAGGCTGGGAAAGAACAAAGTTCACTTATCTACACGTCTCTCATCTTGTGAAACACCATCTGAAATGTGAATTTAGCTGCCACGAGTAGCAATACCGTTTGGGTTACCAAATCTAGTAAGTCATTTTAGTATCAACCGCGTGTTTTATATAGCCGGATGGCAAGTATATAAAACAACCTGCCTCGCCCAAGATGGCAAAGGGAAATGATCCTATGCTGGAATGTACGGTCCTCCTGGAGGAGCATCAAGCAGGAGCCCCCGCAGAGCAGACGGCTGGCTCCTAACGGCCCACTCCGCACAGGGAGCAAGAGGTCAGTCTGATGACGACTGCAGGTGCCCTCTGCAGCGCCGGCGCTCCACCTGGGGCCATGCGCCCTCCTCCCACTGCACAGGAGAGGGCTCCACAGGCTGCTCACAGGAGAACTCGATGGGCCCATCTGGGCAAGGGTCTTTCATCGGTAGAGTATCTTGAAATCTTCTGTATTAACAAAACTACCTAGCTGGTTAATTCTGTTTGTGAAGCTGTTGGCCATAGCAACTTCTGTGAACTAGCATTACAATACGATGCCCCTCCCCACAAAGACAGGCAACAAAACAACATTCTGGAAAAAGAATACAAATGGCAAAAAGAAAGAAAGAACCTGTTCATCCTTATCAGCAATTTTAAAAGCATAAAACAATTCAAATGAATTCTACTTTCACTTTTTGAATGCACAATTTGCTTGGCTGTAATATCCAATATTAGCAAAAATAGCGATGCTTACGACTCCCACTGAAGAGCTGAGCTCGGGAGGATGTGAATTAAATTGGTACAGATTTCTGCCAAGTGCCAGGCAGCAATGAGCACAACAGCTAAGACACAGGAACTAAGTGTCAGCAGAGTGAAGCTAATGTCACACCTGTCCAACAGCAATCCCACTTCTACTCACCTGTTCTAAAAAAATACTCAGAGGCACGTAAGACAAGCTTACACAGCAGGCACGGCACACTGACACTAGTGAAAAGCCGAAGGGGACCACGTGTCCAGGCAGACAAGTGATCAGATGATGCTGCACCAAGGACGCAGCACGACGCGACGCCAAGTTCTGGAGAAGTCTCAATGGCCAAGGGGAAGGACTAGTGAGAGAAGCACAGTAAGACCCAGGTGCACAAAGGCACTGTCTTGCCAGATGAAGAAACGCTCATTTTCCTGCTCAGAGAGAACTAATAAAAGACTTCTAGTTGGGATCTCTAAACACCACACCCGTGTCGATTACTCAGTGCAGTAAGAGGAGGAGAAGTTCACGCAGATACTGCCAAGCTGATATTCAAATCAGAAAGCCTGTCCCAGCCAGGCATCCCAGGGGTGCTGGAGCTGGACTTCCAGAGCTGCAGTGGCCAGGTGCTTAAGGACTCGGTCCCCCATGGCACTGACTGAAGAGAAGGCAGAGTAGGCAAGGAGAGCCGCGGCTCAGCACTGCCTCCTCAGGACATGCCCAGTGACCCCGGAGAGGCCCCAGGGAAGGCTGCAGGGGCGGGCATGAGGATGGTCACGCCCTGCCGGGGCAGCAACGTGCTGAATCGGCCCACCTCTATGAGCAGTGGACAATGAAGGTGCTATCCACTCATGGCCATCCCTGAAGATGCATGAGAAGCTTTGTCTTCGCTCCCTTCCCAGAGTTCGGAGGCCACCTACCCCAAGCACTTCACGGTGGGTCCCACAGTGCCCCAGGGGGATGCCCACTCTCTGCCCACGCCAGCGCCTGCGGCCCAGGGGTGCCGCTGCTCATGACTGAGCAGAGATCACGAACACCTCTCTCCAAACAACTGCTCCTTTTCTGTTTTCAATAATTACGTTGTGCTGGCCACCGGCATTTCCAGTTCAGTTCTTCTTTATAAATATATACTTAATGAAATACTTTCTCAGGCTTTGACCAAAATCAATTTCAATATAAAGATTTCAAAATTATTCACAAGTGAAGCCATTCAATATTTGCAGCATTAAAGTGATCTCGACTCTCTAACACCTGGAAGGTTTTACTAGAGCTTAAAATTGTAAAGTAATACAAAACATTTTCACATACTCCTCTAAAGACAAAATAAAGTATTAGAGAAATTCCCAGGGAGGTGCAGGGACAGGAGGGGGCAGGTCTGAAGCCAGCCTCAGTAAATTAGCTGTTACTCTGTTTCAAAATGAAACATCCAAAGGCCCAGGGCACAGATCAGAGGTAGAATAGAGTGTCCCTGAGCTCAACCCCAGTACCCAAGGGAGAGAGAAGTGGCATCCAGGATGTAACTGCGACAGAACTTTACTAAGACACACGGTGAATTTTAAATGAGCCAGTGACTTATTAAATGGCTGGCTTTCCTTAATAAAACTAGAGAAGTCACACGAATAGCACTGAAAAACCAATGGGGTTTTCAAAGAAACTTCAGTTTGAACAAAATGCAGCCTGACTCAATTTCCTTCTCTGCCCGGGGCCACGACAAGCGCTGCCACCAGAAGTCTTCCTGCACCCAAACACGAACCCAGGAGCGAGCCGTGGGCCCACCTGGCATGTTCCGCAGGAGCTTGGCGTTGCACATGTGCCCCTTCCGTATGTCGGTGAGGATGTACTCCATGCGCTTGGCCCTCCACAGGAAGTTGAACACTCGTAGGTAGTGGCTCATGCACTCTCGCGTGAACACCTGGGAAGGACAGGAAGACACGTGCGTGAAGCCTATGCAAAGCGTCCCCACCCAGGACCGGCCTCCAAACACAGCCAGCTTCAGGAGAGCCCCAGTGGAAGGCAGGGCTCAAACAGCATGACAACCAAGCCACCACCACACTAAGTGCTTACTCCCCAGGCAGGCTGGCGCCAACGGAACCCAACTACTTCTATACCACGCTTGCCCCTGGCCCAAGAAGACAGGCTTCAGTGCTATGGCGAGAGAATGCCGCGAGGACTTGAAGGCCAGGCCGAGGACTGGATGTGGCTCCGACTCCGCCTCGGGCCTTCCTGGGGGCCAGGCGAGCCCAGGGCGGGGAAGGCCTGGGAGGACCTCCTCAGTCGGGGCTCCAGGTCACCTTCTCCCGTTCACCCACTGCTCTGGGGTCTCTGCGAGCTGCCTGCAGCGGCTTCCCAAGGCCTGTCTTCCCTGCCACCCCCTCATGGCAGCCAGGTTTTGCAAATAAAAACACAGGATGCCCAGTTGAATTTACACACCAGGTAAACCACACAAAATATTTTAGTTTAAGAGTGTGCTACGTGGCTGGTTTTCTGCAAACTGCAGGCAAACACATTTCTAACATAAACATGAGCGTGGCGGGGCAGGGGCCAGGTCCACCCCCCTAGATGACAGGCAGAGAAAGCGCGCCCGCCACCACGTCCCCCTGCGCAGACTCCGGGCCGGCCCCAGGATGAGGCCAGGCTCTGCTCAGAGAGCTCGCGGGTCCCGGCAGCAGCACGTCCACCCTGTCGTCAGGGCTCCAACTGTGGCGTTCGCAGCCACCTGCTTCCACCCTCCCAGCTGCCCATGCCCTTCCCGTCAAGGCCGTCTGCAGGTCTCCCCGCTCCCCTTCCCAGACACTCAGTCGTGGCTGCCTGGCCCTGAGGTCGGCCTGGAGCTGTACACGGCACTATCTCCTGTTTAGCGCATCTATTCTCACCACGGCCAACTGTCAGCAAGGACTATCTACTCTGTATGCCTGTCTCTGCCAGTACCTGGCGGGCGCTCAGGACCGACAGGCAATCAAACCTAAGCGGGAGTGACTGGAGACTGCTTTGAAGGCACTCCAACTCGAGCACGAGTGCTCCAGAGATCGTCTATTTCACTGCGGCCTACGCTGTGAAGTCTTACAACCACAGGATTAAGGGGAACAAGTTTCGATAATGTTGTAAATAAATTAAAGGATTTCTCACGATACATGCAGTATGTGTATGGCAGAGGACCTTTACCATGCTGATTTTGCCCAAAGAGTTTAAGATTCATTAAAAATAACATGAACTAGAAATATTTTAAATGCTCAATAAAATATATTTGACTAATTATTTTTTAGTAATCTCAGTTTTGAATTTCACAGATTAACTTCCCAAATTAGACCTATCTGAAAATTTCATTGGTATTTTTATCATCACAGAATTAGTATGAAGCTAAAATTGCTGTTATACAAGACATAATTATGATTATTACGCAATACAGGCCCATCATAATTCTGTACAAAAGTGATAATCTCAACTAATGAAAACAAAAAGAAAACAGAGGTAATATGTGAATTTAACAGGGGAAAAGCAGAAATATTATTTCTTCAAAAACCTGACTAAAAAATATTTCAATATAATAATCCTCTAGTAACTTCTGTATACAGCTCCATACAATTTAATCTGATTTAAAAAATGTCTATATCTGCTGGGCGTGGTGGCGCACGCTTGTAATCCCCACGCTTGGGAGGCAGAGACAGGAGAATTGTGCAGGTTCAAAGCCAGCTGTGCTGGCTTAAGAAACCCTGTTTCCAAATAAAATAGTATGTAGGTCTGGGGGTGTAGCCTGGAGGTAGAAGGGTTTCCAGGAACCCCAGTACCACCAAAAAATATATATATATATATATATATATATATATATTTCTATGTCGAATATTCATTTGAATACTTGTAACTGTGCAACACAGCTCCAGTTACAGCAATTAGGCTAAAAAATATACTAACTGCGAGACAGCAGCTGACTGTAAAGAGAGCAGCAGACACCAGACGTGTAGGAAGCATGCCTGCTATGGCCGCGGAGCTGCCAGCGAGCCCAGGCCTTCCATCTTGCCCACCACCAACCCACCAGGCTGCAGACTGAACAACAGACAAGGCCGCACAGAGGAGCCTCAGAAATGAACAGAGATACAGGTATACACCATTTCGCTTCAGTCCTACTAAGCTGGAGCTTTAACGTATCTGAAGTTTTAACAAGACAACACTGCATGAGAACTGTTGAGTGCACTGCACACTCTCGGGAGATGTGCAGCATCACCAAACAGTATGTAACCACACATCTAGACCGCATTCATTGTACCCTCTGGCGAGGTACCTAGCTCTGAGTAATCTGCGCAATTACCTATACTGTGCTATCCGTTTTTACTGGCGTTGGGAATGGAGGCCAGGGCCTCGCGTGTGCTAGGCCAGTGCCCTACCACTTAGGCCCGTCCACCGTGGCATCTTTAATGCTAGGGAATGTACACACACCACAAGAGGAGATACATAAGTCTGTGGTTCAAATGCCTTGTTAAAATATCACATTGTGTTGTAAACTACAACTCCTGAACAATGCTCAGGTGTACGCCAGAGAAGCAGCTATTTGGAACGTGAAAGGGGCACACGTGGAGACGCTGTGCACTGAGCGGCGGCAGCTCCAGCAGGCAGCCATAGGAGGCACGCTGACAGTCAGGCTGGTGCGGCAGGCAGCCTGTGCCGTGGCAGGACAGGAGTAGACGCGAGGGTCCATCCCCGCGAGAACTGCCGACGAGAGGGCCTAGGCCCAAACTACAGCACTTTTCAGAGTATTTTCCCAATAACTGAAAGAACCGCAGTATCCTTTATTCAGTGCATCAGATATAAACATCACTGGAATGAGTCTAAAGAGATACCACGGTCTAAGAGGATTTGCCCCAGCCTGAGAGGGAGAGCACCAGAAAGAGGCGTTTTCAGAGAAGATATGTAAGAAGACGGCTCCTCTGGCCAACCTTTGATCATCTGGTAAGTGTTCCAAGAAAGGGCACTTTACGTATGGTAAAAGCACTGTGAACAATAGTACAGCTATTTTCTCATCAGTTTAAATGAATACTAGATATCAAATTTTATCTAAGTAGTAAAAATACAATTCCCCTAAAATACTCTTTATAGTTCCTTTCAAATTATCCTAAATTAGTTGCTACAGTCTAAGAATAATGGTGCAAAATGAACAATCCATTTACTAAGTACATGCTGAAATCCATGATAGAACAAATGCTACTTCTAAGAATTCTTCAAATAATAGAGCATTTCAGCACTCATTAATAATTATGTAACACACACACATTTCGGCTTGAGTATTCATTCAGTGGCACGTCCTAGACGTCAGGATCCCTTTCATAAGAAGTTCTTGGAGAAACTAGTTTTGAACAACAAAGTGTTTGGCAACCTCAACCACGGTGAATGTTATACAGGTGCACAGAAGGGTCTTACAGTGGCGATCGGTCCATCGACGTGGTAATCCAGGCTGAAGACGTCCCACCCGGTGTCACCTGGAGAGACCTAGGCAGACATGAACGATTGGCAGGCTTGAGTTACCGCTGAAGAACCTGTCCACCCCCAGGGAAGGCGGGACGAGGCCGACTTCAAAGGCTGCCTGAGTGCCTCGCTCTGCGAGAGCTGGGAGCTGCCTTGCTGTCAGCTCTACATCCCCAGCCATTAGACAATGACCAGGCTCACTGAAGTGCTGTACAAATACTCAGGGATGAATGGCATCGCTCTGAATGAATACTGTTGGCATATGTTCAAAACCCATCACCATTTGTATAACAGGAAAAAATCCCTCCTACTAGGCCTCATAAGAGGAAGTCCACATTTTAAGAACTCCTGTGAGTTCAGCTACCAATGTCTCATCACATTTAGTGGCCATGTGCCCGTGCTTATAACCCCTGGTCCCAGGCAGCCACCCCCCACTGGACGCACTGAAAATAGACTCCTGGTGAGTCCCAGGTGCTCCTGTGCACCTGAGGTTGGGTGTGATGCACACACTGTTGTGCTCTGGGCAAGTGTGTCCCTACAGTCTGTCCACCTTGAGCCCCCAGCCTATGAATGCCCCCAACCCAAAGGCAATGCAATTTGAAGGGGAGGTGACTTGCCTCCAAGAACAGAGTGGGATCACAGTTCCCAGGAAGCAGGCTGGGCAATTTCTAGGAGTGACCAGACTAGCTGCGCCCTGGCATTACCAGGACACACCTGGGGATGCCCAGCTCATGGAGGTACACCCGGCAGGCAGGACGGCGGCAGCCCTACCTCCAGCAGCCTCACGTCCAGCCTTCTGAGGATCTCAGGACTGTCAAACTGTGCATTGGTGGCTCTAACGGCGGTTTCCAGAATTCCAGTCAAATTGTGCTGATACAAAGTCGTTGCTGGACGTACAAGTTCTGGTCTTAAAAAGTTTTTTAAAAATTAAAAGAACTGTTACTTGACTTTTTAGTAAACTTTTAAAGTTAAAAAGTAAAAGCTCAAATTATAAAAACTGGAAAGACCAGGCCAGACATGGTAGCAGAGCTTGCCAATCCCAGCACTTGACAGGCAGCGGCAAGAAGACCGCAGCCTGGAGCCCAGCCCAAGCCTGAAGGCACGCACTGACGTGGAGCATGCGGCAGGTCAGCCCCGCGAGACCACCTTCCCTCGGCTGCTCTCACGCTGGACGCCTCCACGGCAAGAACACGGACCCGGGAACCCGAGTGTCTGGGACGGGGGTCAAGGTGCAGCACTACCGGCACACCAACTCCCCAGATCCCAGCCACACTCCAAAGAGGCCACAACCTGCTTCAGAGAGCCTCCAGCAGAGGCTGAGCTCTCTTGGGTTTGAGACTACAGACCCAAGAAAAGACTATGCTTGATTAGTCCGAAGGTTTAAAGGTAACTTATCATTTTATATCATAAAAAGAATGTTTGAGAGGCCGGGCGTGGTGGCGCACGCTTGTAATCCCCGCGCTTGGGAGGCAGAGACAGGAGGATCACGCAGGTTCAAAGCCAGCCGCGCGCGCTGGCTTATGAGACCCTGTTTCCAAAATAAAAATGTAAATATAGGTCTGGGAGTGTAGCCCGGAGGTAGAAGGGCTTCTAGGAACCCCAGTACCACCAAAAAAACAAAAACAAAAAACAAAAACAAAAAAAAAGAATGTTTGATTTTTTAGGTTCCTAAACGGAAAAACTAAGAAGTCTCCATTCTCCAAAAGGCCTAAGCAAAACTCTCTGAGCCCATGGTGTGCCCACACTGGGCACTCACTGGCCGGCACTGGCCGGGAGTCCTGGACTGCACCCCTGTGTCTGGACCTCTCAGGGACAGGGAAATCCGTCTCTAAGGAAGGACAGGAGGGCTGGCGCGGGGCTGTGGAAGAACGGGAGAGTGCCAGGCCTCAGCGAGGGTGGGCGCTGCGTGCCCACCAAGACGCTGACTAGGACGACTCTATGGGCTTTGCTGACGTCACAGGGAGCCCAAGCCAAGGGCTGCATCCGCACCCTTCGGGGCCATCACACCTGCACAGTGCAATAAGGCCTCGGTTCTTTGTAGGGGAAGCGCAGCACCGCCCAATGGTCAGCGAGGGAAGGCCTGACCATGCAAACCCCCCCGGCCCCCGGCCCGTGGCATCGTTTAGACATGTGCCCACGCATTCTCCTAAACCAGAAGGTAATACCCTTTTCATACTAAAGGTACCGATACTTATAAATTCAAACACCCTGCGTTCTTACTTTAGCAAATCCATTAAGTGCCTTATGAAGTCTCCTTGACCGAGAAGCAGGTAGCGCCTCATTGCATGCATGTGCTCCAGCAAGCTGTACTTTTTATTGAGAACGTCCAACAGATACTTGCTGGTCTCAAAATAAGCAGCGTCAATTTTCCCTTGAAATGCATTTTCTAAATCCGTGAATAAATCCGCAGCTGTAAAGAACAAAAGGGAAAAGGCACATCCATACATAATGTGTATTTTAACAAAGGAACAGTAAAGGCACACATGCACAGGAGGGGCGCCAGCATCGCCGGCCCCACCATCACAGCAGCTGCGTCAGCGAAGGCAAGCCAGGCCCCAGAGGAGCTGGAGGCGCTGAGGACGCTGGATCGCCGGCCGACACGGCCAGCGGTGTGCAGGAGAGGCACACAGAGCACTGCTCCCGACTCCAGGCCGCGTCCAGGCTGCAACTCACGTCAAGTCTCACCGGGCTCTATGGCCCCAGTCACCACCCCGTGACTCAGTCACCACTCAGTGTGCAAGAGCCTCCAGCTGCGTGGCTGGGCGAGAGCTACACGCCCTGCTGCCACGCACACCTCCACGGTGGGCTCCAGGGAAATCGCGGGGACTCCAGGGACACCCAGACTGCCGCGTGCAGAAGCCGAAGGGTGAGCAGGCACAGAAGAAAAGAAGTGCTTCCGAAGCTTTCTACTGAAAAGAACAATGTGCAAACCAGACATAATAGAGCCTTTATGATGCTAATCTACATCTGCGTGGCTCAGATCCGTTTATCAGACATATCTGAACATTCAATTTCACTTAAAAACCACAGTAACACTTGGGCTAGAAAGTAATCCCAACGCTGAAGAACAATCTAGGATTGAGAAAAGCTAGAAGACGTGTGTTCAAGGTTAAGCAGGAATGCGAGGGGCAGTGCCTCGCAGTCCCAGTTTAGGTCTCCACTATTCAAGTGAACCCACTTCACAGTGCTGGAGACCTGAGGAAGGCACCTCTGTCCTGCAGGAGGTGAGCCGCGATGACAGGCTGGCCTCAGCACTGCTCTCGTGCCAGCTCCACACCACAGCGTGGGAGGGCCCCTGAAGGCACCCGCCAGAGCTCGCTCCCGTGGTCCTCTTCCAAGGGGGACTACGCTTCTCTGGATCTATGCAGTTTTTAAATTATTGGTATTTTCCCCAGGAATGCTTTTACCATACCCCTGAATCACTAAAATTTTTCATTCCGATAAAAACGGTTAAGTAATAACCAATTCCACCAGAAGTTAGGATCTTTTCTCCCGGCTTAAACGGAACTGAGCCGCTTTAGCTCCCGTTCTTACTCTCACTTGCACTGCACATCCTCACACGCTCTTATGGGCGAGCGCAGACTTGACGCTGCCACTGTTCTGCACTGCCAGCACTCTCCTGCGTCCCCCCCTTTCAGTATCTACAGCCGTAAGCAGCACAAGCCTGGGTTTCCAGATACTGGCCACAGCCGAGAGGCTGGAGGGGCAGCAGGAGTCCCTGGCACCGAGGAGAGGCAGCGCAGGACTGGCCGAGGGCACGGCTGCGGCGGCCCCGCAGCGGCAGCGACAGCACTGTGGCAGAGCAGAGGCAGACGTAGGAGTAATTCAATGGCAGGGGCGGCCCACGGCCCAGCCTCTCCTGCAGGCCGTCCTCTCTAGGCACACTCCAGCAGGAACGCTCTCTGGGCCACTCCTCTAAGTCCTACGCCAGCATTTGTCCACATCTGCCCTCACACACCTCTCCACTCCGGGAGCTGACGGGCACATCCTGGGTGAAGCTCTCCAGGACCACCAGGACCACCTCCTCACGGCGCCCAGCCTCCCGGGCAGGTGCCCCCAGTCTCCACACAGCCCAACCTTTAGACAGTGCTTTGGCTCGCCATTTCCAGTACAATATCTTATGCAAAGTAAATCTTTTGAATGAATCAGAAAAGCAATATAATTAACAAATACAGTAAAGACTGGAAATCTATGAAAATAACTTAGCCTGACATAAGAAACCATAAAAGGACTGAAGCTGAGGTAGGCATGCATGGGGAAAACGAAAGAGAAGGACAGCAGACAGGAACCAGAGCCTTTAAATGCAGCAGAACCGAACGCGCTGTTAACACTTCCTACATCCTTGTTGATTCTGAACCAGCCTTGGGTCCCAAAGCAACATTAGCAAAGTTTTCTTATTTTGACACCTGTCACTTTACCATTAATAAAAAAGTAACACAAATCACTAACCAGGCTAAAATAGCTACATCTGTTCCAATACCTACTCTTTAACTCCATTTAAAAAGAGAAACAAGCTTGCATGGTGGCACACGCTTGTAATCCCAGCATTCAGGAGGCTGAGACAGGATGTGGTTGGCAGACAGGAGGATGTGGTTGGCGGACAGCCTCAGCTACTTAGTGAGGCTCTCCACAACTTAGTGAGACCCTGTTTCTTTTTTTTTTTTTTTTTTTTTTTTTTTTGGTGGTACTGGGGTTCCTGGAAGCACTTCTTCCTCCAGGCTACACTCCCAGACCTATTTTATATTTTTGCTTTTTTTTTTTTTTTTTTTTTGGTGGTACTGGGGTTCCTGGAAGCCCTTCTACCTCCGGGCTACACTCCCAGACCTATTTTTTTATACTTTTTTATTTGGAAACAGGGTCTCATAAGCCAGCGCGCGCGACTGGCTTCGAACCTGCGTGATCCTCCTGTCTCTGCCTCCCAAGCGCGGGGATTACAAGCGTGCGCCACCACGCCCGGCCTCTATTTTATATTTTTGAAACAGGGTCTCTTACGCCAGCGCGGCTGGCTTCGAACCTGTGCGATCCTCCTGTCTCCGCCTCCCAAGCGCGGGGATTACAAGCGTGCGCCACCACGCCCGGCAAGACCCTGTTTCAAAATAAAGAATAAAAGGCTGGGCGTGGTGGCGCACGCTTGTAATCCCCGCGCTTGGGAGTCTGAGACAGGAGGATCGCGCAGGTTCGAAGCCAGCCTCAGCTGTTTAGTGAGGCTCTCAGCAACTTAGTGAGACCCTGTTTCCAAATAAAATACAAAATAGGTCTGGGAGTATAGCCCAGAGGTAGAAAGCCTCTGGGTTCCACCCCCAGTACCACCAAAAAAATAAATAAATAAATAAATAAATAAAGAAAGAAAGAAAGAAAGAAAGAAAGAATAAAAATAGGGCTGGGGGGTGTGGCTCAGAGGTAGAATGCCCCTGGGTTCCATTTCCAGTACCGTAAAAAAAAGAGAGAGAGAAACACACACACACACAAAGGTGTCTAAAAAATTCAATAATCTGTAAATTCAATGAAACAAAAAATATTTTAAGCCATATATCTTATCACCACCATCACCACGGTCATCACCAGCCCCATCACCATCACAGGCACCACCTCCACCTTCATCCCGATTACACCACATCACCGTCAGCACAGGCACCACCTCCCATCCTATCAACATAATCGTACCGTCCTGAGGTGACTCTGCAGACCTGGTCACAGCTATCATTTTTGTAGTAGGAGTCTGATCGTGACAAACTTGGTGCAAGAAATTTATTGATTTTCCTATCAAAAGAACCTAAAACAGAAAATATACTGTGATTACCTTTATATAAAATTAATAATCATCCAAATACTTTAATACTGGATCAAGTATCGAGAGAGTTCTAGGAACTCAAAACCAGTATCTTAACAAACATTAATATGTTGACATCACTAATACTTCACCTCAAGAACATAAACAATCATAAATGCAAGGACATTTTATTTAACTAAAAATTAGTTGTGCTCACAGTCTGAGTGTGCATATGTATACGTGCATGCACACACAGACACACACATAAAAACAATAAAACATGGGCCCACAAACGCCCTCCTCGCCCACCTTCCTAGACTGGTCCATGGTCATAAATGAAGGGATCATCGATGTCCTCAGAGTATACTTGTCATGCCACAGTCGATCTGTTTTAACTGTTGGATCTGATGCTACAAAAAACTGAACACAAAGCAGATCAAGTATTAAAAAGTGACTTTGTGCAAAGTATTAGCGAACAGCAACATCAAAACTAAGTTATTCCAGAAGCTATTCTATGGGTAACCTCTCCAGATCAAGAAGTCCTAACCATTTATACAATAAAACGTGCACTGTGCAGCATTTTGGATGGAAATCAAAGTTGGATTATATATTTTCCAGATTTATAAGATCAAAGTATAACAAAAACAAGTTCTAATTTTTGGTAGAGATTTCGAATCCTCATTTGAGTACCCATCAAGCCTGTACCAAGCAGCATCGGAGACCCGCCTGGCGGCTTCTCTGTGCACGAGGAGCTCTTCCACCTCGGCGCACTTCAGACGCCTGCACCTCCTACTCCCCAGTGCCTGCTTGGAACGGCCCTACACTCAGCTGCACCTGCTCCTCAAGGTTCGCATGACCTCTGCCATCTCTGCCTTGCAGAGCGCCACAGTGCGGAAACGGGCCTAAACCCAGGCACTCAGTTCACCAGAGCCCCGAGTTCACACTACCACCTACAGGCAGACCCAGAGGCACACATGCCCACACTCCAAACTGCCCTGCGGCTCTCCCTGGAGACCACCCAACGTTAGAGCCTTGCCCTCATCCAAGCTGAAGCTCACTTCCTGTTCTATCCCACCACCCTACCACCCAGAACTGCATCGGGAAGGAGGAAACTCAACTGCGATCACTCCAGCTTGGCCACACGACGAGGGCATTTCATTTCCAGTCCTGTGCCCAGACCTGTGCTTTTAATCCCACACTTATTTACTAAAAGCACAACTGCTGCGTCTAAGCAGTTTTTCATTCTTGATGAACAATGCCATTTTTCCTTTCCAAAAGGTGACTGGCCAGCACTCCGCCAGCAGGACGTCACGCCATCCACACCCCATTTGTTTCAGTTTGCAGGTCGGTTGGACTTGCACTGTTACTGCAAATTGTGTGTGTGTGTGTGTGTGTGTGTGTGTGTGTGTGTGTGTGTGTGTGTGTGTGTTACTGGGGATGGAACCCAGGGGGCCTCACTAAGTAGCTGAGGCTGACCACAAATCAAATTGTGTGTGTGTGTGTGTGTGTGTGTGTGTGTGTGTGTGTTACTGGGGATGGAACCCAGGGGGCCTCACTAAGTAGCTGAGGCTGACCACGAACCATAACCCTCCGGTCTCAGCCTCCCGAATGCTGGGATTACAAGATTGCACCACCATGCCCAGCTCACTGCAAATATTTTTAAATCAGAAATTGTTAAATGAAAGAATCAATTCCAGCCAAATACTAAAATACATTACCAGTATTTGTTTTTAATAATATCATTTTCTCAGGTCAATTAATAAGTTTTTCTCTCACAGAAATTTACTGCCAAGGTTAAATATTTAGAAAAACAAATGCCAAGGTCTTACATTTGACCCTTGTGTGAGTGGTGATAGCAATATGCGATCTCTCCTACAAGCAGGCGCATGAATACGTGTCAACACTTTTCTGTCTGCAAAGGGATCCCTACACTGACTTTCAACTCACTTCTTACCTGTGCTGTCCACAGAGTAACTGACACACGCTGATCTTGCTATTCTACTTTCTGACCTCTATCACCTTCAAGTGTAGAACATACGGCTGGAAAACCTTGGGAGGTGGACAGTCCGACTCTAGCGCAGCTATCTCCATCCCTACACTTAAATTGTGCCTGATAGAAACAAACCAGCAAAGCCCGCCGGGAGGCCCCGCGGCTACCAGTCATCGTGCTGCGGCTGTTCAGTCAACAGATCAATTGCATTAGATCGTATTTCTCTGTTATCCACTTAAACAGAAGAGCTAATTTTTACAAACACACTAATTTATCCTGATAGCTAGAGTGAAGCTGGATTTTTATCAGTATGAAGAATAAGAAAAGTTAATTTAAACCATAGATAGAAACCCCCAGACAGTCCAGCCATCTTAGAAGTCACGAGCACACTGCTTCAGCTGGGGGCAAAGGAACACATATCCCTCTACCAGCAAACATCTCGTGGCACACACAAAGAGTGTGGGCACCTTTAGAAAGTCATTAATTCCATGAAAAATGTGTCGTGAGAGAGGACAAGCCGAGGTCAGAATATAATTGCAATAAGCTCTTATTTTATGGGTGCATTTTCCACTCAAGGTCCTTTAATTTTCACCATTATGTCAAACACAGAAAGAATCAAGGGGAAAAAATAAAACATAATTGTACCATGATTTCTCATTAACTACTGGACAAATGCCAAGGCCTCCCTACTAAAAACAGAAACGGAGTGGGTGATTTTCTTAGCAAACAGCCCATCAATACAGAGCACAGAAGACCCCACTTCAACTTGCCAACCATGCCAGGCACTGCTGTGAGATTCCCACTCGGGATGCCTGGCAGAAATAACAGGGCAACTGCTGGGGGGGCACCAAGGGGCCAGACGATCTGTGCAGCAAAACCACACACAGGCACACGTGAGAGGTCACAGCATGGAAAGGGCACGTCTTGTACTTCCTGGCTAAACGAATCTGTAAGTACTTTACTTATTTTAATGCTTCTGCAAGTAGAATTTTTTTCTGAAACTCCATGCCTGGATCACTCAGAGTGAACGTACAGAAAAACAACTGATTTTTGTTACTGATCTTGTACCCTGACAGTGACCTTGTGTGTCAGATACAGACTTGTCTCTTCACCTACATACTACTATGCAGTGCACGCTTTAGTGTTCCAGATGGAAGGTCGTCTTGGCTTGGAACAGAAACAGTTTCACTGCCACCTTTCTGACCCTTTCTTCTTTCTTTTCTCCTGGCCTCGCCTGAGGGTCCTCAGCACGCGAAGGAGTGGAGGAAGCAGACACCAGCCCGCTCCTGATCCTCAGGAGGTGTGCAGCCCCCGTTCATGTGACCCTGGTGTTAGCATCTCAGGCACTGGGGTTCCCCTCTGTCACAGTGTGAGTGTTTTAATCACAAAGGTGCTGAGTTCCGTCAACTGCTCTTTCAGCTCTTTCTGCTCTTTGCAGTGCTCTGAAGGGGTGTGGCACCGACCGGCGCTTTCCTGGCCTAACCCTGGGCGCGGTGTGCCGCCTTTACTATGCTGTAAACTCTGCTTCCCGGTAGTTTACTGGGATGTTTTGCATCCATGTTCATAGGGGACACTGGCATATAGGTTTCACATGCTGTCTTAAGGTGGCTTCGTATTCGGTATGACTTAAGAATCTTTCCTTCCTGCTCTGTTTGAAAAGTCTAAGAAGAATTAGTGTTGTTTTTTCAATACTTGGTTAGCACTCACCAGAGAAGCCATCGGTCTTGGGCTATTCCTATTCAAGTGTCTTGACCACTGATTCAACCTCTACCTGTTCCAGGTCTATGCAGATCTATTTCTTTGCAAATCAGATTTGGTAGTTTATGTGCTTCTAGGAACTCGATTTGGGAAGAGAACTCTGCTGTGATCAGCTGTTTCCTTTCCGTCTGAGGGCACCGTCCTCCCGCCTGTCGTCCTCCTGCTGTGGGCCAGGGCCCGCCCTCCGGGAGGGTCCCTGCGCCTCCTCACTCACTGCTCTGCAGAGCCTGGGGCCTGGGGTCGGCTTCACTAGTGTCTTGCTGTGGATCTCAGCTCAGGCAAGGCCTTGGTGCAGAGTCAATGTTTGCCATTAACTCGCAATTCACATAACATGCCACCTGTGGGCTGTGAGCCACAGGTTTCTGCAGCTCCCTCTTTCCTGGGGCTCTGCACCCCTGGCCTTGCTGCTGCTGGAGTCGCCAGAGTCTGCCCGGAGGCCTGCTGGCCTTACTTTCCGTTTCAGTCATGGCACTTTTCAGCTCCACAATTTCTACCTCTTTGTTGACATTTGTACTTTCTTTTGATTATAGAAAGCTACATTTCCTTAAATAAATGTTCAATAAACTACTATGAAGGACTATACAGTTCATGTACAGCTATTCAAAGTCAACTACACACTTGAAGTAATTCAATTTTAAAAACAACTTGCAGTACACATTAGCCAGAGTGAGGAGAAATTATTGTATTTTGGAAGAAACATAATTCTGAGGTTTCAGTGATATAATAACCAAGCACATAATGTAATTCTCTAAACTACCAAACTAATATAGTAAATACATTATATAGTCAATGTAAGAGAATTTTTTCAAAACTAATCAAAGAGTTAAATGAAAATTTATAAATGTAGGCTTCTCCAGAAATTGTAGGTCAGAGATCTACAAATAGGAAAGAGAAAGGCCACGAGCCTTAGGGACAGAAGACACTCAAACGCCACCCTCTCCTCCTAAAAAATATTCAAACTCTGCTATACAAAAATGCTCTACAAATGGTACTTATTTTAACAGGCACAAACACTATGGTCCAACGCTGAAACATGATATTTGAAATAAGACAAAGCTGACCAAGGAATGAAAAGTAGTAACCACACTTGGGATAGGACATTGATGGAGGAGGGGAGGAGCTGAGAGCACAGAGGGGGAGGAGGGGGAGGAGCTGAGAGCACAGAGGTGGAGGAGGAGAGGAGCTGAGAGCACAGAGGGGGAGGAGGGGGAGGAGCTGAGAGCACAGAGGTGGAGGAGGAGAGGAGCTGAGAGCACAGAGGTGGAGGAGGGGAGGAGCTGAGAGCACAGAGGTGGAGGAGGAGAGGAGCTGAGAGCACAGAGGTGGAGGAGGAGAGGAGCTGAGAGCATAGAGGTGGAGGAGGGGAGGAGCTGAGAGCACAGAGGTGGAGGAGGAGAGGAGCTGAGAGCATAGAGGTGGAGGGGAGGAGCTGAGAGCACAGAGGTGGAGGAGGAGAGGAGCTGAGAGCACAGAGGTGGAGGAGGGGAGGAGCTGAGAGCATAGAGGTGGAGGGGAGGAGCTGAGAGCACAGAGGTGGAGGAGGGGAGAAGCCGAGAGCACAGAGGTGGAGTAGGGAGAGGAGCTGAGAGCACAGAAGTGGAGGAGGGGGAGGAGCTGAGAGCACAGAGGTGGAGGAGGGGAGGAGCTGAGAGCACAGAGGTGGAGGAGCTGAGAGCACAGAGGTGGAGGAGGAGAGGAGCTGAGAGCACAGAGGTGGAGGAGGGGAGGAGCTGAGAGCACAGAGGTGGAGGAGGGGAGGAGCTGAGAGCATAGAGGTGGAGGAGGGGAGGAGCTGAGAGCACAGAGGTGGAGGAGGGGAGAAGCTGAGAGCACAGAAGTGGAGGAGGGGGAGGAGCTGAGAGCACAGAGGTGGAGGAGGGGAGGAGCTGAGAGCACAGAGGTGGAGGAGGGGAGGAGCTGAGAGCACAGAAGTGGAGGAGGGGGAGGAGCTGAGAGCACAGAGGTGGAGGAGGGGAGGAGCTGAGAGCACAGAGGTGGAGGAGCTGAGAGCACAGAGGTGAAGGAGGGGGAGGAGCTGAGAGCACAGAGGTGGAGGAGGGGGAGGAGCTGAGAGCACAGAGGTGGAGGAGGGGAGGAGCTGAGAGCATAGAGGTGGAGGAGGGGAGGAGCTGAGAGCACAGAGGTGGAGGAGCTGAGAGCACAGAGGTGAAGGAGGGGGAGGAGCTGAGAGCACAGAGGTGGAGGAGGGGAGGAGCTGAGAGCATAGAGGTGGAGGAGGGGAGGAGCTGAGAGCACAGAGGTGGAGGAGGAGAGGAGCTGAGAGCACAGAGGTGGAGGAGGGGAGGAGCTGAGAGCACAGAGGTGGAGGAGGGGGAGGAGCTGAGAGCATAGAGGTGGAGGAGGGGAGGAGCTGAGAGCACAGAGGTGGAGGAGGGGAGAAGCCGAGAGCACAAAGGTGGGGGAGGGGGAGGAGCTGAGAGCATAGAGGTGGAGGAGGGGAGGAGCTGAGAGCACAGAGGTGGAGGAGGGGAGGAGCTGAGAGCACAGAGGTGGAGGAGGGGAGGAGCCGAGAGCACAGAGGTGGAGGAGGGGAGGAGCCGAGAGCACAAAGGTGGGGGAGGGGGAGGAGCTGAGAGCACAGAGGTGGATGAGGGGGAGGAGCTGAGAGCACAGAGGTGAAGGAGGGGGAGGAGCTGAGAGCACAGAGGTGGAGGAGGGGAGGAGCTGAGAGCACAGAGGTGGAGGAGGGGAGGAGCTGAGAGCACAGAGGTGGAGGAGGGGAGGAGCTGAGAGCACAGAGGTGGAGGAGGGGGAGAAGCTGAGAGCACAGAGGGGGAGGAGGGGGAGGAGCTGAGAGCACAGAGGTGGAGGAGGGGAGGAGCTGAGAGCACAAAGGTGAAGGAGGGGGAGGAGCTGAGAGCACAGAGGTGGAGGAGGGGAGGAGCTGAGAGCACAGAGGTGGAGGAGGGGGAGGAGCTGAGAGCACAGAGGTGGAGGAGGGGAGGAGCTGAGAGCACAGAGGTGGAGGAGGGGAGGAGCCGAGAGCACAGAGGTGGAGGAGGGGAGGAGCTGAGAGCACAGAGGTGAAGGAGGGGGAGGAGCTGAGAGCACAGAGGTGGAGGAGGGGAGGAGCTGAGAGCACAGAGGTGGAGGAGGGGAGGAGCCGAGAGCACAGAGGTGGAGGAGGGGAGGAGCCGAGAGCACAGAGGTGGAGGAGGGGAGGAGCCGAGAGCACAGAGGTGGAGGAGGGGAGGAGCTGAGAGCACAGAGGTGGAGGAGGGGAGGAGCCGAGAGCACAGAGGTGGAGGAGCTGAGAGCACAGAAGTGGTTGAAGGGGAGGAGCTGTGAGCACAGAGCTGAAGGCAGTAGGGGAGGAGGGTGCACCGGAGGCCCTGGTCCTGACTGGGAGGTGGATGAGCAATGGTGCCCTGATACAAGGCTATTCCCGACCTGCAGGTGGCTCATTTGGGGATCATCGCATGTTATAAACTCCATACTTCCCACATGTGTATCTCAGTAAGTTTGTTCCTGAACTTGATAATAATAAAAAATATCAGTTAAGCACAAATAAAACTATAAATAACTTGTGCAAATCAATACCTAAAAAGAAAGGTAATTTTTACTAATTACATATGAAAAGCTAAAATAATAAAATAAGCTAGATCTGAACAAAAGCTATAGAGATTGCCTGGGGGGAAGAACCCAGAACTGCTAAGAATGCAGAATTCTTCCTCCCCCCCCTCCCATGGAAGGGTTCAAACAGAGTTTTACTTGAGACTTCAACATCAGAGACACTGGCTAAAGATACCTGTGAAACACTTCAATCATTAGTAAAACAGAAACAAAATACCTCTCAGAGCTTTCAATCTAGTTGTTTGTTTGTTTGTTTGTTTGTTTGTTTGTTTTGTGGGATGGAACCCAGGGGCATTCTACCTCTGAGATACCCCAGCTCTAATTTTTTATTCTTTATTTTTGAAACAGGGTCTCACTGAGTTGCCAAGGGCCTCGTTAAGTAGCTGAGGCTGTCTGCGAACCAAGATCCTCCTGTCTCAGCCTCCCGAATGCTGGGATTACAAATGTGCGCCACCACGCCTGGCTTCATTCTGTGTTTTTGAAAAAAGATAGTCTGTTTAGCAAAATGAAATTAGGAAGTATAAAATCATTTCTTAACCTATAAATTCAGTGTGCAATCTCCATAAAATAATTTTGACATACTTGTAGCTGAACTAAAGGGCTGGTTCTCAATTCCTGTCTTAAGTGTAAGTTGCAAAGCCAGCAGGGAAACCTGGAAGGAACAAGGTGAGGACGGCCCCAGAGGCCTTAGGTATAGCCGTGGCAGGACAGGAGGGTGCAGGAGGAGGCTGGGGCGGACCCGGACTCGACGAGAGGAGACGCGCAAGCGGCCCGGCTGCCAAGGTGTGCTCAACTACCACAACCGCTGTGACCACGCAAAAGCACAGTTAGAGAAGAGCAGTCACACCCACAACGCCCAGACATACAAAGCACCATGCCTCGGTGCGAAAGGAACATGGCCAACGTGCAGCCCGGAGCAAGAAAGACACCTGATGACCTTGAAAAGCTGGTACTCTCGAGTGATGGGTGTGAATGTGGCCGAGCAGATGGCACGCTCGTACAGCGTCCTGAAGCCTTTCTGCCAGGCTGCGCAGTGGGAGGACAAAGGCCAGGACTGCAGCAGAGCTGGGCAGGCCTTATCTGAATGCTTGGCAGAAGTGCTCGCTGCAGGGCTGCTTCCGACTAGAACGCTCGTGGCACAATGGTCCAGCCTGAGGAGGGCCCAGGTGCAAACCGGCTGGATCCATGTTTCGGCGCACTGATCCGAGAGCCTGGGCAGTCTCGGCAGGGCCGAGCTTAGAGCGCTTCACACGTGCATGTTTGAACAGGAATGTGCAGCCGGTGGTAGGGCAAGTTAGTACGCTCACTCAAGGACGTAAAATGGAAGAATAAAAACATAAAGCGTGCCTCCGGAAAACCTTCAATTCAACCTCCCAGGACCTGCCTTAGAGGAATTCCCAAGCTGATACAGGAGGCAGAGAAAGTATGTCTATTTTTTTGTTTGTGTGCGTATGTCTAGTACTAGGGGTTGGGCCCAGGGGCATTCTACCTCTGACCTATACCCCCAGCCCTATTTTTTATTTTTATATTGAAACAGGGTCTCATTAGGTTGATGAGTTTTGCTACTTGCTGAGGCTGTACTTGAACCTGTGATCCTCCTGTCTCAGCCTTCCATGCACGGGATTATAGGAGTGTGCCACCACACACGGTTGAATGTCCATTTTAATAATGCTCCTTAGATTGAAAATTACAAAGACTACAATCCCTATGTATTGAGTTGATAAATAAAAAGTCATCTTTCCATCCGTGACACAAAATAGTAGAAAACAGAATGGCACACTATCACAGGAAGAGCTGAAAGACACTGAAGCTCACGCCCAATACGCACACACACGCACGGGCCTTGTGTGTTCACAAGCACCCACCAAGCACCGTACGCAATTGGTTATACTGCAGCGTGTTTACAAAACAACAGCATGTAACAGCACCCGAGACAGCTAGGAATGACCTGTGTGAGCTGCAGACCTCCCACTTGCCAGGTGCAGCTCCCCCGAGAAGCCGTGGCTGCATGCAGGCGATGGCAGGTGGCTGAGCCCAGACACAGGGTGCATGGTGCGCAACCCTCCAGCTCCGCCTTACCTGCTGCCAGTGCTGCTCTGCGGCAGAGCGCCCCAGGCTTCCTGGGAAGGCCCCGCAACTCAGACACCAGGACCCTCCAGAACTCGTCATTGCTGCAGCATGGATCTGCCTCAAGCCTTATGGTGGTAAACTGTCGTGACATTTTCTGGGTCCTGTCTCTTTGATGATTTTGATGGTTTTTAGTATGACACTCTCACCCTACTTTTCCCCAAAAGCCCTATGGTTTTGTACACCAGTGGTTTTTAAGAACACATGATTTTAAAACTGACCATAGTTCAAAAGGTAAACAGACACATACACAAATACCTGGCTATCTGAACGGGTGTGCAGTCGCCCACCCGCAGAGCAGTGAGCACATGCAGCCACACACTTGCAGGCAGAGGCCTGTCTGCAGGAGGCTCTGCATCGGCCTGCTCCTCTGTACCCCCCGCTAGTGCCAGGGAGGGCGATTCCCCACTAAGCACATACAGCTGTGCAAATTTAGATGAAGCGCAGGTACATCCCCCACAGGGAACCGAGGGCGAGAGCCGAGCACCCGTGCCTCTCAACTCCAGCCCCAGCGCCAACCCGCCTTTACCTCGTGGTAAGTGTCCTCCAGCTCCCCATCGTAGATCCAGCGGTACAGGAAGCTTAGGATGGGGTGAGACACGAGGCTCAGAACGTGCCGCACCAGGGACCGCATGTACGGGTCTCCAGTTTTCGTGTAGGCGTGGACAGCTGAGGCCAGCTCACCTCCTTTCCTTCCTGGGGGAGGGAAATACATAAAAACACCCAAGTTTACTTCACAGCATGAGCCCGCCCGGCACCACCAAGCCATGTCCTAGTGACCGCTCCCTTCCTGCCTGCAGTTCTGGGGCTGGCGTGCAAGCCATGAATGGACACACGCCAGAGCCTACGTGGCATGTGACTAACGTGCGTTACAGTCCACACCTGTTACAATTCGGGAGACACACAAATACGCATGGCCAAACTCGATGACCCAGCACACCTCCTCCGGGGTCCGCCAGGCCTGCCTGTGGCCCACAGCAGTGCAGCCTGAGACACGGCCTCCTGGGTCCTGTGAGGACGCAGGTGTGAAGGAGGGGAGCTGCAAGCCCAGGCTCTGGCGCCAGGCCAGGACTTCAGGATTCTGCGGCACCCATGCTCTGAAGCACGCTTGTGTGCGTGCATGCGTGCGTGTGTGTACGCGTGTGCATGTGCCTGGGACGTGTGTGTGTGCGTGCGCGTGTGCACGCATGTGCCTGGGACCCAGGATGCTACTGCCCCTATGCAGCAAGTGCTGCAAAGATGGAGAGCGGGAGAGGCTGAGGACAGAAGCGGGACCTGAGTGGCGGCTGGAGCTGGAAGAGAGTAGGGATGGGCGGAGGAGGCCGGCGACGGCCAGCGCAGGGAGGGGGTTACTGTGTCCAGCTGCTGTCTTGTTGGGAGAAGGGCCAGGAGGTGAGGGTCAAGGCACAGGAGCACAGGGCCAGACGCGTCCGGCCCAGGAGGCGGGGAGGGTGGAGCTCCTGCCCTAGGGCACACGCTGGCTCCAGCCCAGGAGTCCTAACAAGCCCAAGAGGGAAGCCATTAAGATCCCAATGTCACAAATAAAAGAGAGAGAGAGAGGTTCCTCGCTGAGATGGCACCAACTCTGAGGAAAAAGACTTGTCCAGAAGGAGCCCAGAATGTGGAAGGCAGAGCCAGGAGGACCAAGCTGTGCATGCAAATACAAACATGCACATGATCTGCTCTCGGGGGAGGGAGAAGAGGAAGGCCGGAAGGCAGGAGGCCAGAAAGGAGGCCACAGGGGGCACGGGCAGGCGTGGTGTCCACCACCAAAGGCGCTTAACACTGCAGCGCCTCCTTCCTGCCTGCGCAGCACCAACACCGAGCCTCTGGGACAAAGACACCGCAGGCCATTCCAGCCAGGCCCTCCCCAAGGGCGTGTCTGATAGTCCATGTCCAGTGGAAATTCTATGCCGATCAGGACCCGAAGGGCAGGGTGGAAGAGCAGCATGGGACGGCTGGCCCTACGGGGCTGGACCATAGCACGTCTGGCAGGCACACAAGAAAACACACACGAAGGACCTTGGCAGTGATCCACCAGGGCCGCGAGCGTCTTCAGCCTTATTTTGGGATCGTAGGTCCACACCAGAAGGCGCCGCAGTGTCAGGCTGCTTTCCAGGCCCATGTTCACACCCGGATCGTCCTCTAGCTGGAGCTGAGGGCAGCGAGGAGAGGAGCACAAGGACAACAGTGAGGAAGGCCCGGCTGCTTCCAGATCAAGACTCAGTAAGACCGCTGCTCTCCTAACAATGACGTCAAAGGGCCCCTCTGAGAAAGCAACAGCACTTTCAAGGTACAAATGATCTTTAAATGTAGACAAGACCCTGAAAATTAACTGGCTCCAGGGTCCAATAAAAGTGTTATGAAACTGCTATTAAAAGTGATACATGGAGAAACTTACAACTCTACATGGTTGAATTTCCTAAATCTTCAAATCATGAAGGAAATAAGATAAAAAGGAGATGTTTACCTGGGAGTGCAGGACAGAGAGAAGCCGGTAGTACTCCTTGAGCTCTTGGTGCAAAGCGGCACAGAAGCTCTGTGGGGAGAGGAGACGAAGCAGTGAGGCCTGGGGGGCTTGGCGCGCGGACGCACGCAGGCACACCACTGCGGACACCTTCAGGGAAGCAGCACGCTTGAGATCCCGCCTGGCAACAGGCTTCTAGCACTCCTAACCACAAATACATCGTAACATTGCTAAAAGAAGCATTATTCCACCAGTGCAGTGGTCCACACTTGTAATCCCAATACTTGGGAGGCGGAGACAGGAGGATCACAGGTTTGTGGCAGCCTCAAATACTGAGTAAGGCTCTCAACAACTTAGTGAGACTGAGACCCTGTTTCAAACTAAAGAAGAAAAAAAAAGCCGAGCATGGTGGCACATGCTTGTAATCCCAGCATTCAAGAGGCTGAGACCAGAGGATCGTGGTTTGCGGACAGCCTCAGCTACTTAGTGAGGCCCTCGACAACTTAATGGGACCCTGTTTCAAAATAAAGAATAAAAAAATAGGGCAGGGGGTGTACCTTGGAGGTCGAATGCCCCTGGGATCCATCCCCAGACCCACACAAAAAATAAATAAATAAAATAGGGCTGAGGGTGTAGCTCAGAGGTAGAATGCCCAAGTTCAATTCAAAGTACCACAAAATAAATAAATAAATAGAAAAGAAGTGTTATTCCTTCAAACAAAAAGCACGAGCTTTGTGGAAGAAAATAAAGAACATAGTAAGGTTTTCATGAGCTCTGAGTATGGTTGCTTTAGAGAATGAATGATCCTTTATTTTATGTCCCCTCTAAATCTTCAGAGTTAAAACATAACTTTCTCTAATGTTCTTAACTGACAAATCTAAAAGCCAGCAACTCGATACCAACCCTCCATCTGCTTCAGTCTACCCAGAGGTCTCCCTGTCCTCAGCATCATAAGTGTCTCTGCATATCCCGTGTGTGTGTGGTGTGGGCCCACACACACGCCCCACGTAGAGACTGAACGTGGGGGCATTCTACCTCTGAGCTACACCCCCAATTCCATTTTCTATTTGGAAACAGTATCTCACTAGGTTGTAGAGGGCCTTGCTAAGTTGCTGAGGCTGGCCTTAACCAGAGATCCTCTTGTCTCGGCCACTCAAATACTAGGATTGCAGGTGTGTGCCGCCATGTCCAGCAACATACAGGGCCCAAATCCAAATGACAGTGCCAGTGGTGCCAGGAGGAGCTGCCCTGGCCCCGCACGTGGGGAGCTCGGCATCTCAAGACAGCCTACCACTGACAGAGCCTGCAGTGGGAAAGCTGTTCTCTTCAGATGAATGTGCAGGCCTGGCCTAAGGGTGGCCAGTGTAACAGGCAGAAGAGCTGGCAAGACTGTGGACAAGAGGTGGTACACTGTGGTAGGAATGGGAAATGGCACAGCCACCATGGAAGACAGTGTGGAGGGGCCTCAAAAAACTTAAAAAGAGAACTACCATATGATCCAGAAATCCCACTCCTGTGAGCGTTCTCAAAGGAAACGAGTGTGTTGGAGACATAGCTGCACTCCCAGGCTGACTGCCGCAGTACCAGTCACGGGGCCAAGGAACACAAGTCAGCTGAGCGCCAACTGCCGTGGCTGGGCCTTGTGGCGCATGTGCGCCAGCAGCCTTCAAAGGCTACTGATTAAAGGAACTGCAACACAGATGGACCTGCACGCCACTGCCTTACGTGTAGCAGGGCAAAATCCACACCACGTGATTTGCTCACGTGGAATATGTGACAGTGATCCAGAAGTCAGGGATGAGGGGGTCACTGGAGGCTGAGATGGACAAGGGGAGGAAGGCCGCTCAACACAAGTTACGGTGCTGCAGGAGGGAGACGGGTTCCACTAGTGCACAGCAGAGCAGCTGCAGGTAACGTCAGCTGCTGTACACTTCAAACAGGCCAGAAGACAGGATCTGGAGTGTTTTCACCCTACAGAAGTGGTAATTATTGGAGGAGATAAATATATTTACCCCAATTTGAGCAATATACAACATATACATATGTCAAAATATCACATGGTACCCCATAAATATAGCCAATTTTTTGTAGCAACTTAAAAGATAAATTTTGAGCCAAGCATAGTGGCGCACGCTTGTAATCCCAGCATTTGGGAGGCTGAAACAAGAGGATTGCAGTTCACAGACAGCCTCAGCTACTCAGTGAGGCCCTTTGCAACTCAGTGAGACCCTGTTTCAAAATAAAGAATAAAAAATAGGGCTGGGGTGTAGCTCAGGGGTAGAATGCCCCTAGGTTCCATCCCCAGTACTGCAAAAGAGAAGAAAAAAAGATAAGTTTTATGGAAGTTAGTTTCCTTGTATTTCCTGTTTGTTTTGCTTATCTATTAAGTTGACCGGGACAGATTGGTGGAACTTATACATATAATGAAGTGACATAAACACAGACACAAAACAGTCCCTTTGGAAGGGGGAGACACAGCAATCAGGCAGACTTCTGCGGCAGGCAGTGGGTGCCACTGGGGTGGAGACAGCAATGCAGCTGCTCGCCCCGTGAGGACAGGTGGCCAGCAGTAACAGGAACAGCCAGGCCTGCAGCTAGCAGCCACACAGGCACCTTCTCTATCTCCAAACAGGAGGTAATCGTTACCTCACTGTAAATAAGAAGATACTGAGGCAGACAGGAAGTGACCTGTGAAAAGTGACTCCTGCTACCGTGCTCGGGACAAAGCCAAAACATGAAGCCCGGGCCATGGACTTCAAAGCCATGTTCCTGACCAAGGCCGCCTGCCCTGCCCCTCCCTGACAGAGACCACCCTCTCTAACCGAGGCCCCTCCCTCCCCCGAGGCCACGCCTCCCCCGACAGAGGCCACGCCTCCCCTGCAGCTTGCTGAGTTCTGTGGCTGAGGGCCCCTATAGCTAGCTGCCAACAGCTTCGGCCTAGCCATTGCAACTGTCAGCTCCTGCAGATCCTGCCCTGCTTCCATTTTCTGCAGTGGACCCCATCAACTGCCAAAGTGGCTTTAAGAATTCTCCTAGGAGTTATTTCAGATAAGGTTTTAAACAGAGGCATTCCCACAGCAAAATAATAAGGAACGTACCTGACCTACAAGTCCAAATGAACGGTCCAGACTCCTCTGGTCGGTGTACTTCCTGACTTTATTATGTAACCAGCCCAACTCGGCAAGTCTCGCTGCCGTGTCCCTCAAAGACTTGCTTAGGTGTGCCTGGAAGTGAACACACCCAGGTTGAGAGCAAAGGAGAGCGCTGAGGTTCAGGACCCTCAACTGCGTGTCCTCCTGCTGCTGTGCCTCCGAGGCCTCGGCACCTGGCCACGTCCCAGCCTGTCCTGGCAGAGGAGACCACAGGGCAGTGGGGAGGCTCCACCCACCCCTGCAGGGCCGCGACCAGCTCTGTGGCCTTCCTCCTCTGGGACAGGCCCCCCACTTGACGCAGCACCATGGGTGGGCAGGGCTGTGACCCTCAGGTGCCGCTGAGCTCAGGGTGGCAGGTGTTCAAGGAGCAGGCGCTGACCACAAAGGGCCCCGCAGTGAATCGCCGCAGCCAGAGCCCGGCAGGGAGACCAGCCAGAACCCGAGCGTGCCACCATGAGCTGCACCGTCTTGTGAAGCCCCAGGGGCCCACCAAGCCTAACAGTTCACCACTGAATCTGACGCTGTTTTTCTTTTTGAATATTTTAAACAAGATTTTATGTCACTATACCTTTCCTTCCACTTTATAACAATTTTCAGTGCTGCTCATTTTGATATTTTTGCCATCTATGCCCTGGAAGACGTACAAAATGTCTCTTACGAGAGCTGCTTCAGTAATTTCCGTAGCACCTGTAAAATGATTTTTAAAAGACAGTAATCACTAAATAACACATTTTAAGATGAAATAAACTCCATGACATGATTAGCTCTAGGTAATACATTTGCCACCAAGAGAACATTTACAAACTCGACAAACAAGCTAAGATGAAAAGGACCAAGACCGGGCAGACCGGGGTCTGTGAGGGCAGCTCACGCGCCTCAGCTGAGGAGCTCTGAGGACCAGGGCCGTGGGGGAGCAGCACAGCAGCCAGAGCGCAGGGCGGGGCCTCTGCCAAGCCAGCTCACGGCAGAGTTGAGAGGGTCCGACACCACCAAGACACAGCACAGGGGAGATCGGAGGGTTCCATATGCCTCCAAGCGAGTGCACTCGAATCTCACGTGGCAGCTGCCTTCTCTGTGACTGTCGATACCGAGAGGCTGACATTTCCCACTACAACTACAGGTATGCCTTTTCTCTCCGTTCTGTCTGCCTTGCTCTGTGCACTCACAAATCGTTAGCTGGTGGACACAGGATTAGGACACTGTGTCTTCCTTAAGGAAAAACCCATCATTGTCAAAAAGGCCCGTGTCCCAAGTACTGCTCCCCACAGCCCTCAACAGTCACACGCCCACCATGCTGCTCCCTAACACCCACAACACACGCCCACCATGCTGCTCCCTACAGCCCTCGACAGTCACACACCCACCGTGCTGCTCCCTAATGCCCACAACAGTCACACACCCACCATGCTGCTCCCTACAGCCCTCACAGTCACACGCCCACCGTGCTGCTCCCTACAGCCCTCAACAGTCACACGCCCACCATGCTGCTCCCCACAGCCCTCGCAGTCACACGCCCACCATGCTGCTCCCCACAGCCCTGGATAGTCACACGCCCACCCTGCTGCTCCCCACAGCCCTGGACAGTCACACGCCCACCATGCTGCTCCCTACAGCCCTGGATAGTCACACGCCCACCATGCTGCTCCCCACAGCCCTGGACAGTCACACGCCCACCATGCTGCTCCCCACAGCCCTGGACAGTCACACGCCCACCATGCTGCTCCCTACAGCCCTGGACAGTCACACGCCCACCATGCTGCTCCCCACAGCCCTGGACAGTCACACGCCCACCATGCTGCTCCCCACAGCCCTGGACAGTCACACGCCCACCATGCTGCTCCCCACAGCCCTGGACAGTCACACGCCCACCATGCTGTTCCCCACAGCCCTGGACAGTCACACGCCCACCATGCTGCTCCCCACAGCCCTGGACAGTCACACGCCCACCATGCTGCTCCCCACAGCCCTGGACAGTCACACGCCCACCATGCTGCTCCCCACAGCCCTAGACAGTCACACACCCACCATGCTGCTCCCTAACGCCCACAACAGTCACACACCCACCATGCTGCTCCCTACAGCCCTCACAGTCACACGCCCACCATGCTGCTCCCCACAGCCCTGGACAGTCACACGCCCACCATGCTGCTCCCCACAGCCCTGGACAGTCACACGCCCACCATGCTGCTCCCCACAGCCCTGGACAGTCACACGCCCACCATGCTGCTCCCTACAGCCCTCACAGTCACACACCCACCATGCTGCTCCCTACAGCCCTCAACAATCACACACCCACCATGCGTCTTATGTCTTCCCACACACCTACTTTGACCTACTTGTTTCTTTATATTTAAAATGCGGCTAGTGCCGGGCGTGGTGGTGCACGCTTGTAATCCCCGCGCTTGGGAGGCAGAGACAGGAGGATCGCGCAGGTTCAAAGCCAGCCGCGCGCGCTGGCTTAGGAGACCCTGTTTCCAAATAAAAATGTAAAAATAGGTCTGGGAGTGTAGCCCGGAGGTAGAAGAGCTTCCAGGAACCCCAGTACCAGCAAAAAAATAAATAAATAAATAAATAAATAAATAAATAAAAATAAAATAAAATAAAATGCGGCTAGCCGGGCATGGTGGTGCACACTTATAATCCCAGCATTCGGGAGACTGAGACTGGAGGATCATGGTTCACGGTTCACGGACAGCCTCAGCTACTTAGTGAGGCCCTCTGCAACTCAGTGAGACCCCATTTCAAAATAAAGAAGAAAAAATAGGGCAGGGGGTGTATCTCGGAGGTCGAATGCCCCTGGGTTTCATCCCCAGACCAGAAAAAATAAATAAAATAAAATAAAATGTGGCTCTTATAGCCAAGCATATTGGTGCACGCTTGTAATCCCAGTACTTGGAAGGCTGAGACAGGAGGATCTTGTAGGTTCAAAGCCAGCCTCAGGTACTTAGGCTCTCAGCAACTTAGTGAGACCCTGTTTCAAAAAAAAGAATATAGAGCCGGGCGTGGTGGAGCACGCTTGTAATCCCCGCACTTGGGAGGCAGACAGAAGTATTGCGCAGGTTCGAAGTCAGCCGCGCTGGCTTAAGAGACCCTGTTTCCAAAAATAAAAAAGTATAAAATAGGTCTGGGAGTATAGCCCGGAGGTAGAAGTACTTCCAGGAACCCCAGAGCCACCAAAAATAATAATAAAAAAAAAAGAACATAGGCTGTATGTGGTGCATGCCTGTAATCCCATCATTCGGGAGGAGGAGACTGGAGGATCATGGTTCATGGACAGCCTCAGCTACTTAGTGAGGACCTTCGCAACTCAGTAAGACCTGTTTAAAAAAATAAAACAAAAAACCGGGCATGGTGGCGCACACTTGTAATCCCCGTACTTGGGAGGCTGAGACAGGAGGATTGCACAGGTTCGAAGCCAGCCTCAGCTACTGAGTGAGGTTCTCAGCAACTTAGTGAGACCCAGTTTCCCAATAAAGTATAAAATAGGTCTGAGAGTATAGCCTGGAAGTAGAAAAGCCTCTGGGTTCCACCCCAGTATCACCCAAAAAAATAAATAAAAATTAAAAAAAGAAAAACTAAAAAATAGAGCTGGGGGTGTAGCTCGGAGGTAGAATACCCCTAGGTTCCATCCCCAGCAACACACACACACACACACACACACACACACACACACACCCCATATATATAATAGGTCTGGGGGATGTAGCTCAGAGGTAGAATGCCCCTGGGTTCAAGTCCCCGTAAACACACACACACACACACACACACACACACACACACACACACTCCTTCCCCGCCCCCCCCGGCTTCATTTTGGAATGAGCAGGGCTTTAAAACTCTCAACAAGGTATTATTTCACCATCAAGCAAAGTGTCCATGAATTTCTTCAACATTCGAGGCCCTGTGCCATGATGGAGACAGACATGCCCTCTGGGGAACTAGGACTTGGGAGAAAGAAAGTGACTTTCCTAGGGGTCTGAGCAGCAACAGAGGCTTCCGGGAGCAGTGGAGAAGGAAACAGGAAGGGGCCTTTGACAACAGGCAAGCTGTGAAGAGCGACACTGATGGAGCAGACCGTGCAGCCACCAGGGGATGCAGACCGAGCAGGGGATGCAGAGGGCCCGGGGCCCTATCAGACACCTGGGCTCCACGACACAGAGCGGGAGCCACCAAGTGGCGGTCCTGGGACATCCTTAAAGTGAGGAGGGATGGATTCTAAATGCCAAAGCCAACCCTACTCACCGCCCGTGTCCCCTTCTCTCCTCGGCCTCGGCACATTGCGCACAATGGTGTTCGGGATGCCCTTTGAGGTAGGGGTTTGCGAAGAAGGCTGGTTTGCAGTCAAAGTCCATGCGAGACGCGACCCCAGCTGCTGTCGAAGGCAATCCCCAACTCCTGGAGCTTGATGAGACTGTCTAGAGGAAGAACCTGACATTTATATCTTGAAATGACCAGGCTATTTAGAGAAGAGATAAAAACACCCCTAGAGATTTTCCTTAGGTTACCACATGGAATCGCATCAACTCACAATCTGAGGTGGGTAACACCACCACGTCCCCCTCTCCCCACGCATCTAACAATCAGTCTCAAGCCTATAGACTGTCCGGGCTCCCCAAGACCCTGGCCCAGGGCCCACACCAGTGCTGAGAACATCCTACCCCAGCTCCCGTCCCTTTCTCCTCACTGACTTTCTTTAGACTAACATGTGATGTACCTTGCTCACATTTTGCCACCTTGAAATTCCCAACTACTTTTAACTTCAGAATCAATGTCCTTCTCTTGCTTGACATTTCCTGAGCAACGGGGCTTAGACACGTGGACCTTGGCCCATCGCCCATCCTCAAACACCTCCTGTCCCAGGACGCTCACTAAGAAAAGAGGTACTGTCACTTCAACTGACTTGGAAACGGGCAAACACAGAGTAGAAGGCAGCACTCAAGACCAAAGCAGTTCAGCAACGTGCTGCTCGACAGCCTCAGGGCCAGATAGGTGCCTCCCTTCTAACAGCGGGTGCTCTGACAACCGTGCCAACGCCACGGAGCCGCACTGGCTTCCGGGTCCCGGAGCACAGCACCTGGGCCCACCTGCAAGCTGCTGGCGGAGCGGCGAGCTCCCAGAGGGCCTCTGGCTACCCTCAACAGGAGAAGTCCAGCTACTAAACTGTCTTCTGTGTCGCGCATTTAAGAGCCTGATCCCAAAAGACTTTCAGATCCGTTCTCTACGCAACTGTTTGTATCACACAGCAATCACTCCAAATTCGGAAACACGGTGAGTACCAATACATGCCGCTGCTCCGTCAGGGACGCTCGCAGGACAGAGCCCTCGCCCGGCACGGCCTGGGCGCACACGTCCCATCTTCTAATACCCTAGCACAATGTCACAGCCCACCAAGTGACCAAGGGCCACTGAGCTTGGGGGCACCGTGCACTTGATGCAGACCTCCAGACCGCTGCTCTGCTGGGAAACACCAGCTTTATGACCTGCAGTCTCCCTGGTACCCCGGAAACAAACGGGCAGCGAACCAGTCGCCTGGCTACCCACCGACGAGTGCACCTGAAATCAAAACAAATTCTGAAAGCCCACTAAAGACACTGCACGAGCCTGACTCTCAGATGAATTCCATATTCCAAAACCAAACTCGATTGGAAAGTCTGTCAAATCACAAAGCTATCTTATCTCGGCTGTGAATTCTTGGGTTCCATCACATTCATTCATATGCACTAACTTGCCAGATTCATTAGTTTGAAGACCACAGTGCTGAAGGATAATTCAACCATATTGCTAAAGCATCCAATGTGAGCCAGACGTAGTGGCGCTCACCTGTAACCCCAGTACTCAGGAGGCTGAGACAGTAAGATCACAAGTTCAAAGCCAGCTTCAGCAAATTAGCAAGGCTCTCAGCAACTTAGGGAACCAAATAAAAAAACAAAATAGTGCTGGGATGTAGCCTGGAGTTAGAATGTCCCTGGGTCCAGTCCCCAACACCGAAAACAAGAAAGTAGCAGTGGGACAAGAAGGCCTGGAGACAGCTCAAGCCACGCCTGCACTATTCGGTCAGCAAGGTACCGCGAGGCCCTGGCCAGAGCTCAGGCACTCTGGCCCCCGCGTCAGGGAGGTGGAACGTGAGCTTGCGTTACCCCGGGAGCAGAGGTGGTGGCGCAGGCGCGGGGCCGTTGAGGGCACACAGGCCGATGCTGCTGATGCCGCTGCTGCCCAGGCTGCCAGAGCTCGGTGCCGCCTGGGTGCTCCGGTCCTGGTAATTAAGGGGCAAGGTCTGAGGCCTGGCGCAGTAGTAGGGAGTGGAGTGCGCATCTCGTGGTAAGGCTTGTGCAAACAGCGTGGCATAGCTGGACACCTGAAATGAAAGCGCATCGAGATACAGACGGGTATGAGTCCAAAACAGTCTCCAAGCCTGAGGAGAGTTTATATTCCAACCCTGCTCCCTTCCTAGAACTCAATGCGTACTTCATGTATTTATTTAAAAACTGCATGAGATGCTTCCAAAATATTCCAGAAGGGCAAAGTTGTAGAAGTTTTTTGAACTCCGACAACTATTACAATGTCTGATGGCTAAACACTCTTCCAAATCCAAGCAGGCGAAAATTCAATGTCCGGCATTATAATGAAGAAAAGCTGCATGCTCAGACCAGGCTCCGGAGATAAAGGACTGCCAGCCATCCAAAAACCTCAGCTCCGTGTCACTGACGGGTCCAGCACAGAGCCCCTGACGGCGTGGCCAGGGGCAGGGAGCAGAGCTCTCCCTAACACCACACGGAGCAGAACGAGCCCAGTGCCGCAGGAAGCTCCACTGGATGGCGGATGAACGCACCAGTGGCTGAAGCACCAGGAGCCCCCGGGTCCGCGAGGAACTACCCACCGCTACTCATAGACTAACACTGACACCTTAGGTTTTATTTCTTTTTTTTCCTTTTTGTGGTACTGGAGGTGGAATCCAGGGGCATTCTACCTCTGAGCTACACCCCAGCCTTATTTTTTATTCTTTATTTTGAAACAGGGTCTCACTGAGTTACAAAGGGCCTCACTAAGTAGCAGAGGCTGGCCACGAACCTAGATCCTCCTGTCTCAGCCTCCAAACACTGGGATTACAAGCGTGCCCACCACGCCCACTTACCTTAGGCTCTATTTAATCACACACTATTCTATCAGCATAGCATATTCAGAAGCACGTCTTAAGAAAACTGCACACTGACTGAAGATGCCTTAAAAATCAGACTGCGTGCCCCCCACCCCGGAGCCAGGCCGTCTGCTTTCCTCCCGCCATCCCCTGCCACTGAGCAGCCACTCACCTTGCTTGCTGGCTTCCGAGGGTCCTCACTAAGGTTAAGCAGGAGGTAAAGAATCGACCATTTGTTTTTCAAAACTCCCTGTTTAGAAAATATTAATATTAAAAAACTATTTTTACAACTCTCCAGTCCTATTCCCCCTCCTACATCATGTCTGCCGCCAGAACAGGGCTGCATTTTAAAATCCCTGGTAGCGTCAGCCTGTGCTCACTTCATGTGTCCAAAATAGTGCTGCCCTGGCCTCCGAAGGCCCGGGATAACGTCCCCTGGCAATGCCCTCGGCTCCGCAACACCCTGCAGACTAACTCCGAGGCCTAGAGCACAAGTCTCTTACGCTACCTCCCCCCGAGCATCAGTGTTGTCGTTCCTGAGAACATCTGTAGGACTCCTCACAGCGATCATAAAACAAATGTCACCGGGAATATTTGAGCTGTTTTTTACTTATGTTCCATTTAGGCCACAAAATAAAGTATCACTGAAGAAGGAGAAGGAAGAAGAGGAGGAGGAGGAGAAAGTGAAGAAGGAGGAGCCGATCCACAGGCCCCTCTCCAAACCTGACCATCCAGCCCTCATCCACAGGCCCCAGCCCAACACTCGTGACCCCATCCTGACCCACAGGCCTCTCTCCGATCCTGTCACCCGCCAGACCTCGATCCACTATGCCCCGCATCTACACAGCACCGCACTCCAATCTCACTGCCGTACCTTGTGGACGCACTGTCTAGAAGGTAAGATCTTCATTTACCAAACAAACTACTGAGCGGTTACTTACATTATGCAAACCCTTCATTACATAAAACATTCCCTGAACGTTTCTTTAAAGTTGATTTACACAAACATCCTCCAGAAACTCAACCAATTCCCCAGCTTGCAAAACAAGCTAAGACAGCTAGCCTGAAGTCTCAATGTAGTGGTAAACAAGCAAGCCAACAAATCAACTCGACAGATGGCCCTTCCTGACTCACTAAGGGGCTCCCAGAGGAGGCCCAAGCCTCTAGAAGACTGGCCCAGTGAAGGAGAGGAGCTGTGAACAGATCAACTGGCGAAAGCCTAGAGTCGAGTGGAAACTGAAAACCCAAGGCCAGGTATCCGGTGCTGAACCAAGAATCATGGGTCTGCTTTTTGTTTTGTGGCACTGGGGTGGAGCCCACAGTCACTCTACTCTGAGCTGCACTTCCAGCCCTCCTTTACTTTTTACTTAGGATCTAGTTGCTGAGGGCCTTGCTAACCTGCAATCCTCTTATCTTGGCCTCCCATGTACTGGGACTACAGGCATCCACCGGCACGCTGGCTAAAACCTGGGATTTAAACTCGACCACAGGAAGCCGTGGAAGGGCTCCTGCAGGGGCCGCTGAGTCTCGCTGACCGGCACTGGGCTGCAGAGGGTCCACGAGGCTCTGGAGGCAACGCGGAAGACAGCGGCCACCGAGGGAAGCGTGTGGCTGCATCACGCTCGGCCTTAGAACACCTCACCGGGTGCCCGGCCCGAGGCTCCGTGACCAGCCTCAGGCCTGTCTGGGAGCCTGCCCCAGATGACCTTGCGGACTCCGCTTCTCTCAGCACACGGAGCTGTCAGCCACCAGCAGCAGCTGCCGCCGTGGCCGAGGGGCAGGTGCCCTGCACACACCACCTCCTGCCACACCACAGCGCCACGGCAGGAGGTGTTCTCTTTGCACACAAGTGAGAAGGGCAGCGAGCAAGCCTAAGTAGCCTCCCTACACCGCAACACTGTGCCGCGCTCAGCAGCCCGAGTCTGCAGGCCCACGGGCGTACTTACAAGGGCAGTCCACAGGTCGTGGCGTGCAGAAAGCACCAGATCCATGGTGTTATGGGCACCAGGGGAAGCAGGCGCTATGGGAGGTGAATGGGCACCAGAGCCACAAAGAGGTGAGCGGCGCTCCCTCGGTTCCGAGGAGGCCACGTCCCGGGGCTTTCTTAGGGAACGACTCCGTGAAGATAGCTGGGGACCGTGGCGGGGAACAGCTTAAAGCCCAGGTCCTCCCTCAGGAGGGTGTGTGAAGGGTGAAGAGGAGGAAGTTCCCAAAACGGACTACACTGAGCACACGTATTACCAAACGACATCGTGAAGAGGCAGGCAGCTTTGTTCACACGAAGGAACAGGTCCTGAGCAGCGGGCTCAGGCTGCTGAAGACGCCTGCAAGCGATGGTGTGTGCCGGGGTGCCGGGGAACCGGAGAGCGAGGAGCGCCAGCCGCCCCGAAGCCTGCGCCCAGCAGGAGCCCAGGAGGCACCGGGCTGCCGTGGCAGGCCAAGAGCACGGGCCCAGTCTCCCACGCTGCGGCGCCTACACGCCGCAAGGCCTGGAGGAGCATGTGCACAGGCCGCACCCCGCAGCCTGCCTGTGCGGGCTGACTCCCACGGCGCCCAGAGGCATCCCTCTGCCCTCCACCTTCACGTACCAGAGCAGCTGGGCGGCTGTCTGGGCTCACTCCACACGCCTGTCTGCAGCTCCACTCACTTCCTGAAAGCTGCAGAACTCGAACCCTCCCCTGGCTGAGGCAAACTCCACTGTGTAGACCTACCACATTTAATACGCACTAAACGAAACCTGTCAGGCACCAGGAGGCCCAGGAGTGTCAGAACAGAGTGCAGACAGCACCTGCACAGGGCACCCGCCCCGCCCCCAGGCACCCACCTCCTGCCCTCAGCCCTGCCACCATGGCGGAGCAGGGCTCAGTGCTTCCCGCACCCGAACCCTGCCTCGCGCTAACAGCAACCACACCTTCCAGCGGGCAGGGTGGCACATGCCCGGAGCCCCAGCACCTGGGGCTGAGCCAGGAGGATCCAGGTTCAAAGCCCGCCTCTGCAATTTACTGAGGTGTTCAACAACTTAGTGAGACCCTGTTTCCCAATAAAAAATAAAATAGGGCTGGGACACAGCTGAAAGACAGAAAGCCCCTGGGTTCCATCCCTGGTACCACAGAAAATAAAAAATAAAAAATTTTTAAAAACCCAAACCTTCCACCTTTCCTCCCATGGCGTGCATAACACATGTGCAAATGAGGCCCAACTCAGAACACTGGACAGAAGAGTTTCAAAAACCTTTGCACTTGAGAAACGAGGTATTTTTAGAAAAAGATGGAATCACTGCTAATCTGTACATACTCTTCACTTCAATTACCAGTGTTATACTATGTGTCTCTTTTTTTTCTCCTGGTTCTAGGGCTTGAATCCTGAGGCATTCTTCCTCCAAGCTATACTCTATCCCATTTTATTTATTTAGTTAGTGTGGCACTGGGGGTTGAACTCATGGATATTCTACCTCTGAGCTATGCCCCCAGTCCTATTTCATTTTTATATTTTGAAATAGGTTGCAGAGGGTCTCACTAACATGCTGAGGCTGGCTGTGAACCTGTGATCCTCCTTCCTCAGCCTCCCAATACTGGGATTTACAAGAATATGCTACCATGCCTAGCTCTATTTTATTTATTTTGAAAAGGAGTCTAAGTTGATGAGGCTTTCCTCAAACCTGCAGCCCTCCTGTTTCAGCCTCCGAAATACTGGGATTATAGATATGTGCCATTATGCCTGGCTTCCCAATATTTTTATGTTTCAGCCACACAATGGAAAAAAAAAAAAAAACCAGGTTAGTTTTCTGGGCTAGCCCTAGAAACCTGACCACCATTTAAAATATCAATGTTTAAGAATAAATATTGAGTTCCCAACAAAATTTTAAAAAACAAACATTTTAATTATTTTCTTCAGTGCTGGGGATAGAACCCAGGGCATTCTACGTTCAAGCTACACCCCTAGTCCTATTTTTTATTCTTTATTTTGAAACAGTCTCATTGAGTTGCAAAGGGCCTAAGTACTAGCTGAGGCTAGCCTCGAACAGTGATCCTCCTGGCTCAGCTTCCCAAATGCTGAGATTACAAGCATGTGCCAACACACCCGGCCCAACCATTTTAAATTTATAAAGTTCCTAGCCAGGTGTGTTGGCAAACACTTGTAATCCCAGTACTTGGGAGGCTGAGACAGAACGATCGCAGGTTCTCGGAAAGCCTCAGCTACTAAGTGAGGCCCTCTACAACTTAGATCCTGTTTCAAAAATAAAAAATAAATATCAAGGCTGGGGTGTAGCTCGGAGGTAGAATGTCCCTGGGTTCAAACACCAGTACTGCAAAAAAAAAAAAAAAAAAAAAAAGTATAAAGTTGCTAAGCATATAAATACCTTTCTACCCAGTAGCCTGTATCAACTGATACAGCAGGTGTCACTGGATGAGGCTTTCTGTGGGAACCTGGCAAGGCTAAACCTCTCAGGAAACATGACACCTGGCAAGTACATCTTTCTAGCAGCCAATGTTCACAAGTGTTCATGTACATGGAAAAAGACTTAAGACAAGCAAGTAATATCACCATTGAATTAATCTGCCTGGAAATAAATGTATACCCAAAGAGTTTCCCGTTTCTTACATTGTATGGAAAAGCGCACCTAAACAGTGCACCCAAGTAACAGCTACAAACTGAGAAAGCAAAGCACCTCCGCCCACCCGGCTCCTGGGCCAGCACCTCTCTGCACTTACCCCAACAGACCAAGTGCCACTGTGGGAAGCACCTCCTCTGAGGGCCACTTAAGAAAGCCTGATGTCCCACCACAAAACTAAAATGCCCAGTAAATGTCAGCTTGTTCTAAGAGCCCAACAGAGAAGAAAGATGAAGACTAGGAAGATCTAAAGCCAGGCATGATGGCACACCTGTGACCCAGCACTCGGGAGGCAGGGACAGGAGGGCCCCAGGCCCCAGGCCAGCCTCAGCCACTAAGCAAGATCTTGTTTCAAAAGAAAAAATAAGCTGGGCGTGGTGGCACACACTTGTAATCCTAGTACTTGGGAGGCTAAGACAGGAGGAGGATCACAGTTCTCGGCCAGCCTCAGCTGGCCTTGGTGAGGCCCTCCACAGCTCAGACCCTGTTTCAAAATAAAGAATAAAGCCAGGTGTGGTGGCACATGCTTGTAATCCCAGTACTTGGGAAGCTGAGACAGAAGGATGGATCACAGGTTCACAGCCAGCCTCAGCTACTTGGTGAGGCACTCTGCAACTTAGTGAGACCCTGTTTCAAAATAAAAGATTAAAAAAAAATAGGGCTGGGGGTGTGACCCAGAGGTAGAATTTCCCTGGGTTTAATCACCAGTACCACAAAAAAAAAAAAAAAAAAAAAGAGAGAGAGAGAGATAGAAAGAGTGAGAAAAGAAAAAGGGCTGGGGTGTAGCTTGGAAATAGAACATCCCTGAGTTCAATCCCCACTACCAAAAAAAAGAAAGAAAAAAAATAAGTGAAACTACTAGCAGCTCTATGACCCAGCAGTGGTTTTGACTGTTGTAGCACCAAGACCGCTTAGTGTAGGCTGAACAAAGCACCCCACCTCCCTCGATTCGCTTTCTCTCTACAAAGAGGGGAGCTGGACAAACCCAGTTCCTTTACACTGAGAACTCAAGGCACTCTTGCCCTGACTCAATTAGCTTAGTAGCAAAGTCATAAAAGTATGAGGTTAAAAACACAAGGCTTCTCAGTATCAGCACCCAATCACAAAGCCCTTTTTTCATTATTTCCTACAGGGCACGAGTCACGAACTGATGAGCTTTGTAAAGCCAGCTGAGCAGCGCCGCAGGGACATGTCACGCACCGCGGCGGGCAACCAGAACAGGCCTCGAGCACCAACTCCCTGCGGTGCGGCTCCATTCTGTGAAGCCCAGCTCAAGCTCCTGCTAGTAGTGAAACTCTTTAAAAAGCCACGTGTGATTACAAACAAGTTTAGCAGGTCACCAGGAAGTGTCCGAGGGTTCCAATCATCTACCAGACGCCAGGCGCACGCTGAGCCGTACCTGCGAGTGAAGCTTTCTGTGGAGCTCTGAGAACAGCGCAGCGTCGGCCTCTCTCCTCTGCCGAATAACTGAAAAATAAAGAGTGAACGTGTTCCTCGCGTAGACCAAAACTCGCCTCTCTGACACCATCCACCTAAGGTAAGCCTTGGAAGAACGGGAGAGGGTCTGAGCTTAAGTGCTCGTCTAGAGAGCTGGGCCAGGAGGCTTCTGCAGCTCCACCTGCTTGGCCAGCCCACCTGCCTCGGACATCTGCTGAGATGGGAGCGTCAGGCTGGGGCCCAAGCACTGGTGAAAATCGGGAAAAAGAAACCATGGAATCACTTAGCACGGCTAGAAATACCAGCTAACTGTGAGGCAAAACCATCAGCAATTTAGCTAACAAAAGAGAAACCTAACTTGTAATAGGTTAAAATACCTCTGGAGTTCTAAATTCAAAGGGCAATACACCAAAGTATACTGTTCACGATTCTACACGTTTCTGTTAAGCTATACAGCAATGTCTCATCTTGTCTTTGTGTAAAGCGTACTGGTCAATTACTGACTCCCCCTGTCCTAAGTGTCTGTGGATGTTCCAGTTATACTCACCAACTATCTGACAGGAGCAGAAGCAAATGTCAAGCCCACATTCTCCTCCTCCACAGCAAAGCCACAAGCAGCGGGGCCACGAGAGGGAGCTGCACACGCCCCCAGCCGCAGATGTCCTAGGGAACCGCCAAGCTACAGCAGGCGCTGCTCACAAACCAACTCCCGGCTTCACGGCTTCCTGAAGCTGTGGTAATCCCTAACCAGTCGAGTGTTGCTGCGCGGAGACCCTTCTTCCCCAAGCGCCCCACTTGAGAAGCCCAAGCTACCACCTCAGAATTAAAATGCTCACAGGCTCTGAAGGAGGAGAAGCCCAGACGGTGCCGATAAACAGCAGTGACTGAACCATCACACGCCATCCACTGCCAAGCCGTGTCTACACTACCCAGCCCAGAGGTCCCTGATACTTACTCCAGCACATCGCAAGGCAACAGGAGGCTGGATTAAGCACTTTTGTCTACTAAACTCTAAAATCAAATTATATTGTTATAACAATATTTAAACAAACCTCTTCCACTATGTTCTAACAGTTTTAAATCCAAAACAAAACTAAGTTATCCTTATTTATCTTGTGTGTGTGTGCGGTACTGGGGATGGACCCAGGGGCATTCAAACTCCAAGCTACATCCCAGCCCTATTTTTTATTCTTTATTTTGAAACAGGGTCTCACTAAGTTGCAAAGGGCCTCACTAAGTAGCTGAGGTTATCCTCGAACCGCAATCCTCCCATCTCAGCCTCCCAAATGCTGGATTACAAGCGTGCGCCACCACGCCCAGCTTACACACTTATTCTTAAATCCTAAGAAGTTTCATAATCCAATGCATAATATTTAAGAAAAATACATACGTTCTTTCTTGATTTTTTCAGCTACTAGGAACTCATCTCTTTCGACAGTTGGAGCAAAGTTGCTGCCGATAACTCGTACCGCGAACTGGAACTGCTGGGCCACATCAGCTGAAAGGTGAAGGAAAGCACGTGAGTCACTGCGCAGCCTGTGTCCAAGCACCCGGACCAGCACGTAAAGCAGCCTGCCGCCTGCTCCACGGTCCTGACTGCGAGGCCAGAAAAGCCACTAGGGAACCAGTGCCAGGCATGAATGAACCAGTAAATAAGTGAGTGTATAAAACAGCCGAGACAGCGACAGACCAGAGAGAGCAATCCTAGAAGACAGAAAAGAAAGTGAACAGCTGGGCATGGTCACGCACGCTTGTCATCCCAGCACTTGGGAGGCTGCGACAGGAGGATCGCGCAGCTTCAAAGCCAGCCTGAGCAACCTGGTGAGACCCTGTTTCCAAATAACATATAAATTAGATCTGGAAAGGTAGAAAGCCCCTGGTTCCATCCCAGTATTACAAAAAGAGAGAGAGAGGGAGAGAATAAAGTGGACTGGCAACCACGCCAGAGCAGCGGGGAAGGCGGCAGCACAGACACCGGCCCTGGGAGGCAGGCCTGCAGGGGAGCTTTCAGGCCGACGCTTCCAGAAGGCCAGACACGCCACGCATGGCCAGCCTGTGCCTGCACTTCTAGAAGAGATCCTCGCCTAAGCACGGGTGCTTGCCTCCACTCCCTTCACGGTACTTTAAACTGAGAAGAAAGCAGCTTAAGGAAAAAGCATAAACTTACAGAAAGGGGGCCTCCAGCAACTCAGAGGCCAAGGCAGGAGGGTGGCAAGCTGGAGGCCAGCCTCCAAATAAAAAAAAATAAAAAATGCTAGGCTGTAGCTCAGTGGTAGAGTAGCCCTGGTTCAAGCAGGAAAAGGAGGAGGAAGAGGAGGAGAAGGCAGACGAAGATGACAACGATGACAAAAGGCAGAAAGGAAGCCCGAGAAGTCCACCAAGAATGAGAAGGCAACTAGCTCAGGAGGACAGGGGACCTGAAAGGTCCACATGGCCAGGGAGTGGGGGCAAATCAAAGAAGAAACGCGGTGCCCGCTGCCGAAGCCTGAGGCCAGGGTGAACTCCACCTTCTCCAGACCCAGCTACCAGCAGGCCAAAGGGGCACCTGCACGTCTCCATGGAACAGCCCTGAGTCCTCTCCCAAACACTGGACAGCCACAGAGCCGCCCCTCCACCCCAGGCAAAGCAAGAGGGCCTGGCACAGGCTTGCTCGCTCGAGGGCAGGGCATGGCAAAGAAAAGCAGGAGCTCAGGGACCAGGCCTCCGCCCAGACGCTGGGAGTCTGGCTCCTCTGTGGGACAGCATCTGGCCGAGAGGACCGCCAGGGACAGACAGGTAGAGCTTCCAGGCAGAGCAGGGTCTGCAGCAATCCCTCCAGAGGGAAGCCCCTGGCCCCACCGCCCTGGCAGAGACCTTCCAGGCCAACTCCACTCCTAATACTACGGGGACAAACAGCAGACACTTGAGGACAACATCTGGGATGAGAGGCAAGACCAGGACGAAAAGAGGACCTCTAAGGAGAGTGACAACGCAGGCTATGGGAAGTGGAAGGCATGTGGGTGTGTGCACGTGTGTGCGTGCGCATGCGCACATATGTGGTACAGGATACGTGTTAAATCTGTAGAAAGCTTGTGTTCCAAGGTGAAGGTCTGGGGTGGGTCAGGGTGAGGACGGAAGGAGGTGAATGGACATGATCAGGGCACCCTGTCCACGTGCACAGAAACGCCACAGGGAATTCGTTAACCTGCACAACTACGTGTGTTAATAAAAACCAAGAGAAGACCTCTCCTAAACCCTGAAACGAAAAGGCGGAAAGATGGAAATCAAGACAGCTAAGTAAAAAATCAGGCCCAGCTGGGGAATAAATGTCCAGGAAGTGATACGAGAGAACTCGGAAAGGACGTGTGTGTGCAGAGGCGAAAGAGGAGGGAGAAGCGGGCTGGCGGCCTGGTCAACAGCAGCTGCTCCGGTCCCAAGATCTTAGCTCTGCAGAAGGCACCTCAATCTGAGGGACTCTTCACCAGCCGGGGGCCTGGGAGAATGGCTGCGGGTCAGGACTGCTGTCTGTCGTCCGCCGTCGAGGAATGCAGTCGCCTCACCAGGTGAACCCTGAAGTGCAACCACTGGGCGGCCCTGGGTGGGGCAGGGCAGGCAGGCCCCGAGGTGCGGCCAGCCTTAGCTGCCAGAGAAATCAGCCCTGCCCTTCAGAGGAAGGGGGCACGGGCCTCAGAGCCTCAGAAGTCGAGAGCCAGCCATGTCTAGGAGGCCTCCCTCTCCATTTTACACAACCCGAAGGTCCTAGAAAGACAAGAAGAGATTATGGACAAAAAGAGAAAGAAAACTTCTGGAGGAACAAAACTACGAAGCTCCCTGAGAGATGAAAAGCCAAGCTGCCTTCACAGAGGAAATGAGGCAGAAGTGCTCAGAAGCTCTCAGGGGGCGGGGCGGCGGGCTCCCAACAAGCTCTCAGGGGGCGGGGCGGCGGGCAGAGGAGCGGGAGCAGCCTGGCGTGGGGCTCGGGGCTGGCTCGTTTCTGTCTTCTGCTATCTGAAAATCTTCAAGGTGTGCTCTCTACTACTACTGTATGATGTGTCCTTGAACAAAAGCAAACTAGAAGTCACCAACACACCACCTGAAAAGACTCCAAATGTTTGGGGGTCAATTAAATACAACATGTGGATCAAAAAAAGTCAAGGGAAATTAGAAATTAGTGAAAATAAAAGTACAATACACCAAAATATGTGGTACAGCTAAAAAAAAATGCTTAAGCACTCAATTTTATATCATAAAATGTCTTCACTAAAATGGAAAATAAAACTCAAGTCAACAGCTTCAGTTTATATAATAATACCTAGAAAAAGAACAAACTAAACACAAAGTATCCATTAGGAAATAATAAAGATAATCTGATAAAAAGTAAATTTAAAAAATTAAATCAATGACATTGAAAACAAAGATAGAAGAAAAATCAATTAGAAGCAAATGTTGGATTTTTTTAAAAATTGGAAAGAAAAAAGATGGACTGATAAATCTCTACTAGACCAAGAAAAAAAAGAAAAGATGCAAATTCAGAAATGACGGAGGGACTGGGCAGGGGTTGTAGCTCAGAGGCCAAATGCCTCTGGGTTCCAGCTCCAGACCCGCAAAAAAAATAAAAAGGAATGACGGAGGGAATGCTGGCACTAACTCCACCACACTTAAAAGACGCAGGGCTGCCGGGCGCACGCTTGTAATCCCCGCGCTTGGGAGGCGGAGACAGGAGGATCGCGCAGGTTCGAAGCCAGCCGCGCTGGCGTAAGAGACCCTGTCTCAAAAATATAAATAGGTCTGGGAGTGTAGCCCAGAGGTAGAAGGACTTCCAGGAACCCCAGAACCACCAAAAAAAAAAAAAAAAAAAAAGACGCAGGGCTGAGTAATGTGCGTCGATGCTTCGCCCCAAGCAGGTAGAGTGCCCTCTCCACTCCTGAGGCAGCGCCTGCTGCAGCTACCAGCAAACTCAGCCCTGCCCTTCCAGAGGAAAGAGGCAGCGGTGCCTCGTCTTCAGAGTCCAGTGTGGACAGCGGGGTAACCAAACGCACAGGAGAAGCCTGACATCGGCCTGATGGAGCAGCCAAGGTCACATCAACAGTGACAGACCATGCACAACCACCCTGAGCCCCAGTCTAATCACGAGAAAAGTGTCAGGCAAATCTGACCTGAGACTTCTGCAACATAACCTGTAATCATCAGAGCATCCTCAAGGTCTGCGGGACTTCACAACCTGAGGAATATGTGCACCGTGGCCCGCACTAGGGAAACACTGGGACAGCAAACAGGTCAAGCAGCAACCAGAGAGGCGTGAACAAAGTGTGGCACTTACTTAAGACCAAGGTGTGTTACTGACTCCTCAACCGTACCTACCATGGCAATGACAGAAGTGGATGTCAGAGGAAATGAGGTCACACACGCAGCTTTGCTGTGACTCTAAAACCTTTTATTTTTTGTTTTTGCAGTGCTGGGGGTGGAACCCAGGGGCATTCTACCTCCGAGCTACACCCCCAGCCCTATTTTTTATTCTTTATTTTGAAAAGGGTCTCACTGAGTTGCAAAGGGCTGAAGCTGGCCGTGAACCGCAATCCTCCTGTCTCACCCTCCCAAATGCTAGGATTACAAGCATGCATCACCACGCCCAGCTTCTAAAATCATTTTTTTTTTTTTTGGTGGTGGTGGTACTGGGGGTGGAACCCAGAGGCTTTCTACCTCTAGGCTATACTCCCAGACCGATTTTATATTTTATTTGGAAACAGGGTCTCACTAAGTTGCTGAGAGCCTCACTAAGTAGCTGAGGCTGACTTCGAACCTGCGCGATCCTCCTGTCTCAGCCTCCCAAGCACAGGGATTACAAGCGTGAGCCACTACGCCCGGCTTCTAAAATCATTTTAAAATAAAGTTTAAAATAATAAATACTGATGCTAGACCCCATCTTTCACAAATTCTGGCTGTACTGGTCTAGAGTGGGTCCATGCTATCAATATTTTTAAGTCTCTATTTTAGAACCTTTAGTTTTCAAAATAAACTGTTTAAAAAGGGGGAAGATGGTTCTTTGTTAAACTTAAAAATGAATTCCAACTTCTAACACATACAGTATAGGAAAATTAACTCAGGTGGACCACACATAGGAGTAAAACACAAATCAACAAAAACAATAATCTTTGTGACCTTGGGTTTGACAGAGTTCTTCCCATGACACCAAAATTATAAACAATTTTTAAAAAATGGGTAAGTTGAACTTCATCAAAATCAAACTTTTGAGCTGGGCGTGGTAGCACACGCTTGCAATCCCAGCATTTATGAAGTTGAGACAGGAGGATGGCAGTTTGCAGACAGCCTCAGCTACTTAGTGACGGCCCTTTCAACTCAGTGAGACCCTGTTTCAAAATAACGAATAAAAATAGGGCTGAGGGGTATAGCTTGGAAGTAAAATGCCTCTGGGTTCCATCCCCAGTACCACACACAAAAAAACAAACAAAAAGATTAAACTTTTGCTCTGCAAATAACATTTAAGAGAACAAAAATAGGGGGAAAAAAATGTTTTCAAAACTTATATTCAGGTTGGGTGTGGTGGCACACACTTGTAATCCCTGCGCTTGGAAGGCAGGAGACAGAAGGATCATGCAGGTTAGAAGCCAGCCTCAGCTACTTAGTGGGGCTCTCAGCAACTTAGTGACATTCTGTTCCCAAATAAAATATAAAATAGGTCTGGCAGTGTAGCCCAGAGGTAGAGCCCCTGGGTTCCATCCCCATTACCACACACACACAAAAAATATTCAACAAAGAACTTGTATCCAGATAAAGAACACTCAAAAACTCAGTAAGAAACAGGCATGGTGGTGCAGGAGTGGTAATCCCAGCACTTGGGAGGCCTAGACAGGAGGATCACAGGTTCACCACAGCCTTAGCAACTTAGTGAAGTCCTCTGCAACTTAGTGACACCCTATAAAATTAAATTAAGCCAGCGTGGTCGTGGTCCGTGGCACACGTTTGTAATCCCAGCACTTGGGAGGCTGAGACAGGAGGATTACACAGGTTCAAAGCCAGCCTCAGCTATTTAGTGAGACTCTCAGCAACTTAGGGAGACCCTTTTTTCCAAATAAAGTATAAAAATAGGTCTGGAAGTATAGCCCGGAGGTAGAAAAGCCCCTGGGTTCCACCCTCAGTACCACAAAAAAAAAAAAAAAAAAAAACTAAAATAGGGCTGGGGGTATAGCTCAGAGGTAGAATGCCCCTAGGTTCAATCTCCAGTACCAAAAATATTGTACTTTATTATTTAATATTTTAAAACTTGATAGTTCAATAATTTAATCTATATACTTTAAGTTGCCTCTAGGTTATGTATAATACCTAATACAATGATCATGCTTTCTAAGAGTTATTCTATATTGTTTAAGGAATAATGACAAGAAAAAAGTCTGTACCTAGTCAGCACTAGAGCACACCGACAGACTAACTCCATGGCACAAGATGCCCAGTAGGCTGAATCTGCTGACCCAAACCCACTGATACAGAACTACCTGTATACTTAATGTAGATATTAATTTACACTTAACATGTTTAATGCACATTTACTATACACTGATTTTTCCCAAGAGTGCAATTTCCATTTATTCAAAGGAAGATCACGCATTATTTGAAACTTCATCAAGAAGAGCCCACCACTTTGGCAAGACATGAAATCAGGGGCAGCAACACTGTGGCCCTGGACCACCAAGACGCACTCTCCTCTTGTCCCTTGCATCCACAAGTGCACACACCGTGGTCTCACAATCAGGGCAACCACCGTAGCTCAAATGCTTTGTGTTCTAGTCATACCAGAATACTTACGCTGAAATGTTAATCTAATGTAAACTCCCTCTATTTCTTTCTTTCTTTTTATTTTTTTTTATTTTTTATTTATTTTTTTATTTATTTATTTTTTTTTTTTTTTTGCAGGTCCAGGGGTGGAACCCAGGGGCATTCTACCTCTGAGCTACACCCCCTGCCCTATTTTTTTTATTCTTTATTTTGAAACAGGGTCTCATGAGTTGCAAAGGGCCTCATTAAGTAGCTGAGGCTGTCCACGAACCGTGATCCTCCAGTCTCAGCCTCCTGAATGCTAGGATTACAAGCGTGTGCCACCATGTCTGACTTAACTCCCCTCTATTTCTTTACCTCAGAGGATTACAAAGTGTTACAAAATGAAGTGCAATACTCCAGGCAAGGGCAGGGGTATGACATCACTGACTTGGCTCTATGTGTTTTAAGCAAGGTAGCAGGTGTTCTGTGTTGGAAAAGGTGATACAGTGACACCATAATCTGGGAAGGTTTCAAACCTAGTCTTAAGTCTTTAGATCAGTGGGGGCATGCCCTCAAAGGGGACATGGTTCCTTCTGGGTAATGAGGTACACAGTTTTGCTCCGACTAGCACTTCCACCATGATCTGCAGCCTTACCACAGGGGCCAAGCAAGAATACATGAGCACCTCCAAAACTGTAAGTCACAATAAAGCTTTTCCTTTATAAGTGGATTCCCTCAAGAACTCATTATAATAACAGAAAGCTGACCAACACAGGTGGGAAATAATGGCTATACTAATTTTATAAAGTCATTAAGCACCAATATACATCAAGTGTATATGCCTTATGAAAACTTGATTAACAGAATGAAATTTACATTAAAAGTAGCAGCCATTTTGCTTTGGTTTTTACACTACTAAAATATATTACAAAACTGAAAGCAATTGAATATACCACTAAAAAATGAGGTAACCAAATGTTCTATGGCATTAACAGATAAAATGCCCAACAAAACAACTTTTAAATGTCTAATATTTTTTTGGTTTGTTTGTTTTTTGGTGGTACTAGGGTTCCTGGATGCCCTTCTACCACCGGCCTACACTCCCAGACCTATTTTTATATTTTTATTTGGAAACAGGGTCTCTTAAGCCAGTGAGGCTGGCTTCGAACCTGCGCATTCCTCCTGTCTCTGTCTCCCAAGCGCGGGGATTACAAGCGTGCGCCACCACGCCCGGCCTAAATGTCTAATACTCTAAAAGCAATAATATTCTTTGCTCACTGACAGAGCAAATAAAATTTGGAACAAGTAAAGCTACTAAATATTTATAAAACTTTTCGGCCAACAGTAGTAAAATTTGAAGTCATGAATATCATGACTGTTCGGACCTCTAACTGTCCAAGTACGCAGCAGAGGACAAGGTCTCCAGTGGCCTTGTTAAAGTACTTTGTTCAGAGAATCCCTTCTGGATCTCGCTGACAACCGACAGGCTCTTAATTTAGATACAAGTCTGAATGAGTACATAGGATACAGCATTTTGCATTTCAGCCCCCTTGATGACACTTTTATATCAATCAAAAAGCGCCTCAACGTAACAAGTTTTTTTTTTTTAAAGGTTAGAAGCAGGATTCTAGCTCACGATGAATGACTTCAAAATCGTTATGACGGTGACAACGTATGAATGTGTGGTTTACAACTGGTGGGGAAAATGGAATCACTGGTATAAGAAGTAAACTGATACTAGGGTAGGTAAGTCATAACTAGCTATCTTAGTTATCTGACTTCTCCTCTGTTAGAAACACAAAACCAGAAAGGTAACTCAGTGTCCTAGTGACAAGGACCCAAGAGATCAGGCCCAGATGACAAGCCCCGGGAGACAGGGCACGGTTCCCTCTACCCAGAGCCCTCCCAGATACTGGAACGGCACTCCTCCCTCCTTTCAGTTCGCCGCTTAAACACCCCCTGGCCCTGCAAGAGGCCACGGCTGGCCGGGCCTCGGCGGCCACCGCTGACCTGGGCCCCGGCCCTGCGCGCGCAGGGACCTCCCGCCCTCCCCGGGAGAGATCCACGCTGGACACCTGTGGTGGCCCGGGCCCGCCGCCCCGCGCGGGACTTTGACCCGGCGCCCCGCCCTCGGCCCAGCCCCGGCCCCGCCGCAGACGTCTCGGCGCTGCGGGAGCGGCCTGCGGACGCGCGCACCTTCGCTCCGGCCCAGGATCCGACAGCACAGGTTCTGCAGCAGAACGTTGGGCGACTTCTGGTCGGGGGTCGCCATCGCCACCCGGGACCGCGCACGGCGGTCTCCCCTGCGCCCGGGCTCCCGCGCCAAGACTACGGCGCCGCCATGTTCGCGGAAGCGGCCTGCGCGCGCTTCCCACAATGCTTCGCTCCCCCGCCGCGGCGCGCGTGCGCGGCCTCTGAGTCCGGCCCTCCGCCGGTCCCGTGCAGCCTGGGCCGCGCCAGAGGAGTTCCGGGAGGCGCCAAGGAGTTCCGGGCAGGCCGTGCAGGTGGTCCCGCGGCCCAGCGCGCACCTTCGCTGCCCGTAGTCCGATGGCTGCTTTTAAACCGCCCTTTTTGATGGAGACTTCACACTTTCGATGGAGAGTGTTTAAGGCGTCCACCTAAACACGCCTGCGTGATACTGGCGTGATCACACAGCCTCGGCTTCTCCGGAGCAGAGGGCGGGGCTCGCGCGGAGACTCCAGGCCAGGTCACTTGACGGGTGAATACGCAGCCGCCCACCCGGAGGCCTGTCAGCCACCACGTGGACGCTGACGAGTGGGCCCGCCGGCACGCCCAGGAGCCGGGAGCCGGGGCCCGACTGGGAGCTCCGACTTGGCGGTGGGAGAAACAGAAGTCAGGCGAGGCTCTTTTTAGCCCTAGCGAGAGCGTCCTGGCCCGGGGACGCACCAGGCTCTAAGCGCTAACAAGCTGAGTTAGAGTGGAAGCGCAAGAAACTTCTGATGGCTGCCGGCCCGAGCTAGGGCCCAGGAGTGCGCTTGCCCTTGGCCCCTGTAGTGGTCCCTCGCTGCCTCACAGCTGCCTGCAGGGAGGAAAGACCGTGAGCATAGGCCTTATGGAAAGGAAAGCTTCTGAGAGCTCAGGAAATAAAAGGATAGGCAGTAAACCCAATGGCCAGCACAGCCCGGCCTGTCTGCAGCACACAGACCTGCTCGCTGAGTGCAGCCCCGGATACAGCACAAATAGCAAATAAAATGTGTGTGCTGAGAGGTTCGGGGACGTGTGTGAACGCAGCAGGCAGCTGATGTGAACTGTCTGCCTGGTGGAGTTTAAGGGCAGCTCAGTGGAGGACATGCCCGCGTTTACCTTTTGCTCACAGATACATCAATTACCCTTCCCTCCCTGCTCTGCTGGGTGGAGAACACAAATGCAAACTCCCTGGGCCCCAGGCTCCAGGACTCCAGGACTCCCGGGGTCCAGCCGGTGGAAGAAAGCTGTAGGGAAGAAGAGGTTGCAGTACACTGCCGCTGACCTCCCTGTGATAGCAGCCGAGTCTCCTCTGGCAGCATCCCTGCTGCCGCCCCTTCTTTGAGGCTCCAGCCTGCTCTGTACAACCTCCGCATGGATACTACTCCACCAGAAGTTTCCAGAACATGGCTATGGTGAGGAGCATCAGCCACTGCGGCCGTCTCAGCTGCCCTGTGAGCAGTAGCCACTTCTGCACTGCCGGTTCCCTGCTTCCATCACCCGCCCTACCAGTTCTCTGTGTTCAGTCCCTGTGTAGATTCTGCTGGGTGCTGGTACCAAGTATGGTCCTTGGTAGTCGGAGTGACCCCACTTAGAAGCCTCAAGATGGTACTCTGGAACTAGATTGCTCACATGTCTAAGCTCCAATGTGTTGGCAACCTTCTTGAGGGTAGAAGACGCAGCAGCAGGAAAGCATGGCGTGGGGAGCACCGAGTGTTTTGCATCCTCAGGCATGGCTGCTTGGGACGAAGCACTGGTTCGTAGCAAGACTCTAGAAAATTAAGTAGCTGCTCCAGCCAGGAGTTTGGGTAGTAACATGACTGTGAAGACTGGGTTGGGATGGACTGAGCTGAAGTGCATTTCATATTTCTAGTTCCAGGTGTGGCCATGAGAGCCCTAAAAGGATCTCTCATTCTTCTACTTACAAAGTAGCTAGAACTGAGCACCAGACCAGACCTGGCCAGCCAGGCAGTAAGGTGTGGTGCTGACGGAGCACGCAGTCCTGCCACATCTCGTATGAGGGTAGGTATCACTGGGAAAGTGAGACCTTTGTGTGTAGTAGGACATTTGTTAAAGTGAGAAGTCCAGAGTCACCCAGACTTTAAGTGGTATCTGCAGCCACTCCTCTGCCCACAGAGGAGCCGCCGCATGGCTGTCTCATCATTAGTGAGCTCAAAGGGGATTCCAGGGATTCGAAAATGATCCAAAAGGAGAGAAAGGGTGGGAAGAGAAACAAAAATCAAGAGAACCAGCAAAAAAAGAAGTTTTTAAAATGGCATACTTAAAATTAGTCATACTAACTACAAATATTGGGGAATGAGACGTTCCACTTAAAAGCAGGGATTGTAAGAATGGGTTTAAAAAGCTGAACCTGGCCGGGCGTGGTGGCGCACGCTTGTAATCCCCGCGCTTGGGAGGCAGAGACAGGAGGATCACGCAGGTTCGAAGCCAGCCGCGCGTGCTGGCTTAGGAGACCCTGTTTCCAAATATAAAATGTAAAAAGAGGTCTGGGAGTGTAGCCCGGAGGTAGAAGGGCTTCCAGGAACCCCAGTACCACCAAAAAAAAAAAAAAAAAAAAGCTGAACCTGGTTATGTGCTCTATACAAGACACGTTCTCACTTAAAGGCAAATAGGTTGAAAGTAAATGGGTGGAAGAAAGAAATACCATAAAATTGGCCAAGCTTAATAAAGCCAGAAAGGCACATTAATGTTGAAATAGGCGTCAAGACAAGGAGTCTTTCCAGTGATAACGAAGAACATGTCATAATGATAAAAGGGCCACTTTATCAAGGAGACATAGTATTATAAATGTATATGTGCCTAATAATGGAGCTTCAAAATGCATAAGGTAAGAGGAACTTCCAGAGATGGTGGGTGAGGATGTAAGCAAATCCTTCCTCCACACACAGAATAAAAGATAAAAACTAGGTGAAACTGTCAAAATTAACCCATCCTGACGCTGGAAACCAGTGAGACATAACATTGAAAAGGCCATCAACAGCACAGCTGTAGGCCTTGCACAGGGCTGCACCAACTCGTCCCAAGGTGTGGTCGGCAAGAGCCGTAGAGTTGGCCAACCATCAGACGCTCCCACGGTGAGCAGGCTCCACATGGGCCAAGAAGCAGCAAGCCATGCTGCTGGAGACGGAGGGCTTGCTAGGAAGCAGGGCACACTCCAGCCATGCTAGTCAAGCTTGGGGTCCCGCTTGGTGCCAGTGCAGACCAGGAAAATTGTAATGGGTAGTTTGTGGGTCAGCCTACCTGGGCCACGGTTCCCAGAAACCTGCTCAGATTTACTCTGGGTGGTGTAAGGGGAACTTTGAGGACGGCACTAATGCTGAAGCCAGTGGACTTTGAGTAAAGCAGTGACCTGCCTTCATGGGTTCAGCCTCGTCCTGTCCATCTGAGAAGAGCAAGAAGACCCCTTAGCAAGAGGGGTTCTGCAGCAGGCAGCGCTCTCCTGGTCTCCAGCCTAACAGCCACCTGCAGATTGCAGACTTGCCAGCCCCCACGTCATGGAGACAGTTCCTTAAAACAAATCTTCTGTCTTATCTGTACACACACACACACACACACACACACACACACACACACACGGAAATGTCTGAGACGAGCTTCCCATCAGTATCTGGCTGACAAGGAAACCATGTGAGAGACACTGCTACCGCATATCATGCAGATCTTGAGAAAGCTCGATCATGGGATCCGCAACGGCGTAGATCCCCCATGAAGTATGCCTAGCATTCCTTTCATAAAATTATTTTAGGATTATTTGGATTAATATGTATAATTGGAATTTTATGTATAAACATTGTAACTAAAACTGATGGGGAGCGGCTTGTGAGAGACTCAGGCGGCAAAGATATCTTCCCAAGGATAAAAATATTGAGCCAAATATTAAGTTCAAACTGACCTTAGTCAGAGCCACTGTATCAGAGCACGTTTGAGTCAGCCTTGGGAAGTGAGACAAAGCACACTGTGATTATTTAAATGTCTGGCACCCTCGCCCTAAACTTTATAACAAATAATAATTTTTACTGTCCTTGGCAATCCTGCTTGCATGACTACGCTCTTGCTCTTCTGCCAAAAAATAAAGTATAAAAACTGTAACAAATCCTGAATAAAACGGAGAAGACTGAATCTGAATCGTGTGGCGTATTCTCTCATTGGCCTCGGTTTCCCCCTCATCGACACGCAGACCCCGACTCTTCTAGGGCTGGACTCCGGCAAGATACCCTGGCAAAACAGCAGCCCCAAGGAGACATGGGAACCAGGCCAACTGTATTTCCAGTGTACACACGGGTCCATCAGCAGAGGATGAAGTCTTTACAGCCTCCATCCAGATCCGGCTTTGCACATATGTTAGGCAGACACAGGGGCAAGCCTGAGGAAACCAAGCTAAAAAAATTAAAATGAGAATTTAAAAACAGCATGAAAACCAATTGGGAAGACCATTACCACAATTTACACCCAGGAAATGCACAAATTTATAAATCTGCAGAATAAGAAAGGTGACATAACTTTAGAGTCCACAAATAGCAAAAGTATGTAAAGGAATGTCATGACAAAATTATGACAATAAATTTGCAAGTTTGGTTAGATACATAATTCCCTTAAAGACACAAACTATTGAAGCTCAAGAAATAGCTGAGTATCCATTGATTAAGCAATTTTATTTTCCTGTCAAGAAGAAACCCATTCCAAGGAAGGAGCCTCTGGGCCCAAGTGGGCCTCCCCATGAACCCTCCCCAGCAGCAAAGAAGAGTGATACCAGCCCCACACCAGCTTCCCCAAAGATCAATGAAGAGCATTTCCGCATGGCTTGGATAAGTGTCCCCGAAAGGCAGGTGTTGCGGGCTTGGTCCCAGCCTGGGGGACTGGGAGGTGCCAGAGCCTTGAGGAAGAGGCCTGATGGGAGGAGGCTAGGCCACTGGAAACCTGAGGGGACAGCGGACCCGCCTCTTGGGTGCCACAGCAGCCTTGCTCCACCACAGTCCCACCACCATGTGCGTCCACTTTCTCTTCCTGCGGGCTTCTTCCTACTTTCAAAAGAAACAGTAGAGGAGCACATGAGCAGTGTCCACCAGAACTCACCCGGGCCTGCAGCTTAGCAGGGCAGTGGCGGCTGGCATCGACCCAGCTGGCGGCTGCTTGGGGCTCCGGGTCGGTAATTGAAAACCAAGCTTGAGGCCAAAGTAAGTTCTTCAGGGACCTGTGACAGCTTTGCCTTCTCCCGGCCACTGACTGACAAAGGTCACATGCAAGGTCCCTTTGAAGAACTGAACGTCAGTCCCACCAGGGAATCCAACCTCACTCGTGCCTCAAGCCTTCTTCACCCAAAAAACTGTCCAGCCAAGCAGGGGTACAGAAGACCAAGAGACACCGCAGAAAACAAGGAGATGCCGCGTGTTGCAGGTAAGGCACCATGAACAGGATGCCCAAGGAAGTCGAGATGATTGAGAACCTGTTATGTAGAATGTAGAGAATAAAAAGAAGTTAGTGGAAACTTGGGAATTGAGAGTGTATCACTGAAATTAAAAATCAAAGGGTGGGCTTAAGAGCAGTCCAGACACAAATGAAAAGATAACGAGGAAAGAAAACAAAGCAGGTGGAAAGAAAGAACTTAAGACGAGGGGAAGAGGGCAGCGTATGTCAGACAGGGCAGAAGTGTGACGTTCACATCACAAATTCAGGAGTGAAGAAAGAGTGCCAGAGAAAACAACTAGACAGACACGGCCAAGGACACGCCAGCCCAAGACTGCACTGGAGCCGTGCCACGTGGCTGGGTAGATCTCCACCTCTAACGGAGGAGAGAGTGACTGCTCGGTCCCAGTAAGCACGGGCTGGGTAATGGATATTGTCCAAGAGTCCAGCACGGAAAGGAAGAGAAAGAGAGAAACTGGACGACAGCGGAGCCCAGCGGGCAGCCCCGGAGCCAGGCCGGGCACATCTGAGCAGAACCTCTGAGAGCCAGGCAGAGACAGCACTACCGTCATGGGAAGAGGCTGCCTCCCGGGAGCAAGGGGTGGCTCAGCAGAAAAAGGGGAAGCCAAAGGACTTGGGATTACTTTCCAAACTGTTCAAAGAAAATAACTGCCAGTGTGGGGTTCTATACTCAGCAAAATACCTTTTAAAAACAGAAATACTGTGTCTGCCCCTCCCCCTCACTCTCCCCCATACTGGGGATTGAACCTAGGGGCATTGTACCTCTGAGCGAAACCCCAGCCATTTTTTATTTTGAAAAAGGGCCTCACCAGCCGGGCGTGGTGCCGCACGCTTGTAATCCCAGCATTCAGGAGGCTGAGACCGGAAGACTGTGGTTCGTGGACAGCCTCAGCTACTACTTAGTGAGGCCCTTTGCAACTTAGTGAGACCCTGTTTCAAAATAAAGAATAAAAAAATAGGGCAGGGGGTGTAGCTCGGAGGTCAAATGCTGCTGGGTTCCATCCCCAGACCTGAAAGAAAGAAAGAAACAGGGCCTCATCAAGTTGCTGAGGGTCCTGCTAAGTTGCAAAGGCAACTCAAACCCACGATTCTCCTGTATCAGCCTCTCACATACTGGGATTACAGTTGCACACCACCATGCCCAGCTAGACATTCTATTAGAAAATGGGCTAGTAGTGGGACTCAGTGGAACACCCCCAAAGGGAAAATATGAAAAGATTTAACCACCAGCAGACCCATTTTAAGTTAAATATTAAAGTATAAGGCAGAAGGAAACTCACGCTAGAGGAAAGGCTAAACCTACAGGAAGGAATGAACCACACGCAGTGTGTGCGGTAAATAAGAATGGACATTGCTTGTGAGAAGCAATACTGTTTCTAGGTTAACATACATTGCATATGTCACAGGGCTGGCAGTGTACCTTGGGTAGAGCCTCTGCCTATCATGCCCCAGGCCTCAATCCCAACTCTAGCACTGCAAAATAAATAAATAAATAAAAATAAAAAATGATTTTAAAAACCTCCCAAATAGCGAAAGCATTAAATTTCATCACAGTGTTCTGATGTCTTTGAAATGTCCTGAAAGAGATGAAAGCACTGACCACGGCAGACTGTGAACATGAAGAAGCTCGCTGTCATTTCCAGGGGCCTCTAAACAAAGGGTCAAAGAGCACAGATTTTTTTTTTTTTTTTTTTTTTTGCGGGTCTGGGGGTAGAACCCAGGGGCATTCGACCTCCGAGCTACACCCCCGGCCCTATTTTTTATTCTTTATTTTGAAACAGGGTCTCCCTGAGTTGCAGAGGGCCTCACTAAGTGGCTGAGGCTGTCTGCAAACCACGATCCTCTGGTCTCAGCCTCCTGAGTGCTGGGATGACAAGTGTGCGCCACCACGCCCGGCTAAGAGTACAAATATTGATAGCCACCAAAGTAATGAAAAGTAAAATACAGAAGCATAAAACATGTTTCTCAAAAGGATTTCAAAAAAAGAAATAATAAATATACCCTCGGAGGGGGCAGAGAACAATATTGAGATAGCACAGTTAAATCAAAATAGCTCACAGATTACATCAAACACAACTGCACGGAGACCTCAGAGGGAAGCAGGATTCTCATCACATCAATCACCTCAAGGCCGGTGCCATCAAAGTGACGTCGTCTAGACCCGGCTTGGCTGCCTCTGGGCTCCAGGGCTGCCCGCTGGGCTCCGCTGTCGGCCAGTCTCTCTCTTTCTCTTCCTTTCCATGCTCTACTCTTGGACCATAGCCACGATCCAGCCCGTGCTGGGACTGAGCAGTCACTCTCTTCTCCATTAGAGGTGGAAGAGCTCCATGGACTGTTTGGAATTCCTCTGCACAGCAGACCTGCCTCTTCTACTCACTAATTTATCAACAATCTCTCCCGAGGACTTCCGGGAAGATGGCGACCGAGAAAAGCGGGGCTTAAGAGCCCCGCTAACAACCAATCTCCATTACCACAAAACCAGCGCCTTTCATAGCCAGAAAACACCATCACCAGAAAAACAAAAAAACCACCAGGCTCCAGAGAGAAAGCGGACTGAGAACAGAGCTCAGAGCCACAGAGGAGATACACGTGCCCGAGGACGCGGCAGCAGCGCCATACTGCCGGCAGCAGCGGCAAACTCACCGGACGGCTACAGCAAGTCAAGGTGAGCCGCTGCGGAACAGCCAGGCGGGATCTTTCGGCGCAGAGAGCATTTAGAGCTCCCAGTGGCTGAGCTCAGCACACGCTGCAGGAACTCAAAGTGGAACTCAAAACCAGAGAAGAAAAAATACGCCAGCCTCACGGCCGAGGGCGTGGCAGCGGCGCCATATTGCCACCAGTGGCAGCAGCAGTGAATTCACCGAGTCCAGTACAGCTACATCTGCGTACTCAAGAACAGTGAGTCAAATTGTGGGCCACAGAGGAGAAATCCCAGTACTGTACCCCCTGGGACTTGACCCAGTGAGGGAGTGGGGGTGGCAGAGATATCACACCATAGGAGAACGTGCAACCTGGCACCCCCCATAGTTTAAAGCAGCCTCTATCGACTCCCTGGGTCGGAGACTCTGTGATACAACCCAGTAAAGGAGTAGTGGGGTCTGAGATAATACAGACTCGAGATCCAGAGCACCTTAAGTGAAGTCATAGTGACCCAAGGGAAGAACCCAGAGAAGGCACAAACCTCCGAAATCATGGGAAAGAGGAATAACACTAGGGCAATGAATGCCCACAACCCCACAACATCAGAACCTGATAAAACAGAAAATCAGAGATTTCTAGAAGATCAAATCAGGAAAATAACTATAGAAATAATAGAGGTGCTTCGAAAAGAACTCAGAGAGAGCCAAAAAGAGATAAAGGATGCAATTAATGAAGTAAAGGCCTCAATTCAAAGCACAAACAACCGATTAGACCACATGGAGAACAGAATCTCGCTCTTAGAAGATGAGCAATCCAAAAATGAACGCATAATTTCTAATCTAGAAAAAAATATCCAACAGCAGGAATCTGACATTGAAGAAATATGGGCCCATCTTAAGAGAGCTAACCTAAGAATAATTGGAATAGAGGAGGGAAAAGAAAGTGAAACCAAAGGGATCAACAATCTCTTCAAGGAAGTAATAGCAGAAAATTTTCCAAATATAGAGCAAGAAGTTGATACACAGGTCCAGGAAACTTATAGAACTCCCTTTAGACAGGATCGGAGAAGAGGATCCCCACGCCACATAATTGTCAAAATGACCAATGTGGAAGCCAAGCAGAGAATCTTAAAGGCAACAAAAACAAAGGGCCAAGTGACATTCAGAGGCAAACCAATTAGAATCACTCCAGACTTCCCAAACCAAGTCATGAGAGCCAGAAGGGCTTGGAGTAACATATTCCAAACTCTGAAAGAAAATAACTTCCAGCCAAAAATTTCCTACCCAGCAAAACTTTCTATCAAATTAGATGGAGAAATAAGAAGCTTCCATGACAAACAGAAACTGAAGGAATTTGTGTCTTCAAAACCAGCGCTAGAGAAAATACTCAAAGAGATTAACTACAAAGAAGAAATAGGTAACACTCACCAGAACCAGAGAAACAAGACTTTCCATCCAACAGACAACTAAGATTGGTTATCTGTGGAGATTCATTATTTATGTTAGTCTTTTACCTATCTCTAAATTGTATTGTTTGCCTTTATTGTTGTTAATTTTTAGGATTTCTAGTTGGAATATTAATATACCTTCAGATATAGCATTTGGAAATATTTTATCCAATTCTATTAGTAACTTTTAACTCTGTTTACATTGTCTTTGGATATACAATATTTTTTTATTATTTTTTAGGGAGTTTGTATATTCTTCTGTTGCCTGTGCCACTGAAATCATAACCAAGAAATCACTGCCAATTTCAATGTTGCAAGGTTTTATGACCCAGATTTTCTTCTAAAAGTTTATAGTCTTAAGATATATATTTAGGTCTTTTATCTATTTTGAGTTAATACTTGTATGTGGGATTAGGTAAGGGTCCAATTTTATTCTTTTCCATGTAATTATTATTTTCAACAATATTTAATTAAAAGATTATTATTTCCACCACCAAATGTTCGTGGAAACCTTGTCAAAAATAACTTGGCAATATAGGGAAGAATTTAGCTCTAGGCTTGTATTTAACTCCAATGGTTTATATATCTGCCTTTAGAACAGTACTACACTGTTTCAATTATTGTAGCTTTATATGGTTTGAAATCAGAAAATATATATCTGCTAGCTTTGTTCTTTTTCAAGATTGTTTTGGGTATCTAGAATCCATATTCCATATTAGGATAGATTTTTTTTCTGAAAAATAAATATATAAATATATGATAGTTTCACCTAAAAAAACAAAAAAAAAATCCTCTGGTAGGAAAGAAAGCAAAAAGAAATATTGAAATGTTATCTTTAAGTCGTCAAAAGCTTGGTATCAGACAAATGAAACTGTTATGTGAGATTAACATTTTTAATTTTGGATAAATTGCTATAATACTAGATGTCAACCACTAAGCCAAGCATGGGAAGGAGGGATGGGGAGAGAATGGGGTGGGGATCGGGTGGGGGCTGACTGGGCGATGTGTGCATGTATGTCTACAAAAGTTTGTATCCCACTATGATGTATGAATACAGTGCACCAATAAAATAAAATTAAAAAAAAAAAAAAACAATCTCTCCCATCGGCATGTACTTATGGGCAGGTATTTTGTACTCGGGATTGCAGTCCCATGCTACCTTCCTTTACTGTCCGAATCATTCCTGATCTGGGCAGTCGGACTCTTCTGCTGGGTCCTGTGTCCTTCTGACACTCCCTTACCATTATGCACTTAAAACACAATTATTTAGCTTCTTTATACCATTTTAGGTTTACAGAAAAAAGTGGGAAGGATAGTACAAAGAGCCCATATACCTTCCCCCACCCCCCAGCACAGTGACCCCTTTGCCGGCATCTTGCGTTAGCAGTGCATTTACCACGACTAATGAGCCAGTGTGGACACAGCATTACCAACTCAAGTCCGAGTGCACACAGTCCGTCTTCTGGCTGAGGGCATGTGGTTAGACGGCGCATCCCGCACTCCCGACCCGTCTCCGTTGAACTTGGCCCTTCACTGGGGCAGCCGGTGAGACTCCAGGCAGATGGTTGCAAGTGTGGCCGCTAGCCGTCCCTCTGCCCTTGCTCGAGAGTGAGCGCTCTCTGTGACATGGATCCCTGCCTCTGCAGTGTTTTCTTGTCTCAATGTTAGAGATGAAAAAAATTCACTGAACCTGGATGAATTACAAGATCTGTGGGCTCTTGTTGTTGTTTTTGGTACTGGAGATTGAACTCAGGTTTGTTTTAGTATTTACTTGGGACCCAACGGTCCCAAGTAGGAAATCCTCTTTGCTTCTAAAAGCACTTTAGTTTAAAACAATACCTAGAAGAGAATGTGCAGGGCTCATCACGGTGGTGCAGTACCTCTGTCAGGGCACACAGCCCCATGGCCAGCGTTTCCATCTCACCTTTCCTCCTGCTACTCCCTGGCTGGCCATGCCTGGCTCTGAACTTTAGTGGCATGGTCTGGTCCTCAACCGCAATGGTCTTCCTCTGGCCTCTGGCTTGTGGTGGGGTGAGGGGCCGTCCTGGGGAGTAAGGGAAGTCACAGGAAGCGCATCTGCCTGCTCCAGGTGGGAGGCTGGCTCAAGATGAAGATGGCCTGGAGTCGGCCCAAAGCACCGGGCCTCCTGGTCGAGCCTCTGCTGCCTGCCCTCACCATGCTCACCACCAGGCACATTACCTGGGCTGAGGGGTTTGGTGCACGCGGAGGATTGTTGATTTCCACAGCAGGATATTCCATGGAGCCGATCAAGCCTGGGGAGCCCAGATCCAGGACCGCAGGCTCAGAGGACACCGTGTCCTTGGAGTCGGGGTCTGCGCCCACCTGCCCCCAGCCGTCTTGGACATCACGGCTTTTCTCCTCGATTGCTCAGGCTGCACATTCGCTCTCCACAGCAAGCACGCCCCTCTCGTCCCTCACCCCACAGCCGCCTGGTCAATGAGGTCAGGCTCGCCCTCATTTTACAGCAGTGGGAACTGAAATCTAAGGCTGTAAATAACCAGTGCACGTTCAGGGCGAGGACACAGGTTCAAACCCGGCCGGAGCCACTTCTCAGCTCGCCGGTGCGCCTCTCACGCACACGCTTTTGATAGCTTAATATATTTTGATAACATTCTCAAATGTGTTTAGCCCTTTAGTCCCAAGAAACTGTGGAGAGCTTCCAAGGAGAAATCTGATAAGGCGTCTGAAAGGAAGACGGTAATTAGTTTTCCAGATGATTAGAGTGCGTGTCCCCCTTTTGCTTGAACAAATGCTTTGCCTGCCTTCATAATGGAAAGGGAGGGAGCCACTTTCACGAGAACCTTCAGCTGCAGCCTCCTCCCCAGCCAGCGCGGAGCAGAGCGGTCAGGCAGGGTCTCAAAGGCAACTGAATACGCTCTTTCTCCTCCGAGGCGGGCATTGTGCTCGCTGACTGACTCGAAGCACTTGACTGACTAGAAGGGTCGTTGATTTCTATAAATATATATTATAAATTACCTCGGCAGCAGCAGACTTCAATTCATCCCTGCACCGTGGAGAAAACATTTGTTCCATCGTGCTTTTATATTTGATGTGCCTCACAAGACAATTGTGTGGCTAGGACCAGTCATGCACAGCCACAGCTCTCTGTTCAGGGTTTTTTTTTTTTCTTTTTTTCTTTTTTTACACAATTTGCTTGTATTTATGTTTAAAGTTACAGCAAGCCAGGTGTGGTGTGCATACCTGTAATGTCAGTGTTTGGGCGGCTGAGACAGGAGGACTGCAGATTTGAAACCAGCCTCAGCAATTTAGCAAGACTCAGCAACTTAGCAAGACCCTATTTCAAAATAAAAGAATAAAAAAAGCTGGGGATGTAGGTCAGAGAAGAATGCCCGTTTCCATCCCCAGTGCCCTCACGCACACAGTGACTATCCGTACAATACGCAGAAACGTCTGTATCATGGGGCACTAGAGCTAGAGCCCAGAGAATGCCCTGTTGTGTCTGACATGGCAACACTTCTGGTTTGCACGTATATAACCACATGGTTCCGGGGTAAAATGAACATTTAGTACGTAATATAAACATGAAATTACCACACAGCCACTCCCGAGACAACATGTGCATTCTAGAGCCTCCTGTGTGCAAACTCGGCGTGTCCCCTGACACTCGTGGTCGGAGGCCCGGTTCCGAGCTGGCAGTGCTGGGGTGCCGGGTGAGCCTTTAGGAGACGGGGCCTCTGTGGAAGCGGTGGGTGGCCGGGTTGTACCTGGGAGGTGTATGTCGCCCTGCACCCTCCTCTCTCTGCTCCCTGGCCCAGGATGCCCGCCTCCTCACCTCACGCCCAGGACAAGGGGGCCAAGTGACCCAAACCTCTGAGACGGCCAGCTGGAATGCGCCTTTGCTCCTTCAAGCTGTTTTCCTCAGCTCTTTTGTTACAGTGATGGAAAGCTGACCAATATACAGTTTGAAAGCATCAGATTTAATAGAGAGAACCCTGCATCTAGACACCAGGGCTCCGTGGCAAATGACATGACACCCTCTATACTGTCTTCTGGGTTGCAAAACAAAGAACATAGTATTTTATTAACTTCAGATTCCCGTTGAAAGACCAAAGCTGGGTCCATTCCATAAAATGTGACCCGGACCCCCTGGAGCAGTCCAGGCTCCCTGTCCGCAGTCACGGACATGCCTGCCACCCGCTGTTTGGGCACTGCCACAGGTCCGGAGGCAGTCTCTGTGTTATGAGTGAGTTGTTCCACAGAGAGAGTGCATTCTACCCAAAACCGGGTAAGATTTTGTTCTTTCCTGATAGTTCTATTTATTTACTAATTCTCTAATATTTTCTTTTTCTCTCTCAGTACTGGGGATTGGACCCATGTCCTACCTCCAAGCTGCACCCCCAGCCCACTTTATTTTTATTTTATAACATAGTCTTGCTAAGTTTCTGAGAATGTTACTGAGTTGCTGTGGCTGGCCTTGAACCTGGATTACAGGTTTCCTAGTCCAAGACAAAAAAATACTAAATATTAATTACATTCAAAAATTCATCACCCTTAACTTTTCTATCTTTGTCTTATGGAATGGAACGGGGAGAAGTTATTATTTAAGAAAGACAGGAAGCCACGCAGACAAGAGGAAGAGAGGAGAGAAGACAAGGGGACTGGAGAGGGCTTGTGCTCCTGGCCCAGGGACTTTGCTTGCTCAGCTCCAAGTGGACACTCCCACCACTGCATTCTCCCAGAACCCCCCGCCTCCCTGCTCTGCAGGGACCACCCTCCCTGCCAGCTCCTGGTGGGCCAGGCAGCGCTCGCTGCCCAGCTCTGCTCCGAGTTTCGGAGCGCACTCGCTACAGGCAGCGGCTCCCAGCATTTCTGCACGAGAAGAGCTCGGCTTTGCCGTGCGGGTCGGTCTCTAGCCCACTGGCTCGGATGTTCTGTTCTTGGGCCATTTTGTTATTTTTAACATGTGCTTTTTTTATGCTTCCAAAGTTTTCTTTTAACAACTTTTAGTTTGGAAAACTATCTTACAATATTCACTTATTAACTTGTTTTTATTTTATTGATAATATTATGTGTATACAATTTTAAAATATATATTTATGCTCCCAAGGTAATAAATGTGCATTGAAAAACTAGGACACCACAAAAGACCCTAAAGGATAGAAGTCAGGCATAATTGTGCCCACAGACACAGACACTACAAATATCAGAGGCAGGCAAGGTGGCACGCACCTATAATCCTAGTATTTGGGAGGCTGAGATAGGAGGATCACAGGTTGGATGACAGCCTCAGCAGTGTAGTGAGGCTCTCAGCAACCTAGCAAGACACTGTTTCAAAACAAAAATAAATAACTAAATAGGGCTTGGGTCAAAATAGTTTCAACCTCCTTTTTCATTCAAAATTCGGTATCATCTTCATGGTGTCATCAAGTGGGTAAAAGCCTACCTATGAATGGTTACATTCTATTCTGTTGTGTGGCTATACCACAACTTATGGGATTCATTTTTTTCTTGACATTCCTGGACATCCAGTTTGTGTTCAAACGTTTCAGTGTTCTATATAAAGAATATTAGAGCCACTCTAAAATCGACTGTGGATGCAATCTGTTGCCGGAGCCTGTTTGTCAAGCCATGCGTCGAGTGATGGCGCTCATCCAGAAGAGTGGCGTTCAACCTAGCTCTGCGTCAACGCTCGCTGTGGCCATCACAAAGGCCACAGGGCTCCATGGGCACTTAACTGGCCGGTAACATGGACGGCACCAGTACCACGAATAATGAATACTGGCCGTAATAAAAGGCTGCACTCTTAGCAGTAACCGAGCAGCCACCTTAGAAGGCATTCAGCCCCCAAGAAGGGCTACAGGTGAGTCGAGCTACCTCAGTGAGCCTGTGGCACACCTCAGCCCCTCGGGCTCAGGGGCCAAGGGCTTTGCGAAGCCCACACACGGTGAGCGGCCCGAGGAGCAGAAGCCTGGGTGCTGCCCCTGTGGCTCCCCTCCGAGCCACAACTGTCGTGGAAGTTAAAGTTACCAACAGGAATTTAATTCTGAATTTCTATTTAAATAATGATGGGCTGCTGGGCGTGGTGGCGCACGCTTGTAATCACAGCGCTTGGGAGGCTGAGACAGGAGGATCGCACAGGTTCAAAGCCAGCCTCAGCTACTTAGTGAGGCTCTCAGCAACTCAGTGAGACCCTGTTTCCAAATAAAGTATAAAGTAGATCTGGGAGTATAGCCTGGAGGTAGAAAGCCCCTGGGTTCCACCCCCAGTACCACATAATTAATAATAATAATAATAATAATAAATTAATAATGATGGGCTATAAGGTACATTTATACTTCTTACTTTAACACTTTATTAATAATTGAGGAGATAAATTCTATATAAAAATATATTTTTAATCCTTGCTGGGTCATTTCTACCATGTTGTCATGCACTATTTATGTGGTGTTTTGTGTCCTATAAAAAGCAGCACTGTGGTCTTCCCTGATGTGTTGGATGGGAATTCAAGTTCCCTGTAACTCTTTCTCTGGAGCTCAGGGAATCATCTGAAAGTCTTGCCACAGTCAGAAATATTGTGAAAGATAGATAGGATTTGATACATTTAGTGGAGGGGAAAACTTCACGCTCCCAGTTGTCAGCTTAAGAAAACCAGCACCTCTCTTTTCTCCAGGGGGAGCTGCCGCAGAGGAAGGGCTGTTCTCTTCTGACCCAACCTTAGCTTCCCAGGTGAGCGGAGGGATGGGGCTGGTCCAGCTATGGGCTGGCCTGTGCTGCCCTCTGCTGGCCATTGTGCTGAACTGCTACCCTGAGAGGCGGGAACTGAAACTGAAGCACATCAGCTGGTTTTAGAGAATGACCGAGATCGTTAATAGCATTTTCATCAATAGAACTTTCATCGCTCTAAAAACGAACCTTCTCTACTGGTCCCCAGTCTTCCAGGGAAAAGCCATGCTGGGACCGTCTGCCTCATCATTAGAAAGCCTTTGAGACGCTGGCACTCTGTCCTCAGTAGGGAGAGGCCAGGCAGCAGATGTTCAGCAAAGCTGCCCAGAAAGCCTTGGGTTCAGTTGCTGCCACCAGCCTCAGGACTCCAGGCGAGTCTTCTAATTCTTAATATAGGACGGGAAAAGCCGGTGTCCTGGTGCACACCTGTGATTCCAGTACCTGGGGGGTTGAGACGGGAGCAGAGCAGGTTTGCGGTCACACTCAGCAGGTAGTAAGACTCTCAGTAACCTAGCAAGACTTTATTTCAAAGTAAAAATAAAAATAGGATTGAAAGTGTAGCTCAGAGGTAGAATAACCCTGGGCTCAACCCTCAGTAACACACACACACACACACACACACACACACACACACACGATGGAAAAAAAGAATTTTACATATGACTTTGCTGGGTACAGTGGCACACACCTGTAATTCCAGCTACTCGAGGCTGAGGCAAGAGGATTGCAAGTTTGAGGCCAGTCTGAGCAACTTAGTGAGACCCTGTCTCAAAATAAAAAGGGTTGGGGACGTAGCTCAATGGTAGAACACCTGTAGGTCCAATTCCCAGGACCACACATATAAAATAAAATAAAATAGAAATGAACATATTCATCTTGCAGGATTCTGGGAGTATGCAGTAGTTATACGAAATAATCCTGCGAAGATTCAACGATGCCAGCTGTGAGAGGCCATGGACTTCCTACTGCATCTCAGTATATCACATTTCTTGAGATTACATTAGAAAGACCAACAGATCTATTTTGTAAAACTTATGTAAATGTAATATCACTTCAAGTTTTGAAGCATATCAGAGATAAATTGAAAACTAGCTGAGAGCCTAAGGTAGGAAATCACTTCCCTGGCCATGATCACTGAGCAGACTCATTCGTCCAGGAATGGTCTCAGCCGCACAGCGCAAGAGCTCACGGCTGGGCCTCAAGAGGGTCGAGCCGCAAGGCAGGACTTCTATTGGCCTGCTTTAAGGGAAGTTAGTTGAGCGTGACAGTGGTCCTCTGGTGTCTTACGTCCTGACCCAGCAGAGGCTGCAGCATCCCGCCTCAGGCAAATGCCTCTCAGATGCTGGACAGCGCCTTTGAGCTGGGCAGACCCTGCAGCCCAGGGCCCGGCGCCTGGGGCTAGCGAATGGCTGCCCTGGGAAGAAGCCAGCTGGCCTTGGCTCCCGCTCTAGGCCCAGAGCCCCCTGCACATCTTTTCGTGGCCTTGACTCTTGGCCACCATCCTGTCTCTGGCATTCGTGTGGGTCTTGGTGTCTCTTGACCCATTATATATAGTAACATACCATATAAGGTTTTCATTCTTTACCTACAATGTGAGTAAGTGCTTATGAAACTCCTAAGCCTTACTGAAATACAAAGCAGACACACGAGCCCACGAGGGCCGACACTGTCGTAGAGTCCCAGCTGCCCACGAGGCAGCATCGTGCACAGGTAGGCGGGCTCTATGCACTAGCAGCAGGGCCGCAGTGTGGCTCAGTGACAGGGCACTTGCCTACCGTGTGTGAATGTGCAGGGCCCTGGGTTCAGTCACACACACACACACACACACACACACACACACACACGTACGCATGCACGCACGCACACGCACACACACAGCATAAAACATAGGGGCTACTCTCTGCTAAAATAGGAGACAGGATTGAGTCTTTTAGTACGATATCAAAAACGTGCAGGATGCTAGTGAAAAGCACTTGTTAAGCACGAAGACGGAGACAGGAGGATTGCAGCCTCGAGGCCAGCTTGCGGTCACTTACCCAGGCCCTGTTTCCAAACAAACAGAGCTGGAGACGTAGCTCCAGAGGTGGAGCGCCTCCTGGGTTCAATCCCCAGTACCACGAGACAAATCTAAATTCATGAATAAGTTAAAATGCACAGAACCACGAGGAGATGAAGGGCGGCAGAGCGAGCTCGTCGGACAGCCTCCGCGTGCTAGCGAGGAGATGGCTCAAGTCAAGAACGGGAGCTCCCGCCGCAGGGAGCTGGGGAAAGAGGGCCCAATAACGCCAAAGGAAGGAAATGGCCACGGCTGAGGTGGAAATCAACACCAGTGGGAACAGAAACAGCAGAGGAAATAATGAATTAGACAACCAACAAAACTCAAAGCCCCAGGAAGGCCAGGAAGAGGGCAGGCCCGCCACACACCGGGCAACAAGCCGACCAGCGTCAAGGACGCGCGGTGCTGGCCGGGAGCGTTACATGCCGGCGACTGCAAATAGTTCATTAATTGAGCCATTTGTCTTCAAGGCCAGAGTTAGAGTCAACACACAGTACAGTTCCACATCCACTCGAATACCCAAAACCTGGAAGAGCAACGCATCAGGCCTTGGCAAGCGGCGTGGAGCAGCTGGGACTGTCTCCTGTTAGGGTTGAAACGTGGTGCCGTTCCTTGGAAAATGTGCCACCGTGTCTCCTACAGCAAAGCATCCGCCTGCCCTCTGACCGGCCACTCCAGTCCTAGAGAAATGAAAACATACGGCCACAGAGACTGCAGTAATGCTGAGAGCAGCCTCATTCAGAGCAGCCCCAAACGGAAACCAATCCAATGTCCATCAACAGGAGACTGGCCATACCATCTGCAGTATAATCAGATGGTGGAATTCTATTCAGCAATTAAAGACTACAAGAACATTTTTTACAATGGCTGAGTCTCAAAAATTTTATTTTGAGCAAAGGAAGCATAATAACGTGTTGTTGCCTTCCTTGACATTGAAAATGACGCAAACTTAGTCAATGTGGTAGAAACTGGAACCGCAGATGTCTGTGGGAGGCAAGCAGAGAGACCTCCCTGGGGGCACCTGCCTCTGGGGCTGCTTTCAGGGGATACACATCTTTTGAAGCAGAGAACAGCATACTGCTCTGTGCATGGCGTGGCACGAGCAAAGTTTTCCTCAATAAAAGAAAGTAGATGCCCTTGACTCCAAAGCAAACACTGGCACATTATATATATATATATATATATATATATATATATGTGTGTGTGTGTGTGTGTGTGTGTGTGTGTGTGTGTGTGTGTGTGAGAGAGAGAGAGAGAGAGAGAGAGAGAGAGAGAGAGAGAGAGGCTGAGGACTGAACCCAGGGGCATTCTACCCCTGAACTACACCCCAGCCCTTTTTCTGTTTGTTTTGAAAGAGTCCTGGTAGGTTGCTGAAGTTGATTTTGAACTTGAACCTGCGATCCTCCTTTCTCAGCCTCCCAAGTACTGGGACTATAGCATGCATCCCCATGCCCAGATAAATAGATGATTTAAGAGAATGCTTATATGCAATACTTACAGAAGAGTTCCCTTTAAGAGAAATTAAAGATGTTCCCTATAATTGATACCATTCAATGTGCACGGTACTGGAAGCTCTCACAAACACCACAAAAAAAAAGCATAAGTAAGAAGAGATGTACTAGAATGACAGAGATCAGCGCAGTGATGTGTTTGCAGTGCCACGCGTTCAGAGGGGTTCTGCCTAGACCAGAGCGGGCAGGGCTCTGTCTACTGACAGATATGGCGACCTCAGCCCTCGGCTTCTGAACCTGAGCCATCAGACTGAAGGATGCACATCAATTCAACAGGCCCAGTGCCCTCTGGATCTGTTTTGTCATTTAGAACCCTCTGTCTCTTAGCACACAGATACAGATCCTTTATAGATATGAATATACACAACGCAGCAAGACATCTCAAAGGAAGGAAGAGTCGTCCTTATGTTAGGTAGGTGAGGGCTAGCTGCCCAGGACATGTCCTTGCGATCCACCTCAAGTTCCTTTTAGCATCTGGTTGAGATGAAGAGAAAATGGTCCTCTGATATTAAATCAATACCAAGCGGGATGGAAGGAGGTTTATATCAGGTTTCCGTAATGCCAACGTCGAGTGTGCGATAATGCTTAAAAACCATGCTGCCACCCCAGCCAAAAATAGACTCAAAAGTGCAATTTTGGCAAAATAAATAAAATGATAGTTAAAAAAATGATTTTCAGTGATCTCATAGGACACAACATTGAAAAACAAGGGCACAGTTCCTGCAGGGCCTGAGAGCTGGGGAACCGTTGAGAAGCAGGGCCATGAGCCCAGATGTAAACAGCGTGGGCAGCAAAGGGGACTGAGCGGAAGCGGAATCCCAGTGAGCCGACTAAGCGCCAGCACTTTGCGCTTAGTGCCTGCAGCGCAGTCACTACCTCCGAGCTCCACCCCCAGCCCTATTTTTTATTCTTTATTTTAAAACAGGGTCTCACTGAGTTGCAAAGGGCCTCACTGAGTAGCTGAGGCTGTGAGCGAACCAGGATCCTCCTTCTCAGCCTCCCGAATGCTGGGATTACAGGCGTGCGCCATCATGCCCGGCTTGCCTGGGTATTCTTTAAAATGCCAGCAAGGTCTCTGGGACCCCGGCCCAGGAGGGCCGCTCTGGAAACCCACCAAGGGATTTTTGTGTGCATCCATGTGTCGTCTCTTGAGACGACACACCCTCCACACCCACCAGAGGTAGTGGCCCGCCCTCCCCTCTGCTGGGCTCGCTCTCCACACCCCTGGGTTTCCTCTCTGACTCTGACTCATGATTCCACAAAAGGGCCCAGAGAGAGCGCCGCAGGGCGCACCTGTGGGCAGAGGACCCGAGCTCCGCGGGGACTGTGACACGGCTTGCCACCCTTCCATGGGTGGCTTGAAGCAGATGCCACGTGTCCTGGTGGTGCATACTGTGACGGGCTCAAATACGCCAGCAGGTCATGGGTGCTGCTCCAGGAAAACTCACGCACAATGCGACCGGGGCCCGCAGCCCCTCATAAGCCCGCACTGTGGGTTTCAGTGGTGGCCAGCTCCCTGAGGTGCCCCCGTCTCCTCAGGGCCCGGCGGTACTCGCGGCTCGGTGAGCCCGGGCCGCTGAGTGGCCGAGCGGACGGCACGTGGCCGGGCAGCTGCACACCGTGCCTCGCACCCGCCTTGCCCAAGGCCACGCGAGCTCCCACAGCCTGAGCCCAGGCCTCTCCTACCTGGAGCCTCCTCTACCCCAGATGGCCGGCAGACGCTGGGCACTACCCTGCTCTTGGTGTGGGGTCAGGCCTCCCTGGCCCTATGACCTGTGGTCATGGTTCCCTGTCCTGGCGGCCATGCTACAAGCAGTGGGTCTCCCAGGTCTCCATGCCAGGTCATCGTCCCCTCTGACCTGCTGGAGTGTGGAGTATGAAGGCCACCAACTCTGGTGCTGCCTTCAGGGTGGAGCGGCCATGGCAGCCAGAGCGCCCCTGAGGACGGGGCCAGGGCAGCGCAGAGCGCAGGCCAGGAACCGCGCCCCAGCCTCGCCGATCTTGACTGAGCTCCTTGAGGGCAGAGGCCATGTGTTATTAATACCGATATCTTGATATTGATATATGGCTATTCAATAAGTGTTTGCTATGAATAAACAAGTGGAGGCTTATTAAATGTGATTCCAAATGCACTTAGGGGAGAGACTTTCAGAGAATTATAAATATTGGAGGAGGAGCCCAACAGAAGCATACTTAAGCACTTCACCAAGCACAGCAAGGACAGTTCCAGCCCTGGTTTTGGCCTTGTAAAACAGCGTGAGGATGCGTGCTGTCCATGCATTTGGCGGAAACCCCAAATCCGCAAGTGTTATTTCCTCAGTCAAACGGAATTAGACCCGCGTAGACGCGCCCACTCCACGGAGATGGAGGCGGCCTCTCCTTGCAGGGCCCTCGGGCTGTCCTGGACACAGCTGGGTCTCCGCTGACGCCAGCGGGCTGGAGTCCCAGCTGCCCTGGACGGCACCTTTAACCCTTTCCACTCTCCCCGTTGCTAGTCATGAGGCAGAGTTCCGTGGATCTGCCTATGGTGAGAACTGCAGGCTTTCGTTGAAGAGAAGCACGTCGCCCCCCTGAGCTGAGGGGCCTGGGAGCTCCGGAGCCTGAGCAGGCTGCCAGCTTTCTGCCGCCCGCCTCCGAGGTCCCATTCCACAGTGAAATCTGGTCTTCCTGCCGCTTCAGGCGGGAACTGGCTCTGTGGCCTTCCCACGATGTCCCTCACTTCCCCCATGTCTGTGGGGCTGGCGTCAAGGACTCCACACGCCTGAGGAGGACACACCATGGTTTTGCTGGACTTGTCTGAAGTGCTACGTTTTACCTGTAATGCCTTTTTTTTTTTTTTTTTTTTTTTTTTTGCGGTACTAGGGATGGAACCCAGGGACTTTCTACCTCTGAGCTACACCCCCAGCCCTATTTTGTATTTTTTATTTTGAAACAGGGTCTCATTTGTATGGTTTGCGAGAGATAGATCCACAGACACGCGAGATCGGCCATGCAGGCGGCATAAGTCTTTATTAGACCGGCCCATCAGTCCCAGGCAGCTCCCTCCCCCACCCCCGTGTCGCGGGTGCGGGTTGGGGGTGGGAGAGGGCGTGGAAGAGAGCCTTCCACGGATATAGAAAATCTCTCCGTCTCACAGGCTTCTTCTGTGTGTGGCTTCTCTGTGTGTCGAGATCGCCGCGTTCCCCTTTTTATCAAAGGGGAGTGGCTTTCCGTGGGAACTTGCAGGGTAAGGAGGCGGGTCAGCCCCGCCCCTGTCCCATATGGGGGTTGAGGACCTAACATCCCGGCCTTTTTGGTCATAAGGGCGACGACTCTATCGAACTACTTCCTGCTGACAGAGTGGGCGGAGTCAGGGGCCCCAGGCCGGGAGTCAGGGTCCAATCCCCTGGAAGGGCGGGGGCAGGCAGGCGTGGCCGCGGTGAGAGCTGGAGGTTACCCTGGTTAACAGGCAAGGTGCTATTAGAAAAAGAAAAAAATTGTGAGAGCAGATCCTAGGAGCCCTTTAAATATGAGGTAGATTGTCACTAGATCTATTATTTAAATAGCAGCATTTCCCTGAGGAGAACGTCTTTTGCCCCTTCAGCAGTTTTTATTCGACCAGAGTTATTAATAGCAGCAACTCCCTGAGTGGGTATAGGTCTGTCTGGTCAAACGAACATCTGCTACTGCGTCAGGAGCATCAGTACCCGACTTCCAAGGTTTAATACTTATGGCAGTTCAACATCCGAAGAGGGAGAGTACCATAACCTGTAAACAAGTGGACCTGCTAACATGTAAACATCAAAGAGAGTTATGTCGAGAAAAACGAAGCTTAGTAGGTCCTAATACTGTGCAAGAAAATTCGTCCCGGGACTGTTGCAGTGGGGCCCTTTTCAGCCGAGTAAGATGGTGCCAGTTGGGGTCCCCCAGCAGTTTGGCTGCGGTGGGTGTGGTGAGGATTACTGTGAAGGGCCCCGTCCACCGTGGTTGAAGTTGTTTTGGCTGGAGTGACTTGAGAAGGACCTGATCTCCCGGCTTGAGGGCCTTAGCTGTATGGTGTGGAGCTGTTTCGTCAGTCCCCGGTTGGGGAAGGTATCGGTCAGCATGTTCCCTAAGAAGGTGCCTGAGGAGAGACAAATAAGGGAGATAGGAAGACAAAGGAGGGGGGTCCGAAGGAAGAGTGTGATTAAGCAAGAAAGGGCGGCCGTATAGCAATTCAAATGGGCTCATAAAGGTGGGGCTTCGGGGGGTGGCCCTCACCCGGGCCAGAGCTAGTGGCAGGAGCTCCGGCCATGAAACCCGTAATTCCAGAGAGAGTTTCGTTAAGTGATTTTTGAGAATTCCATTCATCCTTTCTACCTTTCCTGAAGACTGTGGTCGGTATGGAACATGGAGATTCCACGCAATGCCCAGAGCTTGTGTCACCTGCTGAATGACTTTAGAAACAAAAGCTGGACCGTTATCAGATTGCAAGGAGTTAGGGAGGCCAAAACGAGGAATGATATCTGAGCAGAGAACATTGGCTACCGTGCTGGCTGTCTCATCCTTTGAAGGAAAAGCCTCCACCCAACCCGTTAGGGTGTCAACCATGGTAAGAAGATATTTAAGTTTTTTATGGGGAGGCATATGTGTGAAGTCAATCTGCCAGTCCTGTCCTGGCAGGTGTCCCCTCATTTGGTGGGTGGGGAAGGAGGGGCGAAGGCCTCCCTGAGTGGATACAGCAGCGCAAGTGGAGCAGGAGGCACTGACTTTACCAATTAGCTGTAGTAGGAGAGGAGAATAGAACAAGGGGCTCAGAAAATGCTTTAGTGCCATGGGTCCCACGTGAAGAGAGTTATGTATTAAGCTGATGATTTCTTCAGCCTGGGCCTTAGGCAGAGCAATTTTATCCTGTACCATGAGCCAGCCATCTTTCGCGCTGGACGCCCCAAGTTTTGTCAGGTGTTCTCGTTCAGCCGGGCTGTAATTAGGCACCATTGTAGGGAGTGTTAGAAACAGTATAGGTGCCGGCGGGCTTGGCTGAGCCTGCTGTGTCAGCTGTCGCGCTGTATAATCAGCTTTATTGTTTCCTTTTGCCACTAAGGAAGACTCCGTCCGATGGCCCCTACAGTGAATGATGGCCAGCTCGGATGGTAAGGAAAGGGAGTCTAGAAGCTTTTTAATTAGGGTAGCATTGATAATGGGTGATCCCTTGGTGGAGAGAAACCCTCTCTCTCTCCAGATTGAGGCATGACAATGTGCTATTAGAAAGGCATATTTAGAATCGGTGTAAATGTTTGCTCGCTTGTTTTTTGCCAGCTGTAAGGCTCGAGTTAGGGCGATCAGCTCAGCCTTTTGTGAGGTAGTACCGTCCGGTAATCTGGCAGCTTCAACTGTTTGGGTTAGAGTGACCACTGCATAGGCTGCTCTCCTCTTACCTCTGGCATCAGGAACAGAGCTGCCATCAACGAAATAAGTGACATCTGGATTAAGAAGGGGGGTGTCCTGGAGGTCCGCCCGAGGTTTGGCTAGAGCTTCAATTACATCAACACATGAGTGAACATCGCTAAATGAACCCGAATCAGGGCCCTGACCCTGGCTCACTGGTAACAGAGTGGCCGGGTTAAGGGCTGGGGAATGAGATAGTTTAACACTTGGGTTTTCCATAAACAGCAAATAAAGTTCCTGAATACGGGATGGTGACAAAAGAGGGAGTGCTCGTGGAGAGAGCAAATCCTGGAGCCTATGTGGGGAGAAGACCTGCAGGGGCATCTGAAGGCAGATTTTAAGAGCCTCTTTTGTGAGTGCGGCTGCTGCTGCCAGAGCCCTGAGGCAGGGTGGCCAGCCCCGGGTGGTGGGGTCCAGTTGCTTGGACAGATAGGCCACTGGCACCTGAGTTGGTCCCAGGGGTTGCGTGAGCACTCCTGTGGCTATTCCTTGCCTTTCGTCAGTAAATAACAAGAAGGTCTTAGTGGGGTTGGGGAGTGCCAGTGGAGGCGAATTAAGGAGAGCCTCTCGAAGAGCCTGGAAAGCTTGTCGAACGATCGCAGGCGAAGTGAGAGGGCCAGCCGGGGTTTCCTTAATTGCCTCATGTAGTGGCTTAGCTATGATGGCAAAGTTGGGGATCCAATGTCGGAAAAATCCCACAAAGCCCAAAAAGGATTGGATCTGACCAGCTGTGGTGGGCGGCTGTAAGTCTCGTAAGGCCTTGACCCTGTCCACCGTGAGTCCCCGAGTGTTGGGGGTGAGGTGGAGGCCTAGGTACTGCACTTCAGGCATTGATAATTGGGCCTTATGTGGGGCCACCCTATAGCCCTTGCTCCCAAGGAAATTAAGGAGGAGAGCAGTGTGACGCTTAGACATTTCTAAGGAGGGGCTACAAAGCAAAAGGTCATCTACATATTGTAGTAGAGAACTAGGCTCTAAGGGGCATTGAAGGAGATCCCGCGCTAGAGCCTGCCCAAAGAGATGTGGGCTGTCTCGAAAACCCTGGGGGAGGACCGTCCAGGTAAGTTGCTGGGCGACCTGGGTGTCGGGGTCCTCCCAAGTGAAGGCAAAAAGGGGATATGATTCCGGATGAAGGGAAATTGTATAAAATGCGTCCTTTAAATCAAGGACTGAGAAGTGGGTAGTATTGGGGGGAATCTGAGACAGGAGGGTATAGGGATTAGGGACCACCGGGTGGATTGGTATCACTGCCTCGTTAATCAAACGGAGGTCTTGGACTAGGCGGTATGTCCCGTTAGGCTTTTTAACTGGGAGGATGGGGGTATTATAAGGGGAGTTAATAGGGATGAGCAATCCCTGCGCCAGGAGACGAGAAATGATTGGCTTAAGCCCGCGCCGATGAAGGAGGGATATCGGAAACTGGGCGCGAGCAGGAAAAATATTGGGGTCACGTAGGGTAACCCGAACCGGGGTGTGGTGAGTTGCCACCACTGGGGTACTGGTGTCCCATACTATGGGGTCCACCACATCTGTCGGAAGGGGGGGTTTTTCCTTTTGGTCTTCTATTGTAGCTGTAGCTATTAAAAATATGTTAGAGGAAGCGGACACCAGGGGGAGATTAAATGAAAGTTCTGCCCCAAGTTTGGTTAAAAAATCTCTACCCAACAGAGGGGTAGAACATGATGGGATAATCAGGAATGGATGGTTGACCATAAAACTTTCCAGATGGCATAACAGAGGGCCTGTGATACGTGGGCAAGAGGGTAGGCCGTCAATCCCTTGGACCGAGATTTGGGAAGGGAAACTAGGTCCAGAGAAGGAAGGGAGGACAGAGTAGGTAGCTCCCGTATCAATCAGGAAAGAGATTGGTTTACCCGCTACCTGTAGCGTGACCCTGGGCTCAGCTTGAGTAATACGGGTGGCCGAGGCCGGGGAGTGTCAATCTTCAGCCAGACCCAGTAGGGCCATTGGCGGGGCCTGGTCTGGAGGGGTGGTTCCCCGGTGTTGAGGCACCTGAGACTCACCTCCTCTCCAGGGACATTCACTTCTCCAGTGTCCCTCTTGGCCACACGCCGGGCACGGTCTGGTTGGCGGACGTGGTTGGGGGCAACTGCGTGCCCAGTGACCAGCACCACCGCACTTGAAACAGGTTCCGGAGGGTGGCTGTCGTTGCTGGCGTCCTCCCCTAAGTGGCGCTCGCCGTCCCGAAGGCTGCTTATCCTCAGCTGGCCGCAGGGCCGCCGCCAGGGCTTGGGCCTGTATATTCGCCATCTGGCGAAGTTGGAGCGTACGTTCTACTTCTGCCTGTTCCTCTCTGGAATTAAAAACTTTAAATGCCATGTTCACCAAGTCTCGGATAGGAGTTTGAGGGCCATCCTCAGCCTTTCTTAGTTTTCTCCGAATGTCAGGAGCTGATTGCCCAATAAAATGAGTGGCTAATATGACTGAGCCTGCCTCCGTAGATGGGTCTAAACGGGTATAACGGGTAAAAGCCTCTCGTAATCGATTTAGAAAAACAGCTGGGTTTTCGTCTGGACCCTGGGTAATTTCCTTAAGCTTATCATAATTAACTGCCTTATGGGAGGCATCTCTCATACCATCAAGAAGACATTGTATCATATAATTTCTTATTTCTATTCCCTCCTTTATATTATAATCCCAATTAGGTTCCTCGGAGGGAACTGCAGCGTTACCGGTAGGAAGTAATGGGTTGGTTACGTGGGCCTGGTCGGCCCTCTCTCTGGCCGCTTTCAGGATACGGTCACGTTCATCTGGAGTTAAAGAAGAAGTTAGAATGACATGAAGATCCCGCCAAGTTAAATCGTATGCTTGTATAATATGTTGGAATTCCTTGATGAAACCACTGGGATTGGCTGAGAAAGAGCCCAGTTTTTTCTCAAGTTGTCCGAGGTCAGGAAGGGAAAAAGGAACATGTACACGGACCACTCCCTCTGCACCAGCCACCTCACGAAGCGGGGCCAGGAGAGAAGGAGGATTTCTGGAACGAGTCCGGTGACCTATGGGGGTAGGCGAGGGGGAGGTCAGGATCGGTCCCTTGAGGGAGGAAGGCGGGGGAGAAAGAAGTGGGTTAGAGCAAGAGGCCGCTCCGGAAGGAGCTGACGGTCGCAACGGTACGGAGAGATCTTGTGGGTCAGGCTCATCCGTAAATGAGGCCGGTGTCTCGGCCAGGTCAGGCTCCGGTATCCATGTTTCCTTGTACAATGGCGGCTGTGAGTCAGCTGGTTTACCAGCCTGTGTCCCAGAGGGGCCACCAGGTGGCGCTTGTGGGTTGCCAGGGGGTGTCCAAGATGGCGGCTGTGGCCCGCGGGACTCCCCAGCCAGCATGACTCGGGCAGCAGGGCTAGGTGGGGAGGCAAACAGAAAATGCAGGCGCCAGAACGGCTGTAAATACAACAGGTCAGGCCATTTCGCCGAACGTGTGCAATATTCACTGAGAGCCATTAACATTCTAGGATTTAATGTCCCCATTACCGGCCATCGAAGGTTATCAGTTAAATCATATGTCGGCCAAATCTTAGTGCAAAGAGAAATAAGTTTTTCTGGGGACAGTTCCCCTGAGAAGCCCAAAGCCTGGAGATTAGCCAGGACGCGGCCCAGGGCCGACTGGGAATCAATCTTAATCTTAGATTGCTGGTTTCCCCCCATCTCGGATAAGCGGCAGGAACAAAGTCAGAACTCCAGCGTCCTGGGGTCCAACCCTTTGTTCAAAAACAGATTGGCGTGTCAGAGAAAAGACGTCTCTAATTCCCGTACACACCCGCAGCGCGGCCTGGCCGGCTGGAGGGGACTCAGGGCCGAACGTTCGGATTTTTTTTAATCAGCCAGAAACCTGAGTCCGGAGGGGGCTAAAAGCCGGAACCCGCTTATCCAAATTAAAAGGGAAGCTTACCGCAGTGTGAGCGCAGAGGGGCTGCAGAGCCAGGCCCACGCTGTGGAGATGTGTGTGAAACAATGGCAGTTAATAGTATTTTAAGATGTCCGCCGACTTTTATGATTGGCCAGGAGAAAAATGGGAGGGTTTTAGAATTTTAATTAGCCCTAGGATTGGTTAAGAGTGAAAAATAGGGTGGAGTCTAAGATGGCCGACCTGCAGTTTGGGAAAAAAAAATGGCCGCCGTTACCCTCAGAGAAGAAAGGAGGCAAAATGGCTGCCGACCTGTGGGTTGGACAAAATGGTCACCCCAGCATAACCATGTGTTAAAGATGGCCGCTATCACTATAACCACGTGTTAAAGATGGCCGCTATCAGTATAACCACGTGTTAAAGATGGCCGCTATCACTATAACCACGTGTTAAAGATGGCCGCTATCAGCCTCAGAGGAGGAGGCAAAATGGCTGCTGCCGTCCCCCTTAAAGCCCAGAAGCGAGTATCAAAATGGCTGCTGCCGTCCCCCTAAAAGCCCAGAAGCGAGTATCAAAATGGCTGCTGCCGTCCCCCTTAAAGCCCGGATGCCAGTACCAAAATGCCTGCTGCCGTCCCCCTTAAAGCCCAGAAGCGAGTATCAAAATGGCTGCTGCCGTCCCCCTAAAAGCCCGGATGCCAGTACCAAAATGCCTGCTGCCGTCCCCCTTAAAGCCCAGAAGCGAGTATCAAAATGGCTGCTGCCGTCCCCCTAAAAGCCCGGATGCCAGTACCAAAATGCCTGCTGCCGTCCCCCTTAAAGCCCAGAAGCGAGTATCAAAATGGCTGCTGCCGTCCCCCTAAAAGCCCAGAAGCCAGTACCAAAATGGCTTTTTTTTTTTTTTTTTTTCCGACCAGGAATTGAACTCAGGTCACGGCGATTAGAGCGCCCCATCTTAACCACTGGACCACCAAGGATTTGGTTTTAAAATCTAGTACTTACAGCAATGTAGTAGCAGGCGGGGAGAATCGGAAATCCGCTGTGTCTTTTTTGGGACGCGCCCAGCTGCTGGGAGCTGGGGCTGGGGCTGGGAGGATGGGGATCCGCCGCGGAGCATGGGTTGCCGGGCCCATGGCGTGGAGACAAAAATGGCTTTAGGCGCGCGCCCAACGTGGGGCTGGGCCCCGAGGGGCACCGCCAGGGGCAAATTTGCTAGAGATCCCGGCAGTGATGGAATCCTCCATGGCACGGGGAGCTGGCGGCTCGGGGCCGCGGGCGGGCGTAGCACAGGCGAGGGCGGGAGGCGGGAGCGCGTATTTTTTTTCAGCAGTTTGTAGAAGTCTGGGCGGGCGGAGGCCGCGCATGTAGTTAAATAAGCTGAGAGTCCAGTAAGCCAGGTCCCCGCGTCTTTCGGGAACGCGCCGAGCTGCTGGGGGGATCCTAACCGCCACAGCTGGGGCTGCGCCCGGCCGCGGTTCGGCGTGCGGGCCGCTCCCCATGGCGGCGGCGGCGGCGGCGGCGGCGGCGGCCCGCGGCCAGGACCCGGTCCCGCGGCGCATCACGCCCGACCCGCCCGGCGGGCAGCGGCTGGGAGGCGGCGGGCTTGGGAGGGTCGAGGCTGGCGGCATCCGAGGCTCGGGACCGCGGCCGCGATCCTGCTCGCGCCGAGCTGGAACGGTCGCTGTAGGAGGTCCAAGCGGCAGGCAGGTAGAGCGCCGTAGCAGTCGGAACATGGCCGCCGGCCACCAGCAGAGCGCGGGAGGCCGCCGGACGCCCAGGAATCTGCAGGGAGGCCCGTTTTAGGCGCCGGGGCATTGTCGCAGCCAGGATAGGAAAAAGGTCTCCGGTCCAGTCAGGCATAGGGCGTCAGCGGCGGGGTGCCGGGCGGGGCTCGGGCCATAGTCTTTTAGTGTCGGGCGATGTAGCGCAAAAGTTTGGAGAGCATAGATCCAAAGGCCAAAATAGTTACGTCGGGTTTCATTTCGGCACCAGGTGTATGGTTTGCGAGAGATAGATCCACAGACACGCGAGATCGGCCATGCAGGCGGCATAAGTCTTTATTAGACCGGCCCATCAGTCCCAGGCAGCTCCCTCCCCCACCCCCGTGTCGCGGGTGCGGGTTGGGGGTGGGAGAGGGCGTGGAAGAGAGCCTTCCACGGATATAGAAAATCTCTCCGTCTCACAGGCTTCTTCTGTGTGTGGCTTCTCTGTGTGTCGAGATCGCCGCGTTCCCCTTTTTATCAAAGGGGAGTGGCTTTCCGTGGGAACTTGCAGGGTAAGGAGGCGGGTCAGCCCCGCCCCTGTCCCATATGGGGGTTGAGGACCTAACATCATTGAGTTGTAAAAGGGCCTCACTAAGTAGCTGAGGCTGGCCTTGAACGGTGACCCTCCTGTCTCAGCCTCCTGAATACTGGATGACAAGCGCGCCCGGCTCCTGTAGTACCTTTTGAAACAACCTCAAGCATTTGTTTCCCTCATGAACTGACATTTGTAAGAGACCAATATAGAGCCTTTTGCCTTCTGAATTACCCCAGGCATAAGCAAACTACCCCAGAGGAGTCGTGGCAAAGCCCAGCCATGGTTTGCAGTTTTCCAGGATGTGTTCAGACTGGAGCCGTCTTCATTTCAAGTGAGAAGACAGGACTGGCCGGCAGGATGAGGAGGGACCCTGGGGACCACTCCGGTGCATTCAGAAGATAATCCCACCTCTCAGGACCTTCGGGAAGGTGACTGAGCACCCTCCCCTCCCAGCAATCAGTCGTTACGGCTCCGTCTCCTTCGTGTGACCTGAATACATCAGTCTTCCTTGAAGAATCCTCTCTGCCAGGAAGTCTCCCTGACCGCAGCCCGAGTGCCAGGGGACACTCCCTTTCCGTCCTTGTTGAGTCAAGGCAAGAGCCACCCTCTTTTACCTTCTGTGCCAGATGGCTGTGTCCAGTCCAGAGGCCGGGATCCAGGCCTGGAGATGGGACCCACTGTCCACCTGACCATCACAGCCCCGATGCAAACCTCGGCTCCTCTCTGAGCCTTCAGGAGGAAGGCAGGAAAGGGGACCTGAAGCCCTTGACCTTTCCATGGGCCCTCTGTGACCTTCCAGGAACCGACACAAAGAGGGTCACAGGGAAAGGCAGAGACCACCACTATGGCTCTGCCAACTCATAAGCCACCAGCTGACGGGCCGGACACTGAGTGATCACTGCGTTCTCACCAAGCAGCACCTCGAGCAGACCAGCCTCTAGCATGGTCAGAGCCGACTTCCTGCTTAGGACCCAACACAGGCCAGGTATCCAACCCGAGACAGGAGCCCAGCTCAAAGACAGAGGGACATGTGGCGGGCCCCTTGGCCCGAGCCCTTGGTCCACCTGTCCTTCTTCAGTCCCCAGGGCAGCATGGTGTGAAAAGGGCCAGGAGCTAGCTGCCAACATTCTGTCCTGTGAAGCCCACATCCACTTCTCCGGGCTGCCCAGCCCTGGCTGAGTTACCTGATCCTGAGTCCCTGCAGCCACGAAGCTCCATGAAGCTCACAGGCTGCGACACCTGCTCCTCAGTCCTGAGAGCCTCGGGGTCGCCGGCGATTCGGCTGAGCACTGGAGTGCCTCTGCGTGTGTTCCCACCATCACTCTAGATTTCCTAAGCCTTCAGGGTTTGTGATGATTGGACTGGCTGCCTCATAAAATAACAGAGGCTAATTGAATTACATAAAACAATATAGCAATGTTCCGGCATGCACATATTTTTATGAGAGTCACTTTAAGGAATATATGTGCATTAGCAATTCTGTGCTCTTTTTCAAAATGTAACGATTCTGGTCCCTGAGAGAAAGCCTAGTCCTAAGTAGGCAGGTCTTGGGCACCTAATTCTGAGTGGTTTGTGTTACTAACGTGTTGATCCTCACGGCCATCCTGTGAGGTGAGTCCCGTGCCTGTCCCCTCTTAGAGATGAGGAGTCGAGGCTCAAGGTTAAACACGTGCCACGCGCAGACCAAGGCCCGGCAGGTGGCGTAAGCTCCATGCTGGTGGTCCTTTCTGATAAAAAAAAATTGTGGGTCTGTTGTGGAACTAGACCCATTTCTAGTAAGATTCCGCAAGTCTCTGTTTTTTTGAAGTTTTTTTTTTATGGTACTGGGGTGCTACCTCAGAGCTACCTCCCCAGCCTTATTTTGTATTCTTTATTTTGAAACAGGGTCTCACCGAGTTTCAAAGGGCCTAAGTAGCTGAGGCTGGCTTTGAACCTGCGCGATCCTCCTGTCTCAGCCTCCCGAGTCCTGGGATGACAAGCGGCCCCCGCGCCCGGCTGAGGAACTTTTTTAAAAGCACATCTTGGTTTTCTAGCATACTCATTTTGCAAGTACACATCTGCCGTGTTTTTCCTTTTTCCTTTATTGTACTAGGTGCATTCTAATTCATGCTAACCCCCAGACTGATTTTATTTTTTGTTTTGAAACAGGGTCTCGATAGGCGATGAGATTCTCACTACTGTGAGGGGTGAGCCTCGAACCTGCAACCTTCCTGTCTCCCTCCCAAGTGCTGAAATTGCAGAGGTGCGCTCCGACGCCCAGCCTTTCGCCTGTGGTTTCCATTGCTTTTGTTTGCATTTTTTGCGAGCATTCCCGAAGGCCGTTATTTTTATTTTTCGGCGTTGTGTTTTGATGGTACATTATTAAATGGAGTAGCTCGTCTAAATAATGAATCTGTGATTAGAATAAATTTGTTGGAAACAAATGTTTTTCTAATGATGCAGCGATCATGTGCTGTGAACACAACCGAAGGAGTGGCCGACCCGGCTGGCACCGCGTCAGGAGCGCACACGCATGAAGGCTGCTGGCGGGGATTTTACTGATTCCGTAGTCTTTTGGATTTTTTAAATAAATATATAAGGAGTGTACACAGTTTTTACTTACACATTGTGTGTGTGCGTGTGTGTGTGTGTGTTTGTGTGTGTATTACTGAGGATTGAACGCAGGAGTCTTCTACCTCTGAGCTACACCCCCGGTCATTTTTTTTTTTTAACAGAATCTCGCTAAGGTGCTGAGGGCCTCGCTAAATTGCTGAGACTGGTCTTGAACCTATGATCCTCCTGTCTCAGCCTCCCAAATACTGGGAGCTTCACTTATACATATTTAAGTAATAGCATAATTAAAACATACTTTCTTGAAACTGTGAAACCACAAAATATATTTCCTCCAAGAAAAATCCATTTGCAGCTCCCATGGTACAATGGGTTAACGCGGTACTGATGAGAGAAATCCATTTGCTTTGCAATGGGGGCCGAAGGGTCCTTCCGCCCCTGGCAGCTCACAGACGGCCTCTTTCAAAGCTGAACTTTTCCTTCTTTCTTCTCTCCCTTTTCCTTCACCCCCTGTTTAAAAAAAACACGTTCTTATCCACTTACTGATGGAAGGAGGTCTGGTGCCTAAGCTCTGCGTGAACAGACCGAGGGAGACTCACACATGGATCCCGCCCCTTCCGAGAAGGCGCCAGCAGGACCCTAAGAGCTGACCCTTAAAATGACTTGATCCCGAGGGGAGAGCCCAGGGCTTGCTCCTGATGCTTATGTTTACTGCTTTCTCCAATTTGCTAGCAAGTCGATACATTTAGTTTTCTTCTTCCCAAAGGCTTGTCCCAATTACTTGACTCAGCCAATTGGCCAGGTACTGGGAATTGGTAGCAATTTCTTATCTGACAAAAAGTAATTTAAAATACGCATATACGTGCGTGCATGTGTGTATGTTTGAAATATTGATTCCAATCTATCTTTGGGGTGAGCACATTTCAAATGTCTACTGCTGAATGTATTAAGTAAAACTCCTTTTGTCTCAGAGTTTCTGCTGCCACTCCTGGGGTCACCGGCACAGCTGGGCCTCTCGAGGCTCAGCCTGTTTGGGGGATGCTGGGATTGTAATGGCTCCTTGCAGGGAGGCCGGGCACCGGGCGCACTGTGTGGGACGTGTCCTCAGAGCGCGGCCCGCACACACAGTTGTAGTCTCTGTACAGGGCAGGGGTGCGTCCTCCTGCTGGACCGTTCACACCGAGCCTACAGACTTCAGGCAGGTAAACAAAACTGTTGTTGATGTATTAATCACTACATTTCCCAAAGATGCATCTTTTTTTTTTCCTGGTCTATTTTCAGACTGAGAAGTCAATTTTTTCCTCCATTAATCTTCTTATGAAAGATCTCTGCAGGCTGGAGAGTACTAATTGCCTTCTGGACTTTTCTTAGCTTTATTATTTATTTCTCAAGCTGGGCAATCAGAAGAATATATAGATTTCTGGGTGCAGGAGCTGGTCGAGTGATGTGTTCTGCCCTGCTCCCAACATCCTTCCTGGGGCCGTGCAGCAATATTCCACTGCCGTTTTTGGCGAGCACAGCAGTCCGCAGGTCTCGATTTTATCTGCTGGAGCTGGAACGCTCCCCTTGTAGCTCCCGGAGCCTCAGAGGCCACCTGTCCAGAAGCAGCTGCTCCCTCTCCAGCTGTGTTTCCTGTGTCTGTGCTCTGTCCTCTTCTCACCCAGGCCCACGCCCCCCCACCCAGTTCTGTGACCACAGGCGTGTGTCGCCATGCCTGGCTGTATCCGGGTTTTAATGATGAGTATCTGAAACCTTTAAAGGTGAGAAGACAGGACGAGACACGCAGAGGGGAGGGATCTGCGCCACTTCTCTCATCTTCAAAACTGGGATAAGGTTCACTGCCCGCAATGCGCTGAGCTGAGAATCCAATCTCGCTGGGGAGGGCCTGCAGGTGTGGAGCGCCCGGCACTGGACACTGTGGGCACCCCACGGAGTGTGCGATCTCATTAGGAAAATAAATAAAAACATGGAATGTTTCACAGGGACAGAAAATCCCTAAGGAACCCTACCAGTCATAGCTGGACAACCTTTGTAATGTGTGGCACGTAATTTAGTGTCCACTAGTGCTCCTAGTGAGTCAATGTTCTTTGCTGTGAAAAGCCCAGGACTCTAGACTACACCCCAGCGACCCTCGACTGCAGACATCTCGTGAGGCCAGCAGGGAGGAACCTGCAGGTCCATGTCCCACCATAGAACTCAGGAGGCCTTCTGCCTCTGAGAAACACTCCCAGGCCTATTTTATTCTTTGTTTTTGAAACAGGGTTTCACTAAGTTGCTGAGGCTGGCCATGAACTCGTGATCCTCCTATCTCAGCCTCCCGAGTCCTGGGACTACAAGGGTGCACCACCATGTTCAGCTAGCTTTCTTAAATTATTTTTTGATACCAGCTATTAATAAAAGCGACTTTCATGTGATGGATTATTCTAACCGTTCCTGTTCAAGGGCAGTCACTGCCCACCGCGATCTGGGGAGTATCCACTGGGACTGAACAGGAACACTGTCTCCCCAACCCCAGAGCTCAAGACATTGGAGAGGTGTCACTTCCGATGGCTCCCAGGAGGCGGAGCAGGCACTTCTGGGTCAGGAAGTAAGACAGCATACAGCCAGGCCATCTTTGTTATGCTGGGAGAAAGGAGAGAAATTGGATGACCGTCGAGGCTACAAGGGAAGGAAGCGCCTTTTCGTGAAATGACGTGCTTCCGGGGACGTGCATCAGCACAGAAGACAGCCAGCTCAGCAGATGCATTACTGTTGTTGGGGAAATGCAGCCCAAGACCAGATGGAGAAATAATTGATCAGGAAGAAATGAGTGTGGTGGCACACACTTGTAATCTCAGTACTTGGGAGGCTAAGACAAGAGGATCGCAGGTTCGAGGCTAGCCTCAGCAACTTAGTGAGGCCCTCTGTAGCTTAGTGAGAGTTTGCTTCAAAATAAAAAATAAAATAGGGCTGGGGGGCATAGCTCAGAGATAGAATGTCCCAGGATTCATCCCCAGTACTACAAAATGAAAGAAAGAATGAAAGAAAGAAAGAAAGAAGGAAGGAAGGAAGGAAGGAAGGAAGGAAGGAAGGAAGGAAGGAAGGAAGGAAGGGTGTGCACTGTTGTACACTAGTGAGCAAGAATAACTGTCCATAGCCAATTGTTTGTCCGAAAAGCCACACTTTATTAACAGGTTCAAACCTGGACCCAAGCATCTGCTCAGCAGATAATGACAAGGGCCCCGTCTTTTGTTAACCCTCTCCTTATATAGCATCTTGTTACAAGGTCATTAGTCATTCTATCAGCCTGGACATTTTTGATGTTTACAACCTGAAAAGCAACCATAAAGCACACAACTGACCTGGGAGTTAATAATATCCCTCCTCTTAATATCCCTCCTCTTACGGTATGTTTACCCACATGTTGAGGAATGAGATAATGGGGATGTGTGAGTCGGCTGCTGCTTTTATTTTACCTCCCCCCAAGGACAGCCGGGGTTCCTTGCCCCATTTGTCTTTCTATCTGCCAATTAGATAGAGGAGGCGAGGGAGAGCAGGCTTGGGAAGGTATACACTTTTCAAATTTATAACTCCTATGTTTAAATTTCCTGAGAAGCACAGGTGTTCAGGGGTGGCAGGGGCTCACGGAAGAGCGTCTCTTATCTATGGAATGTTTGTTCAGACATAAGGGCAATGGAGCTGGCTCCGGGCTGGCGCTTTCTTACTCCCACCCAGTGCCCGGTTCTTCTCTTAAACTGTTAAGAGGAAGACAGACTTTAATAGAGTCAGCATTATTCACAGCTGGGCTAAAACTCTACTAAAGTACAATCTCTAAAGGTACCCTAATTCATTGGTCCCATCTTAACACCTCTGTACTATTAATTCAGACTAGAACCTAAACCTTTGATTAAAGGCATATCATGGCATTTTTTCACTTTAGAGCAACTTATACAGACAATTTTTAAGATAACAGGGGCCTGGGGCAGAGATCCCTTATCTGAGGTATGCAGTCCGGACACAGACGATTGTTCTTTAGTGGCCATAAACTATTCTGCACCCCGCTCCTGGGTTTAAATCTCAAGGGGAACACATAAATTGAAGATTGAAATAAAACTTATAGAATCGAACTCTATTACGATATAATTTCCAATAACACACTAAATTATTGATCTTACTAATGATTGTAACATATTTTGTATTAGCGAAACTTAAACTAAGCCTTAATATCTAACTTAGAACAAAACACTTAAAGCAAGGCATAACATGCACCACGGGTGTGGTGGTGCACGCTTGTAATTCCAGCATTCTGGAGGCTAAGACTGGAGGATGGCGGTGCGTGGACAGCTGCATCCCACACTGGACCACGCAGGCAGAAACACATTCTGTGGCCTCCTTGGAAAGGGCAGCCACAAGTCTGCTTTCCCTCCTGTCCCCAGGGCGCTAGCCTCCTGCAAGCCCTGCCCTCCTCTGCTCTCTGGGGTCCCAGGCCAGAGGCAGTGTCTGGGGTGGTCCAGAAGGCACCGCCACAGGACTGGAGCGCTGTCTTAGCTCAGGCTGTTACAGCGCACGCCACGCCTGGGCAGCACAACACACAGACACAACACACAGCACAACTGTGAGCTGGAAACCCAAGGCCCAGCCGGCCTTCATGATGAGGCCTCTCCTGGCTCTGAGACCATGGCCTCTCTGTGCACCCTCCCCCGGCAGAGACAGCGCGCTCCGACTACTCTTCCTCTTTAGGGACACGAATCCCACTCCACGGGCCCCAACGTCTTGCCCTCATCTAACCCTAAACCTAATGATTTCCCAAAGGCCCCAAATCCAAATCCCACCCCGGGTGGTGAGAGCTCCCACACCATCCTGGAGACACGTCCGGCCTGCGGCAGGCGGCGCGGGCAATGGCAGGCCGCGGCCCCTGCGAGGCGAGGCGAGAGGAGTGCGCTCGCTTCCGCGGCCAGGACGGGGATGTCGCACTTTCGGAAAGTGTGCAGCTGACTGACCTTTAGAAGCCCTAAAACAGAAACAGTGGGCTGGGACTGGCCAACCTCCACTCCAGACCCACCTCAAAAGTCAGGAGAAGCCGGGTGTGGTGGCGCACGCCTGTAATCCCCGCGCTTGGGAGGCTGAGACAGGAGGATCGCACAGGTTCGAAGCCAGCCTCAGCTACTGAGTGAGGCTCTCAGCAACTTAGTGAGACCCTGTTTCCAAATAAAACATAAAATAGGTCTGGGAGTATAGCCCGGAGGTAGAAAGCCTCTGGGTTCCACCCCCAGTACCACCAAAAAAAAAAAAAAAAAAAGTCAGGAGAGTCCGAAGATGGTGTCTAAAGAGGGCCTTGCCTCCTGCAGTGGGCGGGGCAGAGTGCACAGAGCCTCAGACTCAGGTCAGTGGAGGGTGCAGGCTGCGGGGAAACTTGAGCAGCAGCCTGGGCAGGTGGCCCACCATGAGGGCCCTGGATAGGACCGGCCCTCACACCTACACAGGAGCGGACCCTGGGACTCAGGGCCTGAGACGTGGGCCAAGTGACCTGTGCCCCAGGCTGGGCGAATGTGTCCCTCCCTGCTAGAGACGTATAAAGCGGCTCCTGAGACTGGGCATGGGCTCCGAAAGTCCATGTCACGTGGATCACCCCAGAGGGTGCCCACCACAGAGGGCTAGCTCAGCGCCAGTGCTGGGGCCGGAACATCGTGCCCAACAGGTTTACATCCTACCCAGACGGATGGTAGTAGGAACTGGGGTCCTGGGATTAGTGCCCTTATAAAGGGACCCTGGAGAAGTCCCTCTCCCTCTGTCCATGTGAGAACACAGGGAGTAGCCCGCCCAGACACCGAACCTGCGGGTGGGCAGAAAATAGCCACAACAGAGGCAGGAGATGAAGGGACCAACCGAGGGCAGGAAGTGGGCAACCCAAATGAGAGAATTAGGTGAACAGCAACTGCAACCATCTAGCGTGTGTGCGTGCGTGTGTGTGTGTGTGTGTGTGTGTGTGTGGTACTGGGGATGGAACCCAAGGACATTCTACCTCCAAGCTACACCCCCAGCCCTATTTTTATTCTTTATTTTGAAACAGGGTCTCACTGAGTTGTGGAGGGCCTAAATAGCTGAGGCTGTCCGTGAACCTGTGATCATCCTGCCTCAGGCCTCCCGAGTACTGAGACTACAAGCACGCACCACCATGCCTGGCTTGTAGCATTATTTTTAATACAGAAAATTAAAAGCCATGAAAGTAGTAGATGTAGGTCAGGGCTGAGTGTGCCTGGAGAAACTCTCCTATGATCCCGGCACTGTCTGCCAAGGGGGCAGGTGCTGGTTTACGATCCAGTTTGCTAAGTCTGGGGTACACGCTCTCAGCTGCAGGATAAGTACTGCCATGTTAGAAAAAGAACTGATAAGCTGCGGGGACACGTGTAATAAGATATTTGTAATCAAAACGTGATCAATAAAAGAGAACAAGTGATCTCAGAGGAAGCAAGGGGGCAGCAAGCAAAGCGTAAATTGACAGATTTCAACCCAACATTCTGGATGTAAGCGGAGCCTGGAATAATACAAGTGTTGCCAGCAGCAAAAAAGCCTGAGGCTCTAAGGGTTGTCTGCTTCTAGAAGAAAAGGGCAGTAAGATGGAAATGATAGGAAGGAAAACGCGTGGCTTTTAGACTTGCCCACACCGAAAAAGAAGCCTCAAGTTAAAGTCACTCTGAAGGGGGTGTGGCTCATGGTGGAGCGTCTGACTGCGAAGCAAATCTGAGGGCGCAGAGAACTAGACACGCAATAATCACAATGAGGGAATCCGGCCCATAACTCATGGGATGGGTTGGTCCCCTACGACTCTCCCCCAGAAGAGGAGTAAACCACCTCGCAAACGTGAGTATGGAACCCAAGAGCTGCAAAATACACATTCTTTTAGTAATTTTGTGTGTGTGTGTGCATGTGTGTTGTGTGTGCGTGTGTGTGTGTGTTGTGTGTGCACGCGTGTGCGCGTGTGTGTCCGTGTGGTCCTGGGGGTCAGGCCCATGCACACTGGGCGACACTCTGCTGCTGAGCTTCCTCCCCAGTGTGTGTTGTGTGTGCACGCGTGTGCGTGCGTGTGCGTGTGCATGCGCGTGTGTGTCCGTGTGGTCCTGGGGGTCAGGCCCATGCACACTGGGCGACACTCTGCTGCTGAGCTTCCTCCCCAGTGTGTGTTGTGTGTGCACGCGTGTGCGTGCGTGTGCGTGTGCATGCGCGTGTGTGTCCGTGTGGTCCTGGGGGTCAGGCCCATGCACACTGGGCGACACTCTGCTGCTGAGCTTCCTCTCCAGTCCACATATTTTCCCCACAAAAGTTTCTAAAGACCCGTTGAACATTTAACCAAATGATCCCTCTGCAAAGCTGCGACGCGAGGTTTCACACCTTTTTTTTGTACAGGGAATGGAACCCAGGGCGTTCTGACTCTGAGATACACCCCAGCTCTATTCTTTATTATTTATTTTCGAACAGGGTCTCACTGAGCTGCAGAGGCCTCACTAAGTAGCTGAGGCTGGCCGCGAACCGCGATCCTCCTGTCTCAGCCTCCCGAGTACCGGGGTTGCGAGCGCGCCCCCCGCGCCCGGCTGGTTCTGAACATTTCAAAGCACCAGGATGGTGTCTTATATACTCTTTGATCTCTGTAAGTTCAAGCCAGTTTTTTTCAACCTCCTTTTTTATTATTGTCCCTCTCACAAGAGAAAAATTGCATTAGTTTAGCTTAAATTAAATGTATACTGACAGAAATTAAGTACTGCCAAGCAAGTTTTTGTTAGTGTTGAGCTCTGGAGGACCAAACAATATTGTCACACCTACAGCTTCGTGGCCCTTGAAGAACCAATTTTCCACCACTTTGGGTTGATACTACCACCTCCATTGATAATGCATGGTTATTTTAATTATTTTATTTTTTGTGGTACTGAGGATGGAACCCACGGCATTCTACCTCCAAGCTACATCCCCAGCCCTATATTTTATTCTTTATTTTGAAACAGGGTCTCACTGAGTTGCAGAGGGCCTCACTAAGAAGCAAGTGTACACCACCACGCCCAGATGTTAATACATGATTTAAATAAAGTCAAAATTTATTCAGGTGTGGTGGTGTAGACCTGTAATCTCAGTACTTGGGATTTCAAATTTGAGGCCAGTCTCTGCAACATAGTGAGACTCTGCAATCTAGTAAGATCCTGTTTCAAAAAAAAAACAACAACAAAGGAATGGGCCTGGAAGTGTGGCTCAAAGGTAGAAGGCCCCGAGTTCAATCCTCAGTAACACACACACACACACACACACACACACACACACACACACACACTTATAGGCACATAAAGCCAGACTTCCAGGACAATACATTGATTAAATACATACTTTAAAGAAGATAGAAAGGCTGAAAAGTGTCACTCTCAAGAAAAGATAGGCGCACACATTGGTGATGGGGGGTTGGCAAAAAGAATTAGCTAAGGGAAACTTGTTTCTTTGAAGAGAGTTTTTTAAAACAAACAGGCAATTATAAAAGTTCACCCCAAAAAAGACAAAAAATGAAGACCATAACCAAAAAGAAAGCATGAATTACCAATATCAGAATCAAAAAATGAAATATCCCTAACTCCTACAGATAGACGAACAATAGCAAAATAATTGTTGTCAACAGCGCTATGCAAGAACTTTCAACAACTTAGTTAAAATGTACAAGCTGGGGCCGGGCGTGGTGGCACGCGCCCTAACCCCAGCACTCGGGAGGCTGAGACAGAGGATCGTGGTTCGCAGACAGCCTCAGCTACTTAGTGAGGCCCTCTGCAACTCAGTGAGACCCTGTTTCAAAATAAAGAATAAAAATATAGGGCAGGGGATGTTGCTCAGAGGTCGAATGCCCCTGGATTCCATCCCCAGACCCGCACACACAAAAATGTACAAACTAGTTAAAAAGAAAATGTATCAAAACAAGGCACAGCCTCTGGGGCAGTGAGACCTCCCCAGGAGAACATGTCTCTCACAAAGGATCTCCTTCATCCCCCTCCAGAAGAGGAGAAGTGCCTGGTGGGAGCCCGACTCCTACTTCACGGCCGCGAAATGCCCGATGCTCCAGAACCGCCAGTGTCTAGCCAGGCCCAAGTTGGAGTTTTGTGCGTTGGCTGCTCCCGGGTCCTCTGTCAGCCTTCAGGGGAGCAGCGAGGCTTACAGAGGGAGGCTCCTTCAACAGCAAACGCAGCCTAAATCAAGATGAAGGGGAAGCCAGCCCAAATACAGTTTAGATATAAAAAATAGACACGAAGACAGAAAATCTGAGCAGCTTTTTTTCTAATAATGCATTGATATCCATCATTTTAAAATTTGTCACAAACATAGTCAAAACACGTATGGCTTTTGCAATAATTCTTCCAAAAACTTAAGGGTTCTCAAGACTCTTTCATGTACTTCTCAAAAGAGATGAGGAGGTACGCAGTGATTCACGTTTGAAACCAAGATGACCCTCTGTACTGAATCTCTCAGACGTTACTCACAATGAACATACAGGGAAGTCTTTCTTATAAACACAGATGCAAACTCCTTTCAAAATAGCAGGCCATGTGCAGCAGTTCTCAAAAGAAATGATAAAGCATTACAATCAATTCCTGGATTAATCCCAGGAATACAAAATAGATTTGACATTAGAAAATCGATATCATTCACCACCAAAAGAGAGTAAAGCAGTCAAGTTTATGATCTCAAAAGAGGCAAAACATTTTTAACAAAATTCAACATCAATTTGTAATAAAAATTCACTCACTAAAAATAGAAAAAATAGAAATAAAATTTTTTGCGGTATTGGGTATGAAGCCCAGGGCATTCTGCCTCCGAGCTACACCACCAACCCTATTTTTATTCTTTATTTTGAAACAAGTCTCACTGAGTTGCAAAGGGCCTCACTAAGTAGTAGCTGAGGCTGTTCATGAACCACAATCCTCCTGTCTCAGCCTCCCAAATGATGGGATTAAAAGCATGTGCCACCATGCCCGGCAGAAATAAACTTTTTAAATTAAAAATACAATTTGAGCCAGGCGTGGTGGCGCACGCTTGTAATCCCTGTGCTTGGGAGGCAGAGACAGGAGGATCGCGCAGGTTCGAAGCCAGCCTCGCTGGCTTCAGAGGCCCTGTTTCCAAATAAAAATATAAAAATAGATGTCTGGGAGTGTAGCCCGGAGGTAGAAGGGTTTCCAGGAACCCCAGTACCACCAAAAAAAAAAAAAAAAAATTGAAGAACAGTGGAAGCAAGTCTTATACCTGTAGAAAAAGGCACCTGGGTACAATAGCACACATCTGCAACCCAGTACTTGGGAGGATGAGACAGGATGGTCACAGATTCGAGAGCAGCCTCAGAAACTTAGCAAGACCCTATTCCAAATAAGAAATAAAATAGGTGTATCTCAGAGGTTGAATGCTCCTGGGTTCTATCTCAGTACCAAAAAAAAAAGAAAGAAAGAAAGAAAGGAAAGAAGAAAGAAAGAAAGAAAGAAAGAAAGAAAGAAAGAAAGAAAGAAAGAAAGAAAAAGAAAATAGATTTACTTTGAGCTCAGAAGAAAAAAAGGAGCCAGGAATGGTGGCACATGCTTGTAATCCCAGTACTTGGGAGGTTGAGACAGGAGGATTACAAGTTCAAGGCCAGCCTCAGCAAGTAATGAGACTCTCATCAACCTAGTGAGATCCTATTTCAAACCAAAAATAAAATAGGGCTGAGGGTGTAGCTCAGAGGAGGAATACCTTGGGTTCAATCCCTAGTACAAGAAAGAAACAAGAAAGAAAGAAGGAAAGGAAGAAAGAAAGAAAGAGAGAGAGGAAGGAAGGAAGGAAGGAAGGAAGGAAGGAAGGAAGGAAGGAAGGAAGACCTGCTGTTACTACTTCTACTTGACTTTCTATAGGAAAACATAGATAGGGAAATATAATGATGATGATGATGATGATGATAAGTCAAAGACTAGAAATGAAGAAATAAAAATGCTATTAGTCATGAAAGAATTGGCTTTGCACATAAAAATATCCAAGTATCTACAAACTATGAGAGTTTAAAAGGGCAGCTACAGGCCAACATTCACAGCTACAGTAAAGAGCTGCTCCAGCCAGGACCAAGCACACGGTTACCACCCACTCCTCTTGCAGAACGACGGAAACCTCAAGACAGTTTGGAAAGAACAGCTCCTGAGAGTGCGCAGAGTGGCCCCAAGCAGACCTTCTGGAGGACAGTGGCCGTGGGCGGAGGCGGTTCCGGGGCGCTAGTTGTGGCCTTCCATCAGCAGCCTGACCAGGCCTGGAAAGCTGGAATCAGTGTGTCACAGCCCCAGCGGCTGGGAGTCTAAGCTCAAGCTGGGTCGCGCAGGTTCCTTCTGCAGCCGCCTTCTGTCTTCTCCCTGTGCGTTAATCCCGAGAAGGTGTGTAATATTGAAAGAGCTGGTAACTTTTCATCAGGGGCCACAGGAGCAAATGATGAATTCTCTAATCAGGGAAGATATCTGCATTTCATGATAATGTCCTCAAGAACAAAGTCAAAGCACTAACTTTTCAATATAAGAAAACATTTCCCAGAAGTACTATGCTATATGACATGCTAAATAAACTTCTTTAGACTGGGAGGAAATTATAGCAGGTGAAAGTGCAAACCTTCAAGAAACAGTGAAAATCACTTGAAATAATCAATATTCAAGGTAATATGTTGTTACTTCCCCTAATGTATGTAAAACATACATGACCACATTGTATAATGTGGTTCAAATTGTATATACATGCAATTAATATGACCTTCAAAGCAACAGAGCCAGGGAGTGGGAGGTGGTCAACAGACACACTCTCAAGGCTTTTTATACGTCTTACAGGGATTGCTACAATATTAATTCTGAAGAGACAGGAAGATTTAGTGTACTTTAATCCCAAAATGACTACTAGAAGAATTAAGATTCAGATATAGATAAGCAGCTAACAGGTGTAAAATGGAATTCTTTCATTTATTCAGATAATCCAAAAGAAGGTAGGAAAGGAGGAACAAAGGGGCAAAAGGAAAAAATATATACTGAATCCTAGCTCCGGTCATAACAATAATATTAAATATTAATATACCAAGCCCTTTAATTAGAGCCAGGCGTGGTGGTGCACACTTGTAATCCCAGCGCTTGGGAGGCTGAGACAGGAGGATTGCACAGGTTCAAAGCCAGCCTCAGCTACTTAGTGAGACCCTGTTTCTAAATAAAGTATAAAATAGGTGTGGGAGTATAGCCCGGAGGTAGAAAAGCCCCCGGGTTCCACCCCTAGTACCACCAAATAAAATAAAATAAAATAAACACTTCAATTAATTAAAAGGCAAAGATTATCAGAATGGATTTCAAAGACAAAGCCCAATGCATGCTGTCTTTATGAGTTGTACTTTAAAAATAAAGAGACAGGTTGGAAAACAGTGATCACAAAGGTTATAAGGTATAAGTAATTCCCATGAAAAGGCCAACATTGGACTGTTAATTTTAGTATACTTCCAGAGAGTTAAACAACGAGAGGCATTTCATAAAGATAAAAGAATCAACTGTTCAGAAATACATAGGAATCATAAATGTGTATGTACCTAATAACAGGGTTTAAAATAGATAGAAGCAAATTCTGACAGAATTAAAGGATGAGCAGAAAATCAAATAGCTGCAGCTGGAGATTCCAGCATCTAATGAGAGCAGTAGATCAACAGCGAGCCATGAAGAAGAAGAGCCCCAGAATAAGTAAGATCAACAGCGAGCCATGAAGATGAACCCCAGAATAAGTAGACAAACAGCACAGTAAGAGAAAATCCACATAGAATATACCTGAGAGGACTGTTTTCAAAAATACATAAAGAACTATCAAAACATGGAAATAAGGAAACAAAACCCTGGCTTAAACAACAAGCAAAAGAGCTGAACAGACATCACCAAACAAATATGGATGGCATTAAGTGTCTGAAGAGAGGCTCTACACACACCATCAAAACTGCAGATGAAAGCAAGGTGCATCAAGCACCTCCTGGAGCCGCAGAGACCCATAACACTGACAACTTCAACTGCACTAACGCAACTGAGGAGAAGGTGCCATTTTCTTGGCTTATCCATTTAGCCCTTTGAGAAAACTCTTGGTTTCGCCTGGTCTCCTAGAACATGACCGACACCAAATGTGGGTTTCCCCACACCGACCGGGTCCCAGAGCTCCAGACACCCTGGGGATCCCACAGTTCACACGGGACACCAGCCACCTTGAGTTCATGTGGACCCCAGGGGCAAGAGCTCAGCCTACAGGGTGCCCCTTAGCTGCCAAAGTGGGGTTCCATGTTGCCCCACTTCTATCTTGGCTGCCAATTGGGGATCCCGGCCCTCCTCAGGCTTGGTGGTTGCTGTGATGGCCACAGGACTCCGGACACTTGCAGTTTCTGGCTTCTTATAAGAAGGAGTGGCCAGAAGAAGAGATCACAGGGCCAGGCCCCAGGTCCCGGCATAGAGGCTGCGTCCCACAGAACTGGGCTGCGCCACCCCCCAGACACAGCTCTCTGAACCCCAGGGCCCAAAGACTCTCTGGAGGCTTTTCCCCACGTGCATGACTGCGCAGCAACTCCAGCGCCGACCCTCCCCTCCCCAGAGGGTGAGTGGGGCTGAAGCTCCAGTTTCTAGCCTTGGTTCAAATTTTGTTTTTGTCTTTTGGGGATTTTTGTTTTTTATTTGTTTGTTGTTGTTGTTGTTGTTTTGGTGGTACTGTGAATGGAACCCTTCTACCTCCGGGCTACACTCCCAGACCTATTTTATATTTTTATTTGGAAACAGGGTCTCTTAAGCCAGTGAGGCTGGCTTCAAACCTGCGCCATCCTCTTGTCTCTGCCTCCCAAGCGCGGGATTACAAGAGTGCGCCACCACGCCCAGCCAAAATTTTTTTTATGCCTAGCCCTCATCCAGGGTCCACTGAGATTCACCTCATTAGAACACAACATGCTCTCCTTCCCCAGGAAATTTCAGGGGATGCAGGAGCCCCACGGCAGGGATTGGGGACAGAGCCCAATATACCATCGCTAACTAACTTCGCAAATGGAACAATCAAGAAAAACGGTGCCTTGTCAGGCATGCAAAAGGAAACATGGAGAAAGAAAATGCCCATGTGGGGGCTCACAGAGGACGCTTAACTGACAAGTCACCATGCAGCCCGCGGCCTCCAAGCTCTACCAAGAACACTTGCAGCCCTACAGAAGATTAGCAAGAAAAACACAAAGAACATCAAACATCCTGTGCCCAGATTTGTCCTGTTTCCTTTAGGATGTGTTCTTTTCTCTCTCTCTAGTATCTATATGTGATATATGATATCATATTTTTTTCCTCCAAACTCTCTGGGAGTCAGGTTCGTAAGCCGTAGCCTCTGAGCACTGCCCGCCCTCAGCATTTCCCTGCTGAATCTTTTGGTGTGTGCTCCATAAGACCGCAGCTGCTCCCCCAAAGGACCGCAGCACGGAGATCATTCCAGGAAGCTTAGCGCCGGCACAGCGTTTTCTCCGAGCCCTTGTCTGCGTCCTGCCTCTGCCACTGACCCTGCGGCGGTCGCGCCGCAGTCTGCCCTCCAAGGCAGGGTCTACTCCAGGCTCCAGAGCTGCTCAGCTTCCTCGTCCTCCGTCTTTGATGGCACTGACAGAGTGCTCACTTTAATGATCAGAAAGAGCCGAGTCAGGACAGTGCGGCCGCTGTTCTGGCGAGGAGGTCTGCACCACCCTGCTGCAGCGGCCCCAGGTGGACAGGCCAGCGAGGGCGCTCTCCCTAAGGCAGACCCAGGCATCGGCACCCCTCCACTGTGTCTCTTCTCTCTCTCTTTGTTTTTATTGTTGTGGTGGTGGTAGTACTGTAGGCGATGGAACCCAGGAAGATTCTAACGCTGAGCTACAAACCAGCCCTATTTCATTTGTAACTTGGAAACAGGGTTCACTAAATGGCTGAGAGTCTCGTTAAATTGCTGAGGCTGGCTTCAAACCCGTGGTCCTCCTGTCCTGGCCTTCCAAGGACCTGCATGCCTGGCTTTATTTATTTATTTTGGTGGTACTGGGGTTCCTGGAAACCCTTCTACCTCCGAGCTACACTCCCAGACCTATTTTTATATTTTTATTTGGAAACAGGGTCTCTTAAGCCAGCGTGGCTGGCTTTGAACCTGCGCGGTCCTCCTGTCTCCACCTCCCAAGTGCAGGGATTACAAGCGTGTGCCACCACGCCCAGCTTCTGGCTTTATTTTTTATTTGGACACTGGGCCTGGCTAAGTTGTCGAGGCTGGCCTGGAACCTGTGATCCCCACTCTCGGGCTCCCGAGTACTGGATTACTGGTGTGCGCCACCACGCCCAGCTTCCCTAACTCTCCCCTGGAGTCTGCACATTGGTTCCTGTTACGGACCCAGCTGGGAACTGGGCCTGCAGTCAAAAGCCCCATCAGTCTCTCCTTTCTCTCCCTGTTCTGTTCTTGGTAGACCCAGTAGGAGCAAAAGGAAGTGAACTTTGTGGAGCCAAAATCCCCAGCCCAGGTTCAGACAAGGCAGCTGTCAACAGCGTCCAGTCTGACAGCGAGGTACCCTGGGATCCAAGAAAACAGAACAGATGGAGACGCCGGCTCCCTGGCTCCCAGGCCCCTTGGCGCCCATTGCGGAGGGCACTCGGGATTCAGACCAGCTCCTGGGCTAACCTGCAGGAGCCAGACACAGCCGATAGTGGACTGCTAGGTGAAAACACCCCCAAGCAGCCTTTAGGGGTCTGTAAGAACTCTGAGCCAAACTGTACTGGAGGTGAAACCCAGGGATTTCAGACATGAACACCTTCAAAGGAAAACCCAGAAGGCCAGGGCAGGATGGATAGAGGACCAAACGACTCCAATTGCAGGAACGTTCTGGAAGGTGCGTCTTCCCAAGTAGAGTTGACCCAGAGGACACTGCCTACTCCCCCATGCTGGATGCCAAAGTATTTTCTGCTCGTTCATGGTTCTTCTGATGGGAAAACCCAGACCTCTTTAAGGACGAAGCCTTGTGTTCACCCCCGCAGCACTTCAACTGCTGCCCCTCTCATTCCCCTCGTTGCTCTTCCGCACGGCTCTGCAGGCTGCTTCTGTCGAGCTGTGCTCAAGGATTCTCAATTACTTATGCAAATGCACAGCATTACCAGGGCAGAATTAGAAGAGCCGGGTTTCCCTTTTCATGTTGAGGTTGGGATAGAGTGCAGAGAACCCAGCTGTCAGCCGGCATGCCCAGCTCAGTGAGCAGAGGACCCACCAAGCTGGCTCCGCTCGAGGAGGCCGTCCCCACCCCAGGGAGGCAGAGGAACATAGAGGGCGGCCCACTCTGCCCTGCCTGGCTGTGGGGCAGAGCGAGTGGCTGGCCTGACCATGTCTCCTCGCAGGTTGGAGAGGACAAGGTTTGGGTCTGGCACGCCAGTCCCCAGGACAGGCCTGCCTGGGGCAGCAATTACTAACTCGTGTTCTAGATGTGAGTCCTGGGAACCCAGAGTCGTCAAGAGCTCCCGGGGCCACTCAGCTATGTGAGCAGCCCGGCTCTGCGGAGTGCGCACCTCACGGGTGGTGTCTGTGTGGGGCAGGGCAGGCACGGTCATGCTGACCCATCTGCCTGTTTCCTGAGCGCTGTCAGCGGCTGGCTCGCGTGGGGCACCAGGAGGCCAAAGGCCAGCGACTGGGGCTGTGTGTGCTCCTCTTGGAGACGGTAACCCGGGAGCCAGAGCTGCTGCTGTCTGCCAGAGCGAGGCAGCTTCGAGCAGACCTGCAGCTGAGGCCTGCGTGTGTGCTTGCTGGCTGACCGCAGCCCATACGCTCTCAGCCCTCGCTCAGTGAGCAGCCTGGCCCTGAGGAAGACAGGGTGGTGTGGAAACGGGGAAGGGGAGCAACCCGAACAGGAGCCTGCTCTCCCCGCTGACCTGCCACCTGCAGCGAGATGCTGCCGCCCCCAAAGCTGGGCGGGGGAGCTGGGCAGGGGCCAGTGGGAGGAACGAAGTGGAGGGACCCTGCCATTTCCCTCCAACCCCACACCAGAGGAATTTCAGCCAGAGGAGGCTCAGGTGTCCCTGGTGCCACCTGTGCCCTGGGGAGCATGGGTACTTTCTCGCAGATAAGGCGGCCTTGGAGACCAGCGGGAGGGGCCGCAGAGCCACCCTGCGGAGGGGCAGGTAGACCAGATGGTCCATACTCCCAGCCTCCCTATGTCCCTCTTGGCACTGCTCTGGGCTGACAGCAGGTGAGAGCGGAGCCTGCCCTCTGTGCCCCTGGGGTGCAGTTCTCATCCAGGAAGCTTCAGAACCAGGCTCACCAGGACTCCACCCCCAGGTCCAGTCTCGCCTGGGGGGCGACCCAACACAGTGTTTGTGACAAGCTCCTCAGGCGCCTGTGCCATGGGCGGGGCGGGGAGCTCCTCTCCAGACTGTCCTGCAGGTTGGGCAGAAGCCTCTGTTGGGCTGAGCGCTGACTCTGTGAACCCCTGACTGGGTGTGGGGGTTGTTAACACTGCCCCAGTATCTCCGAGGTATAGTCAGAGCTGTGAGCCACTGTGGTCCACACCTCCTACAGGGGCTCCTGGGGCATCTGCCTCCTCACCCAGCCCAGAAATTAAGCACCGTGCTGGTGGGGGGATTTCACTGGGAAAGGGAGAATTTAAGACCTGGCGTCTCACCAGTGTCCCAGCACTCTGAGCGCTCTCTTTCCCAGAACCCGCTCCCTGGGCTCTGGCTCCGGCTCCGCTTCGCTGCTGAGTCTGCACCGCATGAAATGCTGGCAAGCCACTTACTGCTCGGTGCTCAGTGCTGCGGCCACAGGGCAGGCGGCAGCCCCCACCCCGGCAGACACGCGGCCACGGCCACGACAGGGCAAGGCTACCCAGGAGGAGCTGCCACGCTAGCGCAGCTCTCTGCCCAGCAGCCTCTCTCCCCACACCCCACAGCTCAGGCGCCGGGTCCCCTCCCTTCCTGCTCCCCATTTCAAAGCTTAACTCATCCACCCCTCGAGGTTGTCAGAGTCAAGTAAATGAGTGGCCCGTAAGCCACACGTGGATCGATAAAGCTTTAGATGCCCACTTTCTTGGTGACACTTCTATCCCGCTAACCCGGGCACCTCAACCTTTGGCACCTGAATGGCGTGTGGCACTCTGGTACCCACAGGCCTCTCGCATTTCCGCGAGTCTTGAAAGCAAGCCACTGACTTCCCTTTGTCCCGGCTCTCTTTTCCAGAATGTCTACGAGGCAGACAGCCTCGGAAGATGGAGATGCTGTCTCCCTCCGGCACAGAGGGCAGGCATGCCGCACCTATTAGAAAAGATCGGGATGCCCCTGGCGTAGGTCCCTCTGCATAATGCCCGCTGCGCGCACGCACCTCGCGGGCCGGCCCACATCCCCCGTGGGACTCAGGACAACAAGGCTGAAGGCTGTGCCGCCCGCTCCATCACGAGTAATAAAGTCCTGTCTCGGGCCCAGGACTCGTGTTTCCTGCCAGCTTCTGAGCCAGTGGCAGAGTCAGCTTGCAAGGAGATAAAACCTCAGTCACTCCCGCTCCCAGCCCTCTCGTCGTACCCGGGCTATTGCACAGCTGTCAAAATAGTGCACTACAGCAAGACAGAAGGACGTGGTGAAACTTAACAGTATGTGAAAAGTAAGTCTAAAATTACTATATGAAGCACAATAGTTTTTGCGCGTGGTACTGGGGGTGACCCAGGGGCATTCTACCTCCAAGCTGCACTCTCAGCCTATTTTTTATTATTTATTTTGAAGCAGAGTCTCACTAGATTGCAGAGGGCCTCACTAAGTGGCTGAAGCTGTTTTCAAACCTGCGATCCTCCTGTCTCGGTCTCCCAAAGGCTGGGATTACAAGCGTGCCCACCACGCCCGGCTTGCATAATACCATTTTGATGAAGTTAGACAAGATATTCATGCACTTTTTAGTAATGTGAGTTAAAGTTTATTGAAAATGAAATCAGAGGAGCAACAAGCTGGATCTGAGGAGGATGGGCGCCTGGGGAGAGAGGCAGGGGCCTGGCACGGGCATGGGAGGAGGCAGGTCCATACAGGGAAGGAAGGCTTTTGCAAAAGTCCCACGTTTGGGTTGTGGGTTTAGAGACGCCAAGTGTACTGCCACTCTCCAAGGGCCAACGGTGCTGGTGCTGCCCACCAAGGATTGTGGTTAGTGTAGTGTACACCTGATGGTGGACAGCGGGCTGAAGATACATGGGTAAAGTGGTTAAACAAGTAAGCGAGTGGACGACGGGATAGAGAGACAGACCCGTGAACGAGGAAGGCTGACCGCAGCCTCCCGCGGAGGACCGTCCTTTCTGGAGCTGCTCCTTGCTCTTCTTTACTCTGGAAGGTGAACTGGCAGGATACGGTAGGGAGTGGACGGCAAGGCCGGGCTCCAACCCACGTGAATATCCTTCACATGAATGCCGGGGTCACGGGGTCTTACCCCATGGAGCCCAAAGACGCTGTCTGTCCCGTCTGGGTGCTGGAACTCGAGCATGTGTGTGGGTCACCTACGTGCCACTCAGTCGCGTTTCTAGGAGAGCAAGCCAGCTGGCGTGTTGGGCGACCCAAAGTCAAGGGGGACACAGCCCAGAAATACCGAGGCACCTTCCTGCCTGGTACCCTCTCCCTGAGTCAGGAGCCTGGCAGCAGCTCCAGACCTCTCAGTGCCATGCTGGGCTCTGGGTGACATTCCCGGGCACCCGTTGGCAGGGCAGGATGCTTAAGTACAGCTGTTGTACGTCTCCAGGACAGTTACATTTGCACTAGCAGCCCTGGGGAAGTGGGGAGCCGGAGGCTGCCGACCAGGCCCAGCCCTGAGGCCCAGCTCAAGGAACTGGGGGTTTCCTTCAAGCATGTTTGCTAGGGCTGAGCTGGGTCATGGACCCAGAACAAGCCTGTGCTTTTGTATTCAGTGTTCTCAGATGTTTGTGCTGATGGAGTCCCTTGGTGGCTTTCTCTGGTTGTATGAAGCCTGTGGTGGGGTTAACTCATAGCCCGGTGGGGCGGGTGGGATGAGTTGTCCATGCCCATGTCTAGGGACTTCCCAGCAGAAACTTCCAGCTACTATTGTATAAAACTGAGCAACATGAAGTGAACTTGCTCCCGGCCTCAGCCCGCGGGAGTCCTCCTGACCCCGCGTCTGTGTGACGTCCCCTCCTGACCCCGCGTCTGTGTGACGTCCCCTCCCGACCCCGCGTCTGTGTGACGTCCCCTCCTGACCCCGCGTCTGTGTGACGCCTCTTCTTCCCTCCCTACCTCTCCCCACAGGTGCCCCTCCAAAGGGATGCCAGTTCTACCTTTCCTGGTCTCCAAGCACATCTCCTAAGCTAATTTCCTAGAGAGGCAGAGCTGCCCTGAGCTGAGGAAGGTTCTCATGGCCCCAGTAAGGAAGTAGATGTGTCTTTTAAAATTAGTTAGTAGGTAATAAATTAAACACAAAAGGTGAATCTTTTAAGGCCTACACCACCCAGAGCCTCGCTGGGCCACTTGCCACTGTCTTAGCCACCCGCCCGACACTACGATAAAATAGCTGATGTTTAACATGAAAGGAAAAAAGGTTCATTCCAGCTCATGGCTCTGGAGGTTCACCTGGCCCGGTTGCTTTGGGGTCGTGGCGAGGCGGTGTCATGGCGGAGCAGGCTGGAGCCACGCCATGTACCTCGGGGCCAGGGACAAGGGAGAAGAGAGGGAGGGGCAGGGGCCACACTCCCCTCAACAGTGGCACTGCCCCTGACCCAGGGACCTCCATGATCCCAACAGCAGCGCCCTGGAGACCTCCAGCGCAGGAGCCTGTGGGGACACTCGTCCTACCCCAGCTTCCACCGTAAGCTCCGTGGCCCTGACAGGCCCCTCAGCGTGTCCCACCCTCCCGTCTGCACAAGGAGAGCTTGCAGCGGGGGCTCTGCGGTCCCTCCGGGTGCTGACGTGCTCTAATTCTCTGCTCAGCATTGCTTCCTTGGTACCAGATGCACGTTTCCGTTCCCAGGCATCTGAAAAGGGTTCCATCCCAGGAGGCTGGCCAGCGCACTTCTTTACCTCTCCGTCCACCCAGCACATGAGTGACACACACACTCTGTTGACACTCTTCCAGGCTGTTGATTCCCCTCTGGGCCTCTGGTCCGTGATACCCATCACCCTCCAGTCTGGGAGGATCCTTCAGACGGTGTCTGTGAGGTGCCCGACCTCATCAAAGGAAGAAAGTGCTAGGAGAATCCAAGGGATTAAAAATAGAAGCAAAAGCAGAAGATGTTTCAGTTCGGGGTAAAAATGTCCTGTGCAGCCCGATAAAGTGCTCACAGAGCAGCGCGCAGCAGAGCTGAAGGTGAAGGACGGGGCTCTGCGGTGGAGTGCGGTCGATTCTCGGGAAGAGCTGGCTTGGAGGCGCTGCCTTCGGGCAGCACTCTACAGTCCTGAGGCGTCTCCATTTTCCCATCACCAGGACCACCGCTGACCCCACCCCTGCTTCCTCTGCAGCAGGCCGGCGCGGCAGCAGTCCCTCTCCCCATCATCACCACCGCGAAGCCTGAGCGTCAATAGGCAGGAAAAGACGACAGCACCGAGTAGATGGATGTGGCCCTGTCAGGCCTGCTCTGGCCAAACACACAGAAGGTGGACGGGGTCACAGGTCAGCTGCTTCAGCAAGGGCACCTGTGGCCCGGGTGACGGACACAGCCGCCACAGGCAGCCCGGGAGGGGACGCCCCTCCTGGACCTGGCAAGTCTCTTGCTCCCTGGGGCTCGGGTCCGAGGGGTCGACCAGATGGCTTCACTTCCATCAGGCCTCTGTTGCTTCTGCAGCTAAAGCCTGGTCAGGTTCCACAAGAGGCCGTGACACGTGGCAGCCAAGAGCCTGCGCCTGGGGTGAGGCTGCCATGGTCCCTCTCTGTTCTGTCACTTTACTCTGCTAAGCACAGAAAAGCTGGCGGAATCGTCCCGTGCATACCCACACGCCCCAGCTACATCACGTGCATTCCTTGGCACCACAGCACCCATCCATCCCTGGAACTTCAGGCTCCGGCACAGGCCCCCGACCCCTGCCACGCTCCGGTGTGTGGTCTTGAGCAAGGTCACCTCTCTTTGCCTGTGCCTCCTCTGTAAAATACAGCTGTGAACCCAGCACCAACCCTCTGGTGAGGATCGGAAGAGTAAGCGGGGCCAGCACGCAGGCCTGGCACAGAGGGAGCGCGAGTCAGTGCCGGCTCTGGCCACGGGAAGGTCCGGCACCGAGGGTCTCGCAGTGCTGTCCAGGCCTCTTCCCAGGAAGGGCCGGAATTGACGAGCTTCATCCCACAGACAGGATGCTGGGTTAGGGGAATCTCACAAACAGCGGGGAGTCACAAGTGTGCCATCGTGCCCAAGTGCAGCCGCCGGCTGGTGTGGGCGTTTCTGGTGGCCCTTCAGGACTTGCTGGGTGGCAGGGCTCTGCTGAGAACAGGCAGGCTGCACATCCAGTGCCCACGGGACTCCAGAGGCCGTGGGCTTACAGAAGCACCTGCACCCACGGGCTCCGCCCCCCTAGGTGTCTCTCCTAGAAATGTGGCCGGTCTTACCGGGGCTCCTCAGTGTCCTCCAAGCATCCTGCTGAAGAGCTGCATACAGAAAGCCAGCCGTCCACGTGGAAAGCCAGCTCATTCTTTGCTGTGGCTGTGTCCCTTATTGAGATGTAGAATTTGCCTTTCATTATATAAACATCAGCTCCATTAAGAATGAGTAATCCTATTGAAACTTAGCAATATAATCCTCTTAAAGGGTTGCGCTTTGAGCCGTGTGGCCATGGCAGGAGTGCGCAGGGTCAGGAGTGGCCTGACTGCAGCGGTCAGTCCCCCACCGTCTGCTCTTGACCTGGTCAGCCCCCACCCATCAGCTTCCTCATCTCTCAGCTCAGCAGGTGTGTGGTGGGAAGCGTCAGCTTTTCCTCCCAGCAGCCCATGGCCAACCCACTGCCTGCCCTGGGGACCATCACATCCTCGAGCCTCAGGCCAGAATGACTGCAGTTGATAAACAGGCTCAGACGGTGCCTCGAAAGTCATGTCCACCCGGAACCCTGACGGTGGTCTTATCTGGAAAGAGGGTCTCTGTAGATGTCATCAGCTCAGGAAGAGCTCACCCTGGTGTGTCTGATGACCCGGGGAAGGTGGCCAAGCTATAGCACAGGCTGAGGCTGCAGCCACGTGTCCAGAGCCAAGGACATCAAGGCGGTAGCGGCCACGGGAGGCCGGCAGAGCCCGGGCGGGCTCTTCCGTGGAGCTTCAGGGGAGTGGGTTTCTTGCTGCAGCCTGTCAGTTCCGGGTGTGTGACCTTCAGAACTGCAGCTGAGTGAGTGTCTGATGTTTCAGGCCATCCTGTGTTGCCCCAGAGGTGTCTGTGACAGGGCCCATACTCTTTTGACAGGCCACTGGCTCCCAGGTGGAGGCAGCACCGTGGTGACTGTGGCCCAGGAGTGGGCATGCCTGGGGTGGAAGACAAAAGCTTGGGAAGCTGCTTCCTCCCTGCAGGTTGTGAGGGGACCACAGACATCCAGATGCCACTGTTCAAAAATGGCCAGGGTAAGTGTGACCTCAGGGCTGAGTGTCGTTCGCAGCGGACACCTGGCCTTCCCTGGTACTGATTCTCTTCTGTCCCTCCCTATTGAAGAGGCGTGGCCCCGAGGGGGCGCGTTCATCCTGGTCTGCAACAAAATGTACCAATAACTTTAAAAGGGCAATATTGTCCTCCCTCACATGGCCTCCTGTTTACATGCGAACGCTAAGAAATATCTGGAACTAGACGCCAACGGCCCCATTTCTTACAATCGCTAACAAAGACCCCATTAATGTCACGCTCTTTAGGAAACTGTTAATTTAAGAATAGTTTGCAGCAGGGTATGGTGGCACATGCCTGTAATCCCAGTGCTTGGGAGGCTGAGACTGGAGGATCACAGGTTCGAGGCCAGCCACAGCACCTTAGTGAAGTCCTCAGCAACTTAGACCCTGTTTCCAAGCAAAAATAAAACAAGTGTGGGGGTGTAGCTCAGAGGTATAACATGCCTAGGTTCAATCTCTAGTACCCTAGATAAATAGGGCTGGGGATGTAGCTCAGAAGTAGAATGCCCCTGGATTCAGCCCCCAGTACCTTCCGTGCACACACACACAAAGAATAATTAACAAATAAAGTGATCTATCCGTGCTCTTGAACAGAGCAGAGCCCTTGAAAAAGTCTCTCCCCAGGCTTCCCTGTGAGAGCAGGCCTTTAAGATGCTGGCCCGCCACACCCAAGCTCTGCAGCAGGAATTGCAGTCCTTTTGTGGTGGGACCATATAATGCAAGCTATGGCTTGTGGTAACCTGGAATATACATTTTCTAATGACCTACCCGTTTGGGTTGAATTAAATATTGAAAGCAAACTCCAGAAATATCTAAAAGGAAACACACCAGCAATATTGTATTGATTGCACTAGACTGTTTAATAATTGATTTGCTCACCTCGGTTTTTGAATGTCGCCGGTTATTCCCCAGCTCCAAAAGCAGCTGGGGTGGGGCTGCAGCCCGGTGTCTGCCCATGCTTCAGGCCCTGCAGCCTGCTGGCCTGGGGGGCGCTGGCCTGCCTCACCACGCGTAAGCCGAGGCCAGGGTGCTGAGCAAACCTCCCTAAAGCAGGCACAGCAGGAGGCCGCTCCCTGAGAGATGACCACCCAGGTTACCCTAAGGGAGGGAATGCGGCAAGAACAAGAACACCGGGGACCCGAGGGCGCAGGGCTGAGTTGGGTTAAGGCTGATCCTTGGCCTTGTGCTGCGGGAGGTGAGCCAGCCCCCAGGCCCTTCCTAAAGAAACGCTGGGTCTTCCCAGCGCGCTCACAAGCCCCTGGTGCTAAAATCAGCAACGCTGTCCTCATGTTGACAGCCCCCCACCCCCGGCTGGACAAGTGGCCCACACCACACACCTAGACGAACAGAACGTCACTGGAGCAGCTCAGGAACTCGAGATCAGAGCCAGAGGCCTGCTCTGGGAAACAAGCCGCCCACCAGGGCGTGATCAGCCCTGAGCTCCCGGAAGGCCTGGGAGTGTGGGAGAGGAGGCTGTCTCCTGAGGTCCGACTTAATCCTTAAACAACCCGATCACATTGCGGGCTAAGCACTAGACTAGTGAAAGGTCAGACCACGGGGCCTCGCCAAGGGGAAGCGCTCCGGTTACCCCTCGCTGGCGCTCTGTTTCCCCACGCAAAGAGACAGGCGGCAGCTTCCTGGTTCCCAGGCTGTGTGGGAAGCCGGGCTCGCTCCTGCTCAGCGGTCCTTCCCACACCGACACAGGCCCTCCAGATAGCTCCTGCCACAGGCCCACAGCAGGAGCCAGCTCCCAGCTCAGGTTTCAAAACTTCAGTGAACATTCAACAAAGAATGGGGCTGGGTGCAGCTCTCAGGTGACTTAGACAACTCCAGGACAGGGGACGGGGAGCAGGGTGCGAGCTGTGGAGGACAGTGGAGGGGCTGCTAGGACCCCAGTGCAATAGGGCGGCCGTGCCAGTGGTAACCGGGGCCAGGCCAGACCGAGAGTCTTAAAGAGGTCTCCATCTGCTTCTCCAGGCTTTGTTAGTCTCAGGTCTTACACACCGAAAATACAAATCTGGGTGCCGGGTCCCCTGTGACTTTGTGGTCATGAGGCAAGAGTACGGACTGCAGAGACCTTGGGCCGGGGACCAAGAAAGGCACATGCGTGCTTTCAAAGTAGTTCTCTGGCACGGCCCGGGAGCAGAGCGCTGGGTGAAGCCCGGGATGCAGGGACCCACGGGGGCGGCAGAGAACGCTGGGTGCTGGCCGCCCGGCCCGTGGCACCTGTTGGCTCAGAGAGCCTCTGAGGACACAGCGTGTTCTTCTGGTGCTCAGGTGTGAGCGCGACTCTGGTAACAGAAATAACACAAGCCGAGGGCACCCCGGACCTGGCCGCCTTGCTCTGTTTAGGGAAGCGTCCACTCAGCCTGAGATGGCCTGATTGCTGTGCGGGGTAGCTGAGCTGCGCCCATCCTCCGTGCCCCACCCACACTGTGAGGCCACCTGTGGGTGCCTCAGTGTCACACTCTGGTGTGTGGTGTGCTACGGAAATATTTCTTTAACTGGAAAAAGCTGCCCACAAAGCTGTCCAGAGTTAGAAAGCACCGGTAAGGGATGGTCTCCATGCCGGGCCCCAGCGGCACGTTCCAGACCCCTGGGGCTGCGACCTGGCCTCCTGACTCAGCCAGTCACCCGCCCGCCCTCCTCTGTAAGAGAAAGGGCTGGGGCTCTAACGCCCAGTTCTAGACAGACCTGGAGCATCCAGGGACGGGGCAGAGGAAAGTTCATGAACACAGAGCACGAAGCCACCGCTTCCGACAGGGTGGTGGGACGTCTGAGGACTGGCCTAGCAGAGGGAGCCCCTGACTTCACTGCGATCTGGCTGGAGAGGTCTCGGAGGAGACTCCGTGACGGACAGAAAAGAGACGCTGCTCAGCGTCTCACACTGAGCCCTGGCTCCGGGCTCAGCCTCGGTGAAGCCAGGCCGGCCGCCTGCTCTCTCCATGCAATGGCTTTCCTTTCCTCTGGCTCTGCCGTCCTGCCCGCCCATCACGCTGTGGCCAGTCGAGCGCCCCGCATGTCCATGATGTCAAGAGGCTTGGAGCTCTGCAGTGGGCAAGACTGAGTGTGAGAACACCTCCATGCTGTGCCCGCAGCCTCTACACAAACCTCTGGGCCAAAGCAAATCTTACGCCCGTTGAGCAACTGCAAGGCTTTTCCAGGAGAGCTTTGAAAGTCAAGGACCAATTCAAGGTAGAACTACAATAACAACTCCCCAAAGTGGTTCTGGTGAGCCTGAAGCCCTTTGGAAGGGCACTGTGTCTCAGAAGCAGGGTCTCACATCGGAGGGCCTGCGCGTTAACTTCCCCCTTTCACAGAAGGTCAAAACCCAGGGAGACAGGGGACCCGCTCAAGCGTACCCTATAAACCAGACTTGGGAGGCAGAGGCGGGTGTTTGGACGACAAGGCCTGGCTTACCACAAACCCTGAGCCCCTGAGAGCTCAGTGTTGACACACCCAGGGCTCTCCAGAAGACGGAGCAAGCTGCCGCCACTCCACTTGTGACAATCTTGATTTTAGCACTCGTCAAGCAGGTAGGTTTCCTGAAGGGGATTTAGAAGAACAATAACTGGCATTTTGCCCCCGAAACCTTACGGGAACTCCACTCTTAAGGCGTCAGCCTTGGAAGTTTGTTATCACGCAGCCTCTTCCATTGCAAAGTCTTTACAAGGTGCAGAAAAAAAGCTGGGCTTTTATGGGAAGAGAATCAGAAAGGCAAAATTGAATGTGAAGACGGCTGCAAAGCGCCCTCCTTGAGGCTCACGTCTCACTCATGAATAGACTTCATCAACCTTAGACAACAAAGAAATCTGTACTCTGAGTGGAAATGCTAGAGAAACTAACTTAACTGCTCTCACTTTCACCAGCTTTATGAGTAATGCATCAAGTACCATGCAACATGCTCATCACGTTTGGCTTAGAGAATGACACAGTAAATTTAGCGAAATAGAAAGGAAAAGAGGAGCTGGATCATTCAAGTACTCAAGATCTACGGCAACAACAAAGTATAAGCAGTTCAAGTAAACTGACCAAGGGAAATTTCTCTTAGCCATTTAATATGGGTGCCGTTTATGTACACTTTTGTTCAGTCAAATCGGTTGCTGTGTATGGATGCTTATTATTCTCAGTCTATCAACAAAAAAGTGCTATATTGTCCAAGTTGGTCTTAAATTCCTGGACCCAAGTGGTCTTTCTGTTTCAGTGTCCTGATTATCTGGGACTACAGACACATGCTACATCTAGGTTAATATTGTTGTTTTTTTTTTTTTTTTTTTTTTTTTTTTTTTGCGGGTCTGGGGATGAAACCCGGGGCATTTGACCTCCGAGCTACACCCCCTGCCCTATTTTTTATTCTTTATTTTGAAACTGGGTCTCCCTGAGTTGCAGAGGGCCTAAGTAGCTGAGGCTGTCCATGAACCACGATCCTCCGGTCTCAGCCTCCTGAATGCTGGGATTACAAGTGTGTGCCACCACGCCCGGCTTTAGATATTGTTAATATAACAATCATTCCTAATTTGACATATAGACCCAACACAGTCTTAGTCAATAATCTCAGATGACTTCTTTGCGAATGCTGAAAAACTAATCCTCAAGTCCATATGGAAAATTAAGAATAACCAAAGCAGCTTTGAAAAAAGAAGAAAACCTGAGGGCTTATACCTCTCAATATCTAAGCTACTCGGAAGATACAGTGACCAAGACTGTGGCACTGGCATGCACACAGACAGCTACAGTAACAGGACTGAGAGCTCAGAAGTGGAGCTTCACATTTCCAACCCGCTGTTCTGCTGAGACTTCATCCGCAGATAAGTGGATGCACAAGCCTCCCTGTGGGAGCCTTCGAGGCTTCCCCTGGACTGGTGTCTCTGACTCAGCTGACTGTCCTTCGCCCAGAGCCAACAAGGTTTGGGGTTATGGAAAGTTCAAAGAGGTCTGAGAGAAGATCAGGCGGTGATGGCACGAGGGTACTGATTGATCTACCTGTAATATGTGTTTTGTATTGGTCTTTATTGTATTCTGGTGGTGGTAGCACGAGAATGTTGATTGACCTGTAGCTGTATAGAAATACCTCTGGAAAAACAAACCCGTCGGCGGCGTCGGCGCAATAAAGACGAGATTGACCCAGGCGTAGTCGTCGACCCGTAGGAAATACTGACCCAGGAACAGGGGTCGGCCAGTAGAGATAATAGGCTGGTGGCTCCCCCATGTTAGAATTAAAAATTCTTCATCCTCACGCCTCTCTTCAGAACCCGTGCTTTTGCTGGCTGGCTCCGGCACTTCACTCAAAAAATAAATGCACTACAATATCTATGATACCTATTACTAAGAAATTAAATAAATAATAGCTAGGCAATAACACCCAATGCACATGTTTGTAAAAGAATAATTAGATCTAGAGATAGAAGAAAGTTGTACAAGATCTTTCATTAAGGAAAGGATAAGTTACAGAATATTATGTAGACAGAAAGCGTGAACACATGCGCACACACGCGCGCGCGCACACACACACGCACACGCACACACACACACACACGCCCCAGGAGAGTGAGCCTAGAGACTTGGAGAAGCAAGTAACGGAGACGAGGACTTGCAGCTTTCACTTTATGCTTCTCTATATTATTTTCTATTTTAAAAACATGAGTGTAACCGGGCGTGGTGGCGCACGCTTGTGATCCCCGCACTTGGGAGGCTGAGGCAGGAGGATCGCACAGGTTCCAAGCCAGCCTCAGCTACTGAGTGAGGCTCTCAGCAGCTTAGTGAGACCCTGTTTCCAAATAAAGTATAAAATAGGTCTGGGAGTGTAGCCCAGAGGTAGAAGCCCCTGGGTTCCACTCCAGTACCACAAAAAAATAATAATAAATAAAAACTATGAGTGTATCTTAAAATGCCAAACTAGTAGATAAATATGTTTTGACATTTCTCCTCGAAAACAACACCATTAAGATGTGCTCTTCCAGCCCACCTAGCAGGGGAGGCGTGGAGAGCACAGAGTTCGGTTTCTAGGGCTGGGGTGAAGCTGGGTTGTCCGAGCGGAGGGAGGGCCTGCAGCCTGCTCCCCGGCCAGGCCTGTCCGGGCCGCACCTGTCAACCGTGGATGGTGACCCCTGCGGAGGGAACTAGGCTCCCTAGACTGAGCATAGGCGGGGCATGGTCAGGTGCAGCCACGTCTCAAGGGGGACCTCGCCCTCTCACCTTCTCTGCCTTTGATAACCTCCACACCCAGGTTCAATGGTTCCACCATACATGTTATTTGCTGGCTCATCACAATAAGGGCATGAGTCCCTGGACCTCTGAGCTCTCCTCTATCTAGCATAGGAGAAGGGCACTTAGGGCCAGGTTACCTCCATCCTGACTCTAAAATGTCTTGACACATCTGAAATGCGGGGTCGCGGGTGGCCTCTTCGCAGCGTGGACGAGCCCACGATGGTGGAGCCAGGTTCCAGCATGGTGGGTGTGAGCCATCTGACCATTGCCCTGGGATCTTCCGAGAGGCCTGTGGGAAGGAGGACCCTGCCCTTGCCCGAGTCCAGACCCGGGGAGGGAGAGTGGGTCCTGGCTGGCTCTGAGCAGGTGCCTCAGGCCGAGCTGGCCTTGTGGACACCAGCAGCCGGCCGTGGGTGAGCCGGCGCCCTGCACGCTGCTGCTCACAGTTGTTGAGGAACTGGCCGGCAGCTGGGCTCTGCCGGGGCTCCACGGTGGGCAGCAGTGCGGCTGCGCAGTGACGTTTCTTCAGGACCCCAGCGTCCCAGGACTCCTCACTGGCCACGGCTCAGAGTGTGCAGAGCACTCGGAAGGCTAGCCAACGGCAGCCCCGGCCGTGGCCGAGCGGTCCCGCTACTCACGCTGCGCCGCGCGCTTCTATTCTCCCCTTCTTTCTGTCCCGGCTTTGGGAAGAGGCTGGGCTTGGGCAAAACAGATTCTCTCAGTGTCAGCCCTCCTTTTATCTGACAGGATAAATTGCTTTTGTTATTTCCTGCCTTCTCATTCTTTAATCATTTTCTCAATATCAGAGAAATATACTTTTTTTTTTACTATGATGAAGGAAAGAGGAGCCCCAAAGGTCCATAATAAAGGCCTGCAATGAGCAGCTGGGCCGGGCTCTGCCATCTGTGGAGGAGCGGCCAGGGCTGCGGGCGGCACCGGCCCAGCTGTGCACCAGGCTTACCTTCAGGCTCTCCAGGGACAAACGGAGGGTTTCGTTAATATGGAGGAGGTACAGCCAAGCGGAGCAGCCTCCCTGTAAGTGGAGACCAAGCGTAACCCAGTGGGTTTCTACGCTGAGACTTTGAGTTGCATCAACTGTGGTCGTGGAAGCCGCGACCGGGAGGGAAACGCCTGGTCCATGCTCGGCCTTCTCCTGTCTAAGCAGCACTGTTGGAGATCTCTAGCAACTTGGAACTGAGGCCGATCCCAGCCTGCTGCTAATCAGAATCGCTTAGACACTTATGGCCGTTCTCCCTGCACACACCAACATTCTGTTTTCGGACACCATTATCAAGCCCTTTATGGGTACAGATAAATACTTCCTAGTCTCCTTCCTGGACGTCCCTCACAACACTGCTGACTTATGCCAGTACTCCCTGGACAAGAGGAAGCTTAGGATCCAGAGCCGCGTGGCCAGAGCCAGCTGGAGACGGGAGAGGATGCAAGCCCTCCAGACCCTGCCCCGACTCGGGGAAGCGCGGCCTCACGCCCCGCCACCGTCTCCTCCATCGCCGGCCCGGCAGGGAAGGTGGGGAGCAGGAAAGACCCCGACCTCTAGGTACTTGCGGCCTGTGCAACCTGGACGAACACAGGCCCAGAGGCCTCCAAGCCAGCCTCCTCTCGGATGAACCGTGAAGAGAACCAACTGGAATGTCTGGCAGGGCTGTTTGAAGCTGTGGTAAGAAAGAACGCAGGGTGCACTGGGAACAGACGAGCCGGGCTGGCTGCCTTCAGAGTTTCATCTGGAAAATAGGGCAATAGTTCTACACTGCGTCAACTCCAGGAAAAACGTAAGTAGGCTTAGTGACAGCATTTGCCTGAAATCGAGCGAAGGCAGTCTACACTAGTGACAGCACATCGTCCTCAAAAAGACTCGGGACTGCCAGGCACGGCGTGCACACCTGTAATCCCAGTACTTGGGAGGCAGAAACAGGAGAATCACAGGTTCAAGGACAGCCTCAGGAACCTAGCAAGACCCTGTTTCAAAATAAAAAATAAAATAGGGATGGGGGTTTAGCTTGGAGGTAAAATACCCCTGGGTTCAGACTCTGGTACCACAATTAAAAAAAAAGACCCAAGTCCATTAATGTCTGAGAAACAACTGGTTCGCCCAGACTGTGCGTCTTTCCATGAAGAACTTGACTCCATTGCTGTGGAATTCCCCCAGGGAAGAGCGCTCACCCTGCCTGCTGGCATATTTTTGCCAAGTTCCCCTCCCACCACACCCCTGGGACAACTTGAGGGGACAACTTGCAGTTGCCAACTGCAGTGCCTCCGTGCACCCTCCGGCCATACTTCTGGTGTTGGGGTCAGGTACCTTGCAGGCCCTGCGGGCTCCAGATCGCCTCAAGGGGCGAGGCCTCCTGCCCACTGCGTTCGGGCCCTCAGAGCAGTAAGTGCTTCCTGGAATGTGTACCAGCAGGCCCAGACTCGGGCAAAACCGATCAGAGTGCGATTCGAGTCCTGGGCTCCTGTGTGAAGGTTTAATTTCACATCTTAAATATTTCACAGCACTGACAAGCAACTAAGACGGCTACGTTTGCCAATGCCAGTGTTTTCTGCTTAGTTTATTTTCAAATTTTGAAACTACACAGTTTAAAAAGATAAGCTCTCTGGGCTTTCTTCTCTAATTAGTGGTTTCCTCAGGTGGTTTCCTTAGAGAGCTGCTTGGAGCTGGTTGTAACAGAGAAGTAAAGTGGGAATTTCACAGTTGAAGACTTGGCAGGAGGGGGAGGTGAGAAGAAGGAAGGAAAGAGAAAAGAGGAGAGAGAGGAGGGGGGAAGGAGGGAGGAGTCTAGCTACAGTGTTTTATACTGTATAAATATATGAGCTGGGCGTAGTGGTGAACACTTGTAATCCCAGCATTGGGAGTACTTAGTGAGGCCCTCTGCAACTCAGTGAGACCCTGCTTCAAAGTAAAGAGGGGGAAAAATAGGGTTGAGGGTGTAACTCAGAGGTAGAATGCCCCAGGGCTCCATCCCCAGTACCCCAAAAAATAAATAAATAAAAATAAATCAACAGCTGGGTGTAGTGGCGCATGCTTGTAATCCCCATACTTGGGAGGCGGAGACAGGTCCGCGCTGGCTTAGGAGACCCTGTTTCCACATAAAAATACAAAAAGTAGATCTGGGAGTGTAGCCCGGAAATAGAAAGGTTTCCAGGAACCCCAGTACCACCAAAAAAAAAATAAATAAAAATAAATAATGTTTATATTCCCCTCATAGGTAACCGAAGGATGAAGGAGGCATCAAGACCCCACGCAGGACAAGATTCCCCCACGAGACAACATGCTCTATACTTGGAAGCAAGAGAGAATGTTATGAGTTGCGCTTGTGTGCCGCTTGCCTAAAGGCGACCGCAGACAGGTGATGGGAGCACGGGCACGGAGCTGAGTTCCCACCTGCCCCTTGAGCCCCGGCCTCCCTGGCAATGCTGGTGAGGTCCAGGCGGCTCTGTCGGCCAACATTTCTCCGTCTCAGTGTTATGGTATTTGGAACCAGAAGCTCTGTGGTCCTGGGCTCCTGTGCAACCTGGGAGTCAGCTAGCAAACTGCTCCAACGCCATCCCAGGGGGGCCACGTGTCCCTCAGGGGCAAAATCAGACCCAGTTGAGAATCATGGGTGTGTGCTGCATGTCGTGGTCCTTGGGTCTCCGGTGCATGTAGTGATATCTGGAAAGGAGCTGGGGGCTTAGTTTAGCTTCTTAGGGGAGGGGAAGATATTGGCACCTCGAGATCATGAGAGCTGTTTTCATTACTTCAAGAAAATCGGCCAAGGGAAAATGCTTATTTTTTCTTCCTTCATTTCAATTAAGATTGCCATTTGTCTTGTGTATGAGCTTAGCCAACATTAGTCACCAGTACACCGGTTTAGCTTTTAAAATCTTCCCAGTCAACCGAGGCAAGGTCTGAAGCAGCCTCGGCATCATAGGTATCAACTGGAGGCTGAAAGTCATAAGACACCCAGAACTAGGTTTAATCAGAACATGATAACGAAGATTAAAATGTGATGTGGGGTTCCTTGAGGAACTCTTAGAACAAGTTATCATAGCAAATCAGATAGCAGTACCAAAAAAAAAAAAAAAACAGCCAACTAGAGCAAATAACCACGAGCCTATGTACACACATGAAATTGATTCAAATTTATTCTTAAATGCATGAATGACTTGTCAGGCTTAAATACCTAGAGTGTCTGTTTAATAATTTAAATAGTGTCAATAATATCTTCCCCTCCCCTAAGAAGCTAAATTAAGCCCCCAGCTTCTTTTCAGATCATCACTAAACTGACACTCTACTTTTTGTACTCTAAAACTAAACAGGCGTGCTTATTGTTGTCTTAAATTATTAGAGGAGAACAGCTGTGTGCCAGCCGGTGCTTTACATGGAGGTTGGTGTCTTGTGTTTCCCTAATTTTATGCTGCTTTTAAATTCTGAGCACAGCCGGGCGTGGTGGGCACGCTTGTATCGCACAGGTTCGAAGCCAGCTTCAGCTACTGAGTGTAACTCCCAGCAACATAGTGAGACGCTGTTTCCAAATAAATTATAAAATAGGGCTGGGGGTGTATCCCAGAGGTAGAAAGCCCCTGGGTTCCACCCCCCCCCCCGGTACCACACAAAAAATTAAATTCTGAGCACAATTAATACTTAAACATATTTTCTTTTAAGTGCATTCAAAAACAACTTATTGCAAATTTACTTTATAAGTTAAGTAGCGTGTGTGCGACCTTGCAGCCACAGCAGTTCCACCTTAAAGAAGCTGCTGAACTAGTGTTTGCAAACTGTCGTCCACGTGCTAGGTGTTCCTGACAGCCACCCTCACGCATTATCATAGGAGGAAACTGAGGCTTGGCAAAGAGGAATTTTCCTTCAAAATCTACAGACAACAAACTGGTGTGACAAGGTATTTTTGGCTCCCAGGCTCGAGCAGCAGGAACCCGACCAGCAGCCTGTGTGCCAGTATTGGGAAGAGGCATCAAATGTATTAAGGTGCTATTATTGGAAAATTGCTTTGGTAATTTCCAAAATGTAAAATCTAGTCAGAGCTTAGATGCTGTGCAGGCACTCAGACAGGGAGGGGGCTGCCGCGATTACGATGCAGAGTTCCTCTCTGTCTTTGCCCTTCATTCTAATCACTAACCTATAGTAAAAGCCTTAGAGTCAACTGAAGCCACTAGCCCTAAAATCACAAAAGAGGCAGCCGGTGCCTCTGTTTACCTCCTCTCCTCTGGGATCCGGCTTGGGCATAGGAAAGGTAAACGTTGTGTGCGGCTTCAAAGCACCCTAGTTGATGAGCAACCAATACTGCCCAATACAATAGACCCGAGGGCCAGGTAGATTCTTGACCCTTACACTAAGGAAGTGCGCTGTCTGGAGACAAAGAGGCACCACCTGGCTAAGGAATAAGTAACTAGCCCATTGCCTTGGTAACGCTGATGAGAATGATACCAATACAAAATCTATTTAAGGGCTGGAGTCCCCAAAAGGGGCCGGAGTTCCATTTTCGGGCTCCCCAGCATGCGGGTCAGCATGCTGCTTTTTCTCTTCTCTATTTCCTACTGATCTATTTCCTACTAATTTTGTAATAAAGGTTTGTTAAAACTGCACTGAGCTGCCCGTTAATTTTTCTATTCAACCAACCTTAGTTGAATAAGAACAAGAGCCCCACCATTTCAAACCGTAACAACCTGAAGCCTGCCTGGGGTGGACCTCGGCTTGAACAGAGACAGAGCGGGGGCATCAGATGGGCCAAGAACAGGGAACACGTAAGTGGCCAGACGACACAGGACACACTGGAGGCGCAGCCCGAGCAGGACGGGCCTGCCGATCCCGGCCCTCCGATCCGGAGGCTGGTGGGGCCGGGGCTCCATCCCAAGAGCAGGGTTGGCCCGCAGCCTGGGGAGAGCCCTTCTGCAGCAGACCTCTGCTATAGGGAAAAGAGCTGAGGGCAGAAGCCCAGCCCAGCAGGACAGAGAGCAAAGGGAGGAGCAGGCAGGAGGAGAGACAGGCTGAGCTCAAAACCCCTGCTCGGCATGGCTTCGTCCTTCCACACCGTGAGAACAACAGAAGGAGCCGGAGATTGGCCCACGAAGGAAACCGATGAAATGGCCATTCCTAGAAAACCAGAAACTTCTAAAGCCACTGAAGAAGAAATAGAAAAGCTGCATAGACTAGAACAAATAGACATTTAATTAGTGATTGAAACTTTTCTACAAAGAAAATTCCAGGCTCAGTTGCCTTCACTGGTGAATTCCATAAAACATTTAAAGCATTTAATACCTTCACCAATGCTTCCAAATGAAGAAAGAAGAGAGAGGGAGAAGAAGTAGAAAGAAGAGGAGAGGGGTGAGGAGGAGGAGGAGGAGGAGGAGGAGGACAACGCTTCCTAATTCATTCTATAAAATCAATCTTGCCCTGACCCCAAAATCAGGTCAAGACTTGTGCACAAAGGAAAATCATAAGATATATATCTTCATGAATCTAAATGAAAAACCACCCACAAATTACTAGCAAACCAAATCCAGAAAATATAAAAAGGATTATCTGACTATGAGCAAGTAGGACTTATCTCAAGCATGCACGTATGGTTCAACATTCAAAAATCAGTGCAAACCAGACATGGCAGCACACACCTATAATCCCAGGACTCAGGAGGCTGAGATGAGACAGAAAGATCAGGCTCGAGGACAGCCTCTGCAAATTAGTGAGACCTTGTTTCAGAATAAAATATAAAAAGGACTTGGGACGTAGGTCAAAGACAAAACACCCCTGGGTCCAATCCTCAGTACCCCCCCCAGCAAAAAACTCAATGTAATACATCCCTTTCATAGAATAAAAAAACAACACAGCTGGCCAGGCATGGTGGTGGTGGTGCACGCTTGTAATCCCTGCACTTGGGAGGCTGAGAAAGAAGGATCGCACGGGTTTGAAGCCAGCCTCAGCTACTTAGTGAGGCTCTCAGCAACTTAGTGAGACCCTGTTTCCAAATAAAATATAAAATAGGTCTGGGAGTATAGCCCAGAGGTAGAAAGCCCCTGGGTTTCACCCCCAGTACCACAAAAAAAAAAAAGCAAAATAAAGCCACAGTCATCTTAATAGGCACAGAGAACGCATTTGACAAAGAGCTTTTCATGATAAATAGACCCTTGAACTTGGAACAGAAGGGAACCCCAAGCCTAGGGAGGCCACAGTCAACATCTTACATGCTGGTGGAGGCTGAGCGCTCTCCTCAAAGTCGGAGCAGGAGGACCCTGGTCTTGATCCTGCCCAGGGCTTGGTGGAGGGTTTACCTACAGCGCAGGAGGAGCTGAGCATGCGCAGGCGCGGGGGGGAGGGGGGGGGACGTGAGGGTGGGTTCAGCCCAGGTGCTTACCAGCTCCGCCGCTCAGCATTTAGACTTCATAATATAAAACAGGGAAAACTTCCACACTGTCAGTTATTTCCTGGGATCTTTATGAGTTCATCAAGTTTAGCCATTTATGTGAATTTCTTTGGCTTATGATCTTTTTTTTTACCTTTTTGTTTGTTTGGTGCTGGGGATTGAACCCAGGGGCATTCTACCTCCAAATGACATCTCCCCAGCTTGATTTTTTTAAACAGGGTCTCATTAGGTTGATGAGCGTCTCATTGCTTCGTGAGGCTGTCCTCAAATCTGTGATTCTCCCATCTTAGCCTCCCAAGTATTGGGGTTACAAGCGTGCTATGATTTTTACTTCCCTATACTCTGTGGGGTTCATCTTCTTTCTCACTTCAGGTCTTTATAAAAGTAGAATTACAACTGTCTTTAGTTCTTTTAATATTACAGTATAATTTTGTATTTATATATTTGTTTTTAAAGTGGCCCCCCTTACCAAAGGAGCCGTACAGAGACTGAATGGAGACAAAGTCATCCTCATTTGTTTCATTTATTTTATGAAATGGCTTGGAATTTAAGAAATCCTTATTGACTGCTTTGTCTGTAAGATAGTGAATTTGCCAGGAAAAAAAATCCCACTGTCATTATTTGAGCAACAAGAGCTTAAAAATGCTTCATAACTAATGCATGTGGTTCTTAACACAGGCCGCCGCGCTTCGCCAGCCGCCGCTTGTCAATAATGCATTGGTAATTGTTTGTGCCCCACACGGGTGGCACGGCAGGAGGAGACGCGCACTGCGTCTCACGCGGCCCAGCTCGCCACCCAGCGTGCACGCCAGGAGCCCGCTGGCCAGCGGGTGAGTCGACCTAGCTGCAGGTGAGCGTAGCAAGACCCAGCAGAACACTGGACTCTCATTAGGCCCCAGAGCCCGCAGGTGGGCAGCCCGGCAGGAAGCCAGCCTGCCCCACCTCCCGATGGGCTGTGCAGCGAGGCCCAGCAGGCGCGGAGGAGCAGAGGCTCCGGACCCGCCACTTCACGCTCCACTCACATCCTCCAGGCCAGAGTCCAGGCCCGTGCCACCGGCCGCTATGCACTTGAAAGTAGTCATTCCAGTGTGCTCTGTAGAGCCCTTTCACAGCCAAGCAAAAATCCCAGCGACTTGAGAGGCTGGGGCAAGAGACCTGTGAGTTCAAGGCCAGCCTCAGCAACTTAGCAGGACCCTCTCTGAAAATGAAACAATAAGGCCGGACATGGTGGTGCACACCTATAATCCCAGTACTTGGGAGGCTGAGACAGGTGGATCACAGGTTTGAGGCCAGCCTCAGCAACTTAGCGAGACTGTTTCAAAATTTAGAAAGATAAAATAAAAAGGGCTGGGGTATAGTTTAGAGGTAGAATGCCTCTGGGTTCCAAAATATAGAAATAAAAAGGACTAGGGGTATAACTCCATGGTAGAGTGTTTACCCACCGTGTGCCAGGCCCTGGGTTCAATTCCCAGCACTACAAGAAAGAAAGAAGCTTTTCAGTGCAGAAGAAAGGGGAGAGTGGAGAGGAGGACAGGAGAAGCAGCTCGCAACCGCAGCCAGCCCACGGCCCGTGGCCATGCCTGTGGAGAGGCTCTGCAGAGGGCCCGGGGCCAGACGCCAAGGACAGCTAAGGTTTGGAGCCGGCAGCAGCGCAGAGGAAGGGTGCAGTCAAAACCAGCCCTCCATCACACAAATGTAGACTGCACGGCTCCTGTGTCCGAAAGACCAAGGGACGTGGAGGGGCCATTGTCCCAGCCGCAGGTGCAGGCCTGGACCTGCCAGCCAGGAGCTGACCGCAGGTGAGGCTGACCTCAGACCCAACCCTCCAAGGCTGTTGGGCGAATAAAGACCACAGAGATGCAGCAGCGAAAGACATGGTGGGATGAGAGAAAGGGTGCTCGACGAGGACTCGCATGGCTACTGTGTTCCAGACGTCCCAACCCTGTGCGGCAGGACCTCGCAGCGGCCTGCATGTGCAGATGAGGCAGAACCGCTGGCTCCCGAGCCCGGCCTTCAGACGCAAGTCTGAATTCAGCCACGCTCCATCACTGTGCTGCAGAACATCTCTCAGGGGCCACCGGCAGAACCCACAGTGGGACTGCAGGTGTTAATGCTACTGCCCGGCGGGAACCTGTTGGTGTGCTGCCCCTCTCGTCCCAGTCGAGACGGCCTGTGAGAGCATGCACACCCGGCACAGCAGCAACCAGGGCTAGGGTGGTCCAGAGCACCATCACCACGCTGCATTGACCCGTCTCCAGGTGTCCTGCCCACTGTGGACCTGTGCGCGCTGCATGGGGCCAGCAGAACCAAGAAGATGGACCCACCGAGGCTCTTGGTTACAGCAACAGACACAAACCCCTCAATCCTAAGAGACAAAGCGAATTACCTAGAAGTTCACGGGGGCTGGTGGAATTGGAGGGGGCTGGAAGGCCCAGACTAGACAGTGGGCTTTGGAAGGTCACCAGGACAGGCTGGAGACCCGGGACCACAGGGGCATCCCACGGGCAGGTGAGCCACTCCCTCTGTGTTAGGGTCACTGTCCAGGAACACAAGCCACAGCTCTGGTCAGACTTGGCCCCAGGCTGAGAGCAGGAGGAGCCTCTCGGTCCAGTGTTGCTGGTTGCACATCACAGTCCCCACCGCCCCGGGGGAGAGGAAGGGTGGAGCACAGAGGAGGCTGGAGCGGGGGACTCCCGAAGGAGGTCAGGTGAGGCTGACTGGGGAGGGCACGAAGCGACGGGACTGTGCTCCCGATTGGGGGTGCCTCGCAGGGAAGGCCTTGGGAGGCCCGGCAGGTGTGAGGGAAGCCGAGGCAGGGCCAAGGTGGAAGGCCACCAGGCAGGTCCATCTGCGCGGCTCACCTGTGCTATCATCAGCCAGGTGCTGCCTGCAAGACGAAGGTGACGGCCCTTCACAGGAGTGCACACAGGCAGGGCCATGAGGTCTGGCGTCATGGTGTCCTGAAGGGCAGAGGGCACGTGTTGATGTTCAGAGTCAATGCAGTTAGGTCACGAGGGCTGTGGTCTCCTCGGGATAAATGCACGGTAGTGGGTCCCCTGGGTGGTAACCTGGGCAGGCGGGTGCTCCTGGAGGGTGGGTCCCTGTGCCTCTCAATCCCCTTGCTTGGTGGCCTCCAGCCTCCATGATGACCCCCGTGCTCTCCCTCTACTTCTCCTGCCACGCTGAGCTCTACAGACCCTGGTCTCACAGGGACCGAACCCCAAGACCCCAGCAGACTGTGAGCAAATCAGCCTTCCTTCCGTGAAGTTGCGTGGGCCTCTGCTTTGGACTACGGCAGTGAGAAGACACCGAGCCAGGGCACCTGCCTTTGTCTCTGTTGCTTCGCAGCAGATGATCATGAGTGCGGGTGCTTACAACCCGCACATTCACCATTCCCTGCTCCTGGGGCTCGGCGTCAGTGCTCCGGACTCACGAGGCCAAGGCGCTGACGGGCTGCGGCCTCAGCTGAGGTGCAGGGCGGCCTTCCGACTCACGGTGCCGGCGGACTCAGTGCCCTGCCCTGTGCAGCTAGGGTCCTACTTTCTTGCTGTTACATCCTGGGGGCTCTGCTGCAGAGGCCCCCCACTGTTCCCTGTATGTGGCCCGTCTGCAGCATGGCAGAGAGCTCCTTCGAGGCTCCCTCAAAGTCAACTGACCAGGGATCTTAATTACATCTCACAAATGCTCCACCTCAGCAACATAATGTAGCCAATCACAGGAGACATGTCCCTCCATGGTCACACTCTGCTCTCCCCAGAGGGAAGGGACCACAGACAGCAGGGTGAGACCCTGGGAGCACCTCAGAATTCCACCTCACAACACACAAGCAAGGTAACTGACAAAGGGAGCCTTACAGCGCTGGGTCCCAGAGGCCAGGCAAGGTTTGCTCAACGAGCCGCGGAAAGAATGTTCCAGAGAAATAGCAATGTTGCTGAAGAAAGGAAATCTGGCCCCATCAGACTCTGAGGATGAAACCTAGAATGAGCAGTGCGGGTCGCACACTATAAAAAGCAGCCAGGTCCAATTAACATTTCGTTGTTGACATAGCAAATTTAGAAACAGGATCAGATATTTTAGTAAAATTCAGAAGAGTAAAATTAGTCCATAATTGTGTTATAACAAACAATACAGTTTAAAAATAGGCCTTAAAAGGGGCCATTTCCCTCCCTCAGTCTCCAAAGCCACGGCGCCGTTGAGATTTGGTTACCTGGGCAGTGGCACTGGTTCTTGTAAAGCAGGCACGGAGATCAACAGGCAGTCCCTCCTCTTGTCTCCTCAGTCCCCGCAGCCCTTACCTGATAGTGTCATGAGCGGCCCATGCCCCAGCCCTGCCTGCTGGCCATCTCTGTTCACCCCGTACCAACCATCTGCCTGCTTCCTCTGGGTCTTACCTGTCTTCACACAGTTTTCAAATCCTCAAGAACGAACCTATTTCTTTTTCCCTTCTTAGTGTCCATGGATTCTGAACCATGGGCACTCAGAGCTCTCACGTGGCAGGGCGCTCAAGAAGCACCTATGGACCAAGCACCTGTGTCTGCTGTGCCCACCTGTGAAGAAGTGGGATGCTGGCAGTGTGGTGCACGGAGGCATGCCGTCAGACACCGTGAGCTGACTGTCTTCAGAGACACCTGCCTGCACGTTTAGTTTCTGTGGCTGGAAACATCCCCCAACAGTGGGAGAGAACTGGTGTTTGGAGGCCTTTGCAGTTGGGAATCAGTGTGCCTGCCAAGTTATTATTATTAACGACACTTGAATGGATACATGGGGCTTGTGCCTGCATTTGATGGCATTTTAATTGAGTTTCTAATTTCACCATTCGGGGCAAAAGAATGTATTTTTATATTCCAATCCTGAAGTCAGAAGGTTCTGGAGAACAGCAGGGTGTGCTTGAACATCCAGGCTCCGTCTGCGGTGTCTGCAGAGGCGCTCCTTTCCTTCAGACTTCCAGAACACAGCCCCACCCCCATGTAGACTGTGCCACACTCTTCTAGTCTGCCTGCCTGCCTGCCTGCCTGCCTGCCTGCCTGCCTGCCTGCCTGTCCCTCTCTCTGGAATGAAGCCCCAGGGCCTCATGCGTGCCATGTTAGTCCCAACATCGAACACGGGGACTAACAAACTTGGGGAGCCCCTCCACTCACCACTCAGACTCAGGAACAGGGGTCCTGTTGCCGTTGTTGTTGTTGTGCTGTAGATTGAGCCCAGGGGCATCCTACCTCCAAACCAAACCTCCTGCCCTTTTCATTTGGAAATCAGGCCTTTGTAGGTTGCAGAGAATCTCACTAAGTTTCTGAGGCTGGTCTTGAACCTGCAATCCTTCTGTCTCAGCCTCCCAAATACTGAGATTATAGGCATGCTAGTTGAGATTTTTTTTTCTTGTGTCCTGGGAATAGAACCCAGGGGCATTCTACCTCTGAGCTATATCCCCAGCCCAATATTTTATTCTTTGAGACAGGGTCTCACTGAGTTGCAAAGGGCCTCACTAAGTAGCTGAGGCCGTCTGTGAACCCGGATCCTTCTGTCTCAGCCTCCCGAATGCTAGGATGACAAGCGTGGGCCACCACACCTGGCTTTGATGAGATATTTTAAGGGAAACCATTTTATCTTCCTAAGCAAAGGGGCAAGGGAAACCATTTCCCTAGTTTTCTAAAAATCTCTAGAAATAGAACGTTCTTTGAAGTGATGTTATGTAATAGCCAAGTGACTTGTTCAAGCAAATTACCTTGAATAATGCTAAATTTCTAATTATTGCCCAACCTGCACTTCAGATAACCAATCATCTTATCTACTGTGTTGAAGAGGAGCTGCCAGGGTCTATGTTAAAATCACTGTTCAAGTCAATGAGTACAGCAAATTGCTTTCATTATTTTACTGATAATTTTAAGCACCAAAGAACTTGTTTTATTTTTTCCCAAAAGAAAACTAGAATTAAAATCGTGGATTATTTAGAGAAATAAAACAGAGAGAAAGGACAAAAAATAAATAAGGAAAGAGAAAGGCATCCTTAGCATGTGTTTCTTTCATGTCGCCTCACTGAAAGGTAACCAAGAGGAACGGGAGCCTGGGGACCACCATGGGCTTGCTGAGGCTGGTCTGGGGGCAGGTGATGTCTGGCCTGGTGACCCACGCTGGGCGTGGCGTGGGGCCCCGGATGGTCTCAGGAACACCTCCTGCCGAGGAAACCAGACCTGGAGCTCTGTGCAAATCATGCTTTGACCCAAGTCTGAATGGCTGGAGGAAGAACTTCAAGAAAAAGGCTCGGAGTCCAAGGCAGACAAAAAATCTCAAAGGCAAGGAATCTCAGGTGGGGGTCGGAGTCGCCAGTGTGAGCCCCCGGTGATCAGAGGAGACACGGCCAGGAATAGCAGGATGCCGGCAGACGTCAGGGTAGAACGCACACCAGCACCGCCTCAAAGAGGAGATTTTCCTAATTCTTTGAGATTGATACTCAGTCTGGTCACATATTTTGGAGCAGGAATTACAATGAGACATAACCCATTCCATTTTGGGATACCTGAATCATGACCAAATCAAACTAGATTTTAGTTCTCAGTGGTACTCTCCCCAAACTCCTCCCAGGCATGGGAGGCATGGTTTCAGCGTCAGGTTCCAGGAGAGAAGGTCTGGCAGAGCGCGGTGGGCCAGGTCACCTCAGCGACCCCAACTGGGGCCCTACTTCTGCATTCCCACGAGGTCCCCGGGGTGCTTCTGGACAGTGTGCTTTCCCACTCCACAGAAGTGTGCACTCTATCCCTGCCCTTCGTCCCGTGGCGGAGGGTGCAGTGAAGGTCTCTTTTCGCCATGTGTCCATCTCTGCATGGACAGGGCACTCTGCTGTGCCTGAAGAGCCCAGGGACCGACAGCTGAGGCCACCTCAGGACGTCCACCCCCACGGCAGGCGGGCGTCCAGAGTGTGGATCTCAAACCTGTTGCGCTGGGAGTTTCTGCAAATCCTGACGCTTGCAGCCACGCCAAACCCATCGGACCAGTGTGTCTGGGAGAGAAGTATTCTGGGGAAGTTCTGCTTTTAAAAACTTTTCCCTGGTGACTAATCTACAACTAGGGATTAGAAATGCTGTTTTGAACAAACAATTAAGTTTTCCTCAGTGGTGCCACTAAAAGTGCAAAGCACGTATGTTAGTCAGCTTCCCGTCACTGTGACAGAATATCTGAGCAAACCAACCCCAGGGGCAAAGGGCTCGTTCCGGCTCACAGTTTTGGAGGTTTCAGGCCACGGTTGCTTGGCCCCACGGCACTGGGGGCCGTGGGGAGGCAGAACATTACAAAGAGAGCGCATGGATGGCTGAGCACGATGAAATGAATTCTGGGAAAACAGGCGGAGCATGATGAAATGAATTCTGGGAAAACAATGCCCTCTCTTTAACAAAGACGACTAAAGCCGTGGACTCAACTTTACAAGTGCTCCTTTTCTAACCAAATTGCTAATTTCTAAAGTCTTTCCTTCTATTTTCTGCTCTGTATTATCACAGTAAACTTAATTAAAAAGCTCCCAGCAACAACCAGGCTACCACTTGAATGATGCTATGCGGCCTTGAAATTCTCTATACCGAATTGTTTAGTCCATCACACCTTTAAGCTCAGCCTCACACTAAGTATCACTAGTTCCATTTATAACAGAGACCTATTTCCCATCTAAAGTTTCACGAGCACTCTCTTAACTGCCTTCAATCTTATCAGTATTCTGGTCTTCTGAGCTCTCACTGGAATTGTCAGTTTATCTTTGCTTACAATAACTATGCTTTGTATGGCCTGCATTTGCAAACATTTAGAAATACCTCCTACAAACCAGTTGCAAAAGCTTTGAGACCACATGGTTGGATAAAGTCATAGCAACAAGCCCACTCTTGAACCAATTTTCTGTGTTAGTCAGATTCCCATCACTGTAACAAAACATCCAAGAAAATCAACTTATAAGGAGGAAAGGTTTATTTTGTGTCATGGTTTCTGGGGTTCTATTCCATGGCTGCTTGGCCCTGTGGCTTGGGGCATGTCATGAAGAACATCATGGCTGCATAATTGAACCCAGGGTCCTTTACTTGCCTTGAGGGGGCTCCTGACCCAACGACAAGTAGATGGGCAAGGAAGATTTATGTAGAAAGCCAGTAAATCATGTACTAGTATTGGGAATGGCCTAGGAAGATTGGAGAAAGCTCTGATTATTAATATATTTCAAAAATTGGGTGAGGAGCAAATCTGTGCAAGGACTTGGTTTCTGCCTAAAAGCAGGCAGCTATTCCAATGTAAATTAACCTAGCTCAAAGTAATTAACCAGTCCATTGGAGAGGAGAACTAGGCCTTTCTCTATCTAAAGACAGGTCTTAAGAGAGGAGAAGCAGGCCTTTACCTAAAGACAGAGCTACATGATGATATAGGGAGGATGGAGCAGGGTTTGACCTTGCCCTTCATGAAAGGAGACACCTCACCACACCTTGCTAGGGGAGGCACCTTACAGGGACGTTCACTATGTCAGAGTCACGCAAACAAGATGGAGGTCATGGGTATAAAAAGTCCGGTCCACGTGTAAGCCCTTTGGTGTACTCATTCGAGTCATCCCTTCATGCCATTTTGGTATGGGGCTATATTTCTATTTTCTGTATTTCTATCTTTCTAATAAACTTCTTTAAATCTTCAGCAACGGTCCAAACTATGCATATATTCTTAGCTTAGGACAAGAATCCACGGTTTTTTTCTTCTGTTTGGGGTCGTTTTGGGTTTTGTTATGGGTTGGGGGAAAGTGCATCCGGGACCCTAGCAGGGGTCCCCGGGGAACGGTTTCCACAAACCATATTCTCCCAATCCGTAACAAATCAAAGGAGGTGGGAGGCTATATCAAAACCATTGTAGGAAGCTCAAGGTGCAGAGGGCTCTCCCGGACAGGCAGAGCAGGGGCAGGGAAAGCAGGCAGGGCATGGTGCCGAGCAGGGTCCTTGTCACCCAGAGCTCGTGTGCTCCTTCTCTCCTGCCAGAATATCCTTTAAGACTACAGCTGACGTTCACCTTCTAGGCCAGTCCCTAAAATTCTTTAAGCACATTACTTCCATCCAGGTTAGACTTTATTTGACTTTTAATTAAAGAATAAGATGATCAGATCCTTGGCCTACACTTCAATGCTGTCTGAAGACTATCAGACGTCCCGGGCTCTGTAAATCTAGAGCAAAACTGCTAACTTGTACATTTTTTCCTTCCTTTTCACAGAAAGAGCTAACCTTGTGGTTACTCTAAGATACATCCTGCACCAGAGAATGGATGTGGGAGGCGGTTAAAGGCAACAGGGTGTGCATGTGTGTGTGTGTGTGTGTGTGTGTGTGTGTGTGCGCGCACCTGCACTACTAGAGTTGAATCCAGGGGCATTCTTCCTCTGACCTCTACCCCCAGCCCTATTTTATTTTTTATTTTGAAACGGGTCTCACGAGGTCGTAGAGGGATGGCCTCTCACCTGTGATCCTCTGTCTCAGCTTCCCACGTACTGGGATTACAGGCCTGCGTCATGATGCCCAGCTAAAGTCAACCACTGTAACCTATAAGGTGGCTTCTGTCAGGGTTATCATGGACAGTCAAGCTGATGGGAGACTAATACTATATGGCTCAGCCACAGAGATTTAAGACCACTGATGTTAAAAGCTAAGCTAGAGAAGCTGGAGGGTTTGTTTGGAAGCACAGGGTGGGGCCAAGCTGCTTACCTCTTGGGGGCCCGGAAGCAAAGGGAGAGAGGAGAGCCAGGGTTCTAGTACGCCTAACTCTTTCCACCAGCCCACACTGCCTCCTGGGAAGCCCTGAGCTGGGGCCTGGCCCTCAGGAGAGGAGCCTTGGTGGACTCAAGCTGTAAGCCACAAAGGGAGGGAGTAACCAGTTAGAACCCGAGGGACCTGAGGAAGCGGAAGGAGAGAGGGGACATTTATGTGTGACTGCAAAGGACAAATAAGGACTCGTGAGACCAGTGGGTGGGGTAGAAGATCCCAGACTGAAAGGATTCGGGAGTTGAAGGGTCCTGTAGGAGGCTCCGGAAAGGAACTTCTCCCACTGAAGACTCTAGAGCCAGCCTGGAGGGAAGGGAGGGCCGCTGCCTCTTCGATTCTGACCTGTGGGGCAGCCTCATGTGCACAGGCCTTCCCCGGGCCCACTCCCTGTGGCCAACGTTAGTCATTCAGCCTCCTCTGTGTGTGAGCCTCGGGCTGAGGGCTTGGGGAGGAGAGCTGCTGGAAATTCTTACGGGAACACGCGGCTTTGCCCCACCCTGACTTCCCGAAAGTCTCTATCACTTGAGGTCAATGACCCTAAGACTAGGTGCTTATCTAAGTTGCCTCCAAGGCAGAGGGAGCCGCGGCCTCCTCCTGTGGAGGGCCAGGGGCCTGTGGCCCAGCAGAGGGTAGTTAGGAGGCCCTCATTCCTCTGAGGCCATTCATTAGCCAGTGCCTAGCGCCTGGCACTTAGCCAGGCCCAGTCAGTCACCCTGTGGGTTCTGCTGCGGGGCGGCTGGCCGGGAAGGGGCCAGGCCTGCGCTGTGATGGGAGTCGAGCGCTCTGCCTCTGCCTCGTGTGGGGAGGCCACGCGGGCCGAGCTTACCCAGCGTGGCAGGTGTCCACACATTCCACGCGAGCCAGACTCTGGTCGATCATTTCCGGAAAACGCCTCCCAAGCTCTCGTCCTTGTCCCTGTCCGCTCGGGCCTGCCTTCCTTCTGCGGGCAGCGAGATCACTTCTCGTCATGTGTGGGAAGTGAAATCTACCTGGGCTGCTTTGAACCTGCCCCGTCTTGGAACTCGCTCCGTCCACGACTGAGTGTTCTGGGGTTTCTGAACCGGGCCCCCAGGACTCCAGTGTCCGGCTGACCTCCCGGCCCCAACTGCTCTGTGAAGCTCAGCTAGACCAGGGAGCTATGAACAACCCTGGACAAGAGCGCCGACCAGCCGCCTGTGCGCCACACCTGCTGAGTGCGAGACCTGCGGCCAGGCCCTCCGGCCCTCCCCACAGCAAGGGGAGGGGGCAGGGGGGCAGGCAGGCCTAACTGTTCACAGGTCCAGCTGTTTTTCTGTTATTTTAATAGGGAGAGTCCTGGCTGATTTTTTTCTATAGGTTTAACAGAAAACCTGTTGGTAACAAAAAAACGAACTTGCCTGATTGAAATAAAGATATTTAATGCCTCAAATAGCAAGAAGTTCCGGGGGTGATGGCTTCAAGGTGTCATCAAGGACCCATGGTCTTCCCGTCTTTCTTCAGTGCTGGCCTCAGTGGGAAGCCGTTCCTCAGCCACCTCCTCTTCTGTCTGCAAGGCACCAGAAATCACCTCCACACACAATGATCGGCAGGAAGAGAAGGCCCTTTTACTCTTTTTTTTTTTTTTTTTTTTTTTTTTTTGGTGCTGGGGCTTAAAGCCAGAGGCATTCTGCCTCTGAGCCATGTCCCCAACCCATTTCATTATTACTTTTATTTGGAAATAGGGTTTTGCTAAGTTTCTGAGAGCTTCCCTAAGTTACTGAGGCTGGCTTTGAACCTGCAATCCTCCCATATCAGCCTCCTGGGATTATAGGTGTGCACTACTGTGCCTGGCTTTTTGATATTCCTTTGTTTTGTTTTGTTTTTGCGCTGCTGGGGATGGAACCCAGGGGCATTCTACCTCCAAGCTACACCCCCAGCCCTATTTTTTTTTTTTATTTGAAACAGAATCTCACTGAGTTGCAGAGGGCCTCTCTAAGTAGCTGAGGCTGTCCAGGAACCGCCATCCTCAAGTCTCAGCCTCCCGAATGCTGGGATTACAAGTGTGGGCCACCAGGCCTGGCTATTGATGTGCCGTTGAAGAGTGAGGAACTCTCGCCTGGGAGGGTGGTGCAGGTCCATAATCCCAGTACTTGGGAGACTGAGACAGGATCACGGGTGTGAGGGGAGCCTCAATAACTCAGTGAGACCCTGTTTCAAAACTCTTTCAAAATAAAAAAATAAAATAGGGCTAGGGGGTATAGCTCAGAGTAGAATGCCCTTGAGTTTCGCCTCCGGTACCAAAAAAAAGAAAAGAAAAGAAGTGAGGGGCTCTTTCTTAAGAGACCCCGCCCCCCAGCAGGTTTCCTCTTAGGATTCATTAGCTTGAATTTGTCTTAAACCAACCACTGGAGAGAACCGAGTTTCAGAGATCAGCTAGCCAGAGTTTCCCCAGCCAGGCAGAGGATGGAGGCCTCCTGGACAACGCTGGGTCTGTGCCAGGAGGACAGAGATGCGCTCTTGCCACACTGGCAACCACCAGTAGCTTTGGTAAGGGATGAAAAACACTATCACCAGCTCTGCATACAGCAGGCTGCCCTGAAGCCCCCTCACCCAGCGCCTCTGCGGTGCCAATGTTGGCTTGCAAGGCAGAGCTTGGCCAAAACCTGCCCTGGTGTCAGGTAGGTCCTGGCGGGTCAGAGGTGTTCATGAGGGTGCTGCCATTACATGGGCCAACACTGCAGATTAGCACACAGGAGGATGTGGCTTGCGGCCTGAGACCTGCGTGCGCTCCTGGAGCCAGGTGCGAACTGGTGCCAACAAGAACTACCCACCCAGAGGGACGCAGGCACTGCCAGGCGCAGGGCACGGCCAGAGGCAGAAGAGAGCTGGCAGCCTGCCCCTGCCTGGCCTGAGCCTCCGAGCAGGGCACCCCAAGGCAGTGTAAATTTGGGTGGAGGGTGGAAAGTCACGGGTTAGCTGGCCATGTCTATTGTTGCCTTCTAGTCGACTGTGTCTAATCTAAAAAAGGGCAGTGCTCTTTCTCTTCCACGACCTGTGGGCACAGTGCAGTGTTGCCCACCCCAGAGCCTCCATGCCCTGACAGGCCACCAGGTGCTGTCAGCCTCTGGTCTCACAGGCCACCACGTGGAGTTGGGAAGTGCTAGTGGGTGGAGGCGAGGCTCACCCCACAGTTGGAGGCAGGAACATTCGCTGGGCTAGTGATGGGGAGTGTGTCTGGTGGGCAGTTCTGTCCAGGTGGGTTAGTGATGGGGAGTGTCTGGTGGGCAGTTCTGTCCAGCTCAAGGCTGGCAGTATGAACTACTTGCTGGGGCCAAGCCTGAGCTCCTCTGGACTGGACCCGGCTGGACGGCAGGGCCGGACGCGAGGGGGCGCACGCCGGGCTCGGGAGCCGCCGAAGGACTCCCCGAACACCTGCCTCAACCGACTCAACCCGCTTAGGGCCGCCACGGCGCCGGGGGCCCTGGGCCGGGAGGGCGAGGTCCGCGGGGAGGAGGCCGGGTGCGGGCGCCAGCCAAGGCCCGTCCCTGGCTGGCCTGACTCGGGCCGAGGCCCGCGGCCATGGGCGTGCTAAGCCCCTCGCCCGGCCCCTCTGCCGGCCCGATGCCGCCCCCGCCGCGGGCCGCCTTCCGGGCGTAGAGAGCAGCGGGCCCGACGGGGTGGGGGAGCCGCGGGTCCGCGCGCCTGCGATCTCCACCGCGCGGCGGGGCGGGGCGGGGCGGGGAGGGGGCGGGGCGAGCGGCGGGGGCGGGGCGGGGCGGGCGGGCGCGCATGCTCACTGCGCCCGTGACGCGCGGGAGGAGCGGCGGCCGCGGCTGGGAGGGCGGCGGGCCGGAGCCGGGCGCACTCGCCGCGCACGCCGCGGCCGGGCATGAGCGCAGCGGGGCCGCCGGCCGCACCGCCCTGCGCGCGGGCCGGGAGCGGGCGGGCGCCGAGCCGGAGCCATGGACTGCGGCCGCCTGCGGACGCTCGTGCGCAGATTCGTGAGTGCGGGCGCCGGGAGGGCGGCGGCCCCGCTGCAGCCGGGCTGAGGCCGGGGGCGGGCCGGGCCTCCGCGGGCGGCGGGCGGGAGGGCGCCCACCTGCAGGGGCGGCCGCGCGTTCCGGAGTGAGTTCGGGTCCCCAGCCCTGGGCGGCCCCGCGGGGCCGGGGCGGGCGCGGGCAGGGGAGGGTCTGCGGACCCCGAGGAGGGCCGCGCCCAGGCCGGCGGCGAGGGCGGCGCTGCCGCGGCGGAGAGGTGCGGGGCGGGGGAGGCCGGCAGCTGGCCCCCGTGCCGGCTGGACGAGGCTTCTTTGTTCGCAGCCGAGGGTCAGTGGTCAGTGCAGGTTGGAGAAGCCGCCGAGCACTTTGCTTTCCCCGGGCAGAAGTTGTCTCGGGCAGTCCGTGGTTCCGAGCTCTCGCAGTGGGAGACGTGGGGAGGTGTGCGCGCTTCTTGCCCGGGAGATGCCACTTTCCTGGGTGTACTCTGGAGCCGCAGGAACTTGACCTGTGCGAGGAAGCTGGGAAGGTCAGCCCGCTCTCCAGAGAGGGGCGCCGAGGGCGGGGAGACCCCGTTGGCGGCTCTGCCATTCCCCAGCCCAGGTCCGTACCGGGATGTGAGTGGTGGACGTTACTGACCCTGTCGCCCCGCGGCGGTAGGAGACCCAACAGCGGTGGCCACAGGTGGCCCGGAAAAGCACTCGGGCAGGAAGCTGGCCTCCGTGCGCCCCAGGGCGCGGGCGGGGAGGCCCCTGGGCCAGCGCTCTCTTGCCTTAGAAGGAACCTGAGAAGAGGCTGAGGCCTTTCCTTAAGATGGTCACTTGGTGTGTGTGTGTTTGTTTGTTTTTGGTATTGGGGATGGAACCCGGAACCTAGGGACTTTCTACCTCTGAGCTACACCCCCAGCCCTATTTTTCATTCTTTATTTTGGAACAGGGTCTCACTGAGTTGCAAAGGGCCTCACCAAGTAGCTGAGGCTGTCCTTGAACCTCATTCCTCCTGTCTCAGCCTCCCAGGCTCAGAGCTCACAAGTGGGCCCCACCGGGCCGGCCCAGCTTGCCCTCCCAAGTGTTTTCTGTGATTTAAGAAGAAAGGGCAGATTGTGGGGAGATTGCAACTGTCTCCCTGAGGAGGGAGGGCTGAGGGTCCGCTCCCCTCCAGCCAGGCCTTTGGAGACCCTCCCTGAGGGCCTGCCTGCTCACCAGTGCCTCCCACAGGGTCACAGAGCCCCCAGGCCTTTGGCACTTTTATGGTATATTGCTCCAGATACATGCTTATGTCGTTTATTTATGTTTTGGTGGTACAGGGGATGGAACCCGGGGGCACTCTACCTTTGAGTGAGTTACACTCCAGCCCTATTTTTTATTCTTATTTTGAAACAGGGTCTCACTGAGTTGCAAAGGGCTCAGCCTCCCAGGTACTGGATTACAAACCTGGGCCACCACGCCGGCTTGTCGTGCTCAGTTTTAGTTCTTTTTGGCTATACTCCTCCTCCTAGAAAGTTCCCTTTGCTCTCCAGCTGACATGGTATCTTTGGTGAGCTCTCCCAGCCTAGATGGTCTTTGGCAGTGTCCCTGGAACACAGGCCATGGGCTCCCCTCCGTCTCCGCTTCCACATCATCCATCCTTGTGACCTACAGCGTGTCCGCCTGGCTCCGTCACCATGCGCCACGCATGTACACAGAAACCACTCCTGTCTGTGGTTCAAACTTCTGTCGATGCTCTTTGACTCATTTGACTCTTCCCAGAAACAGCCATAATCTGTTGTCTTGTAATTTGGTTATTTATTTATTTATTTATTTGCAGGTCTGGGGATGGAACCCAGAGGCATTCGACCTCTGAGCTACACCCCCTGCCCTATTTTTTATTCTTTATTTTGAAGCCGGGTCTCACTGAGTTGCAGAGGTCTCACTAAGTAGCTGAGGCTGTCGGTGAACCGCTATCCTCCGGTCTCAGCCTCCCGAATGCTGGGATTACAAGTGTGCGCCACCACGCCCGGCTTGTTTATCTTATAATACACTAAATTATATTTCCTTTTGCTAGAGAGGAGAGTCTGGGGTCAGATATTCATGCTTCCTTATGCGACTAGTTTATAGACGTGAGTGAGTTGCCCTCTCCCCTCCCGTTCACCTCGAGCTCCTGGCATGGGGACACTTTCCAGCTCCCTCTGAAGCCTGAGGCCTCTGAAGGGCGAAGGAGGAAACATTGGTATGGGTCATTTATTCTGGGCTAATTCCAGGCAGGTAGCAGGTGGACGAGTAAGAGGATTGTTTGGAGATGGGCCTGTACCTGCCAAAGCCTGTGTCACTCGGTGTGCGGTAGACACACGCTGCAGGGATGTCTATCGGTGGCACCGTGCTTAGGTACCATGAATTTTCACCCACATCAGTTCTTTAGATCTGTGTGTGTGTGTGTGTGTGTGTGTGTGTGTGTGTGTGTGTGTAACTGGGGGTTGAACCCATGGACATTCTACCTCTGAGCTACATCCCCATGCCTATTTGTTATTTTGAAGCAGTGCCTTACTAAGCTGCTGAGGCTGACCTCGAACCTGCAATCCTCGTATCTTGGCTTCTCAAGTTCTGAGATAACAAGGAGAGGTGAGGTGAGTAGCTATTGGGGAGGCTGACACTGCAGGTCAGAGCTCCAGGTAGTGCCTGGAGCTCACCTGCCCTACTCGCCGCCATGTTAAGCCTGTAAGCTGAGCAGGTGGCTTAACTGGCTCCTTCTTCAGTACCCACCTATTTTTTTATTCTCATTTTAGAACAGGGCCTCACTAAGTAGCCAAGGCTCAGCCTCCCAAGTACTGGATCACAAACCTGCACCACCACGCCGGCACCTGAGGGCGATAGGAACCCATTTGTGGGTTACTGTGGGTGAGAGTTAGTGGATCCAAGTAGGGTGCTGCGCATGGCGCCTGGCCCGAGGAGGGTCCAGGAAACGCCGCACCACTGGCTGCAGCCTGCTGGGTCCCTGGGCAGCCTGTTCTGCTGCTGGGCTCCAGGTCAGTACCAGCCGGCAGGGCCCTGTGGCTGCCGCTGAGAGCAGGCCAAGTGCACTGGTATCCGGATGCAGGGCGCAGTGGGACTCAGAAACTGCAGCAGGGTGGGATAAAGTCCTGTAAGCCTCAGGAGCCCTGGCCAGGTGCTCCCTCCATGACTCGCCCTCCCCTTCACGCTTCTGGGGGGCTTTGATTGCGCTTTGGACTTCTGCAAATATGAGCTTAGTTCTGTCATATCTGTGCGCTTGGTTTTGTAATTCGGCTGGGTACAGTTCCTTAGTTTTATCTTGCTGCTTGTCAGAGTTTTTGCTTGTTTTGTACTTCATGGTTTTTTGCTTCCAGGATATTTCTAATATTCTAAAATAGCAAGATCTAAGAATGGTAGGTATTGACATTTCCAAGATTTGAAAAATCTGAAGGCTTCTCTTCCTCATAGTAGATATTATTACAAACTGTCACATTAGAATTCCTTTCTAACAGAAAAATAAACGTTTTGGTTCCTGCGCGCTTCAAGCTGTATTAAAGAGCTGTAAATCTTCCAGGATGTTTAAGCGTTTATCAACAGGCATCTGCATCTGCTCTTCTTTCTTCCTTGTTACCAAGTGGTTTGTAACGGGAATATCAGCCAGGTCACCGCAGGCCCTGGTTCTATAGAGGTGTTCACTTGACTCAGTCACGCCAGCCCTCGGTTTGAGGGCTGCGTATCTGGAGCTCTCTAGTAGCCCCACGTCAGGTGACTCGAGGTCTTCCTGTTATTCAGCTCCCGGAGCCTGCACCTCAGGACTCTTAAGTGAAACCACACGAACCACCATGGCCTTCGGGTATTTGAAATCCGTGAATCCTGAGGCAGATAATCCTAGACTAATGGATGGCCTGTCTCCAGCAGCGTGGACTTGTAAAGTTTATAATTAACAGATGTTTCTCAAGGCAGTCATCAGACCCGCCTGCCAGGGCCTGCCTGTCTCCAGCGCCGCCTCCCTTTGGACCCTGGGCAGCGGTGTGGCCTTCTCCTCTGGCCACAGTAATCCTGGCATTGTTCTTCAGAGCCGTATTCAATATCTGCTCCTAGGAGCAAGCCCTCCTCACATGCTTTTGTTTCGTGCCAGAGACTAAACTTAATAACCCCGGGGAAAGAGGTTTATATGATTAGGGTCAGTTACATTTCCAGGGATGAGAGCGCTGTCCTCAGTTTACAATAAGCTAAAATTGCATGGAATTTGCCAACAAGCCTCTCCCAGGTATTGAAGCATGGTGCTCAGCACCTGGGAGACCCGTTTACAGATGCGTTTGGCTCCAAAACCTACCATACACATAGTTCTTTGGTCCTTAGGCCAATGGAAAGGGGTTAGTGGGAGACCCCATTTTACTTATAAACCAAGTTGAGCACAGGTCACAGTGCTATTTATTTGCAATGCAAATCGATAGAAAGCAATAGAAACTCAACAGGATTAAAGAGGGGATTGTGTTTGCTTCCTCTGGGTGCTGGTATCCGAGCACAGGACAGTTGGTGTGGAGGTGAGCACTTGTGTGCGTCCAGTAGATGGGCGCTCCGTCCTCTGGGGACTTTCAAGCTGTGGGGGTGAGTTCAGCCTCACCGGTACAGGGGCTGCACTGGTGCTTTTTGACGGTCCCCACAGGGGACCTGCGTCTGGCAGGGGCTCGGAGAGTGGGACACTACGCCCCGTGGCCATGCTTCTGCACCTCCCTCCTGCCTCCTCCCACAGCAGGTGACCACATGTCTCCGGATGGATGGCTGTCAGAGCCAGGCCCCTCCGTGCACCCGCAGCCCTGCTTGGGCGAGGCCCTGGCCTCCTGTACCCCTGCTGTTGAGGGTGATGGTGTCTGCCCTGTACAGTCAGCCCTTCACACAGCCTGTTAGCAGCCTGCCCACCAGCCGCCTTCCCTTCCTTCTCAGGTGTCTCTGCCCTGGGGACTGTTCCAAGGTTCCTGTGACCTTTGCAGTGGACCCCCTGTCCTTGAGCGCAACCTCAGCAGCACACAGTGTGCTTTGTGGACTTGGGATGGATAGTTAAGTTAGAGCTGACATACCGGTGCCCCACAGAGGGCAGAGACCCGATCCGTGACCCTGCCACGCACACCTAGAGCAGGGCAGAAGTGAGCCAGTGAGCCAGGGCAGTTCGAGGCCAGCCTCTGCAACTTAGCAAAGCCCTCAGCAACTTAGTGAGACCCTGTCTTAAAATAAACTAGAAAGTCTGGAAGTGGAGCTTGGTGGTGGAATCCCCCTGGGTTCAATACCCAGTACAAGTAGGTAATTTCTGGAGGTGTCCAGAAGGAAGTGCCCCAGGCAGAGGTCGCCAAGGGGCTTGGGTGCAGGTGGGGGAAGGGCAGCAGGTGTGTTGAAGGGCCGAGGGGTTGGCTGTGCCATGCTGGGTGGTGTCTAACCTGCAGGAAGGGCCGGGGGTTGTGGGCTTGGTGGCCCTTGGTCCCTGTTGCCTGCTGGCTTGCCCGCGGGGCCCAGAGGGGAGGACGGAGCAGGAGGGACCAGGTCACCTCAGTGCTCCATGGACACCTCTTCCTGGGAGAGGCGCAAGGCCCTCTGTATGCCATGGACCCCCGTGCCTGACAGCCCAGCACAGCTGCTTGGGCTCTGTGCTCTTGGCCGCTGTGACCCAGGGGAGCACTGCCCTTGGAGATTCCAGAGGGAACATCATGGCATTCCTGAGGACTTCAGTGATTAACAGCGCTTAAGGTGACTTCAAACCTCTGGGCTCCCTTTCCTTCGCCCATCTTGTGCAGTCATAAAATGAGGACGTGGACAGGGCCTGAAGGCACCTGGTGCTCCCAGGGAGGCCGCACTGTGGCCCTGGTCCCCGCCACTGGTGCAGCCGGGACTCGTGGCTTCAAAGGCTTCCTGTGCTCGGCCGCTTGGGCCTTCCCTGAGTCTTGGCTGCCCTGCAGCACTGGCTCCTGGGCTGTGCTCCCATTATTCCTGGGGCTGAGTTCTAAAGACCTCAGTAGATCGGGCAGCTCTTAAGTTACGGGTGCTCGAGCACCCACCTCGGTTCTCTCAGCGGGCAGAGTCCTGCACGCATGTGCTTTGTCTTGGTGGGCTTCCCGGTTTCCATCAGCCCTCAAAGGCACTTCGGTCCTGGAGCACAGCAGGGAGCCGGCCCCTGCATGGACCTGTTGGCCCGAGGTGCGCTCGATGCCCGGTCACTGCAGGGCATGGCTGTTAGGGGACTCCAGTGCTGGGTGCGGCTACCCTCAGCTGACCTGACCCTCCCACCGCCAGGGGTCCAGGGCTCTCTGGCCTGGCGCACGGTTGGGCAGCCCCTCTCTTGGCTCTTCAAGTTCCTGGCTGCGCTACCCAGCCCTGTGTTTGCCTCTCTGAGAGTTCATGGGCGCAGGGTCACCATTGCAGACACTGGGATCTCTGCCCCATGCGTCCGTGTGGCTTTCTCCGACCGGGCCCCGCAGCTGGGGGTCAGCAGGGAGAACTCGGCCTGCTCTGGCCCTTCCGCCTTGGCCAGGGCCGAGCGGCACCCCAGCGTGTTTTTCAGTGTTCTTTCTGTTTTGGGTACTGGGGATGGAACCTGGGCACTCTACTTTGGAGCTCCACTCTCAGCCCTTTTTATTCCTTATTTTGGGATAGGGTGTTGCTGAGTTGGCCAGGCTGGCCTTGAACTTGCGGCTCTCTTGCCTCAGCCTTCCCAGTAGCTGGGATTGTCAGTGTGCACCCGCAAGCCTGGCTTCTTCCAGTCTTTTCCAGGTGGAATGGGGAGAAGCTGGTTTCCTCTGCCCAGAGCCTGTTCTTTTCTGGTCTCTGCCTTTCCTTGGCTGGGCCGAGAGGGTCACTCTCAGGGTGACTGAGATGCGGACGGACGTCGTCACATTCTGTTCAGTGCCTTACCCATCACTCCCCCTCCTGTGATTTTCCGTTGCAGAACATCTCCCTTTCGGAGGTGGCTTTTATTCTTGGGTCTCAGGGCTCTTGAGTAGCACAAGGGGATGCCTACCACCTGGACACAGAACTTCCCCTCGGCCGGCTCTGCTTGGCACCGCAGCCTCCCTGCTGTAGCTGGGGTGCCGGAGCGTGCGTGGCTGCTCTCAGGGCTGGTGGTCCCCTCAAGGTGGCCCGGGGCAGTCAGGGCGGAAGCTTCCAGGCCGCACCTGGGTCATGACCCCAAGGGCTCCCCTTGGCCTCCAGCTTCACAGGGCCTTCTGGCCGGCTGCCCCTGCCCGACCATCAAGCATACCTCCGGAGGCGGCTGTAAAAGGAGACTAATGGCATTTGTTGTCTCTGCCTGCCCGATGGCAGGGATCAAATGAACGAATGTACGTGAAGACAACTGGCCATTGTAAAGTGCTGTAAAAGTATTCGGGGAAGGGCTGTCGCGTGCTCCTGTATCTCATGTGACGGAGTTGTTTCTTCTTTTTTTTTACTCAAAAAGGGGGTGGAAATGAGGTTCCTCTTTTCCTGTTTGGAGGGTTTAGAGGGAATGCTTGTCACTTGTGAGGAGGCCACTGGATGGAAGCCATTTATTTAACAAAGACAGGAAGAGCGTGTGGCCTGGGCCGGGCCTCTGCCTCGTTCACCTGTCTGCACCCCAGAGAGAGCACTGTGTGGTCAGCCCGCAGGCGCCCCTCGTGGCCAGACTTGCTGACCTCGGGCTGCGGCTCTCTGACATGCCTCCCTTTCCTGGGCTGTCCACCGCCTCTCCTTAATCTTCACGGCTTCTGCAAGGGCGTGCTGTGTCTCTTCTGTCACAGGAACCTGGGCGCCACACAGCAAGGAGGTGGCAGGCAGTGCCTGTGGTTTGCGGCACTCTCCTCCTGGGGGTTCTCCGTGGTGAGGCTCACATGCCCTCTGCCCACGACAGCCCCAGGTCGTGCCTGTCGCCCCATTCCGTTTCATGAAGTTTGCAGCGCAAGGATCCTCTACCCTGGGCACTAAATTGCACACACTCCCCGGGGCTGTGAGCCTGGGGCCTGGCGTGTGGCTGCAGCTCTGCGGGCTGCACCTGCGGTCCAGGGCTACCTCCCAGCACCTCGCTCGCTCCGCGCTTCCCCAGGTCCTCACGGCGGGCATACAGGCCAGGCCAGGTTAGTGCTGCCCAGCGGCCTGGGCTCCCGCAGCTGTGGCAGCCCCTTCAGGGGAGAGGCAGGAGCGGTCAGGTGGGTGAGGAAGGGGGCTCCGGCCGTGCAGACGTGAAGTTCAGAGGAGCCCTCTGCCGTCGCCGCCCTGGGGCCTCGCCTGTAGCGGGGACCACCGTTCAGGAGCGCAGAACCCTAGGTGTTCACATTTCAAACATGCTGTATTTGTCAGCTTTTCACCAGCGATCACGATTCCTGACGAGAACGGCTGAGAGGAGGCAAGATGATTCTGGCCCACAGTTTCAGAGGTTCATGGTAGCCCGCTCCGAGCAGAAGCATCACGGCAGAGGGTTTGCAGAGGGGAGAGTGAAGTGGGGGGGAGGGCGGGCAGAAGAGCACTGCAGTGACCCGCTTCCTCCAACCAGGCTCCACTGCCTATTCAGCCCTCAGTGGATTGATCTGTCATCAATCTATGGGGTGGATTAATCCATTGGTGATGGCTCAGAACTCTACGATCTAACTGAGATCTAACTGCTGCCCGGAGCCCCACCTCTGAACCTTGCTGCCCTGGTGACCATGCCCCCAGCCTGAGATGGTCCTGTGAATGAGTGTCCGTCTCACCCTTTAGCCCAGCATGCACCTTGGCGGTCCCGGGACCTGGGGTCAGCATGCTCAGTTGGACGTTGGGGTGAAGAGACAGGGAAGAGGAGCTTCTGCCTGCAGAGAGAAAGCTCTGAGTTTGCAGAGAGGAGAGCTGCAGTGGTGCCCATGGGAGGTCCCAGAGGACAGCCAGCAGAGGTCTGCCACATCGAGCTTTCCTGTGGAGAACTCACTCGGGAGCCCTGGGGCAGAGGAGCGGCGGGCCCCACAGCTGCGGGCTGCCTGGAGGGGCCTCTGCTTCCTGCACCTCCGGTCCCCTTCCTGGTCAGAGCTGCAGACACCGAGGCGACGTCCTCAGGCAAGGTGGTGCGAGTGGGTCACTTGTGTCCCCGCACAGTGGCGGTGGGTGGGGTCTCCTAGGAAGCCACCCTGCTCCCTGAACGCTACAAAGAGTCACGTCCCCTCCAGCTACTGTGGAAGCCGCGCTTGGCACACAGTGTGTGTGTGACGTGCCTGTTCCCCAGTGGCGGCCCCGCTCACCTGGCCAGGGTAGCGCTGTCTGAGGCTCCTGATGCCCACTTATGCCCGCCCCTCCGGGCTCTGATCCATCTTCCCGTTGTTCAGCTCACTTCTCTGCGCCTCCTTCCCGCCACCACATCTCACCTCTTGTGCCATCATGGCTTAGAAAGAGCTGACCACGCTTGTGAAAAGTGGGAGCAGTAGGTTGCTTTGGCGTGTGTCCCCGCAGGGCCGGGTGTGGCCTCTGCTCTGGCTGGTTCCTGCGGCTTTCCAGGTGAGATGGTCAGCCCCAGTCTCCACAGAGGTAATAGGGCGGCGTGCCTATTGGATGCTGTGAAAACCGGTGCTAGGACGGGACCAGAGAAGGACTCATCCTCACCAGGAAACATGGGCCTGTTGTTTACGACGCTGTTCTCCAAGGTGCCTGCTGCAATCTCTAGGTGTCAACAGTCTGGTTGGCCATGCACAGCGTGGTGAATTTGAAGCCCAGCCTGGCCTTGGTGCCGCCGCTCCACCCAGCGCCCGCGCCTGGCCACCACATCCCCAGGGTCAGGCAGGCTAGGGTCTGACAGGGCAGCTGCTCATGTGGCCCACATGGCTGCCCAGAGAGGCCTCTTCCCTTTCTGGGACACCAGTCCCACTGACGGGTCCACCTGGGACTCACCCAGCCCCAGTTCCTGGGCCGAGTCCTTGGCAGCTCCCTGCTGAGGCGCCCAGAGCAGACTGGGAGTGTTCAGACATGGGGAGTTCACTGAGGGCGGCCGGCGGCCTGAAGAAGCACTTTGCTTACTGCTTATCAAATACATTGCAACTTGTTCCACACAGCCTGGAAAGACGGCGTAAAAGGAATACTTAGCTTGGGGCATTTCGTTGTTCGGGAACAGAGGTGACCCCCGTTATTGGGTGCGATAGGCCGGTGTCTATGATTTGGTGGCTGATTGTGCTTGCATCTGTTTTTGCTTCTTTCCTGCGTGGAGGGGCTGGCAGGAGAGCAGGGTTGGGCTTAGGCGATGGCATGATGCCTCGCTCAGCTTTCCGGGTCCAGATCCGCAGCATCTGGCTTATTGACCAGACAGATGTTATGGTTTCCATCACACAAGTGGATTGGGATGCCTGCTTAGGAAAGCAGTGTCGCCAGACAGTGACCTGGTCTAGTAATGGAATCAGTCTTGCAGGGCCTGCTTGCTCTCCGGGCCTGTTTGCAGGACATCTCACCTGCGGTGTTTGCAACTTGCTTTGAAATGTGGGGTGCAGACCTGGGCACACTGTGTCCTGACTGTCAGCACCACACCTGCCCTTACCCAGGGCTTTCCACCCCGCCAGGGAATTCCCAAGCTGCAGGCTGGCCTCCCTCCCTCCCTCCCTTCCCTTCTCCTCCCACTAAAGCCTTTTTTGGGAGAGTGAGGCAGGACGATTTGAGGCCAGCCTCAGCAACTTACAACCTCTTTCAAAATAAAAAATAAGAAAGGGCTGGGGTGTAGTTCAGAGGGAGAATACCCCTGGAGTCGATCCCCAGTACCAACAATAAATAACCAAGCATACTTATTTCTATTATTTGCTGACGTGGCTGTATCAGAGAAGGTTGCCACTTTTTTCCCTTCGTTCAGTCGGTGATAGCTGGGGGAATCTAGCCCTTGGCTTGCTCCACTAGCTGCAGGGCCGACAAGTGCACATTGTGGCCCACCCTTGCTGGCGCTGGCTCTCAGGCCAGGATCCAGAGACCCCGCCTGCCCCACCGCCTTCTGGTCCCCTGTGCAGGTGGGGCTGAATCCAAGGAGCTGTGTACCCATCCAGCCCAGGACCCGTGGGGGTGGGCAGGTGTCCCCCGTCCAAACAGACACAGCACGCCCATATTCTTCATTCCTCCTGCTTGGAAGGAGCCAGCACTTAAACAGTTAAACACTCTCTCTGCCTCAGAGAAAAGAGGATTTCCTCCAGGATATTTTTAGCAAAGGATTGGGGACAACCATGCTCTGCCATGAGGGTGCGTCTAGATTTTTGTCTGACTTTCCAAGGTCTCAGAGATTGCCCGCCGAATCACGAAGACGGTGATGAAGCCGTGGCGTGTGGTCCTGGCCATAGGGGCCGTGGGATCTGAGGGTACCCGACTGAGGCCAGTGCGGTACTCTCACGCACAGCACCTCAGAGGCCTGGGGTCCCCGAGACTGCCTTCCCCTCGAGTGCATTCCAGGGCTGTGTTGATCCAGGCCGACAAGCTGTCCGGTCACATCATCTTTGCACACTCTGAAAGCATTGTGTGTATAACGGCTGGAGCGGTGGCCGCGGTGTCTAGAGGGTGTTGGTGTCATTTCCAGTGCTTAAATCGTTTTTGTATTTCTCAGATGTTCAATAAAAATAAAATAGCATTGATGAATATATTTAGAGGCTAGCCCAGGGGGAGTCATAGAGAAGCTGTGCCATGCTTAGCACATGCTGGGTGCCCAGCGTCTGATGTTCCTGAGGTGTTTATGAGTGCCTGCGGTGGCAGTGGGTGTTCAGTGGGGAGCAGAGTGCACCAGCCTCCCTTCCCCTGGAGACGCGGTGTAGCCGAGAGTGACTGGGGGGCCCATGGTACGCTGGTGTTTGCTGGGGTGAAGATAGAGGGGAGGCCCTGGGCAGAGACACGGGTGGGAGGGGAGGGCCGGGTGCTGGCTGGGAAGGTGGAGTCCTGAAGGGGCTGGTGGGCCTGGAGGACAGACCAAGGTGGCCAGGGGCAGACACATCTACTCCACACATAGAGTTGCCCATAAATCTCAGGTCGGTACGATGCGAACGCTCTGGGAACAGGCAGTGGTGATGGTCTCCTGCCAGGGCTCAGCCAGCACTGTAAGCAAGGGGCTCGTTTTGAGCGAGCTGCGTGTGCAGCTCCCCACCTCCGGAGCTTGCCTCCTGCACACGTGTGTGCCTCTGAACTGTGGTCTCAGCGGCAGCTTAGATTCGCCTGCTGAGGCACACCGGCACCCCTCAGGCGGGCTGATGCAGAGCTGGCCTTTTCCAACAGGATGTATTGAGCTGCCACTCCCTGGAACACAGGCACCCAGGGTTTTCCTGCCTCCTCCCCATGCCTGCGGGAGCTTTCCACATGGAACAGTGCCTTTGCACCAGCTCCTGTGGTAACTAACTGGAAAGAACCAGAGAGCATGAACAGGGCTGGAGGGGGGCTGGGCCTTCTGGTCAGCAGAGAGGCCTCCTCCCTGGGGCGAGGGAGCCGTGGGCTCACACTCGTGGGCACACACTGGTCTTCATGCGGAGCTGCGGGGCCCAGAAGTCAGATGTTTAGCACCAGCCCTGAAGCGGGAGGCTGTCCACAGGTGGCCAGTGGGGACACCCTGTTACTGGACAAGTGATGACGAGGTCTAGACGCATAACAGGACGCGGCACAACTCTGCTGAGCTGCTTCTGTGCAGGGTGGCTCCCTGACAGGTCCCAGTTCCTTGGTCCAGGACTGGTGGAGCACTCAGACAAGGGGACCTGACCCGCCGAGCCTGGGGGCCTCTGCCAGGGCCCGGCCCTGGGCTCACATGGCTGCCGTCAGGCTACGTGGACGGCTGGCTGCTTCTCCCTTCTGCCGCAGAGCCACTGAAAGCATTTGTTGACATTTCGAATTTGGCATTTCCTGTACAGTGTCACGGTTTAAAAACACGGCTTGGTCGTCGAGGGAGACTGTCCCCATCTCTTACTTGCCAACAGTAAGGCTGAGAGTTTGAGCCAAGTCAGGGCAAGTCTTGAATCACCTGTAAGAGGGGAAGAAAGGCCAGGGCGGTCTGGGCTCCCGGCTGCGACTCCTGCTTCTGGTGGCTGTGCGGGGCTCCAGGGCGCCCTGGGGTTAGAATTCCAATTCTGGATTCCTGGGAGCTCAGAGGTCATGGGTGAGGCTGATTGACCTCCGGCCTGATTGGAGCAGGTCCGGTGAGGCTCTTCAGGGAGAGCAGGTTATCTCCTGGAGCCAGGCAATGAGGGCGGAGCCTTACCTGACCCTGGGTGCAGGGACTTCCATTGGTGGTCTAAAGCCCTCCTGGAAGTGGTTGTCTGGGTGGCCCTGGCTGCTCCAGGCCTCCAGCCACAGTGCCCAGAGCTCCCCCGGCAGACACAGCGTAGTGGTGCCCACAGGTAAAACACACCGCGTCGCACTTTTTCCTCCAAACACAAAGTGACCTAGTGGTTCAGATTTCCTAGGGATAAGGGCGCAAGGGCGTGCCTCCTGCAGCCACTGAGATCTAGGAGGTGGTGTCTCAAGGTCCTGACATGGAGGCCCATTCCCAGGTCACACACGGGTGAGGAGCTGGGGTGGATGGCTGTGCCCACCTAAGCCGTGGCCACTGAGCAGTGCCATCAGCTTGAAATGAGCAGCTGTCCAGTTTTAGGGTTCACATGCCTGTACGAGGCAGGTTAAAAAAGTTCAAATTGAGAAGTGTGTGCTGCGGAGATGACTGATGGGTTCGTGGTGTTAGAAGGTGGTCACTGGGAAGAGGCTCTCAGCTGGGTCGCTTGTCAGTGCGGGCTTTTCAGGCACAATGGATGCCCCGTCCTGGCCCCGTAATTGTCTAGTGGCCACCCGTGGGTAAGGACAAAATGAGGCCAGCTGTGGGGCTGCAAGCGGGGCGGGGCGGGGTGGGGCGGGGCTCAGCTCCTGCTCCTTCCCCTCAGCCCCCTCCCTCCACAGCCAGCCCCTCCCTGGCCCTCATGCTGGCCTGCGGGAGCAGTGGGGACCCTGTGGCGGGGTGGGGTGGAGGCTGCCTCCTGTCCAGGTCCTGTCCTCACCCTGGGCTGGCCCCTCAGGGCAGGGGGAGCTGGGTGGCTAGGCTGAACCTGGGGCAGAGGGGAGGAGGCTGCCCACCACCCACTGGTCACCTCCTGTCCTTCTGTTAGATAATCTAAGCCTGTAGCTCAGTTTAAGCCCCGCCGTTCCCCATGGCCTGCCCGGGGGACCCCAGCTCCCACTCCTCCCTCGCGCCCCCTCCCACCATCCTACTTTATGTACCCATGAGGCACTCGTACGGACTCGTCCTCCCGTGACTGGCGCACGCCTCACTCAGCTTCAGGCCCTTGAAGTTTACCCATGCCGTAATGTACATGTCAGCGTGCCTTCCTTTTTAAGGCTGAGTAATATTCCACTGTATGAATATGTCCCTTTTTACTTACCCACTGATCTACCAGGGTACACTCGGGTTGCTTCCTGCAGCAATTTCTGCCAACCCAACATCTCCCAAAGGGACTGGCGCCCTCAGGTTGCCCCTCACTCCATCCTGGAGGAATGCATCAGCCCATCTGCATGTATGTGGAGAGTCACAGCACGCGTGTTCTCGACTCTGAAGTCCCCAGCTCAATTGGTCCTCCCATACCTGGAAAATTACCCCACACAGGACTGGTCCCCATGCGTGGCCGCCCCACACCTGGCCAATCTCTCCACACCTGGCCGCCCCACACCTTCCCGGATTCCCCACACCTGGCTGCCCCACACCTGCCCCGAATCCCAACACCTGGCCACCCTACACCTTCCCAGATTCCCAACACCTGGCCACCCCACACCTGCCCCAAATCCCAACACCTGGCCAGCCCCCCACACCTGGCTGCCCCACACCTGCCCAGAATCCCAACACCTGGCCACCCCACACCTGCCCAAAATCCCAACACCTGGCCAGCCCCCCACACCTGGCTGCCCCACACCTGCCCAGAATCCCAACACCTGGCCACCCCACACCTGCCCAAAATCCCAACACCTGGCCAGCCCCCCACACCTGGCCGCCCCACACCTGCCCGAAATCCCAACACCTGGCCGCCCCACACCTGCCCGGATTCCCCACACCTGGCCGCCCCACGCTGGTTGGCCTCCCTCCTTACTCGGTTAAAGCCTTCCTCTGGGGCCTGCGCAGGCAGGTCTTCTGAAGCAGCATCTTCTGCCTTTCAAGCTTTTTTCTTTTTTGTAGTACTGGGGATGGAACCCATACATCCCCAGCCCTAGTGTGTGTGTGTGTGTGTGTGTGTGTGTGTGTGTGTGTGTGTGTGAGATTGGGGTTCCTGGAAACCCTTCTACCTCCGGGCTACACTCCCAACCCTATTTTTTTTTTAATATTTTTATTTGGAAACAGGGTCTCTTAAGCCAGCAAGGCTGGCTTCGAACCAGCGCGCTCCTCCTGTCTCAGCCTCCCAGACGCTGGGCTCACAGCTGCGTGTGTGCCTCTGCATGGTCCTGATGCAGCAGTCGCCGTGTCGCGTCCTTCCTCCCTGAGCGACTCACACGGGGCTCCACTGTGTCGGGGACTTGGTGGTCCCTGGGCATTGCTCATGAGGTGCCAAGGACCTGGAAAGAAGGATGGACGGACCGACCTCCCTGTGAGGCCTGAGCATGGTGCTGGAAGCTTAGAAACACCCTGGTCTTTGTCTTTCCCACCACACATGATAGCCAGGTGGGAGGGTGGTGCTGGGCGTGGAGTTTTCCCTTCTCCCCCGCCAGAGCCAGGGTGAGCAGCTCCGTCTAGGGGTCGAGTGCTGGGGCATAGTGCAGAGCCTGGGGACAGATGCAGCCAGAACTCCAGCAGCAGTTTCTGCGCAGGCGCCTCCCAGCCCCTTGGCCCCGGCCCCAGGTTGCTGGGTCGAGCTGGCTGGGCATTCTGTCCTGGCAGTCTGTGTGCATCACAGCCAGGTCGCCACTTAGCCAGGCCACCAGAGGGAACTTAGAGGCGTGTCTGGACTCTGCCCCTCCTCGGCTGCGCCCTGACTCTGCCTGTGACTTCCTGACCATGCGTGTGAACCTGTCACTCCCAGGATTCGCCTCCCTGCTTTTCACCCTGGCGGCTCCCCCAAGCCCTGGGCCTGAGGCTGGCTCTGGGTCTGACCACCAGGCAGGGACTGCCTCTGGCTCTGGGTGGCGGCTTCCGCCAGGACTGGGGCTGGATAGACTGTGCCTCCTTCACGCAGGGCCAGGACCCAGCAGGGGTCCTACACACGACTGAGCCCCTGCAGATGTGCCACACGGCTGGGGAGAGCAGGTAGGGAAGGCAGCAGCACCTTCACCCGTGAGGGCGCTGTGGGCCTCGAGGGGAGAGCAGTGTCTCCTGGGCCCTGAAGGAGCTGGGAGCGGATGCCAGAAGTGCCCTTCAGGAAGACACTTGGGGCGGACCTGCGCCCCTGAGTGGCAGAAGAGAGTGCTGTCCTCAGCACACAGGGCCACACGGCTCCCTCTGGGACAAGGAGGTAGCAGTGTTTGTGGGGTTGGAGACCCCACATGCTGGAAAACAGGGGCCCAGAGCAGGCCTGCCTCTGCTTTAGGGCCTTAGGGGACACTGCCAGTGTACAGGGCTGAGTGGTTGGGACAGAACTCAAAGCCGCGTATGGCTTCACTGGTATACAGGGCCGGCAAGGTGGGCAGGCGAGCAGCTCAAGCTAAGTGGCCCTTTTCTCCTGAATCTCTCGCCTCTTGGGCTGCCAGTTTTGGGGTCTGCCCTTGCAGCCCAGGTGACAGCTCTCCCACCAAACAGGAAAACAGCAGACATAATGTGGTTGCAAATAAGTGCCCAGGCACTCGGTGGCCCTTGGTGACACTCGGTGGCCCTCAGTGGCACTTGGTGGCACTTGGCGCTCAGTGGTGCTCGGTGGCGCTCGGTGGCCCTTGGTGATGCTCAGTGGCCCTTGGTGGTGCTCGGCACTCAGTGGTGCTCGGTGGTGCTTCGTGGCCCTTGGTGGCCCTTGGCGCTCAGTGGCGCTCGGTGGCGCTCGGTGGTGCTCGGTGGCCCTTGGTGCTCAGTGGCGCTCGGCTCTCGGTGGCGCACCCTGGTGATGTTGGTGCTTCTGGCCCAGGCACCCGACCCTCATGTTACTGAACGTTTCAGACAGTGCTTCCTGTCCGCACATAGTGGGTTTTATGTTTTATGATTTGTTTACAGCCTCTCTGCCCTGCTTGTAATCAGGCAGACCTGGTTAATATTAATTCCCTAATGTCTGATGATACTGAATCAGTCCATCGCAGTAGGTGGTACATCACCACACTGTTAGTGTGTGTGTGTGTGTGTGTGTGTGTGTGTGTGTGTGTGTGAGAGAGAGAGAGAGGGGGGGGGCAGGCAGAGACACACATTGGGGATTCGGCTTGGGTGTTCTACCTCTGAGCTATACCTCAGCCCTATTTAGTTTTTCAGGTTTTTTTTTTTTTTTTTTTTTGCGGTACTGGGGATGAAACCCAGGGACATTCTACCTCTGAGCAACACCCCAGCCCTATTTTTTTAATTTATTATATTTTTTGTAATCATACATCACTTTGGAATACCAGACTTGAGAGGATATACAAGCACACATCATCCAATTAGCCCTCATCCAATCCCCATCCCATTCCCTCCCCCTCCCTTGATCCCATGCTTAATTGGTGATTATCTTTGATATATTTGTTTACGCACCTCATGAGTTTTAAAGAGATTCCATCCTCCCCAATCCCCTCCCTTCTGATTGGTCACCTTAATTGCTTCTCAATAGGGCCCTTTCTACTACTCCACCTCCTCCTGTTACCCCTTTCCTCCTAGTTCTTGCTAATTAGGGGAAGCATCTGGATTTTATTTTCTGTGCTATTTCTCTGTGCATGCCACATTGCAAGTTCCGATCCCACTCTTGACTGCCCCAGTAGTGGCCTGGCCACCCGGAGGACTCTGATTCCGACCTCACTGGCTCTAGCACCGGCCTTGCCTAATGGGAGGCCCCGATCCTAGCCTCGCTGGGCCTTGCACCAAACTAACCCCTCAGCTGGCACCGCTCCTGGCCTCAGAGGCCCCAGCACCGGCCTAGCCTCACGATAGGCTCCAATCCTGGCCTCCCTGACCCTGGCACTGGCCTAACCACTCGGCAGGCTCCTATCCTGGTCTCGAAAGTCCCAGCTCCGTCCTTGCCTCATGGCAGTTTCCGATCCCAGCCTCGCTGGCCCCGGCACCAGCCTTACCCCTCGGCAGAGTCCAATTCCGGCCTCAGAGGTCCCAGCACTGGTCTTGCCTCACGGCAGGCTCCAATCCTGACTTTGCTCGCCCCGGCACTGGCCTAACCCCTCAGCTGGTGCCGATCCCTGCCTCGGAGGCCTCCGTAGCAGCCTTGCCTCATGGCAGGCTCTGATCCCATCCTCTTTGGCCCCGGCACTGACCTCACCCCTCGGCAGGCTCTGATCCCTGCCTCGGAGGCCTCAGCACCGGCCTTGCCTCGCAGCAGGCTCTGATCCTGGCCTCACTGGCTCTGGCACTGGCCTAACGCATCAGCTGGCTCTGATCCCAACCTCGGAGGCCCAAGCACCAGCCTTGCCTCACGGCTGGCTCCGATCCCGGTCTCGCTGACCCAGGCTCTGGCCTAACCCCTCTGCAGGCTCCGATTCCAGCCTTGGAGGCCCCAGCACCGGCCTTGCCTCACGGCAGGCTCTGATCCTGGCCTCATTAGCCCTGGAACTGGCCTAACCCCTCGGCAGGCTCCAGTCCCGGCCTCGGAGGCCCCAGCACCGGCCTTGTCTCACGGCAGGCTCCGATCCCGGCCTCGGAGGCCCCATCAACCTGCCTTGCCTCACAGCAGGCTCCCATCCGAGCCCCCTTTTCACCCAGCAGGTTGTCCCACGTTCCCAAGGTGCGTGGTGGTAGTATTCTGCCTCTGAGGTAATTTCTTCAAAAGTTCCAGGTGTAATACGTCAGATCTCTGCCTCTCCTGAGTACTTGCTGCTGCCAATGCGACTGCCTCCACCATTTCAAATCTTTCCCAAGCTCTTTTCCCATACCGCATAATGTCCAGTGTTCCTAAGCATGCGCGACAGTAGCATTCGACCGTTGGGGTAATTTCTTCAGAGGATCAGGGTGGGTTGGATCAGATGTCCGCCCCTCCCAAAGACAAGTCTCCACCACCATCTCGGCCACTACTGCCGCCACCGCCTTCCTCCTAGGTCTCCGCTAGACTCTCTCCTTACAGGTGATGTCCAGGATTCTTAAAGATGTAGAGAAGCCGCAGTCCTCTTTCTTGGGGAATCTTTCCAAAAGTTCCAGTTTCGATGTATATGTTTTGTTTGCATCTCCAATATTCTAGCTGCTGCCGCAGCCATCTTAACCCCTCTCGAATATTTTTCTTTTTTCTTTTCCCTTTTTTTTTTTAAATAAGAGAAGAGAGCATTTGTGGTTTGGGGAGGATGTGGGATCAGGCACTTGGTAGCTATGAAAATTTTTTTTTCTTTCCAGGTGTGTGGGGTGGGGGTTGCCTAAGGGTGACCCACACGTGCCCACCCACCCTTCCGGGGTTGGGGCCTTGCGGCCAGACCTCAGGGTCCTTCCGGGTGGGGAGGAGGTTGCCTAAGGGTGCCCCGCCAGCATCCGCCCACCCGCCCGGGGTTGGGGCCTTGCGGTCCGGACCTCAGGATCCTTCCACCAGCCCTATTTTTTATTCTTTATTTTCTTTGAAACAGGGTTTCACTGAGTTGCAGAGAGCCTCACTAAGCAACTAAGGCTGTCTGCGAACCTGGATCCTCCTGTCTCAGCCTCCTGAATGCTGGGATTACCATGCCTGGCTTGTTTTTTTTTTAGTTTTGAAACAGGGTCTCGCTAATTTAGTGAGGCTGGCCATGAACTTGAGATCCTCCTTCCTCAGCTTTCATGTACTGGGATTGCAGTGTGCCTCCACACCCAGCTTCTTAATACTTCTTGAACACATGCACTAGAAGATTGCACCAGCTCCTGGAGGCGTGAGTAGCAGTTGGCTGCCCGTTCATTGCAAGTGTGTCAGTTTTCACAGGGGCTGGCTTCCTTGACCTCACACCTGTGGCCACCAGCGCCTCCCGGATTTCCTGCCACACCCTCTGGGTCGCCGCCTGTGTTCTTCTGTTGGGAACTGTGGTTGTGGCCTCCTGACCTGTTCCCCATGCCCTTTCTTTCTCCCTTGTTTGGACAACCAGCGGACCTGAAGCCTGGTAGGCAGTCTGCACCCTAGCCCCTGGCAGGAGCTGGCGCCAGCTGGGGGCAGGTGGGTGATCCCTAGTTCCAGGGCCACGTGAACCTTCTGTGGCCAAGGGCAGACAGCCTTGGGAATCTAGAGTGGATGAGGAGCTCGCTCCTGCTCCCCGCACCCTGACCTCCTGCAGCATGGAGCCCGCGGCTCCAGCCCCTTCACCCCATGTGCCTCTCCCTTGTGGCTTTGCTTTCCCCAGACCACACCTCCCCGTGCCCAGTCTCCCAGGCGCTTCGCGGCCTAATGTGTGCCTGGCCGGGGTCAGGGACTCCACTGACCATGTGAACTTAAAGGGCTCGTGCGTAATGAGAAGGCCACCTGGCCATGCCCCACGGGGGAGCTCCCTCAGAGCCAGGGCGTTTGCTTGAGGAGGATGCACAGGGCTGTGTCCCTGATGATGGTCTGTGGGTCGAGGAGTCCGAGGCCCTGCAGTCAGGAAGGTGGGAACACAGCAAGGGGCTGAAGAGACACAGCTGTGGGCATGGCCTCCGGGCTGCAGGGCTGGGGCGGGTTGGGGAGGGCCTCCCTGCTTTTCCACCGGGGAGTGCCCTTCCTTTTAATTTCCCCAGTTCCACCTCCTGAACACAGAAGGTGCCGGGGATCCTAGTGGGTCTCTGAAAGAGAGGAGAAGGCATCTCTGGGTGGAGATCGTTTCTGTGAACAAGAGATGAGGGTGAAGGCGGCACTGTCATCTGCAGGGAGAGGAGCTTGGGGTACCAGATACTGTCTTCAGGGAGAAGGGCTAGGGGCCCCTGTCTGCAGAGAGAGAGGCTGGGGGTACCACCCATCTGTCTGCAGGGAGAGAAGCTGGGAGTACTCTGTGGGGAGGCTAGTGGGCACTGGCATTGTGGCGCTTCTCAGATTCCACATGCGCCCAGTGGTTGTCCACCTGCCTGACTCACTCTTCATCCTCAGTCTGATGCTTACATGCCCTTCCTTCTGGTGAGCTGGTACTGGGATAGCCGTGAACACAGGGCCTAGCAAGCTGGAAGACACATCTGTTTATTTGGGCTATTTGAAGGGCTGAGAGGAGCAGACAGTCTTGTCGAGTGGTAAATCGGTTTATATCATGAAGTGTCAGTGCCAAAGCTTAGCGTTCACGCTGGTGGGTGGTCTGCACCCGAGCCCCTGGCAGGAAAAGTCCTGAGCAGAATAAAAACACACCCCTGACTCCTGTGCACCCTTAGGTGTCCGGTTCTGAAGCCAGCTTCCTCGTGGCACAGCTAATGGGGGGTCTTGCAGAAGACTTTTGGGTATCGCAGATGCTTTAGTATACAGCTCTGCAGCTCTCTCACACGTTCTGAATCCCTCACAGTAGCCTGATGCCATAGGTGTGGGTGAGGTCCGATCGCCTAGTGGTAACTTGCTGCTCTATTTTAGCAAGCTTAATTACTGTACTTATTTGCTATATTCCACTGGTAATTACTGAGCCTTCCCTAGAGATCAGATACCAAGCTAGGTGCTGGGAATATAGAAAACAAAACAAAAAAGAATTGGTCTCTTCCTACCAGAATTGGAAATCTAGGAGAGATTCAGATGGGTGCTTTTCAGAGAACTAGTAAGGGAAGCAGACCTCCGCAGAGAACCTTGGCTTGCCGTTGTCTTCGCCCGGGCCTGCAGCCGTCTCTGCCACAGCTCCGCCTGCCAGCCTCCCAGTTCCTGAGGGCTGGTGGCTGCGCGGACAGTTCACGCAATGCCACACTCCCAGCTTAAGTAGCCAGGGGCCGGGCGCAGCCACTAAGGGTGGGACATTCCTCCAGTTTAACCCACACTAAACGAGTAGCCCTCCTCCTTGGTTCCAGTGTGGGCCCTTCTCACGAGGGAAGAACACCCTTCCCCAGGACCAGGGCAGTGCTCTGTGCAAAAGGGCAGGATAGAAGGTCTCATGCTCAGGGGCTGCATGGTCCGTGGGCCTCTGGGCTCTGCCAGTGTGGCAGGAGCTGCAGAGACAAGAGGTGAGGAGCGCCGACCCAGCCGAGAGCTGTCTGGGAGACAGTCCCTGGCTGCGCAGATGGCGTGGGCCTTGGTGCCTGGCACGGAGCCCTCGTGTGTGACCGCACCAGGCAGTGTCCAGGTAGCTCCCAGGAGAAGCGGCCCAGGCTGTGCCTCTAACCCTCCATCACTGCCCAGGGTGTCAATTGGCTGGTCCACTGCGTGGATAGACATGTGTGCTGGTGAGAGTCAGAGGTGAAGGGGAGTCCCTGCCCGGCCCCCAGGCACACTGTGCGGCACACCAGTGGTGTGGGCGTCTGAGCAGCGTGCGAGCCGGTGCCTGCAAGCAGGAGCGGGTCTGAACCGCAGCTCTGAACGTCCTGTGTGGGGGACGCAGTGCAGGAGGCCTGCACTCTGCTCAGGTAGGGTTCCGGTGATCTTCCAACCCAAGGGATGGGTCTTTTTTTCCCTCTGGTACTGGGGATGGAACCCAGGGGCCTCCTCCTACCTTTGAGCCATACATCAATCCTTTTTCATCTTTTTTTCCCTTGCAGTACTGGGGATGGAACCCAGGGGCATTCTACCTATGAGCTACACCCTCAGTCCTATTTTTTGTTCTTTATTTTGAAACAAGGTGTCACTGAGTTGCACAGGGCCTAAGTAGCTGAGGCTGTCCAGGAACTTTGATCCTCCTGTGTCAGTCTCAGCCTCCCAAATGCTGGGATTACAAGCATGCACCACTACCCCTGACTTTTATTCTTTACTTTAAAACAGGGTCTCAGTAAGTTGTGGCGGCCTCACTAAGTAGAGGCTTGCTGCGATCCTCCTGTCTTCCTGCGAACCTGTGATCCTCCTGTCTCAGCCTCCCAGGTAGTAGGGTTACAGGTATATCCCGCTGCTCCTGGCTTCCAATCTTTCGGCTGGAAGAGGTCTTTGTCAGCTCAGCCTCCACTGCTCCTGCACATGGGACCCTGCACACACCTGTAATACTGCTACTTGGGAGACTGAGACAGGAAGATCACAGGTTCAAGGTGGACGATTCTCTGCCTGGTCAGGCTTGGCTCTCTGAGCCACACCACCCCATTCTCCATCAGGTGCCATCTGGGCACTCCTTTCTGGAGTCGGCATCTTCCTCCCGCGGCCTCCGCGAGTTTCTGTAACTGCCTGCTGAGGAAGCCCAAGCCCAGTTGACTCCCTCCCGCCCTGTGGCCCCGGCGCGTAGTGTGCCGTGTGTGAATCATGTCAGGAGGGCTGCCACGCCAGCGCTCTGCTATTTTTAGTGAGCCTGCTATCTTTAGCTGATCGTGGCAGGCAGGACAGGGCCAGCAGGCTGCCGTATCTCGAGGGAGGCTTGAGGAGGCTGTGAGGCTCCACTGCCTCTTCAGAGCCCGAAGGAGACCAAGACAGGATGCTGCTGCTGTTTTGCCCAGGGTGAATCTGATTGGGCCCACTGGGGAAGAGGTTCACTTTTAAATAGCTCGCAGTTGGGATTTGGCAGATACCTAATACAGCGGCAACACAAGCTTCTCTACTAGCCTAAGTTTACACTGAAGAAAATTAAAACAAAATTGCTAGCTGTAGATTTGGAATCAGAAGGGAACAGAGGTGGTCTTTGTATGCACACTAAGCGTGTGTTCCTGATGGTGTGGAAAGCCTGTTTCTTAGTGGACAATAGCCCACCAGCGACCTTGGCAACGCCAAACACAGCCGAAGGTGGAGTGGCCTGCTAAGAAATCCAGAGCCTTCTGCTAGTCCTTCGTTGCCTCTAGACTCTAAGGGGTCCTTGGAGGGCGCCATGCAGGACTTCCTGTCTTTCTAAGATGTATCAGTCTGCGCATGGAGGTCACTTTTGTCAACAAGGTGTGGTGATAGTAAATACACCATATTAGTTACTTGTGTGTGCACGTGTCAGTCCCTGCCCTCAGGAGCTCCAGGTCTTCTTGCCCACGAGGCACGGAGCTGGATCACGGCTCCTGTCTCCCGTGAGCTGGGTCCTCCGCCTTCCTGGACGCAGTGTTCACTCTTCCCTGCCCTGCATCTGCAGTAGGCCATCTGTTAGCCAAACACCCTCGAGTTTCCACTGCGAAACCAGGCTCTTTTGATGATCCAAGAGATTATTCCATCCAGACTAATGAGTTAAAATGGCGCTCAGGAGCCCGAGCCACCAGGAGGACGGTGTTTCTGCGCTTAGCCGGCAGCTTTCCAAGCTGACCGGAATTTGTGGTGGGCTGAGGAGTGCAAGGGTGGACCGGTGCCCAGTGAGCGGCTTGTCCTGGAGTCCTGGCTTTTGAATGGTGCTGGACAAGGCCGGGCGGGCTGTCCTGCCACCTGGCTAACCCGAAACAACCTGCCATCAGCAATGACCTTGCACTGAAAGAGGTTATCTTCAAGGAATTTTAGTAATGAGAAGTTAACACAATAGTAAAACATGTTATCGTTATTTCTGTTGTTTTGTTTACTTTTAGTTGACGCCGTGCACGCTGTGCACGTGTGATGTTTTGATGCTTGTGCATGGTGGTGTAGTGAGCTCAAGGGAACCGACCTGTGCGCCTCCACACACAATATCGTTTCTTTGTGGCGAGAACATTTGGAGTATGCAGAATAGTGGTAGTCACCTGCCATGCGGTGACTCACCCGAGCTCACCATTCACGGTAGCTGTTCCTGTCCACCAGCTGCCGCCAGCCTCCCTGCCTGGCCCTGCCTCCCACCGTCCCTGGCAGCTCTCCGCATTCCACACGAAGTGGGGGCACACGGAATCTTGCCCTTCTCACCTGCAATCTGAAAGGGCACAGTTAGCCAGGCCTGGTGGCACATGCTTGGAATCCCAGCATTCTGGAGGCTGGTGTGGGGTGTGGGGTGTGGGAGGGCAAGAGGATCATGGTTTGTGGCCAGCCTCAGCTACTTAGGGAGGTCCTTTGCAGCTCAGTGAGACCCTGTTTCAAAATAAAGAATGATAAAAAAAAAAAAGTAGGGCTGGGGTGTAGCTCAGAGGTAGAATGCCCTTGGGTTCAATCCCCAGTACTGCAAACAAATAAAATAAAATGGCACATTTAGTCAGAAGGTGGGTTCAGGGTGCCCAGGCGGGAACTTCAGCTGTCACGCACGGTCAGGATCAGTCTGTTTTGCACAAGAAGTAAATTCACTAATATGGTAAATATCAGTTAAAAATGTGATCTTCCAAACATGGCCCAGCCATTTAAGATTTCCCCTCTTTGGTAATTTCCTTTCCTTAAGCTTCCAGTTCCCACAGTGGACAGTGGTATGACTTTGCCTCTGCTGCAGTAGTATGTGTTTTGTGATATAAAAACCACCTGTGTCCTGCCCTTGGTCTCTTCTGGCCACGTGGCTGGAGGGGGGGACAGCCACGGAGAGTTTGGTGGTGTGCAGGGGTGCCCGGGGCACCATGCAGCAGCCAGGCAGCGCCGTAGGTGCCCGAGGCTCCAGGAAACAGTGCCGAGGCTGGGGGTCCTGGGCACCGTCGTCATTAGGAGGGCTGGGCCTCCCGCTCCAGGAAGCATGTGCAGTAGCTTATGCAGTTAAATGCAACATAAAAGAGGGCTTCTTCTTTTCTTTTTAAGGAAAAAAAAAAGATGTTAGCAGACATCTGGGATGAATTTGGCCTCTTGTTTTTCTGGTATTTAAAGTAAAAAACAACAACAACAACAAAAAGGAAATACCCACCTGCTTCTAAGAAAAGACTTAGACAGCCCATACATTTGTTTGAGGAAATAAACTTTTTCATTCAAAGGAGAATTAATGTTAAGAGGACACCAGGAAGTGTAAGCACCACACAGTGTGGTTCTGCTGCTTCAGAGGTTCAGAGCAAGGTCCCCTCATGAGCAACAGGTTCTCTGAGCCCTGGTAGCAGGGTGTGCAGTTCAGCAAGACGCCGAGGCAGGCAGCAGGGATCCTGCTGAGCCGAGAGCGTCTAAGTCTGCCTAGGCCCTGCCGCCCCTGGCGTTGGTGGGCGGCCAGCGCGTGGCTGGGATCTGCCTTGGGGTTGGCGTGAGGACTGGATGGAGGGTGGGCTAACGCAACTAGAGAACCTCCCCTTGGATTAAGCAGTGTAGACAAATGAAGGTGAGTCAGGCTTCCTCAATTCAAAGCGTTCTGTTGACGAATGGGATTGTGAGCGACACACAGTGGAATTCTACTCAGCCATAAGGAACAGACTTCTGTCAGGTGCAGGGGAGTGGTGGGCCTGGAGGATGCTTTGCCGAGTGAGGTGCACAGTCACAAACCTGAAGGGCCCGTGTCTTCTCTATGTGTGGATCTAGGGAGCAGCTGGGGGACAGAGGGAACGGGCACAGGAGGAAGAGGGGCCCCAGTGAAGCCGTGGCGGGCCGGGGGGGTGGGGGGCACTGCAGGACGAAGTCACGCAGAGGGAAGGGAGGTAGCGGTGGGAACTGGATGCTCACTCAGCAGCACGCACCGCGTTCCCACCGCGCTGAGCTTCGGTGCACCACTGAAAGCGTATTTAGAAAATGAACAGCTTTTGTGCTTCACCAAAGCACGCCACTTAGTGCAAAGACAACCCAAGGGGTGGGCGAGGATATTTTCAAAGCATAGCTCTGGTAAGGAATTTATATCCAGTATACATAAAGAACTTACCTAGTTTCCAGAAAAAAATGAGATGGGCACAGACTGTGGGTAGACATTCTCCAGTGGGTCATCAGGGCAGCGTGAGGGCGGGCGGGGTGCAGGTGGCTGCATCTCTGGACATGCTGTGGAGACTGCCGGGGTAGAGGAGCGCGTGCGGCTGCCAGCAGCTCCGCTCACCAAGGATCCTCAGGACTGAGAACTGGGGCGCAGACGTCCTGGCAGCACCATGCTTGTTGCAGGGTGGAGGCTCTGCCCACAGTGGGTGAGCAGGCAGACACGGCGGCCGCGGGGGTGTGAAGCACCGACTTGTGCTCCAGCGTGGCTGTGCCTGGGCGCTCTGCTCGTGTGGGCACTGGAGAAGAGCCCCGCATACTGTACATCCCCCTACACGGAGTGATCAGAACACGCACATCCGTGGAGGCCGGAAGCAGCTTTGCGGTCTCCAGGGGCTGGGAAGGGCTGGGTGACGCTCAGGGAGGGACTATTCCCAGTGGGCTGTCGGGCTGGACACAGTCGGGATCCCTGTGGGGCAGGTTGAGCAGCCAGAAGATGGTGCAGGGTGTGCCTGGCACACTGGCCTGGCCCAGCGCAGGCTTAGAACAGGGTCGTGGAGGAAGCGGCTCTGCGGTGCTCTCCTGGAGGCCTGGCCTGCCTGTTCCCTGCACAGTGTGATGAGGGGCTATAGAAGGTGTAGATTCTCTGCGCAGCGTGAGCCTGTTCATGTGGTGTAAGGTCTGCAGAATGCCGGTGTGGAAGGTCCCCGGGCAGTGTGAAGGTCCACTCAGGTGTGGAGGTCCACTCAGGTGTGGAAAGTCCCTGGGCAGTGTGAAGGTCCACTCAGGTGTGGAAGGTCCCTGGGCAGTGTGAAGGTCCACTCGGGTGTTGAAAGTCTCTGGGCCAGGTACAGGGGGCACAGGTGCAGGGGAGGGGGCAGCTGGGAGAGGTCACTGAGTGTCAGCACAGCCTGGCCAGGTGCACGGCAGGGCGGGCGGGGGCAGGTGGGAGAAGCAGAGGAATGGTGTCACGTTTCTGGCTACTCTGGGAGGGACTTTCTTTTGGTGGGTGCTTTCTGCTTTGGGAAGGGTGGAGAGGCCGGAGCACAGAGGGAGAGAGCCAGGCTGTGCTCTCACGTCATGGAGGCCGGAGCAGAGAGAGGGAGAGGGCGAGGGCTCTGCTCTCACGTCATGGAGGCCGGAGCACAGAGGGAGAGAGCCAGGCTCTGCTCTCACGTCATGGAGGCCGGAGCACAGAGGGAGGGAGCGAGGCTGTGCTCTCACGTCATGGAGGCCGGAGCACAGAGGGAGGGAGCCAGGCTCTGCTCTCACGTCATGGAGGCCGGAGCACAGAGGGAGGGAGCGAGGCTGTGCTCTCACGTCATGGAGGCCGGAGCACAGAGGGAGGGAGCCAGGCTCTGCTCTCACGTCATGGAGGTCGGAGCACAGAGGGAGGGAGCCAGGCTCTGCTCTCACGTCATGGAGGCCGGAGCACAGAGGGAGGGAGCCAGGCTCTGCTCTCACGTCATGGAGGCCGGAGCACAGAGGGAGGGAGCGAGGCTCTGCTCTCACGTCATGGAGGCCGGAGCACAGAGGGAGGGAGCCAGGCTCTGCTCTCACGTCATGGAGGCCGGAGCACAGAGGGAGGGAGCCAGGCTCTGCTCTCACGTCATGGAGGCCGGAGCACAGAGGGAGGGAGCGAGGCTCTGCTCTCACGTCATGGAGGCCGGAGCACAGAGGGAGGGAGCCAGGCTCTGCTCTCACGTCATGGAGGCCGGAGCACAGAGGGAGGGAGCCATGCTCTGCTCTCACATCGTGAAGGCTGGAGCACAGAGGGAGGGAGCCAGGCTCTGCTCTCACATCGTGAAGGCCGGAGCAGGAGGGAGCCAGGGAAATAAACAAGGGGATCCAGACAGAAGCACAGCCCCTAGGGGACTGCCTTCTCCAGCCACACGTACCTACCAGTAAGCCCACCACAACAGAGCCACACACTGATGAGATTTCAGCCCTCTGGTCAACTCCATCAACTTTGAGCATTAGTGCTAAGCTCTTCAGGGGACAGGCCACATGGAGCTGTATGTAACTGTAACACTGGTGTGGCTCCAGGCCTTGCAGCCTGCTGTGAAAGCCCCGTTTTTACTGTAGAAGTGAGCTTCCTTGTTTTCTGCTCTAAATGGCCTGCACCTTACCCAGCAAACAAAAAACTTGTGAGCATGCCTCTCTGACTCTACAAACACATCCATCAGGAGCTCTGGAGTGTGGGTCTGCAGTGGCTGAAGTCCTGCCTTGTGTGGCCGAGTGCCCACTGCTGGGCTGGCGACCAGCAGGCGGTGTCATGCGTGAGGCCGCCCCTTCACCTGAGTTCACCATACCTGTGATTTCCTGCCTAGCCTCTGGTGACACCTGCCACCACCTTGTTGGGACTGAGGTTGACTAAGCATTTCTTTGCTCGTGTTGAGCACCTTTTTACTGTATAATCAGCATTTCCTTTTCTGTGGACTTTGCTAAGGCACCTGGCTGTCGGCTCTTGACTGTGCTCTAGGTTTGTGAGAGGTCTTTTGATGTGAAAGAAGGTGGGTTTTTGATAATATGCTTGCTTCAAGTAGTTCACCAGCTTCTCATTGGTCTTTTCACATTAGAGCGTGTGTGTGTGTGTATGTGTGTGTGTGTGTGTGTGTGTACAGCACACACATGTGCACATAACTGGGTAGTCATTTATCCTTCTGTGACTGGGGTGGTCTTTCGGGGACATCTCCTTTCCTTGGTCACAAACCTTTCCCCCAGGGCCTGATTTGCTTTGGGCCATTTATTACTCAGGAACCTCTTTAGGGCCGTGTGCCTTTCACCCTCTGAATGGAGGATTTGTTTGTGGTGTGGTTGAGCCTGAGGCCGAGGTTTCCTGTCCTGGTCAGGTGCAGGGTCCTTTGAGCTGTTGGCTACTGGTTGCACACGGTTGTCTGGGCTGCCCACACGGTTGCAGAATGCCTGGCTGTCAATTTGGGGAGCGGAGACTCACTGGGATGTATATGAAGTCATTTACACCTGTGCACTGTTGTGTGTGTGTGTGTGTGTGTGTGTGTGTGTGTGTGTGTGTTCCTGGGGATGGGACCCAGAGGCTTTCTACCTCCGGGGTACATGCCTGACCTATTTTACATTTTATTTTGAAACAGGGTCTCACTAAGTTGCTGAGGTTGGCTTCAAACCTATGTGATCCTCCTGTGTCAGCCTCCCAAGTGTTGGGATTACAAGCGTGCGCCACCACGCCTGGCTGTGCACTGGTTTTTAAGTTGAATAGGGCATAATAGGGGAAAAATTTGAAGAAGTGTCATGTGTAAGAATAGCACCAAATGTGAGGCTGTTATCTCCAGCAGTGGGTCTTCAGTCCTTTCTGGTTTCATTCAGGAGCAATACTGACTTGCTGCCTGCCTGCTGTTCCTGCCCCTGGGGCCTAGGGACAGCCTCCTGCCCAGTGCTGTGGCCTCGAGCAGTAGGAGGCCTGCCTGACCGGGACCACAGCCCCTGGGTGTGTGGGGGCAGCAGACAGGAAACACAGCCTTGCCAGGTGGGCTGGATGGGTTGGGGCCACGCAGAGCAGGGCTGCAGCGAGGTGGCAGGAAGGAGCCCCTTTCTGGTGGCTCCCAGGAGGGGAGCGGGCTTCGTGGCCCTACTTGCCAGGGGTCAGTGTGGCCAGGGAGCTTTGCATGCTTGTGACCAGCTCCTCATGCCCTTTCTCCTCCCTCACCCCGTCATCCTTGGCAGAGGGAAGCCCTCTTGTGATGGCTGTGTGTTTTTATGTGGGAAAATTAGAGGAATTTTCTTCAGAGGTGTTATGACCATACAAGCTTAATTGCTCCCTAAGTAGGACAGACCACAAGTTTCTAGAAAATACCACCGTGCACTTGGAAACCCTGGAGGAACAGCGGCGTGCGGCTACTGCTTTCTGGCCCTGACAAGCCTGCGCTCCTGAAGTTGCCAGAGAGAAGCCCTAGTCATCAGTGAGCCTCCCAGGAGGCCCTCTCCATGGAGCGGCGACCCCCAGGCGCGGTGTGCCCGGGGCTGCCCGGAGCCTTGCGCATGATCCACGCACCCGGAGGTCCGCAGAGACTCAGCAGCTGCCTTCCACTCTGCAGAGTCTTGCCGCAAGATGAGAGGGGGTGCCCCTGACCTGGGTGGTGGCTGAGCTCAGAGGGGAGGAGTCCTGGCCTTTCCTGGCAGCCAGCCCCAGTGACCCACGTCACAGGTGGGGGCCGACCTCATGGCAACTTCCTCATTCAGCTAAGCCTGGAAACAACCTCTTCACTCTGTTGGGGCTGGAGAGTTTTTACCCTGAGCACCCCTCTGCAGCCACCTCCATGTTAGAGACACACGGAACAAGGCCCGCTCCGCGGCCCAGAGCCCCTCGTCTCCCGAGCGCGGCGGTGTCTGGTGATGTGGACTTGACGCCGTCCCACGGACGGCCCCTCCGCCAGCTGTCCTTGCATCCTTGCCCCTGTGCTGGTCTTTGGGCAGGTCCGCAGCCCCGCCTCCCTTCCCTTCCCCGAGAGCGCTGTGAGCGGTTGCTGTACCAGGCCTTCCCGCGCACGCGGTGTCTGCGTGAGCCGGTGCGGTGGGTTACTTGCCCCTTGTTACGGATGAGGAAATTGAGCTGAGAGATCAGCCGAGCTGCCACGGGCACACGTGTGAGAAACACGTGTGAAACTCTGCAGCCTGCGCTCGGCCGGCGTGGGCCCAGAGCACGGCTCACAGTGCCTTCTGTAGGGCCTCGGGGAGCCTGCGAACCCCCTCGCGGGGAGCTCGTGCCTCCAGACTAGGACACCCACACTCGGCCACTAGAGCCCCTGAATGTCACAGGCACGGGTGCAGGCTCCTGCCCACAACCGCCCACCCGCCATGGACAGCAGCGGCGGTGCCCGCGGGCTGCTCTGCACCCCTAGCCATGCCGTCCCTGTGCCGCCCGCGTGCACACCCCGCACCTCCTCGACAGCATGGCGGCTCCAGGTTCATGGCCCCCATGGCTGTTCATCACTGCCCTCCCCACCGGCCGCCAAGGACAGTCCACAGCGGGAGGTGCCTGGCCCGGCGACACTCATACGGAGAGCAGCACTGCTCTGCCCTGTATTTTCACGTCATGAAGCAATCATTTTCTTTTCTTACATTTAGGAATGTGAAGACACCTTTATTTGTGGGTTCTCCAAAGGCTGCGGGCTGGCACAGGGGTGGCACAGCTGGACAGTCCTTTGCTGCAGGTCAGAGGTCGCTGGACTCTGGGTCCCCCCATTGCACGGCTCACCCTCCTCAGCCCGGAGACTGCCGACCATCATGGTCTCGTCTGTGCCACGCGGCGCTGGCCGTCTGCTGGGTGTCCCTGGTCAGCTGTCCTGGCTGGCCCCAACAAGCGGCACCTCCCAGGACTGCCCGCAGAGAAGCCCGGGCCCCTCTGGCCTCAACACCCTGCCAGTTAGCCGGGGCCCCTGCCACAGGCGTTGCCGAGGGGACAGCTTGGGCTCTGGCTGCCAGCTGGGTGTTCAGTGGGCAGCTGCATTGGGTCACTTCAGGGGCTGGGAGGGCCTGGGTGTCCCCATGCGCCACCACTCTGGGCTCCATCCAGACGCTGCCAGGCTGCGGGGCACAACGGCCAGGTCTCGATGGTAAGGGCTGTTGGTGCCTTCCTGTTTTCTCAAGTTCCTGGTCAGCAAAGCAAAATGACGCCCTCAGGGCTCAAGGTTCTGACCGACCCTGGCAGGCTGCACCCTGGAGCCGTCTGTCAGTGTGGGGCGCTCACTGGCCATCACCCCAGCCATAGAGGGATGCCTCCCGAGGGCCCGGCACCCTCAACTGTTCATCTCCACCATGGTAAGGCTGTCCAGTGCCTTAGAGAGGGCCAGGGCCAGACAGGCGGCCAGAGCCTCCTGGGAGCCCAACCTGAAAACGTTCTCGTCATGGGATCCAGTTGCCAGGGCAGCCGGGCCCCAGGGCTACTACTGGTCTGCTAGATATTGGGCTGGGGAGGTAGCTGAGTGGCAGAGTGCTTCACACCCAGGGTGGCAGCAGCTGGATGTCTGGAGGCTGCAGCCACAGTGTTTACACGCGTGGTAGTGCGGCTCACCCTGCCCTGGGTGCCGACAGCCTTAGATCTGATGTTCCCCGCCTCCCTGGCCACAGTGTGGCCCCAGCGCAGGCTCTCCTCTCTTTGATTGTGGGGTTGGTTTGCCCAGTACTGGGTGGCCAGGGCTGGAGGACATGACAGATGCCAGCACGGGCACTTGGTCTCCCCGTGTGGGATGGAGCCCACTCTGCTCGGGCCACTGATGGGCGTTTGGGGAAGGGGGTCATGCTGCTCTGGGAGGCTTTAGACCTGAGACCCCACAGCTGTAACCCTCCTTCATGTACTTGGCTTTGGGGACAGAGTCCTCGTCACGGCCGGGGTGTAGGACTAAGGCCAGGGCTGGCCTCGCTCCCAGCCTCACCAGTTCTCCCGTGGGCTCTAGCCTCAGCATACCAGATGTTCTCTCAGGGACAGTCTCTGTCCTCAGCCCTCCCTTGCAGGGGTCAGGAGACAGAGTCGTGGAGGGCAGCTAGCTGGTTCTGAGTAGCTGGACACAAAGGAGCTGCGACTCGGGTCTGAGGGTGCACAACTTCCCGGTTGGCAGCTGGGTACCCAGGAATTCACTGGGTATCTTTAGCTTCCCAACAGCAGCCCTTGGGAGGCAGGCTCATGTGTTGCCCATCCACCCAGGCGTTACTATGGAGGCCCGTCAGAGGCCCGCGTCTAGCACATCGTGGTGCTGGGAGCCAGGTCTTGTCCACTCTGGTGGCCACAGTGTTCATGGGCCCCAGGCGAGGGTTGGGCACAGTTACCTTTCTTGGGCAAACAATACACATTTCCAGTTATGTAGAACGTCTTTTTTTTTTTTTTTTTTCAGCACCAGGCATGGAACCCAGGGGCATTGTACCTCCAAGCTACACCCCCAGCCCTATTTTTTAGTCTTTTTATTTTTGAAACAGGGTCTCACTGAGTTGCTGAGGGCCTCACTAAGTAGCTGAGGCTGTCTGTGAACCGGGATCCTCCGGTCTCTGCCTCCCGAATGCTGGGATGACAAGCGTGCCCACCATGCCTGGCTAGAACATCTTTTATTAAGGTCTTGTTGCTAGTGAAGTATTGATGTATGCTTCTTGTGGTGAGAAATCTCTGGGCAGAGTCCATATTTTGGAGGCTCTTGGGCATTAGCAGTGAGAATCATGAAAGCCATACTCCAGGTGATGAGCCGTAGATGCTTCCTTTGGCATGAAAACACCTTGGTGCTTCACACCCAGGCCCCGGCGTGTGAGCAGCCGGCCGAGCAGTGCGCGTTCTGGGGGCCCTCCCGTCACCACCTGCGTTTCTCTGCATGTCCTTCATGATGGGGACTTTGGGACGCCGGCCTTCACTTGCTGGTTCAGCCTCAGTGTTGCTTAGTAGCCTCGGCGACAGCACAGACACCATGTTCTTTCCAAGTGCAGAGAGGAGAGGGAGGGAGGGGACTTGGCCTTTCTGCCTGTCGGCAGGAACACGTCCTCAGCTGACACCATTGTCTGAGGCCAGCTCCTCCTGAGGGCCTCCCTGCCGTCTCCACGAGGCCCAGGTGACGGTGAAGGGTGAGGATGTTCACCTGCTGCCCTGCCCCCTCTCCAGTCCCCAGATGGGGGATTTTCAGACATGTTGAGGACATGGGGGAGGAGAATTGGGTATCTTTAAGGGAAAATGAAACACAAAATATATTTATTGCCAATTTTAGCTGCTTTGACACCTAGTAATTTCTTACTTTTTTGGGTTTTTGTTGCCAGGGACTGAAGCAAGGGTCTTACTTGCTAAGGCAAGCACTCTGCCACTGAGCTACCTCCCCAGCCCAATATCTAGCAGACCAGTAGTTTAAATCATTACACACTAGTCATGTTGTTTAGAAAATGATCACATTTCAGAAATTAGCTTTATCTGGATTTCCTCAACCATATGGGACTGCAACTCAGCAGGCTAAACGCTCCTGTTTATGGGGCAGAGGGCGGAAAGTTACTGCTGAGCTCACCTGAGGCTTTGCAGAGGCATTCCAGATGCCTACTGTTACTTAGGCAGAAGATGGAAAGTTCCTATTGAAATTGTGGGACACACTAGCATGCTCCATGCCTACAGTTTAGGCAAAAGATGAACAGTTACTGCTGAAGCTAGTTGAAAGGTTCAAGATAGCATGCGAAGGCAGATGGAAAGTTACTACTGAAATTATTTGAAATGTTACAAAATAGCATGTTAAATACTTACTGTTTAGGTAGAAGACCTGCTGAAGTTATTTGGAACGTTACAAGATAGCAGTCTAGGTGTCTACTGTATTTAGGCAAAAGATGGAAAGTTACTACTGAAATTATTTGAAATGTTACAAGATAAAATACTAAAAGCCTACTGTTTAGGCAAAAGATGAACAGTTCTGAGGTTACTTGGCATGTTTCTTGTTTAGGGGGTCGGGGGCGAGCCCCTGAGCTGCTGCCCACTCCAGGGTGGGGAGGAGAGCCTGGGATCCGAAGCCCAGTGATCTCACACAGCAAAGGCTGGCACTGTGTTTCTGTCTTCTCGTGAACCAACATCCCGAGAGTAACCGAGGGCAGCGTTCCAACTCAAGTCCCTAGCTTTTCTGGAAGGGAGGACTAACTTGAAATTCATTGTTGGCAGCTTTATTCTTATGTCTGGTGAATTGCCGTCACGAGTCCTTGTGAAAACTGGAAGGTGTGTTCAGATCAAAACTATCTCCCTGTCTGCTCACATTCTTCCTTGGTGTTTCTCCAAAACCAGGTCAATTTTTTTGACCCCTTCAAGGAGAATTCACTTGAACCAGAAAAGGCTGCAGGTCCCATATGGAGCTGGAGCAGGGCACACACCTGTCCTTGGCAGAGTCCCTGTGCCAGCCAGCACCCCATCGCCATGATGAGATGCCTGAGGTGTCAACTCAGGCATTCCCAAAGGCTTCTTCTGACCCATGGCTGTAGAGATTCTGGTCTGTGGCTGGCCCTTCACTTTGGCTCGTGGAGAGGCAGAGCATCCTGGTCGGTGGTGTCATGGAAGCAGCTGCCCACCTCATGGTGGTGGGCACCCAATGTCTCCCTTCAAGGGCACGCCCCCACTGGGCCCCACCTCCTAATAGTGCCAGGGGCTGGCCACCAAGCCTTCAACACTAGGGCCTTGGGGGACGTGCCAGATTGAAAGGCCTGCAGCTTCATCCCAGACTCGCCCCTCTGCCCTGGCCAGAGCCTTAGGAAGAGCCAGCTCTGCCCTGGGGTTGGTGCCGACTGGCAAACTCAGGAACCATCATTAATAATTAAGCTACGAAGTCTGCCGTCTCCCTATGGTAGAAACGCTGTGCTGCTGTGCGCCTGCCTGCAAGGGGGCTTGTGTGCACATCAGCTCGATGGACTGCGCAACACAGGCACGGACTTTATTTCCATTCCAGCATTCGGAGAACACCCATGCCCCTCACACACAGGTGTGTGTGTATGTATCTTCATACCCTTTTAGAGTCTGCTTTTTAGGACGTTTACAGAGTTGTGCAGAGAGCACTACCATGTCATCTAGGAACATTTGCATCTCCCAAAGGGAATCCCGCCGCTGAGCGGTCACTCCCTGTCCCCTCTCTGAGCGTGCTCACTCATCCTTTGGCAGCGGGCTTCTTTGACTCAGCCCCGTGTCTGGCTCGTCCCGACCCTGTGTAGACATCAGGGCCCCGTTGATTTTTAAGGAGAATGCTTGGCTGTGCAGCTCGCACATTCTGCTGGTCCATTCTTCAGCTGATGAATATTTCAGAGGCTCTTGCCTGCCAGCTGCATGAATAATGCAGTGCAAAGCGGCATGGTCACGGGTCTGCAAGCCCGCCCCTCGGTTGTTAAGGCTGTTGCGGGCAGGGCTGGGCAGTGCACTGTGGGGTCATGTGACGCTCCCCAGGGCCAGGTGACTGCTGCAGGAACTAAGCTCCTTTCCAAGCAGCTGCACCTTTACCAATCTCCATGGCCACCTGTTCGTCACAGCCACGCGTGCTGGAGGAGTGCCTCCACGTGGAGGTGTCCTGTCTACCTCTGACGCTGGACTCAGGCCCTCTGCAATGTGGCTCCACGTGGAACGCAATCCAGGCATAGGGCACATGCCTGGAATCCCAGTTACTTGGGAGACCAAGACAGGAGGATTGCAGTTTTGAAGACAGCTTCAGCAGCATAGCAAGACTCTCGGCAGCTTGGGAGACCCTGTTTCCAAATGAAACAAAGAAAGGGCTGGGGGTGTAGCTCAGAGGTAGGAGGCCACTGGGCTCAATCCCTAGCCCTCCTCCATGTTGGATTCTAATTTTAATACACATAAAATACATGTACTTTAAAAACATTATTAGGTATATGGAAAGTTTTATAGAAGAAATGTGGGTTGGAATTTGGACTTCCAGGGATGTCACTTCTTGAAGTAAAAGAAAGACGTTCCAGATGGACAAGGACTTGTGACCAAGGCACCTCCAGCGCAGGCTCACGCGCAGGGTGGGTCCCAGAGTGACCATGGCGGTGCTTGTCCAGTACAGGTCTGCCTCCTGCTGTTGCTGTGAGCCCCACACACGTGATGCAGCGGCAAGGATAGCCTGGCACTTGGCTGCCTTGAGGGCAGCTGCCCCCCCCCCCCCGCTGCCTCGAGCTCCATGCACACCTGGTGGCTCAGGCCGCACCTTCCCCAGGTGAGTCCCCAGTGTCAGCTGCCGTGAGCCAGCGGCCCTGAGGTCCTGGTCCTCGCAGCTCGTCTTAGTGTTAGCCTTGGCCCTGAGTTGGCGTGGGCGGCGGAGCACTTCAGGGCACCCCAGATGGCTGACGGGGACGTGTCATGGACAGAATGGCTCGCTGCAGGGTTGCACAGAGTTTCAGAAGGAATAGCAGCCGTGCAGGGATCACAGACCTGTCCGCGGGTTGCACACATTGCAGCCAAGGAAGCGTCCTCTGTCGCAGGCGACGGCGGCCTCAGTGGCTGCGGAGACGGGTCGGGGGCAGAGACCCGGGTCTCAACGCGCCATGCGCAAGCGCGTTTCTTACTCCTTGGTTTCCTCGTGGTGGTGGGGACACAGTGCACCCAGCTAGCAGGTGAGAACCAATTGGAGACCCGCCTGCGGGGCTTGGCGGAGTTGCTGTGGAGGTGCTGGTGATGGCCTGGGAGCAAACCCATACTCCTGTCTTGAGGCTCAAGGCCAAGGGTTATTTTGAGATGGGATCTGGCTACATTGGCCATGAGCGTGCAGTCGTCCTGCCTCAGCCTCCCGAGGAGCTGGACCCTGGGCTGAGTTTGAGTGGGTGCAGCCGCTGTTCAGAGCTTTCGGAACACTTGACCTTCCTGGCCATGAGCACTACTGGCCTAGGGGTTTGTAAAAGAGAGCCTAGGCCAGTGGTGGGGGAGGAGGAGAGGGGCCTGGAGAGGACACCTGGCAGGCCTGGAGCTGGTCACATGTCCAGGTGAGGGGCTGGCACATGGTTAGGTGAGGGTGGCTCCTGGTGGAGCTTGCCTAGGCAGAGAGCTGTCTCCCCGGCAGGCTGCTGGGACCAGGGCCCTCGCCCCAAGGAGAATTTCTCGGCTGGGGGCGGCACTGTCCTGCCTCCCTAGGCCCCGGACTCAGGCAGGGTGGTGACACCCCAGAGGATGGTCCAGTCACATGGTGCTGCAGCAGAGCCTGGCCCCGGGACCACAGGGCTGCTTAGCCCTTCAGCCAGGCCTGGATGCACGTGTTTGCCTGTTTGCTTGTGGTACAGGGGATTGAACCCAAGGCATTCTACCTCGAGGATAAACCCCTGCCCTATTATTTTATTTGGAAACAGGTCTCACTAAGTTGCTAGCGCCTCCCTAAGTTGCTGAAGCTGACTTTGAACCTGCGATCCTCCTGTTTCAGCCTCCCAAGTACTGGGGTTGCAAGCCTGTGGTGCCACACTCAGCTTTGGATGCATGTTTTTAACCTGATCCGTGTGACACAGAAACTCAGCCAGCCATGACCACTGCTGCTCAGTTTTATGTTAGAGTTACTGCTTTTTTTTTTTTTTTTTTTATGCTGGGAACTAACCCCAGGGGCATTCTACCTCTGAGCTACACCCCCAGCCCTTTCTACTTCTTGTTTTGAGATAGGGTCTCGCTGCATCGCTGAGGCTGTTCTCAAACCTGTGATCCTCAAGTGTGCGCCATCACGCCTGGCCTTATTGATCTTTATACACTACTAAAATTTTTCTATTGTCATAAATAGCACAACAAAGTTGCTTTTGTTTATTGAGGTGAAAATTGTAGATAGGTGTTCTCTATCATATCATTCATTCATTCATTCATTCATTCTGGGTACTGGGAATTGAACTTAGGGATGTTCTCTCTCTACACTCCCAGTCTTCTTATTTTTTATTTTGAGACCAGGTCTTGCTAAGTTGCTGAGACAGGCCTTGGGCTGTGATCCTTCTGTCTTAGCTTCCAAAGTGCTAGGATTATATAGGTATGTACCCCATGCCCAACTGGCGTTCTTTATCTTTTGTTTGCTGTGCTAATAATGTTCCCAAGATTTTCTTGAAAGTTGGCAGTGATTGTTTTGCAAACTTTTAAGTTTGTTCATTAAATAGCAATAGTGTCAATTCTGAAATGGCAAATTCCTAACTAGAAAATAGCATGTTGATTTTTTTAAGAAAAGGCATTGTGTAAGTGACCCCTTAGAGAAGTGTGGTAACAAGTTATTCTTGTGGCTTGCTTTTCACCAAAAAAAAAAAGGAAGCAAAACCCTATTGGGCTTGTGTGCTGTGCTGGTTCCTGTGGCAGCTAACTGGGAATGCCACTGCCCTCTGTAAGCCCTCACGGCGGCCGCAGAGGCAGAAGCATAAAGGCCTCCCTGTTCTGAGGGAGAGCAACTCTCCGCCGGGCTCCACGTGACGCTGTCATCAGAGCACGAGGCTTCTCGCGTCTCCTCTTCCACATCAGTGACCCAGAAACTGGGAACAGAAGTGGATTCTCTTGTTCTTCTCCAGGTGCCTAAAACTCCTGGGAGTATACTCCAGGAAGGCTGCTGGGGCGCGCTCTCTACTGCATTCTCCCCCAGGCGCTGGCGGAGACGTGCAGGGCTGCCGCTAGTCACCTGGCCCCAGGCAGCTGGGAACCAGCAGGGCCGCAGGACACGCAGGATCTTAGAGTTTGTGGTGATTGCTGTAAAAAAGACCTCACTCACTAGAGAGAGATGGCAGCAGCAGGACCGGCGTGCTCCTGCAGCCAGGTCATGATGTCACGGTGGGACAGCAAAACTACCGGCGTGAGATGGAGCCCGGGCTCTCGTTCTTAGCTATTTGTAGAAAAGAATAGCCAGACTCTTCTGCTGTAAGCTTAAGCAATATGATTATTACAAAGGCAGAAAGATAGGACGACTTATGAAGCACCACAGGAGAGGGATGCAGTGGAGAAGCCTGAAAATAAGCCACGGAAGCTTGAACATGGAACAGCTCTGTAAGACCCATTCTCTCCTTCCCGTCCTGTGAGGCCCGTGAGCTCCCTGCTGTAGCCTTTGTAGATTTATGACCAGGACGTGTTACTTTAACAAGGTCAGGGCTACGAGGTATGTGCCCAGGAAGAGGCCTGAACCATCCACTGTGAGCTTGGGGCGTTTCCAGCCTTTTTCTGTGTCTGTCTGCTAGAAGTTATTTATTATGTTAAAAACTTGTCTTTGAAGAATGTAGGCTTTGGGCTATAACTCTTTTGTGTTACTTGGTAATTGATATAGGTTCTCTTAACCTTAATTTAAACGACTGTGAGAACTTAAGTGTTTGTTTTAGCATCCCATGTTAGCTGGGCTGACAGCTAACTTAGCTGACGGAGGTCAGTACTGGCTGCAGCTCTTGGCTGACAGAGGGAGAGAAAAGGATTTTAATGTTTTGCTTAAGTATGAAAACTTAGTCTTATTAGCAATTAATACAGCCTTTTTTTTTTTTTTTTGCGGGTCTGGGGATGGGATCTAGGGGCATTCGACCTCCGAGCTACACCCCCTGCCCTATTTTTTATTCTTTATTTTGAAACCGGGTCTCACTGAATTGTAGAGGGCCTCACTAAGTAGCCGAGGCTGTCTGCGAACCGCGATCCTCAGGTCTCAACTTCCCGAATGTTGGGATCACAAGCGTGCCCACCACGCCCGGCTATACAGCTCTTATTAACAATCAATACAGGCTCAGCCCTTTGCCTGCTGGTCTTAAGAGCCCACTCCACGCGAGCACTCGGCCGCTGTCCCTCCAGCCAGTCCCCGTCACTAAGTTAGGTTCAGACTGCTCTTCTGCTGGGAGGCCAGGCTTCCGCCGTGCTAACTCACGTTTGCTTAAGGACAGTTGTAAGTGCAGGTGTCCACGGTATTGCCAAGAAATACTGCTTTGTCCTGGGTCTGACAACATCCAACTGAGACTTAAAATACTGTGGCCTCAGAGGACGAGAAGTAGGTCTGGACAGAGTTTTTGTCCCTCCATCTCGGGGGTCTTGTTTGCAGTTACTGGGAGCTGGTGGAGGGCGAGAGCCCACTGCACACCTTGGGCCACTGACCACGCACCCCTGTAACTTTGGGGGAGTGGTTTCAGGAAAGCAGGACATGGTGTGCCTGTACAGCCCAGCGCGTCGGGGCCCAGCTGCCCGGGGACGGCTCCGGACCACAGCGCAGCACCTTGCCCCGCCATGCGGATGCGGGAGTGTGTGGTCCTGAGAGAGCAGCAGCACGCACAGTCCAGTTATCAGGGAGTTTCAATCCGATTAAGGCTGTGGGGCTCACACCAGAGTGCCTTGCCCCCCACAGCCCGCCTCCGTGGGGTTAGAGCAGCTCTGCCGGGCACCCTCGCAGTCTGATTGCTGGGCTTGCCAGCTGGATCGAGGAGCAGAGGTGGAGTCCCACAGGGCGTGTGAGGCGCGGCCTGCGGCATCCAGCAGTGGCCTGTGGACAGCGCCTCCGTTGGCCATGGTTCACCATGCCGCTGCTCACAGCACAGATCCCGTCGTTCCGGGTGTAGCCTGGAGACACCCCGTGCACGCACAGGGAAGGTGAGAAGCTTTCCCTTCAGCATCCTTACTTAGTGCAGATGTGCGGTGAAGTCTCCAGGCAGCCCCTACAGAGACTGCATGTGGTCCTGCGGAATGCTGGCCGGCCAAAACGCGGGGCTGCTCTGCTGTGGGCGCTTAGGAGCTGATGTCTTATCACCAAGAGCACGAGAGCACAGAGGAAGTGTGATGCCGAGTGGGAACCGCCTGAGGGAGACGGCCCAGCGCGAGGCCCTGTGCAGGGTGCAAAGACCGAGGCGCAGCGCGGCTGTGTGGTGGTCAGTGTACGTAGACAAGGCACCATGGCGGGATAGCATGCCGGGTACCAGGAGTGCCCACAGGCAGGCAGGGGGCAGAGCGGCCCCAGGAGCAGTTCTTTAAAACATGCGTAGTCACCATCCAAGAGTGCTAATGCTGGCCTGGGTGCCGCAGACATGGCATTTTCCTGCTGCTGAGTTTTTTTTTTTTCTTTCTTTTTTTCCCTTTCTTTCCTTTTGTTACTAGGGATTGAACCACTGAGCTACACCCCAGCCGTCTTTGTTTTTAGTTTGAGGCAGGGTCTCTAAGTTTTCCGGGCCGGCCTCTCACTTGCAGTCCTCCTGCTTGTGAGTTGCACGTGCTCACCCCTGCATCTGGCTGCTGGTTATTTTTCTTCATCATGGGAGTGTATAGCCATAGACATGAAACGCACGGGAAGCCCTGAAGTCTGGCATTCTCTCTGTTTTGAATTTACCAAGTCTGGCAGAAGCGGCGGTCTGTGCATTCCCTGCTCGGAGGATGCTCACCGTGAGCGCACCTGGCCGCTCCTGCTCGCTCTCCCTGCCGTTTCTGGGTTTCCAAGTGGGGCTCCAGGCCCGTGTTGCTGGGAACGCCCTGCTGGTGTGCGGAGAGGTCAGGACGCCGGCTCGCCTGTCTGTCTTCCTCATGCAGAGGCAGAGTCGAGGCAGCCTCTGTGGCTGCGTGGTGACATGAAAGGCTGTCGTGGGGTGTGAGTGGCGGGTGGCTCGGCAAGGTGGTCTACACAGCTGCCCGCCCCGACTCCCAGGCGCTGAGAGCTCGCCTTCATTCTGTAGTGGGCTCAGTTTCTTGGGTTATTTTTCCTCAGTGTTCCTGATCTGAGGGTCAGACAGAGCTACCCATGGGCCTAGCCAGAAGCAGCCAGCGTGTCCTTTTTTTTTTTTTTGGCGGTACTGGAGAATGAACCCAGGGGCCATTCTTCCTCTGAGCTATACGCCTAGCCCTATTTTTATTCTTTATTTTGAAACAGGGTCTCGGTGAGGTGTGGAAGGCCTCACTAAGTAGCTGAGGCTGGCTGCAAACCTGTGATCATTCTGTCTCAGCCTCCCAGGTACTGGGATCACAAGGGTGCACCACCACACCCAGCTCAGAGAGGTCATTCTTAATTCCTGCGTTCTTGCCAATAAAATTCCATCGCTCTGAGAGTGACCTCCAGGCCCAGCTATGCTCAAAGGACAAATGCTGTGGGATAATTTGATTCATGATCCTAAGACTTAAGACATCAGAAGCAAAACATACCTGTTACAAATGCTTCTGGTGTCATAGGATTTGCGGGGGGTGGGGGTCTTGAACGTGGCTGAGTCAGCTGCCTCCCCAGAACCAGCCGGCTCCCCTTCGTGGTCAGGGCTGGCCCTCCTGGGAATGCTGGGACCTCCAGGGCTCCTTTGTGAGGAGGCTGGTTCGCCCCTCCTCGGTCCTGGCTTCTCCCGGAGTGGCGTGGCGTGGCGTGGCGTGGCTGGGCCTCCCTTCCAGGGCGGGCAAAGCCTTGTGCAGTCCGCCTCCCCAGGGATTGCATATGAGCTCAGGCTGGCTGAGCTACCAGCTGCCCAGTAGCCGCTGAAGAAGCTTCACTTCCTTGCATCTTATTGTAATTTAATTTTTACTTGGTACTGGGGGTTGAGCCCAGGGGCATGCTACCTCTGAGCCACACCCTCAGCTCTTTTTACTTTTTGTATTTTGAAACAGGGTCTCACTAAGTTGCTGAGGCTGGCCTTGAGCATGTGGTCCTCCTATCTCAGCCTCCTAAGTACTGAGTTATAGGTGTATATCACCACGTCTGGTTTGTTCCTTCTAGTTTATGCCTAGAGTTTCAGAGGAGTCGACATGTACCAGAGCAAATATTTCAGGAAGGTCCTGTGTGCTTCTGTGCACACTGAGGGCAGAAGCCGCGCTGGCTGACCACTGTCAGGGCGGTGCTGACCACCGGATCCCTGCAGCCACTTTGGGACTAGAAATTGAAAGAAGAGACCGTTCAAAGGGGAGCCCCGCCGGGGCGGGCACGCACTGTCTCTGCTGAGAATTCTCGGGCCTTCTGGTTACTTGGCCTCAGGGCCTCGTGTCCCTCCGTGAGCGGCCTTGCGCTTCCTGGCCCTATCTGATGGGCCGGCAGCGCAGACATGAACTGTGTGCTCCACCTGCACGCTGATTTCTGGGGACCGGACTGTGTGCTGTGGCTTCCCCGTGTCTGATGTTGCAATGTGTGGGGTGCTGAGGCTCAGGATCTAGAGAGCCTGGTCTGGAGACCAACTGCCTCTGCGTGGGCCTTTCTTATGCAAACCTACCACCCAGGGTCCTCATGCCCTCTCCTGAGGGTGGTCTCTGCCCTGCTTACCAGCAGCAGAACCTAGGGACACCGCCCCTGCCGACAGGGCCCACCAGCCAGTCCTGAGCTTGCCTGCCCACCTCACGCTGAGGCCCACCTGCCACCTGCTGCTCCTCACCTGCACACCCCTGGGGCCTGCCTGGGGCGCCACTCACATTTCTAGGGAGCTGAGAGTATGAAAACCTTCCTTCATGACTGTAATTTTTATGTACACGTGTCTTATCACGCCTGATTAGAGCAGGGCCCTGGTACATCACAAGCTGCAGCTGCTGTGTAAATTGTGGGGGGCAGTACACGCACTCTCTGGAGCTCTGCCAGTGGCTGTCCTGGGCAAACTGTGCGGCCGGCGGTGCTGTGCCCGTGGGCTCGGCCCAGCAGCAGCATCTGTGGGGACAGGCTGAGCAAGCAGTTGCTGAGGCTGAACGCGGCTGTAGCCTGCTGCCGCGGTGCCCGTGGGTCAGGCCGTGACCCTCTGGGACACCCCTGCGTCTTCCAGGAGCCGCCTGTCCTTACAAGCCAATGTGCACCAGAGCTCAGCACACCTCAGCTTCCCTTCATGCTTTTACACAAACAGGACGTCCTGGTGGTCTGAGCAAGTGTGTGTGGAGGGGGTTACCCTCCAGGCAGCTTGTGGCGGTGGGGACCTTAGGAAATGTTGCTCTCTGGTGACAGGAGCTGGCTCTGGCCGGTCCAGAGGCCCGAGAGCCAAGCACAGCAGTCAGCTGTGATCAGTGGGACCCCACAGCCTGGGATGGGGCTGTCCCTCCTGCCTTGGACCTGTGGGGCTTCTCTGCTGACAGCTCGTGGCCACCACACCCCAGGGGGGTGGGAGAGGCCTGCCCTTGTACTTGCTCTTCTGCCTGGGGCACACACAGACAGGTACACAGAGAGTCTGGATCCACCATGGAAGGCCGCTGGCTGAAGAGAGGTGGGAGGAGGGTGGGAGGCCTTGGGGCACCCAGGCCTGGGGTGTGTGGGAGTCAGGGAGCTGCTGTAAGCACCGCTGGCACCCTGGATGCCCAGAGGGCCGCGCTCTGGCCACCAGGCTCAGGACCCTGGGGGGCCTGGAGTGTCTTCCCGGCCCCCTCCCTCCTCCTCCGGCCACCTGGCTTGGCTGTCTTTGTGTGCCTGGTATTTCCTCCGGGCAGACGTGTTTGTGTGACACTACTGAGATTAAGAAATGGCCTAAGGAACGAAGAAGAGAATTTGGAGATTTCTTAAGTGAACTTCAAACACAGGAAGAAACATTTTGCTATAGTTCTGTGGTGAGTCATGGGCTTCGAGAGGACTTGAGAGCCACTCCTGAGACCGGACCCTCTTCAGAAGAGACCCTGGGCGAGCCACTCGGGCCGGGCCGGCAGAAGCCAGCGTGTTAGGAAACCTGGTGACGCACAGGAGTGGGCCGAGCGCCGAGCTCGCCCCTGCCTAGGCAGAGTGCCCTCCACCCTGGGTCTGGCTCCTGGTGGCCTTCATGAACGAGGACTTTGGGGCTCACCCGAGGGAGGGGACATTGATGTGGCGCCTGCCTGTCCGTCTGCTGGAGGAGAGATGGGCGGAGGTGCCCTCCGGTCCAGGGCTCCCATGAGCCCCGAGTCTCCTTGGAGGGACCCTTGCTGTGGAACAATCTTGGTGGCCCAGAACACTCTTACAGCAGACGTCCCCTCCTGCGGGGCAGAAGCCAGGGGGATCCCGGTCTGAAATGCCACATGAGCAGGTGGGGTCAGAGGCTGGGGTCCATGGCCAGGCTGGAGGCTGGGCAGCAGCTGTGCTGGAGCCGTGTTCAGCAGTGGTGTGAGAGGCTGGGCAGCGGCTGCCCTGGTGGAGCCCTGAGGTTGGGTCATTTGCTGCGTCTGCCCTAGGGGAGGGGTGGGATGACAGGCTCCCCAACTTCCAGTGTGGCCAGATAGCCTCACCTCCAAACCAGCCCACACCCCTCCTCAGTGTGCTGGGATCAGAGGGACAGACTGGAATTCATTTGGCGTGTGTGCAGAGGCTGTGGGTGCCTGGGCACACCAGTCAGGAAGTGGGGTGATGCAGAGGCCAGACAGAGGCAAGGGGCCCCAGCCTTGCAGGTACCCAGGGATGAGCATTGGGGGTTGGCCATCTGGCGCACTGGTCCAGAGAGGGCATGCAGGAGGGCTCGGCTGTGGCCCAGTGTGGCGCAGCACGCCTGGTGGACCTCGGCACCACGGGCCTCCCCATGTGGTGGGGTCACCGCTGGGCCCTGGCATGTGCACACACCCTTTATAGGTCCAGCAGCCATGCTGAGTAGAGACTCCTACCTGATTGACCTCATGTATCTAGAGTGCTATTTTAACACACAGTCGGTGTAGAGATCACAAAAGGTGTGGTTTACACTGATTTCTGTGCTGAGAATTCCAAATACAAGGCGTCACACCCAGCATGCCCCTCCGGGCTCAGGCGCTGCCCTGGCCACACAGAGGGGCCGGGGGGGGGGGGTGCGCTCAGCGCCTCCCAGGCTCCACACCGTCGTTGGTGATGGTTAGGTTTAGGGAGAGTTATCAACATGTGTTTGCCTAGCGTTGGGGCTCAAGCTGCCTTGGGGCCAACATCCCTGCGCTCTCTTCACGGAGCCCCACGCAGCCCCACTGTGCTTCCTGCGTGCCAGGAGTCTGTGCAGTGGGGTGTCTGGTGGTGATTCGGGGACATCGGGGCTCTGTGCACTGGGGTGTCTAGAGGTGACTTGGGGACATCAGAGCCCTGTGCACTGGGGTGTCTGGAGGTGACTTGGGGACATGGGGCCCTGTGCATTGGGGTGTCTGGAGATGACTTGGGGACATCGGGGCCCTGTGCAGTGGGGTTTCTGGTGGTGACTTGGGGACATCGGGGCCCTGTGCAGTGGGGTTTCTGGTGGTGACTTAGGGACATCGGGGCCCTGTGCACTGGGGTGTCTGTAGGTGACTTGGGGACATCGGAGGTACTCTAAGACGTGTCTGGAAGGAGCTTGTGGTTGGAGGTGGTGGGACCCTGTGCAGATGAAGGAGAGAGGTCGAGAGCCTCGATGGCTCCCTGGCTCAGCTGAGCAGAGCATGGGGCATGGAGGCAGTTGACCTGCTACGGAGGCCTTTTCTGGTTGGCGAGGCCCCGGCCGTGGCTGGGGCCTGGCTTGGCTCTGTGTCCAGGGCCGCTGCTCGCCTGTCCACTTGGTCCCTTTCCTTTCTCGCCAAGGCCTTTCCTTCCCTGCCTCCGCCCTATGTCCGCATTGCTGGTGTTCCTCACGTTCCAGCCCCAGGGTGGCGCTTGGTGAGAGCTGCTGAAGCTGGCCAGGCAGCCAGGAGGTGTTGAGCCCGCCCTCACGCTGAGAGCTCAGGCTGTGGCCCTCCAATGAGCTCAGCCCTGCTCAGGGGCAGCTGGGGTAAGACAGCCTGGCCTGGGTCCTGGAGTCCCACCGGAGGGCCGCCACGTAGTTTCAAGCGCATGGGCTGCCAGCTGAACTGGGCTCTCTGAAGCTGTTCTGTGTATGTGATCCAATCTGTCAGTACTTTCCCCAAACACTGCAGTAATTACTGACTCAGCCCTGCGCTCATCTTCATTAGATACATATTTAATATTTTGCAAATATGCCCACTTCTCAGTTGGAAGGTATATAATTGCAGCTTCTTAAAAGCCCACATGTATACGAACATGGTATTGTCCCTGAATGTGGATACATTTGCTTACTCTTCTGGCTAATTCATCTTTACTGGAGAATCAGTCAGGGGAGATAAATAGAAACCAGTTGGTTTTCCTGCTGCTCCTGGTGGGAATTTCCTGTGGTGGCTTGGGAAGAGTGGAGGCTGACCGCGTGGTGTGGGTGCCAGCCTTGTGACTTGACTGGATTCAGCGTCCTGGGCACGTGGCACCTCCGTGGCCCCTCCCACGGCTGTGTGCTAGGACCCACTCTTCTGGACTGCTCATTTCTGTTGTACTTCTGACAGCTGGGGTGCAAGGTCTGTTTCCCCGAGGTGCGTGGCACTGGTGTAAGGCGTCGGGGGCAAGAGCAGGACAGCTCTGGGTGCCGTGTGCAGTCCGGTCGGGGTCGGCATCTTCCAGGTCCCTTCTCTGAGTCTGGTCCTCCATGCTGGCCAGGCAGTGCAGAAGAGCCCGGCCCACGGCACCAGCCTGCTTGGCTGTGCCTCCAGCCTGGGTCCAAGGCTGTGGTGCTGCACCGCCTGGGCCACAGAGCTGGAAATATCTCAAGATTTGCCCACAGCCGTGTCGCTGCGTTGCATTGGGGAGTCCTGGGGAGCCAGGAGCAGGGCCTCTGCCCTTGAGAGCTGCAGCCAGATGTTGTTGCCAGTGGCCTCAGCACAGTACTTTCCTCTTGGGCCAGCATCAAGACAGGACTCTGTCCTGATGGCAGAAGGGGACCTGGCCTGCAATGCCAATGCCAGAGCCCGCAGGTCTCCTGCACCTGCTCAGCCAGCACGGGTGCAGCCGGGGAGGTTCAGGCCTAGGACTGGGGGAGACTGGAGCCTCTGTGTGCCATACAGGGATGTGTATGTATACAGTGCATCTGCGACCTACATGTGCCCCGAAGGGCATTGGCCCGTGATGGAAGGAGAAGCTGCTGGTCCCCAGCATCTCACCCTTTGTGACACTTGATTCCCCGTAGCTGCCACGGCTGGGGGCCTCTGTATCTCTGCAGCGTGGTGCCCAGGTACGTAGCCCTTCTCTGAAGTCACCCACAGCCACCAGAAGGATGGGGCAGGACCCGGGTCTCCCTGCCCCGCCCTGACCTGGCCTCCTGTTCTCACAGGAGGCTGGGCCGAGGCTGCAGAACAGGGCTGCTTCTGCTCATTTCTGCAAACACAGTGGATCCTGTGAACACAGTGGTTATTTTTGCTTGTGTACATTTCCCAGGAAGGAGGGTGGCTGGGTGACGCTTGCCATGCGTGCCCACCCCTCAGGCTGGCAGGTTCCTGTCACGACCCTTCCCTGCTGAGCCCCAGCACCTGAGCCCTTGTGGAGCGCGGTGCCTCCCCAGCTGCAAGTCCAGAGCAAGCCAGCGTCACGCTTGGCCAGAGTTTATGCCTTTATTTGGATTCTGGATCTGATAAATTACAGCGTTGGTTTCCGAATTGGTGGACGATCAATGTGCTTTTGTGACCTAAATGATTTAGTGTCTAAAAGTATGTTAAGGCAGAAAAACACCACCAAGAACCTTGCAAATACTCAAGATTTTCTGGGGAACAGAAAAGGCCTAGCTACCACCATCAATTCTGCTAAGAGCCCCGGTAGGTGCCGAAACGCACAAACCTCCAGCAGGAACTGAAGGGACGGGCGACGTGGGGTCCCTCTCATCCTACCAGCCTCGTGCCGGCCGGCACTGGGAATCGCGTGCTCAGGGCACTCAACCCGCAGAAGCTGAACGTTCAGCATTTGCTTTTACGTACACCCACGGAAGTCCTCAGACCAGGAGTGAAGACCACCCGATGCCAAGGGAGAAGGTGCTCCCAGCCTGGGCTGTGATCTGGAGGCTCTCTAGAATGTGAGCCCCCAGGCCTGGAGCCAGGAGGGTGCGGTGTTCAGAAATGCCAGGCATGCGCTGTTGCTGTTTTCTGACTTGTCAGATGAGGACTTGCTCTGTAAAAGCCATGAGCAGACGGCCACCAACACCCGCACATTTGAAATTCGCCCTGGGAGCTGCGGAAGCTGGTCTGCATTTGAGGCTGCGTGACACCTGTGCTCTGTCCACAGGAGCTCAGTGAGTGGGTTTTGATTGTTTGAGCTGAAACTTGAGACTTCCATTAGGTGACTAGCACTGGCTAACATTGATTTTCATAGCATGACTGTCCTGCGGCCCATGATCTGCATCCCCTGCCTTTCGCCCAGATCTCCAAAGAAATGTCTATTCAAAGTCCTTGCTATTTGTGTGTTTAATTTTTGAGTTGCAGTAGTTCTTTGTAAATTCCAAGTACCTTGCCATTATCAAATGTGTGCCTTGCAAGTGTTTCTGTGGGGGACAGCTGCTCCAGGAAGCCCCGGGGCCTTTCCTTGGCCCTGGGGCTTAGCAGGCAGACTGCACCCAACAGTCCCGTGACCCTGCGGGAGCACCCAGGTGCCGGCCTCCTCCTGGGCAGCAGGAGGGTCTTCCCACTGCCCACATTCTAATGGGGTCCTGCTGCCTACTCCCCCGCCGCACAATATAGCTGCTGACGCGTTGGGTCAAGGGTCACAGGCTCCTGTACAAGACCTTTGTGAAGAACAGAGCCAAAACAACTCATTTCTTTTCTAAGCAAGTTTTTATGAAAGCAAATCTCACTAGGGTGTGGTTTTGAGATCTTTGTGATTCAAAATCTCCAAGGCTCCTATGTTTCCTATCTTGTCCTTCCAAAAACTTAAGGCCAGAATGTCTTAAAACCAAGCTCTGGTATCCCTGGGCCCAGAGGTGGGCAGACCATCCTGGATGCCATCTTTCCCCAGTGAGTCCAGGGATATCATCTGAGTGTCTTGGCTGCCTTTACCCTTGGACAGATGGCAGACAGTGACACTTTGAGAGACCATGGACCCCCACACTGAAATTATTTCAATTGGATGCTCTTACAAGATGGCTGAAATGTCAATCCACAAATTGCAAACATAAGAATATTCTGCACTGAATCTCAGAAAAGCCCAAACAGCCACTTACTCCCCGAAGGACGCGGTGGGAAGGAGTGAACGGTCTTGCTTGGTGGAAAACCAGTGCGGCAGCTGAGCAAGGCCACAGGAGACACCTGGACACCATGGCCAGGGCGTGAGCTCCGTGTGGACATGGGGGTCGTGACCAAAAGCCCACTTCTCCAGGTCACAGTGAGAGCATTTGGAGGTCGCCAGGCCCTGGGTCGAATGTAAGCAAACGCACTCCTTGCTCTGTCCAGACCTATCCTGGTCACGCCTCTGTTCCCGGCAGCCTGGCCACACGGCTTGTGACCTGGCGTGCGGGCTCTGCTGATGGTCCTGTGGGTATGGGAGGCTGTGGGTGGTGGTCAGCACTCTGTCTGTCTGCTCCATCGCAGGGACTAGCCAGCAGCCTGGGGCCAGCGACTCTGTGTTCCGCGCCGCCCCCCCTCAGCAGGTGTGAGAGGATGTGCTGCACTCCCAGGGAGCCCGTGTGCAGGGACGCAGGGTCTGAGTGTGCAATTATGTCTTTCGGGAGCCCGCCCTCTAGCAGAGGTTTGTGTGTGAGAGATGTGTGTGCTCCCGGGGAGCTCTTGTGCAGGGATGTGGGGTCTGACTGATTTGGGGCTTGGTTCCTGCTCTGCAGACCGATCTTGGGCCGGCCCTGGATGTGCGGGACGGATGCTCCGGCAGTCCTTGGGGCCTCCGAGTTTCCACTTTCAGTGGGTTTCCAGTGCACACCGCAGGGCTGGCATGTATGGAAGCCTGTTATGCCAGGCACATTCTCTGCAGCATGTTCGTGACATCACATGTGACATCGCCATATCGTGGCCCATGGTGTCCCATGTAACTCAGGCTGCTCTCCAGAAGGCCTCTGAGGGGCACAGGCCTGCACCCTTCCCTCACGCTGACCTGGAGCCTTGGCAGAGCCGATGGACACACGCGGTGGAATCATCCAGAGGGCACAGAGACCATGGGCTTGATGGCCAGGCCTGCTGTGGAGTCCTGGCTGAGAAGGCGCGTGAAGGTCCCTTAGCACGGGATTCCATTTCAGCAGAAACAAGTCTGACGTGGGATTGCTCTGGGATGCCAGAGCTCCTTGGTGGACTAGGTATTGTGATGATTCTTATAGAATAAGGCTGGTGTGGGGGCGTTGTGTGTGAAGCTGCCCTCCCAGTCCCTGGCTGGCTGAGTTAACATGGACCTCCCTCTGTTTGGGTGCTCTGCTGGAGCAGCGCCAAGTGGAGGGGCACCTGCACAGAGTGGACTCCAGGCAGGAGGCCTGCAGAGTGGGAGGCATCTCCATCCTCCACAGCAGGCAGAGGCGATGGCAATGGTCACCTTGATTGTCTCTGGTTCACTAGAGCTGGATGTGGTCTCTTTCCCAAGAACCGGCGTTGGAAGAGCGTGGCTCTGCTGTGTGTCTAGACTGCTGTCTCCATCTTTCCCTCCAGGGGTGGCCGGGCCTCACTCAGTCTGAAACAAAAATCTGCTGTCTGTGGTTCTCACCAGCCTGTAGCTGGAAGGAGCTGCCGGAGTCCCTGGGGGTCAGCGCCTCTGTGACCAGCTGCCTGGGCAGGTCCAGCGGGCACACCACACCTCCCCAGGAAAGCTGCAGTCAGGGTGCTCACCTCGCCCAGGCAGGCTCACCACTGCTCTGCCGCTGACTGATGAGAGGACGTCAGTCAGAGCAGGCACTGAGGTTCGGTGGGCGGCAGAGCTGCCCGACGGCCTCTGTGGGCCGAGCCAGCCCCGTAGATCTGGGCCTGAGATGAGGTCTCCATCAGGAAGCAGCAGGATGGCAGGTCACCTGTGGGAATGGCTTTGCTTCTGAGATATTCTAGATGTTTCCAGACTGTCTGGGCCCCCTCAGGCAAAGCCCAGATCTGCTCCCCCTTTGCGTCAGGATTTCAGGGTACTCCCCAGACGCCGAGGGAGCAAACGCACGCCGCGGTGGGGCCGGGGCTCCCGCACAGATGCCAAGCCAAGTGTGTGTTTGAGATTTTATTTTACTCATGACGAGGAAGCCACATATAATCATCAGAAGGCAACTCAGCAGCACGGGCCAGCGTGCTATGGACCGTTGGGCTGAGCCTCTCCTGGGCTGGCGTGTGCTGGCCTCCGAGTCTGTGAGCCTCGCTGTGTGAGCCTCTCCCTGTGACCCGTGGCCTCCCCAGCAGCGGCTCTGGGCCCTGTGTGTGGGTGGGTGGGCCTGCTGTGCACAGGCAGCCCTGTCCCCGACTCTGATGTGGTCTGGCAGCCTTCCTTGTCTGTGCATGTGGGGCGGCTGTAACACACCGTGTGGTTCCCCTGGCCAGCATGGGTCGGGGTGGCGGACTGTGGGAATCTGCACTCAGCAGCCTTCAGTGGGAGGCCACGGGCAGAGGGCCTTGGACCTTTCTCCCTTCAGAACTGACATATGCAGGGCTGCTCGGCCCTTCAGGAGTGTCAGGTAACTGTATAGTTTTGTCCTTCCCTATTCATCCACTCCAGATTTTTAGAAAGAGAAAGGGGATGAATTCTTCCAAGTGACATTTTTAGAAAATCTAAACTTATCTATTTCCACTTAAAAATCATCTGGCGTGCGTATGGCAGAGCGTCAGCGCTCACGGAGTGTGGGGCCTTCTGCAGCCTGGCTTCATTTTGCCTCCTGTAGCCCGAGTGTTAGCGTGTGGAGGTCGGTGCTGGCCCCTTGTGATCAGGGACGACAAACCTTGACCCGCAGGCACAGCTGCGCCGGGCAGAGTGGCCAGGATGGCTGCCTTAGTGCCACCCATTTGGGGGTCCACTTCCAGTGTGGGACCCTCGGGGGAGGCGAACGTCGCTCCCCAGCCGTCCGCAGGCTGCTGCCACGGCAAGCCCGTGGCGCCTCCCTGCAGCTGCAGCCTCACACCTGTCACCGCATCTTGTCATTTTGGGGTCTCCCTGGGTGCACAGTGACTACACAGAGGCCCAGCGTGCGGGTGGGCGGAGCCTGGACCCTTCACGTCGTCCACACACAGGTTTCTCAGCATGTCCCTTTGCTGGCCTCCCAGCTGATTTGTTCCTTTAGTGCTTTGCTAATTAGCCACCGTGGGCAGGGTCACGTGGTTGCCCCAGACACACTGCCCCATTAGAAAAGCATGTGAGGGTCGCCGCTGAAGCTCCAGCCATTCTCCTAGTGGACAGTCTTCACTGATGACCCGGACCTTCTCAGTTTGCTATTCCTCTGTCAAAGGGAAGTGATACCACTGTTGTAACCTAGCCAGCTAGCAAAACTGTCCATAGCCAATTGTTAGTCCAACAAGCCACGCTTTTTTATAGGTTCGAACCTGGACCCAAGCGCATGTGTCTCCACAAAAGCGGCAAAGGTCCAGTCTCCATTGAACAACCCCCTTATAGAGCATCATGTCACAAGGTCATTAGTCATTTCCATTGTATCAGCCTGGACATTCTTGACATTTACAACTTGTATACTTAAAAGCAACCATAAAGCACACCACTGATCTGGGACGGGGTCCCTCCTCTTATGGTATGTTTACTCAGATGTTTAGGATTGAGATAGCAGGGATGTGAGAGGGGCTGCTGCTATCATCTCATCTCTCCCAAGGACAGCCGGGTTTCGCCTGAGCTGTCTTTTGACTGTTAATTAAATAGAGGAGGTGAGGGAGAGCGGGCTTGGGAACGGTATTTTAACTAAGCTATGATATCCTGGACATTTTTTAAATTTATAACTTCTATGTTTAAATTGCCTGACAAGCATAGATGTTTAGGGGTTTGCGGGGCTCGCAGAAGAGGGTCTCTTATCTATGGAATGTTTGTTCAGACACAAGGGCAGGCGCTTCCTTACTCCCACCCGGTGCCGGTTCTTCTCTTAAAACTGTTAAGAGGAAGACAGGCTTTAAGATAGAGTCAGCATTGTTTAGGACTGGGCTAAAACTCTATTGAAGGTAGGCTAATTCATTGGTCCCATCTGAACACATCTATACTATTAATTCACACTAAAACCTAAGCATTGATTAAAGGCATATCATAACATTTTTTCACTTTAGAGCAACTTATACAGACAATTTTTAAGATAACGGGTCTGGGGCAGAGGATCTCTTACCTGAGGTATGCAGAGGTATGCAGCCCGGACACAGGCAATTGTTAAAACTTAAACTAAGCCTTAATACCTAACTTAAAACACTTAAAGCAAGGCACAACACCACATTCTGTTCAAGGAAGGCACTGTGGTCCAGAGCTCTGTAGGTGAGCAGCTCAGCCTGAGGCCAGGAAGCGTCCCTGCTTAGCTCAGAGCTCCGCACACGCACCTGTTCACCATGCATCTGTGTCGTCCCTGCCACCTCTTCCCATCTCTTGACAATCCTGGCCGCAGTGCCTGCCCCTCTCAGGATGAGGCTGTGTTAGGGTCAGTGCACCTGGGGCCAAGGGCGAAGGCTGAGGGTCAGCACCTGGGGCCCTGGGGTGGGGTGGAGGCAGGGGCTCGGGGCCTGGAGCCAAGGGGCCGAGGCTAAGGATCATCACACTTGGGGCTCTGGGGCAGAGGCAGAAGGTCACTGTACCTGGGGCCCAGGGGCTGTGGCTCAGAGTCATCACGTCTGGGGCCCAGGGGGAGGCAGAAGGTCATTGCACCTGGGGCCCAGGGGCGGAGGCTGAGGATCATCACACTTGCCTCCCAGGGGTGGAGGCAGAAGGTCATTGCACCTGGGGCCAGGGGCAGAGGCTGAGAGTCAACACACCTGGGGCCCAGGGAGGAGGTGGAGAGTAGGGCCTGGAGCCAGGGCAGAGGCAGCCGCCCTCCCACGCCATCTCTTCCATGGGGAACGTGGCCGTCTTCCTTTGCCACTGACCGTAGTTCCTGCAGGACCGAGCCGTGTGGGGAGTCCCAGCCCTGCGGGGCCTCATGCATCTCCATTACCCACCTCAGTGCACACTCAGTGCCTCTGGACACGCGTGTTGGTGCTGGCAGAGGCGTGTCCTGTCCGCTCCCCTGGCTGCTCTCTGAACCCCTGCAGACCAGACCCACCCTTTGGTCTGCTCCAGGAGAGCCTCGCTGAGTGTAGAAACGCAGTATGTTAGTAGTTCTGGTATTTTGAATTGAGCGTTGCTTTTTTAGTCCGTTGGAAACCATCTTTCTCTCCTGGAAGCCTTCGATCTGCGCGCCTGCTTTAAATGAGCCCACCCGTCCCTTTCCACTGATGAGCAGCCTTAGGACCCTGTGCCTCTCACTAGGCACCGGCCACCTGGCCTGTGGACAGGGAGCTGGGCGCTCGAGCTGTGGGAGGTGGCCGGGCCCCACCGCGTACGCTCAGTCAGTGGTCACTGGGATGGGTCTGTTCAGAAGCGCAGGCCCCCGGTGGGACTCAGGCTGCAGATCCCGAGGTGCCCGCTGACACTCCGCTCTCTCCACAGTGTGTAGGAGAAGAGAATTGGGTGGACAGTCGGACCATCTACGTGGGACACAAGGAGCCCCCTCCGGGTGCAGAGGCCTACATTCCACAGAGATACCCTGACAACAGGATCGTCTCCTCCAAGGTAGCCTGTGTCCGATACTCACGGCCACCGCTGGCCTGGGGGTGCACCTCCTTGTCTCTGTCCCCCCACCCTGCCCAAAGGCTGAGGTCTGCGAGTCCTCCAGCGCGGTCTTTTCCACTTTTATTCATGGAGGACGCAGCATCAGATGTGAAGTCTAGGACATCACACTGTCACATGCAAGCTGCCTGGCCATGTGCCCGCGGTCAGCCACAGTGGCCAGAGCTTCCTCGTCCACACGGGGAGGCGTGCATGCCGGGTGCCCTGCAGAGGGCAGCACTGAGCTCCCCTGGCAGAGAGTCTGCTTCTCAGCAGGCAGAGAGGAACCTGGGAAGTGCAGGGCGAGCGTTCAGTTGTTGCCGGGAGATCCACTCAGTCCACACGTGGGCAGCTGCCTATAAACCCACTTGGTTCACATGTGTGCATCCTGTGTGTGGGACCACTCAACTACACATAGAGCACGTAGTAAGCCCACTTAACTCACATGGAGATAGCCTGTGTGTAGACCTCTGATAAACCTACTTGCTTCATGTGTGTAGACCCACTTATCTCACACATGGACATCCTGTGTATTGGCCTGTGGTAGACCCACACGTGGGCATCCTGTGTAGACCATGATGGACCTGCTGTATTCTCTATGAGCCCTTAGAGTTCCGTGGTAACAGACATGGTGAGCCTTTCAAGACCTTTTCGTGGGCTTAGTTTGTAGCAGCAATGTTAAAGAAACGATGATAGTTTTAATCTCCAGAAACACAATTTTGTGTGTGTGTGTGTGTGTGTGTGTGTGTGTGGTGCTGGAGGTGCAGAGGCTTTCTACTTCTGGGCTCTGCTCCCAGACCTATTTTTATTTTCCAAATAAATTTGGAAACGGTCTCACTAAGTAGCTGAGGCTGGCTTTGGACCTGTGCGATCTTCCTGTCTCAGCCTCCCAAGTGCTGGGATTACAAGTGTGCACCACCACACCCGGCTCACATTGGGGTTAAATAAGGGCTTAGAACCAAAATCCCAGCCAAATGAACAACCTCCACTTGCACACGGACTTGGTAAACCAAAGGAGAAGTCAACTGAAGAAGAAATCTGGATCCAAAGCAGGTCTTCACAGCCCGGTGGTCCTGAACCTGGTGTGCTCTCCCAGCTCCCCGGAGGGTGGCTTCTGTGCTTCACCAGCCCTCCAGCCCCCAAAGTGTGTCTCAAGCTGGCATTTGTGCAATGGAAGTGTGGGGAGGACTGTGTTCAACACAAGCTGGCAGGCACGCCTGTTGTCTGTGGCCTGTCTGCACAGGTCGGCAGCCCTGGCCCACCCAGCACACTCCTGGCCCCAGCTCCTCCCTCCCAGACATGGACTTCGGCCTTGAGAGTCCTGGGTCCCTAGAGAAAGTCCTGTATGGTCTGCATGGAGGAGCCCATGAGGCCCAGGGCTGCCCCTGGCTCACCCCTTCAACCAGGCACACGGGAAGTCAAGATGCTTCGCTTCCTGGAGGAGCCCCTCCTCCACACCATCTGGCTGTGCTCCACACCATCCAGCCCCTCTGCTGCTCCAGCACCGCCACCGGGGGCCAAGAGGCACAGCCTGCCCCTCCCCGGAGCCTCGGTTCTGATAGAGGAGCTTGAGCAGGCCACCTACCAGCAGCCTGTCAGGGTGAGGCCCTTGGTAGGAGGGGCTCTGGAGCAGACTCAGCAGTGTGGAGGGCACACTCCTGCAGAGAGCAGTGCTGGGCAGCAGCCGCTTTCCTCCCAGCCTGAGAGTGCCGAGACCCTCAGCTCCCCCGGCCTCCCTGAGAGTGCCAGGCGGGCGAGGTGCGAAGTTTGAAAGAAGCGGGAGCAGCTCAGCTCATTCAAAAGGAGAGGCAAGGCCCTTCGAAGGGAGGGTGCGGCATCTCCGCCCCACCTGCCGCTCAACACGCTGGAGTGGAATTCTAGAGCATGTCACTGAGAATTCATAATTGCTTTTGCTTAAGTAACAGCATGAGCTGTGTGAAATGAATCATTTAATTTGCAAAACACAAGTTTACAGCAGTTTTTGGAGACTATATCAACACATCTGTTTTCTTAGGAGGAAATTTTTGTTTCTATATTTAGAAAAACCCCTGGTCAAGACTTTTCTTTTCTTTTATACTGGGGATTGAACCCAGAGCCATTCTTCCTCTAAACTATCCTCCCAGCCCTATTATTCCTTAGTTTGAAACAGGTTTTACTAAGTTGCAAAGGACCTCAAGTAGCCGAGGCTGGCTGTGAACCTGTGATCCTCCTGTCTCAGCCTCCTAAGTACTGGGATTGCAAGCGTGCTCACCCTGCCCGGCTGGTGAGCATGGAGCATGGAGCCTGAGCTCAGCAAGCCGCCTTGATTAAGTCGAGGGTGTGAAGCGTCACCCGATATGCAGGTGTAGCCGAGGCAGCCTCTCAGCTGTTACTGGCACAAGCGCTGGTGGTGGCCGGTGCTGCGTAGAGTTCTGTCCCATTGGGGACACGCCGGGCAGCCTCTGGTAGAAGTGTGGCCGTGAGGCCCTGCCTCTCCTCCCACTGTGGCCAGGCGCTTGGGGGCCCGCGGCTCGGGGGCTGGCTCCCTCCTGCCCCCGCACAGCTGCTTCAGCACACAGGCTCCCGGCTCGGCCTTGGCCCCGGAGGCCGCGGGGCATGCTGACTTAGCCTGTGCTGTGCTCACCCCCAGGGAAGCTGGCTTACATTTATTATTGGAAAGCGGGAATTACCTCTCCCGATCAGCAGCTGTAGACGGTGTGGAATAACTGACATTAGTAAAACGACGCCCACAGTTGTCACATCACTGAAGCTCTAAAACTGCTCTACTCCCAAAGTGTGAAGAAACGGAGGCCCAGAAGCAGGGACGTGCCCAAGGCCACCGCGTGCGCGAGAGGTCTGCAGCTGCGCTGTCCTGGGCTTGGCCTCTGCGGCCTGACTTGGGGTCATTGGTGAGGACCCCTCAGCCCCCATTCAGCCGTGGCCTTCTGCCTTTTCCATCAGATTCCCACTCAGGTGTGAAAGGAGGCCTTGGCTCCCAGGAGGAGCCGGGCCGGCCCCCAGGGCCCCTCAGGATGGTCACGTGCATACCCGTGGGGCCAGCTCCATTTCAGGTAAATGACACCAGGGCTTCTGGTGTTTCCAGGAGCCTCACCTTCTGCCCTGGCTGCTGGCATCGCAGGGCAGTGCTCCCGGTCCTTAGTTGGTCTCCTGGCCACGTGACTACAGATGGGGCAGGGGGTCTCTGCAAGCCACACTCCAGGCCTGAAACACAAAGCCAGAGATGGGCTTGCCCCGAGGAGCAGGCCACATGGATATCGAGTTCAAACACTGCTGCTGTGCTCTCGGCCTTCAGGGGCCTGGGGCTCCGTGAGCTCACGTGAACGAAAGCTGAACGTGTCCATCACCACGGGCCTCAGCATCAGTGCCCGCAGACCCTCTCCCCGGCTTCCTCACAGAGAGAGACAATTGCCGTATCCATCTCAAGGCCTCGTGACCAGATCCCCAAACCCGAGCACCTCCACTGAGCTGTCAGCAGCGGGGCACTCAACACCCATGAGGTCACAGTAACGTAGATGCTGTAGCCCAGCAGACGTGACGCGTGAGCGCCCAGCTCTCTAAGTGCCATAAAACTCCTTTTGCCCATGGATTCATAAATTTAAATTATTTCATCAGGGGCACTTACACAAATCTGGAATTAATAGCTTCTCGTCAGCAGTATCACTAGTTGCAGGAGTAACTGGTGCCATGCTTTATTTTAACGCTGGTGATCAGGAGGCCTATGGGCCTGGCCATGCAGGGCCTCAGTGCATGGCTAGGGTAACATTTCATTTGACTGGTTCTTATTCCCTTTCCCTGCATAGTCATGGACTTTAGGGCTAAGAGGCGACCAAACAGCGACGTTCAAACAGCAGGTGTCCATTTGCCTCCCAGGGTGTGAGAACCGGCTGCACACAGGGGCCTTCCTGTCGCACCCCAGTGTGGTGAGAGAGGGGACCCCAGTTCACACATGCCTGCAGGGCCTGTGGCACTGTGCCAGTCCAGCCAGCCCAGTCACAAAGGCCACCTTCCCTTAGCAGTGGAGTGGATGGCGGCCGGCCAGCTCCAACTGTAATCTTCTCCTCTCGCAGGACCTGCTGCACCTCGCCATCCACTCGCAGCTCCCACGGGCACAGGAGGACAGAGCTTCCTTCCTTGATGGCTGCCCATCACCATCCCTCTGTTCTCCTCTGTTCTGTACCCACACCAGTGGCCTCAAAGCCCACCCTGTGTATCTCAGACAGCATCCTACACTTTATTCCCTGAGTTGGGGCTTCGTCTCTGTTCTTCTTTTCTTTCTTTTTTTTTCTTTTTTTTTTTTTTTTTTTTTTTGGTGGTACTGGGGATGGAACCCTTCTACCTCCAGGCTACACTCCCAGACCTATTTTTTATATTTTTATTTGGAAACAAGGTCTCTTAAGCCAGTGAGGCTGGCTGCAAACCTGTGCGATCCTCCTGTCTCCACCTCCCAAGTGCGGGGATTACAAGTGTGCACCACCACACCCAGCTGTCTCTGTTCTTACTTGACTTTAAAAAGTGGATAAGCAGCCGGGCGTGGTGGCACACACTTGTAATCCCTGCACTTGGGAGGCGGGGACAGGAGGATCGCACAGGTTTGCAGCCAGCCTCAGCTACTTAGTGAGGCTCTCAGCAACTTAGTGAGACCCTGTTTCCAAATAAAGTATGAAATAGGTCTGAGAGTATAGCCCGGAGGTACAAAGCCCCTGGGTTCCACCCTCAGTACCACAAAAAAAAAAAAAAAAAAAAAGATAAGCCAACTGTGGTGGTGCACATTTGTAATCCCAGTACTTGGGAAGCTGAGACAGGAGGATCGCAGGTTCACTAGCAGGTTCACTGCCAGCCTCAGCAACTTAGGCCCTCCACAACTTAGTGAGATACTGTTTCAAAATAAAGAATAAAAGTAGGGCTAGGAAAGTAGCACGGAGGTAGAATGCCCAGGGACTCAATCCCCATCTAACAGACACATCCAAAAAAAAAGGTAGCTCAGCCTTGATCTCTGCATTTAGAAGGACTGTAGAAGATGTTTTATTTTACCTCATACATCATCAGCACTTCCTAATACAGAGACTTAAAGCTGTATGAAAACAGAAGGATTGCAAATCTCACTGCCCACTGCCGGCGTGCTCTGACATGCCAGCCTCACAGCTGGGGCGTGAGCTGTGCGCTGGGGACGGGTGGACGTGAAGGGCGCAGGGCCTGGGGCCAGGCGCGCTGCTCCCAGTGGATCATCGCCGTCAAGAGCCAGAGAAGAGTCAAGCGGGAATTTAAAACCTTCCCAAACTCCGTGTTCACTGCAGGCCATGACGCCGGGGTGTTCTCAAGGGGAGCCAAGTGGCGCCTGAGCACTGTCCGCCTCTCCTCTCACTGCCCTCTGGATGGGAGGTGTACTCACGTATGCGGGGAGGTGGGTGGAGGCACCTCCACCCACCTGGACCTGCGTGTCCTGAGCTGACAGGTCTGTACAGTGGACCCTGTTGGGCTCCTTGGGTTTTCTCTTGAAGGCTCTGGAGTTGGGTGATTATGTGTGTTGGTTTGGGAGTATGTGCTGTTTTCTGTTTGTTTCTAGGATTGACAAACGAGTAAGATGTCAGCAAACACAGTTTTGAATGAGTTTTGTATCTAAAACCGTGTTATGCTTTGAAATGCAGTGTGGCAGAGTAACACTACAACATGTAGACTGATCAACACAGTGTATTTTTGCTATTTCATGCAGTACACATTCTGGAACTTCATACCCAAGAACTTATTTGAACAATTCAGAAGAATAGCCAACTTCTATTTTCTTATCATATTTCTGGTACAGGTAAGACTGCTCACAGTTTTCCATTTCTTCAAATGTTAATCTGAACGTGACGTTTTATTCAGGAGTAATTGATGTAAGGCTGGCTAGTAAAGATGGAGGGCGGGGCCTTTGTCCAGGTTCACTCTGGGTCCTCTGAGGCCATCTCGGCTGTAGTACGAAGTCCCCTGTGTTGCAGTGACCTTCCTGCCACCTTCCCCTCTGTTCCCAGGGGCCAGGACACTTGTACCAGCTGCCACACAACGCCACTCGCCTGTCCTCTCCCCTAAGCATGTGTGGTACAGCAAAGGAAATCCAGAGGTTCCACACTAGCGGAGACGAAGGGACAGGGACAGCAGCAGGCCTTGTGGCCAGGGTGTGAATTGGGGAACCGCAATCTGGTTTTTCTAAATCATACAAAATATGATTGAGTGACTTTTTAAATTTCCCAGCACTCGGTTTTCTAAGTAGTGTAACTAAAGTGTGATACCAGAAGCGGCGTGATCAATTCAGAAGACACATGCCACAGTGGACTCCTGTCTGCTTGAGTTGAAGGCAGGGCCCGTGTGGAGGGGCAGCGCAGCCTGCTGTGCCCCTGGCCGGGCGCCCTCTGGAGGCGGGCCCGCGCCTGCTGTGAATGAGGGTGGGGCCGCGCAGGCTGCAGTCGCTGGCGGGCTGTTTCGAAAGCAACACCTTGGTCTCTTGCTTGCAGCTGATCATCGACACGCCCACGAGCCCCGTGACCAGCGGGCTCCCGCTCTTCTTTGTCATCACGGTCACAGCCATCAAGCAGGTGAGCGTCACCCAGGGAGGGCTGCCCGGCCAGCCAAGCTGCGGGAGCCTGAGTCGGAGCACGAGGGCTCTCCGCGCCTGCGTCGACCTGAGACGGTCCAGCCGCTGTCTGCAGAGGCGCAGTGGGGGGAGCATGAGCCCAATGCCAGCCCCTCCTCTGGGGAAGTGATGCCTCTAATCTGCCGAGTGAGCGCTGACTCCTTGAGGAGAACGTGTCGGCTTTCCCACTGTCCACCCTCTGATACTGCAGCCTCACCACTGTAACTCCAGAAACTTCCATCGCCCCTGCCCGTTGGCGGTCTTCCCCATGACCTCCTCTCCCAGCCCCGTGGAATTGTCTGTTCTCGACATCGGTGCAGGAGGCTCTCGTGTGGCGCGAGGTCAAGGCCGCCCACGTGGCCTGTGCCTGCTTCCTTCTGTCTTATGAGTGAGCAGTAGCCACGTGGGGACCGACCCACTGTGGGCCCAAATGCATCTTGAAGGGCATTTCACATGCATCTGCATTCTCACTTTTATGAGGACACTGCTTGGACATCTGTGTGTGCATTGTGTGGACATAGGGTTTTTCCCTGTTTTTTAATGCACCGTGTGTGTGTGTGTGTGTGTGTGTGTGTGTGTGTGTTTGTGTTTGTGTTTTACTGGTGATGGACCAGGGCATTCTACCTCTGAACTACATCCCCAGCCCAATTTCTTTTATTTTGAAACAGGGTCTCACTAAGTTGAAGAGAACCTCACTAAACTGCTGAGGCTGGCCATGAACATGTGATTCTCCTGCCTCAGCCTCCCACGTACTGGGATTACAAGTGTGTGCCACCACGCCTGCTTGATGCACTTATTCTTAGTTGACAAATAGTGCTCATGTGTGTTCCATATCTAAGAGTGAAAGTGGGCCTTCAGTTCCCGGGTGCACACCTAGGCGCAGAGCTGCTCCGAGGTCCTGAGGAGGCGGAGGCTGTCCCCAGAGAGTGCACATTTCACCCCTGCAGCAGCCCCGAGGGACCCGTGCCTCCCGTTCTCATAGTTGTCCTGCGTGCCTGCGATAGTGCATTTCCCTGACAACCAGTGAGATCCAGCATCTCTTTGCCTGCTTCTTGGCCTTTTGCATATCTTCTTCCCAGAAATGTCTTCCACCCCTTGTTGGAGTTTTTAATTGGGTTTTTTCCCCTTTATGGATGAGTTGTAAGACTCCTCATGCAGGATCAACACACATCCCTTACCTGCTGCAGACAGTTGAGCCCGGTGGATCTGCGTTCCAGGTTTCATGGGTTAATTTCTCCCTGAGGCTTCTGGTAATTTACACAGTGGCAGATTCAATGCTTAGATCCAATTCTTGCCAACCAAGCTCTGCTTTTCCTTCCTGGGGTTACTCTATAAATAAAAACAAAGCCTAAATGCTTTGCATGAGACCAGGAGTGAGCTGGGAGTCACGAGCAGTGGGTGTCGTCTTGTGCTGCTCTCTCGTGGTTAGCAGAGGGGACAGTCCCCATGCTGCCGGGATGTGTACACACATTGTAGGAGGGCCTCGGGTGTTCATCCTGGGCATCTAGTTCTGATATGAGGCTGTCTGAATTTGTGTTTTTAACATAAAACTGAGGAGCATTTAAAAGTTAACGTTAACTCGGGACTTCTTGCTCACTCCAGTAATCTGGAAGTGCGGGTTGGAATCAGCAGGCCTCTATTTCGACCCAGTGGGTCATGGTAAAGGCCTGAAGTGCAGGGTTGGGGTGGGGGGGCGTCCCCTGCCGCCGAGGGAGCTGCTGGGCGGCCTGGGGGGTGTGCACCACAGCAGAGGCCACAACATCTGCTCAACTTTTGATGCAGACATTTATTTCCTTTTTAGGAATGTATCCCGAGGAGGTCATAGATGTACACAAAAGCATAGTTATAAAGATGTTTGTCAGTTATTTATAACCATAAAACTTGAAGCAGTCCAGGCTGCTGAGGGATACTGCCCATGCTGCCCAGGAGTGCTAAGTAAAATAGTGTGTGTGGCTACATCCAAACCCCGAAAAACTGCCCCACTGGCTAGAGCGTTTGCACATAGCTAAACACGCTCGCTGCCCTCCTCGCTCCCTGTCTGCAGGGTTATGAAGACTGGCTTCGCCACAAAGCCGACAGTGCCATGAACCAGTGTCCAGTCCACTTCATCCAGCACGGAAAGCTTGTCCGGAAGCAGAGTCGGAAGCTGAGGGTGAGCGACAGCCGACACGTCCGTCTGGCTTAAATCCATGGAAGTGTTTTTAAATCGCATGCATGCGCGCGTGCGTGCGCACACACACACACACACACACACACACACACACACACACACACAGCCTCCCTACACTGCTGAGGCTGGTTTTGAACCTGCGAGCTTCCTGTCTCAGCCTCCCAAAGCCTGGGATTACAAGTGTGCACCACCACGCCCAGCTTTAGCTCTTTAGAATGAGTGGTTAGGGTGGGTAATGTTATCACCGTGTGTTTACACGTGTTCAAGCCTTGCTGCTTGAAACGCCTGTGTGTGAGGATTTCCACGGTTGGTCTGAGCGTGCCGGCCAAGCCCAGCTCAGTCGTAACCGACTGTGGAGGTGGACCCCGTGCCACTCCCTTCCAGAACTGCTCCCCTGGCCACCCCCCTCCTCTGCCCTTGTCCACCCGCCTCGTCCAGGAGCGGTGGGTCTTAGAGTGAGCTGGCCCTGGTGTAGGACGGCCTCCCTGCGGACACCCTCAGGGGTCTCAGCACATGGCCTGGCCCCCTCTGCGCAGGGTGGATCCCCAGAAGGGAGGCCCCCAGACACCCATGTCCTCGGCATGGTCTGTACTGCTCAGCTTCACCCTGGGCGTTCTTGGCAGTACAACCCCATAGTGTCCTTGTGTTTCTGAGCAGCACCTTGGATCTGTACATGTCAGTATGGGAGTTCAGACCCTTCTGAGTGAGCTCTCCCTCTGGCAGTTCAGCTTGGGGTGACCTAGGGGTCACGGGATCAGGGGGCTGCCAGGCTGGGGAGACAGGCCTCGTCGGGGAGAGCTGCCTGTGGTGGCCAATCCGAGGCTCCTGTGTAGTTCCTTAAAACATCACATTCCCTCGCAGACCTCCTCCTATGTAAACATTGTTCATAAGAAACAGCCCAAGTGTGTGCACCAGAACCCTGAACCTTTAACGCTTTGAGCTCTGCTTGGAGCTGCTGGCTTGGCATCTAGTGCCCATAGCCAAGGGTTTATAAACCGACTGCCACACCAGCAAGGGAGCCCCAGGCCTGCCCTGGGCCGCGCTGTGCTGGCCCTGGAGACTCAGCCCGCCCTTCCTCGCTGGCCCGCTGCATGGGGACACCCCTTTCCATACCCAGCAAGCTCATTTGGCCGTCAGAACACACTGGGTCTATGGGAGTTTCACCAACCCAGAGGCCTGTCCAGGGAGAGTGGCCCTCTGGTTGTAAGTTGTCAGAAATTCACAGAGTGGTCACTGTGAAGTGTGACCAAAGTGAGGTGCCCCAGGTGATGGGAGGCAGCTGGCTCCCATGGGCTGTTGATCTTTTGCCTTCCGACCCTGAGTCCTGACACAATCAGGAAGGGCCACCTCGCTGCTGGTGAGCTGTCATGAGGAAGTCTGCGATGGGGCAGCGTGCCTTGGCATCCTGGACTGTGGCTCCTTCAGGGACCAGGACGGCTGTGGAGGCTCACGCGTGGCTGGTGAAGTCCTGGCCCTGACAGACGCCCGCAGGGGGGCTTCCCACTCTGCCACGTAGCACAGCCCCACCCTCATCCTGGTCTGAATCAGAGCTGATGAATGTGGCCGGGCCTGGTGGCACAAGTCTAATCTCAGCTGCTCAGGAAGCTGAGACAGGAGGATCACAGGTTCAAGGTCAGCCTGGGCAATTTGGTGAGAAACTATTCTCAAGATTAAAAGGGATTGGGAATAGCTCAGTGGTATAGCTTCCCTGGTCTCGCTCTCCAACACTACACACAGTTTCATGTTGCTGTTTGTCTTCTGCCCCATAGCACGCCCGAGGTCCAGGGGTGTGGGACCAGCCCTGTCCTCCTTCCTGTAGAACGTCCCAGGCAGGATCTTTTCTAGAACCACGTCAGCAGCCACAAGCTGCTGCGACAAGACTGAGATAGACTGAAGACCGCAGGAAGAAGAGCCGCCGGGTCACTGCCGAAGTGGGCAGCCCTCCGCTGACCGCCCCCGTCTCTGTCCCACAGGTAGGGGACATCGTCATGGTCAAGGAAGACGAGACCTTTCCCTGTGACTTGATCTTCCTTTCCAGCAACCGTGCAGATGGGACCTGCCACGTCACCACCGCCAGCTTGGATGGAGAGTCAAGCCATAAAGTAATGCGGCACGCTTAACGAGGTCGGGTGTTGGGGTCGGGCACCCAGGCGCCGCGCCCTCGCTTCCCCTTCTCCCTGTTTTCTATTCTTTCCCTTCCACCTTCAGCGTCTGTAACAACCAAGCTTCTCAAGTGAACAGACATAGCTCCCTGTCCACCTGGGCCATGGGGCTGCTGCTTCAAGTTAGGGCCTCACTGGGTAGACTGTTGGCATTTTAAGGTCGGTCATCCTAATAGTCAGAAGACTCTTTCCTAGCCTAGACTTGCACGGAAAGTCACACTTTTCTAGATTTTGCTCGAGTGTTATTTCAGTGAGTGTCTTTTTGTTCAAATGTTAACAATCATAAGAGAAGATTATGGAACTATTAATTGCAGATTTTCTTACTTAAAAATATAAACATTTCCAGGAGCTTATCAAAGTGAGCATGGGTCAGTGGATTCAGCCACATCTCAGACTCAGGCTCACAAATTTGTAAGTGATGCTCAGAAGCTGTCTGTGTACAGGGCAGTTTCTCCGAAGGGATGGAGAAGTCTCCTTTGCAAAATCCCCAGAAAACATGCCAGTCTTCTGTGGTCCATTCAGTGCATGAAGCTTGGGACCATTTTCAGCATTTATTTATCCCACGGGGCTCGTGGTGTGGGCTGCCATCAGTGGTGTGGGTGGCAGTGCTCTGGGAGCAGAATCCCTGGATGACTCGGGGTGGGAGGAGCTCAAGTGTGCCCCTCCCCCCAGTCTTTGTGGCACTCCGCAGGCAGAGGCTGCTGCCGGCCCCACAGACACGTGGCATGTGGCCTTCAGGTGGATACAGCCTGGTATCTGGATAGACGCTCTGAGCCTGGGGCTGTCGCCAGGTGGGGAGGAACCTGAGCCGGGGCGGCCTGCGGTCCCAGGCTTGCTGATGCAGCCCCAGTGTTCACACTGGCATTTTAGCTGTGTCCTGGCCCACTCTGCCTTAGGTTGGCGAGGAGACTGGAGTTCTGCGAGCCCTTCCGTGGAGGCAGAGCGGGTGAGGGAAGGCTGGCCTCTGGGAGCCCTGCTCTGCTCAGGGGCCCTCATGTGGGTTTTCCTCCTACTCTGGACCTGCCCGTGAACTGGGGACAGGCATCTGCAGGGGCTCCCGTGAGGGGTGGAGAGCTCCCAGTGTGCTGGGGCACAGCCTTCTGCCCCCAGTCACCGCCTGTGCTGGCCCACACAGTGCCCTCGGGAGGGCAGGCAGGATAAGACGCAGAGACGCCTCCTCGCAGACCCTGGCCCCTCCGCATGCCCTTCCCTTCTCTCCAGGCAAAGTCTGCGGAGGGTGACCACAGCGCCTCGTCTCTCCTGGCGCACCTTCCTTGGGCTGTGCCAGGCCCTTGGATTGCACGTGCACTCACAGCCCGGGTGGAGTGCGGCTCGGACATCAGTCCTTTCTGTCACTGCAGACTCACTACGCGGTCCAGGACACCAAGGGCTTCCACACAGAGGAAGACGTGGATGGGCTGCATGCCACTATCGAGTGTGAGCAGCCCCAGCCCGACCTCTACAAGTAAGCCAGCGCCCTGCGAGAGGAGAGCAAGCCGGCCAGAGGTTAGGACTGTCGGCGCAGGCCACGGTGTTCACAGACCTGCAACTCTCCATGCAGATACCTGACGGGGCTTACGGGATTACACTTCCTTTTTTTTGGTGGTACTGGGGTTCCTGGAAGCCCTTTTACCTCCGGGCTACACTCCCAGATCTATTTTATTTTTGGAAACAGGGTCTCTTATGCCAGCGCAGTTGGCTTCGAACCAGGATTACACTTCTTGAAGAAAACCTAAGTTGTTTGGGTTTTTGGGTTTTTTTTTTTTTTTTTTTTGCAGGTCTGGAGATGGAACCCAGGGGCATTCGACCTGACCTCTGAGCTACACCTCCTGCCCTATTTTTTATTCTTTATTTTGAAACAGGGTCTCACTAAGTTGCAGAGGACCTCACTGAGTAGCTGAGGCTGTGCACTAACTGCGATCCTCCTATCTCAGCCTCCCGAATGCTGGGATGACAAGTGTGTGCCACCACGCCCGGCTTATAAGTTTGTTTTTTTGTTTTTGAGGAAGTGTTTGAAACTGGGTTAAGGGAAATCATCTAAGACTTGGGCAAGAAGAACAGGGAGTAAAATGGGAGGGGGGCATGCTGCTGCTGAGCAGAGCTAGCGGCTGCCCCGCATCAGACAGGCCAGATGGTAACTGGGCTTCTCTGCTGCCAGGTTCATTGGGCGCATCAATGTTTACAACGATCAGAGCGACCCTGTGGTGAGGTGAGTCCTGGTGGTGGTTGCCAAAGTCCCTCCTGTTAATGACTTTTCTTCCTCACTCTCTGCTGGGGCATGGAGGTGGGACTCCTCTCCCGGAAGCACGGGCCGGCCCTCCTGGTGTGCTCCATTCTGTTAACTCGCAGTTCCCGAGAGGCTCTCCTAGGAGATGCTGCCCAGGGCCACCTCCTAGGCCGGGCTGTGTCCTGGAGCCCGGATCCTCAGCGGGCAGGCACCGCTGCCTGTGAGACCCTTTGGGAACATGTGCCCGAGAGGCTGACAGCTTTCTGGTCAGGCAGCCACTTGCTGGAAGACGTGCTGTCCTGGAGTCCTCACAAGGTGTGGTCTCCATTCAGGACCTCTCCCATGCCCACCTGGGGACGTGGAACCTGCTGAGGGGCCGCTGCGGGGCACGCGGGCTGAGCACGCTCACCTGCTCCGTCATGCAGTCTCAGGTGCTGCAGCTGCAGCCCGCACATGCACACGGCGCCTGGTCTGGCCCCGGTGCCGCAGCGCCTGGAGCCTGCTAGATGTCCTCTGCCGAGAGCCACGCATCTTGCCCGACAGTTTTCAGAGCTAGCAGTGATCTGCCAGTGCGGCATTCTGATTCTTACAGTGTAGGAAACTGGCTCTTCAAGTCACTCCTTTCCCATAAACCCTGCTTGTTAGAGAAATGATGTTTCTCCCAAAATAGTCTCCAAATTGCCAATATCCTGATATTATATAATGTGTTAAAGAAAGCATTTGTCCAGAGGCAGGCACAAACTCAGAGGGAAATTACTGCAAGATAAGTAGTTCCGGGTACCAGTCCCTGGGGCTTCTCTCTGTGGGGCTAGGACTCTTGTTTTCAGGAAGCCTTTTGCGCACTTAGCATGTTTTTGTAAGTGCCATCCCATCAGCAGGTGAGTGGGTGCTCTGCAGGATTCATGGGAGCACCGCCTCGTTTCCCTAGGCATATGTTGCTGCAAAGGTAAATTCCGGCTTCTTTGAAGAGAAGGCTTCATTTCCGAGTGTTCTGAGAATCAGTTGTGCTTGATGAGTGTAGACTGGGTTTGCTGCCGCCTGCTTCTCCACTGAGAGGCAGCCCTGCCAGGCAGCGGGCCAGCAGTCCTCCTGCTCCGAAGCCTCACGCCCACTCTAGCGTCCTCTGTCAACGCTCATACTATTTGGTGGACTTGGTATTTGGACTTTTAAAGATGTGTGTTCATGTTGGGAGTTCCTAAACCAGAAGAAACGTGTTTGGATCTCTGCTGTTCATCCAGACTCCCAGTGCCCTCAGAGTGTTGATGGTTTTGCTTCCTTCTTTCCAAACGAGAAGCAAGTACTTTATCAAGTAAATAATTTTTAGGTTTCCCAGAGACCCATTTTAAACAGGTTGTTTGTTTTCATAAATGCTTGTGACATGAAATACTGTCTGTGAGTTGTAACAGGAGCTGACAGCCAGGCACAGCCCAGGGCACCATCTTTAGTGGCTGTCAGCTGAGGGCACAGGTGCCTCCACAGCGCACAGCCCCCGTGCCCAGCCACCTCCAGCTGGGTGCAGTCGGAGCTGGACATGCCAGATACACTGAGCACATTTTAATTGTATGTTAGCAGTGGGTAAGGAAATTAAGTATCCTGATATACTTCAGTGAATACTTTATACTCTTTCCTTCTACCTTCAAAGGGACCGTTAGGATGTTTGCAAAAGCAATATTTGCAGATGTGAATTCTGCGGCTTATTGCTTGGCGATGAGGAGAAAGGCTTCCGTGAGCAGGTGCCCCCAGCTTAGCGGCCCCCAGGTGCAGAGGTCTGTGCTCACAGCTTCCTGTGGCTCAGTACCTAGAGTAGCGCCCCTTCCTCCAAGAGCCCCTAAGTTCCTTGGCCATTTCCCCAGTGGCCACACAGAGGCCTGCATCCACACACTGCAGCTGGATGCCCAGGCTGTGCAAGGGCCATCATGTCCCAGTCTTCATCTCTGAAACGCATCCCTAAGCCTTTCCAGACATGCTGGGCCCAGAGCAGCCATCCTCCAACCCGGGCTTGTTGGAGAGCGTGCCGGGCCCGCCTCAGGCACTATGGTGCGGAGGGTCTCAGTGTCATTCCTGACAGCTTCCCGCAGACATTCTGTGGAAGCTTCCAGACTCTGGGTCAGCAGGTCAGGGCCTGGAGTGCCATGTCCTCCCGGCCCCTGTGGCTGGGGAGGGCCGGAGCCGAGTGCTTCCTCTGGACCTTGGAACAGTGAAGTGTGAGTGAGAGGGGGCTGTGGGCCATGAGACTGCTCTGCCTCCGCCCCGCCGCCTCCCAGCACTGAGTTGGCTGTCCTCGTCCCCACAGGCCATTAGGATCCGAAAACCTGCTTCTCAGAGGAGCTACGCTCAAGAACACCGAGAGGATCTTTGGTAAATATTTTAATTAGCAAATCGTTAGCAGTGGCCTCTAGATTTAGGGATACTTGGGCCGCGTAGCGTTGTTCTGAGAGTACCGCTCTGTGCCTGTGGTACTGTAGACTTGGTGGCAACGATAATTCTGCCTAAGAAAAATATTGTTGCCGGGCAACCCAATCCCGGAAGTCACATCACAGAACACGGCTTGCTCATTAAGCTCCTGTGGACTTGAAGCAGAGTCATGCTCACAGGTGAATTCACAAACCGTGTTCCTGCAGGAGATCTGTTTACCTTGTGTGTCTTTGCTAGCGTCTCCCGTCTGGTAGGCTAGGTCCTGGTGTCAGAAAACCCAGTCTTTTAAAATCTGAATTTAACAAAGGCAGAGATTGCTGGGTGTGGTGGTGCACACCGGCAATCCCCGTACTTGAGAGGCCAAGACAGGAAGGAGGATTGGGAATTTGAGGCCAACCTCAGCAACCAGGCAAGACCTTGTTTCAAAGTAAAATAGGCCTGAGGCTGTAGGTCAGAAGTAGAATGTCCCTAGGTTTAATCCCCAGCACCAAAAGGAAAAAGAAAAAAGAAGATTGCTCTGTGTGCAGGAAAAGTCTGTGAGGACGTGAGGGGCGGGCTTGCATGTGGTATCAGCAGCTCGCGTCCAGGCCGGCCCTCACACGGTGGCGCTGCTGTGCGTGAGGCAGGTGTGTCTGCGTGGTGCCCTCACCTTTGCTCTCCTGCTTGCAGGCGTGGCCATTTACACAGGCATGGAGACCAAGATGGCCTTGAACTACCAGTCAAAGTCCCAGAAGCGGTCTGCGGTGGAGAAGTAAGGCGGGAGGGGAGGAGGGAGCTGCCATTGCAGCCGCTGGCCAGCGGGGTCCACCTTGTGGCCTGCCCCTCCCGAGGCACCTGGGCCAGTGTCCCAGCTACTGCACAGCGTGGCCGTCAGGAGACGCTCCTAACCGTGGGGCGGTCAGCCGCCCATGTTCACCTGAGCGCGCAATCCCCAGCACACGCAGCCACGCGGACCTTCCTGGTCACGAGTTAGTTGCAGGAGACCTATAGCTTCTCACGCCAGTCCGAGAAACCTTCAAAACGGGATCACTTTTGACTCTAGCACTTGGTGGGAACTGTATTTTCTGATGTTTTACTAAGGAGCACCTCACGGAGTGGATAGTCTTCATTACGCAGTAAAATCCTTCTGACAGCGTGTCAGGATGATAGTTGGTTTGCAAGGCGATGTGGCCAGGAGCTTACCTTCCCTGTTGAAGTGGCAGCTGAGTATCGCCACACTGCTGAGACAAGAGCTGTGTGCTGCCCTCCAGGGGGACGGGGTGTGCCCTCCGCCTGCCGCTGCACGGGAACACCCATCATGGGCTTCCGCCCGACTCAGCTGCACAGGAAGTGGGCTTGTCTTAGGACCTTCAGCTTGCACGAGTGGCTGATGGGCTCAGGAGCGCACCGTGGGAAGCACAACATTTCCAGTCTGCTAGGTCGTGGCTAGGGACGGGCTCCTCCTGCCAGGTGCTCCCTGCAGGGCTCTCCTTTCCCCTCCGCTTCCGTCTCCCCTACCCAGAGCTAGCCATGCTGCAGCTGCCAGTGTTGAAGAAATGGCTTCCTCTTGAACAGCAGGGACCCTCGTCAGTGGCACGGGTGCCCTGCTTTGGCCCTCGCAGCCCGGGGCCTGACCGGTAGCTGTGCACAGCTGGGAGGAGCTGGTCTCCTTCCTCACTGTGCTCCCCCAGGTGCTGCCTCACGGCAGGTGCCGCGGAGTCCTTGTACCTCTCCACGGCACCCGCGTCCCCACGTGAAGGACAAAGTGCGCCGTCCTGCCCAGCGACCCCGCTGGGTGACCAGCGGTCTCTCGGCCTAGGTCCATGAACGTCTTCCTCGTCGTGTACCTCTGCATCCTCATCAGCAAGGCGCTCGTCAACACTGTCCTGAAGTACGTGTGGCAGAGCCAGCCCTTCCGCGATGAGCCGTGGTACAACCAGAAAACCGAAGCAGAAAGACAGAGGAACTTGGTACGGAGAACAGCTCCCTGTGCGGGAGCGAGGGGCAGTTAGGCCCGTGTTGGACGAGGTGACGCCAGAACACCTGGAGACAGTGTGCCTGGGCAGGCCGCAGCCTGGCGGGCTGGCCCCTGCTGTCCCAGGTGTGGGAACGCCACACCTGCAAAGGCACGGCTCCCTCAGGAGATGGATAAGGCCCGAGGGCTACAGGTCCTTGTGCTGTCTGCAAAGCCCAGTGCAGAGTCCTGTGCTTACAGGGCACCCAGGCCACGCTTACTAATGAATCTGTGGCACATATTGCAATAAGTACATGGGAAAGGGGGCCTGCCTAGCTCCAGAACAGGAGTCAAAGCCCAGACCAAGGACAGGAGGGCCACATGGAAGCCCAGGCTATGTATGTAGAGGTCAGAGCAGAGCTGCGTGCAAGCCCAGGCCAGGTACATAGAGGCCAGAGCAGGGCCATGTATGCAGAGGTCAGAACAGGGTCCTGCGCAAGCCCAGGCTGTGTATGCAGAGGTCAGAGCAGGACCAGGTACACAGAGGTCAGAGCTGGGCCGTGTGCAAACCCAGGCTGTGTAAGCAGAGGTCAGAGCAGGGCCATGTACACAGAGGTCAGAGCCGGGCCGTGTGCAAGGCGAGACCCATGTCTCAGGGCTCTGCTGCATTCATCAACCTCTTTCTCCTAAAGCTAACTTGTGTTCAGAAATAAAGCCATTTCCCAGGCTTCTCTTTTGACATCAGATAGGCTCTTTCCTAGTAAGACTGGTGGTTCCTCAGTTACAAAGGGACGTCACGAATGCTCCACGGTGCCATTTCCCACCCTGTCCGGACAGGGTATTTTGAGTGACTTAGCGTACCCTCTGGGAGACGCCGTGCAGGTGGCTCCAGGCCTGGGATAGATGTGGAAGTACCTGTATTTAAGCTGGACGTCGGGGTATATGCCTGCATCCCAGTACTTAGGAGACTGGGACAGGAGGATCGCAGGTTCAAGACCAGCCTTGACAATTTAGTGAGACCTTGTTTCAAAATTTAAAAAGTAAAATGAAATGGGGTTGAGGATGTACCTCAGATGTAGAATGCCCCGGGTTCAAATCTCAGTACCACATACATGCAAAAAAAAAAAAAAAAAAAGAAGGAAGGAAGGAAGGAAGGAAGGAAGGAAGGACGGACGGACGGACAAACGCGTCCACCGCTAGCGCTGTGTGCTGGTTGTCCGTGCCGGGCGCGGCCTGACGCGGGCTCTGTGCTCAGATCCTCAGGGCCTTCACCGACTTCCTGGCCTTCATGGTCCTCTTCAACTACATCATCCCCGTGTCCATGTACGTCACCGTGGAGATGCAGAAGTTCCTCGGCTCGTACTTCCTTACTTGGGATGAAGACATGTTCGATGAGGAGACAGGGGAGGGGCCTCTGGTCAACACGTCCGACTTAAACGAGGAGCTGGGGCAGGTGGGTGTGTCCCAGCGCCACTGTGACGTGGCCGCGGGGGTCGCTGTCGCAGGGGACGCCGCCCACGGGCAGGTGAGACCCCCCTCTGTCAGCTCTGCATGTGGCTCCTGGGACTGCAAGGGACGGTCAACCATTGGCCGTGCGTTTATGCTTGCAGTATATACGGATCTTTCACATCAGCTCACCTGGGTCCACCCACCTGTGGACTTCCTGTCTCAGCCTCCTGAATCCACACCCTGGGGTTACAAGTGTGTGCCACCATGCCCGGCTCATTCTGAGTCTTGATGGCTTGAGTCTCCGTCAGCAGGTAGCACAGGTCGACTTGCCCGAGGCGGAGGACAGGGGCTCGCCCTTGCTTCTCTGTGTGCGCTGTAACCGCACAGCAGGCGAGGGGCCTTCTCGTTAAAGATGACAAAGACCGCAGCATGGTCAGGTGGGCGCGTCTCTGGGCTGCAAGGACGTCGTCCCCCGCAGGCCAGTTCACGGAGGGTGGAGACCGCACGGCGCCGTCAGACACTGCTCTCTGCAGCTGTAGGTGGCCACGTCGTTTTTGATGCAGAAAAGGTGTCTGACAGAACTCAACATTGTTTTGTCACAAATTCGGAATGGAGGGAGGGAAGGTCTGTCGCGACACACCCTCAGCTAACCTCCCGCTAGCAGAGGGAGGCTGAAGCTTTTCCTGTAGGATCAGGAGCCACCTAGGGTGTCCACTCTCGCCACGGCTGTTCAGTGCGGCACAGACGCCCTCGCCAGAGGCAGAGAGTAATGGAAGGGCGCTGGGACCAGAGGAGGAAGCAGGTGCCCCGTGTGCAGACTAGCTCTCCTCTCCAAATAGCCCTGAAGACCCCACCAGAACCTGTCAGAACTAAGATATAAACTCAGCAAAGCTGAAGGATACAGAGTCCACATGCATAAAAATCATAAGCCCTTCGAAACATTAACAAACAACTCCAAAAAATAAGGCAGGCTCTGGCACTGCTGTCCAACAGTAAGGAAGCAGGCGGTACCCTTCAGCAGCCTCGGCGGGGCTGGGCTTGAGCTGTGAGCATTGGTTTCCTTTTCTGTGAAGCTGGGCTAATAACACAGTCAGTGTGAGGGTTAAATGAGGTGATGCCGGGGCCTGACATGCTAGGAGCAGTGTCTGTTACATGCTAGGAGCACAGTGTCTGTTACATGCTAGGAGCACAGTGTCTGTTACATGCTAGGAGCACAGTGTCTGTTTCATGCTAGGAGCACAGTGTCTGTTTCATGCTAGGAGCACAGTGTCTGTTACATGCTAGGAGCACAGTGTCTGTTACATGCTAGGAGCACAGTGTCTGTTTCATGCTAGGAGCACAGTGTCTGTTACATGCTAGGAGCACAGTGTCTGTTTCATGCTAGGATCACAGTGTCTGTTACATGCTAGGAACACAGTGTCTGTTACATGCTAGGAGCACAGTCTCTGTTACATGCTAGGAGCACAGTGTCTGTTTCATGCTAGGAGCACAGTGTCTGTTACATGCTAGGAGCACAGTGTCTGTTACATGCTAGGAGCACAGTCTCTGTTACATGCTAGGAGCACAGTGTCTGTTTCATGCTAGGAGCACAGTGTCTGTTTCATGCTAGGAGCACAGTGTCTGTTACATGCTAATAGCACAGTGTCTGTTACATGCTACTAGCACAGTGTCTGTTACATGCTAGGAGCACATTGTCTGTTTCATGCTAGGAGCACAGTGTCTGTTTCATGCTAGGAGCACAGTGTCTGTTACATGCTACTAGCACAGTGTCTGTTTCATGCTAGGAGCACAGTGTCTGTTTCATGCTAGGAGCACAGTGTCTGTTATATGCTAGGAGCACAGTGTCTGTTTCATGCTAGGAGCACAGTGTCTGTTTCATGCTAGGAGCACAGTGTCTGTTTCATGCTAGGAGCAGTGTCTGTTTCATGCTAGGAGCACAGTGTCTGTTTCATGTTAGGAGCAGTGTCTGTTTCATGCTAGGAGCACAGTGTCTGTTACATGCTACTAGCACAGTGTCTGTTTCATGGTAGGAGCACAGTGTCTGTTACATGCTAGGAGCACAGTTTCTGTTTCATGGTAGGATCACAGTGTCTGTTACATGCTACTAGCACAGTGTCTGTTTCATGCTAGGAGCACAGTGTCTGTTACATGCTAGGATCACAGTGTCTGTTACATGCTAGGAGCACAGTGTCTGTTTCATGCTAGGAGCACAGTGTCTGTTACATGCTAATAGCACAGTGTCTGTTACATGCTACTAGCACAGTGTCTGTTACATGCTAGGAGCACATTGTCTGTTTCATGCTAGGAGCACAGTGTCTGTTTCATGCTAGGAGCACAGTGTCTGTTACATGCTACTAGCACAGTGTCTGTTTCATGCTAGGAGCACAGTGTCTGTTTCATGCTAGGAGCACAGTGTCTGTTATATGCTAGGAGCACAGTGTCTGTTTCATGCTAGGAGCACAGTGTCTGTTTCATGCTAGGAGCACAGTGTCTGTTTCATGCTAGGAGCACAGTGTCTGTTACATGCTACTAGCACAGTGTCTGTTTCATGCTAGGAGCACAGTATCTGTTTCATGCTAGGAGCACAGTGTCTGTTACATGCTAGGATCACAGTGTCTGTTGCATGCTAGGAACACAGTGTCTGTTTCATGCTAGGAGCACAGTGTCTGTTACATGCTAGGAGCACAGTGTCTGTTACATGCTAGAGCACAGTGTCTGTTTCATGCTAGAGCACTGTGTCTGTTACATGCAACTTGTTATTGAGAGTTGCCACCAGCAATACACCACCTGTCCAGCAGCAGCTAAGCAAGACGGTCTAACTTCTGAACATGTGTTACCCTTTCACCCTTCTAAGAAGTGGTTTTGAGTTTTAATAGTATTTTGTTCTAGGTCACGTGCTGTCTTCTGTAGGAAAGCCTGTCTTTGATTGTCAAGGGTTCCTTTTCTGACCCAGGGTGTCTAGGAGCCGCTCACACTGCCGGAGCCCGAGCATTATGCTCAGATGGCCATCTGAGCACGCTGTGGTTGCTGAGCGACACCACCCAGCCCATGAGCCACCCGCTGGACGCAGCCCAGGCCTCAGGCCCCTGCTCCTGGGGCTTTGGGCTGGCATCCAAACAGCAGCGCTGTTTTTTAACGTGTTATCAGCATGGCATATCTATGTATGTACAGTGTGTTTGGTAAAGCCAGGCTCAAGGTGGAAAGGGCGCCTTCTGCTGTGGGCTCATAAGAGCCTGTTCCCCAAAGAGCCTCAACACACACACAACCGGCCCACCCACCTCAGCCCCGCTCTGGGGCTGTGTGCACAGCACTGGGTGCCCAGAACCCAGCTCCCAGCCGCTGTCACGGTGCCCGTGCGCCCACCCGGATGTGTCTCCGTGCTCTGGCAGCTGTCACGGTGCCCGTGCGCCCACCCGGATGTGTCTCCGTGCTCCGGCAGCTGTCACGGTGCATTTGTGCCCACCCGGATGTGTCTCTGTGCTCCGGCAGCTGTCACGGTGCCCGTGTGCCCACCCGGATGTGTCTCTGTACTTTGGTTTCTTTCTGGAACTGTCCTTTCACTTGTTCAGAGTCTGTCTCCTAGACCTTTTGTGGTTTCAGGAGCCTGGCCTCCAGGGCTTCAGAGTGCACGCCCCATCTCCCTCCGAGCTTTCTGCTGCAGTTGAGGGAGCGGGGAACCCCTGGGCACCCCGCCTCCTAATGTGTGTGCACACCCACAGGTGGAGTACATCTTCACAGACAAGACGGGCACCCTCACCGAGAACAACATGGAATTCAAGGAGTGCTGCATCGAGGGCCACGTCTACGTGCCCCACGTCATCTGCAACGGGCAGGTCCTCCCCAACTCCTCGGGCATCGACATGATCGACTCTTCTCCCGGCGCCTGCAGCAGGGTAGGCCGCAGCCCCACCAGGAGGGGCGTGTGTGTGCTCCTGCCCTGTGGAAAGTGCCCCCTACCCTCGGAGTGTCGGGGAGCACAGCCCGGGACTTCATTGAGGGAGTGGTCAGGTGTGGTGTGGTGCTGGAGCCCGCCGAAGGGCGTGGTCGTGACTTCCCTTGATCCCCGGGCTCGGGCAGCGGCTCGCCATTGTCCTGAGCACAGTGGACACCGTCCCTCCACCGCCCTGACGTTGTGCTAAATAGATGCTGCTTCTTACCAGCTGCTGCTGCCCTTAGTCAGCCTGGGTGCCGGGGCAGTGTGGGAGTGAATGCAGCCTCAGCCCTTTGTGACCTGCACAGCCGCCCCCAGGTCCTGGGTCCCTCCCGCTCTCGATCACACCCTGCCATTCCAAGCACTCTGCAGGGACCCTCCATTCTACGCTCTGTTTTGACAGGAGCGCGAGGAACTCTTTTTCCGGGCTCTCTGTCTCTGCCACACCGTCCAGGTGAAAGACGACGACCAGGTGGACGGCCCCGGGAAGTCGCCGGACTCCGGGAAGTCCTGTGTGTACATATCATCCTCGCCCGACGAGGTGGCGCTGGTGGAGGGCGTGCAGAGGTGGGTCGGGCCGCTGGGTGTCGGGGTGCCAGGGAGTAAGCAGTGGCAGGGCAGGCTGCATCTGTGCCTGGACAGGGCTCTGGACCCTTGCTGGCGTGGTCTCGCTGTCCGCAGCAGCAGTGAGCCCTTACACGGCTCGTGACAGCCGCTTCCTCCCGCCATCTGCAGTGTGATACTCAGAGCTGGTGAGCAGCGAGTCTCCAGCAGTTGGCACCACCCACACATCCCTGGACATCTCTCCCTCCTGATCCTAGGGGACCGAGGCCCACTGTCCACAGCTTCCCCAGGCGCACCCATGTGAAGGATGACAGCTGGGGCGCTGGGCCTCCCGCCGGCCTGCCCCACATCTCTGTGTCCTCTTGAGCACTGTGTGCCTCTTATATCATCTGAAAAGTCCAAATCAGAAGCCTGCCTGCCTTTTTTTTTTTTTTTTTTCATACTGGGAATGGAACCCAAGGGCATTCTACCTCCAGGCTATACCCCCAGCCCTATTTTTTGTTCTTTGTTTTGAAACAGGGTCTCACTGAGTTGCAGAGGGCCTCACTAAGTAGCTGAGGCTGTCAGTGAATCACGATCCTCTGGTCTCAGCCTCCTGAATGCTGGGATTACAAGTGTGCGCCACCACGCCTGGCTCAGAGGACATTCTTTCTTGCTGCTTTATGAGCTCCAGCACCTTAAGCAAATTCAGGAATATACTTGAACACCCCAGATTCTTGGCACAGTTTCAAATCAGGGAGATTCATTTGGAATCCCCAGCTCATGATCCCCATGTCACAGTAAGGCCCTCTGTGTCCCTACCTGAAACAGCACCCTCCAGATAACCAAGAGAGTGGTAGGAAAACGACTCTCAAGTGCCTGACCAACAGTGTTCACAGTTTTCTAAGCCAAGGTGCTTCCCTGTGCACACCTGAGTAGACACAGTGCACGCGGTGTCCCCGTGGTTCTCATCAAATGTGAGTCCACACGCAGGTGACGTTGCCCAAGGCCAGGTGTAGTGCTTCTTGGAATACGCACGCTCAGGATTCTGCCATACTCTGTCACACGTTGAAGTCGGGGTGGGCTGTCCAGGCTGTCCTCACAGCTCCACTGGGCCGGCCCTCACCCCTCCCAGCCCGTCACCATGGTGGTATTTCGCCCACTTGGGCTGTGAGTTCCTGGAGCCCAGTGGCCAGGCAGGGCCCCTGGCCTGGGGGCTATAGGCTCTCAGCCTTGGGGAGGGGAACGGGCATTGCTGCCCAGGTGCCTGTCAGTGCAGCGGGATGGCTGTCTAGGGGCAGGCAGTGTCTTGTCTGTACAGGGCACCAGCGGGAGCCAGGCATCGGAACCTGAGAAGTCCTCGTGCCACCTCGTGAGATGGCAGAGGTTTAGCGAGGGCAGGACTTTTTTTCTGAGGAACAGACTCCCTTGGTTCATTCACAAGGGCAGCACCTCCTGGCCTTGTCACCTCTGAACACTGTTGCCTGGGGGCTGAGATTTCCCAGCCAGGCACCCTAGGGGGACACATTCAAGCCAGAGTAGATAGCTTCTACATTCCTTCTCAGTCTGACATTGTATTCTCTGCAAACAACTAGAAAAGCCACCTATCCTTAGGTAAATATGTTGTAGAACAGGGATTTCGATCTTTCTAAAGCCATTACCAGGGGGCCCAGGCCTCGCCGCTGGGGTGGGGGCAAGTGGAGATGTGTTTTGCTGGGGTACTGCGTGAGACGGTGGGAAAGTCGCTTTTACATTGTCCTGGCTTTAGAGTGCAGCTCACGCTGCTTGACTGAAAGTGTTTCTTCTTCAAAAGGAAGCTTTGTCAGAATATTGTAAAGCAGTGCTCCATGGGGGAAGGACGTCCACGCCTCACAGTAAGCCCCGGTTTGCTCTCTCGGTTGCAGGCTGGGCTTCACGTACCTGCGGCTGAAGGACAACTGCATGGAGATCCTGAACAGGGACAACGACATCGAAAGGTGCGCCGCTGCCTTCTCCCCGGGCCAGCTCACCTCCTCCCAGGAGCCTCCTGGGGCCATCTGGAGGCCGGGCAGAGGAAGGGAAGAGGCTCAGGGGCCTTCGGGCCGCCCCACCCGATGGCTGTCCGCGAACATGTAGATTGGCCTTTACTGAAGAAGGGATCATCCCTGTGACAGAATAACCTGAGAAAATCAACCTAAAAGGAGGCGCGTGTGTCAGCCCAAGGTGTGAAGGCTTCGGTCCATGGCCACCTGGCTCCGTTAGTTCTGGGCCTGATGGAGCAGAGCGTCCTGGTGGAAGGGAGTGCTGGCCACAGCCACTTAGCTCGGGGTGGACAGGAGGCACAGCGAGAGGGAGAAGGACCCAGGGCAGCCCAGTGATCTCCGGTCCCCACCACCTCCCACCAGCACCACCAGCTGGGGACCAAGCCGGGAGGTCCCTGAGCCTGTGGTGGACACCTCCCAACAGATACATTGTGGGTTAACTCACCTGCAAACTGGTCTATACTGAGGACATTCTCAAGACTTCTAGAATGTTCCGACCTCCCCAGGCCACATTGGTCTCCACAGGGGAGGGGTGAGCAGCCATCCCTGTGAGTGGCATGAAGTCTCAGATCATGGGGCACAGTGTCCCCTGAGAAGTTTGCAGTTATGCTTTTGAGTGACCAGTTGGTGTTGAATTGCTTGTTTCTGGGAGGAGAGCCGACCTTGAGGTCTGCCTGGGGTAAGGTATGAACACCTCTGGGCCGGGAGGTGCCCGAATGGTTACAAGACCACAGCTTGTACAAACAGGCCTGGGAGAGGCCCAAACACCCAGACTTCAATTTCCCTTTAAAAATTAGGCTCCCCTGGGAATGGGGATGGGCAGGCCTCTTAGCCTGGGGACAGGACCCAGGTCCCCCCACTGCACCTCCTGCAGTGCAGGCGTCTTCTGGAGCCCAGACCCCACAGTGCTCCCTCTGAGGGTCAGCAGTCACCCGGCTTCAGAACTGGCTCAAGGAAGGCAAAACAGCTCCCTTGTCTTTTGCAGGTTTGAATTGCTGGACGTTCTGAGCTTTGACTCCGTACGAAGGAGAATGAGTGTAATCGTAAAGTCTGCTACAGGTAGAAACTTTAAAGTTTTGCAGGGTGGTGGTTTTATCCTGATGGTCAGATTCTAGGGGAGCTTCAACAATTTAGGATTTAAAAGCCATTTCTCTATTTGTGTGTGTATGTGGTACTGGAGACAGAGCCCAGGGGCTTTCTACAAAACTTCAGGCTATACCCCAGACCTATTTTATATTTTATTTGAAAACAGGGTCTCACTAAGTTGCTGAGAGCCTCACTAAGTAGCTGAGGCTGGCTTCAAACCTGTGCGATCCTCCTGTCTCTGCCTCCCAAGTGCGGGGATTACAAGTGTGTGCCACCACACCCTGCTCTTTTTTAAAGTATAAATAAGCCCTCAATTGTCTAAAGAAACAAAGCCTGTTTCACTGAGGGAGCACGTACTTGGCTGAGACCCACACACATGGTGGTCCATCTCCTTGGGGTGGAGCTGGGTCCTCCTCGTGCCTCTGGTGGCGTCCCTGCTCTGCTCCGTGGCATATGTTTGCACAGCCTTGTTTTAAGGAGAGGTGCTGTGCTTCGCAGATGTCCCTGTTGCGTGGTCACACGCTAAACAGGATGAGCTATGTTTCCTGGCTGGTTGCCCAGCAGTGGACCTGCATGTGAGAACCACAGTCTGGCTTGCTTCTGCGTCCTGACGCTGGGCGTGGACAGTGGGACCGCTGGCGTCATGCCTTGGCTGGCCTTTGCGTGTGACTTCTGTGCATTGCCTTTACTCCTGTTCCTCCACACTCAGCCCCAGGCTGGCCTGCCCTGGCGGCTCCTCCCTCTTCTGGAACGTTCCCTGCCTCGGCCGTCCCTCCACTGCCGACAGGCCTCCCAAGGTCCTCAGCCTTTCCCGAGTACCCCCTCCCCGCAGAGTCCCCCTGCACAGGTGGATGTGGCCACACCCAGCCCCGGAGCCGTCGCCTCTGCTCCTTGGTCCACACGGCTGCAGGCGCTGTCCTCTCGTCCATAGGTGCCCGCCTGCTTCCCGGCCAGCTTCCTCCCCGTCACCTGCTCCAGGGCTGCTCGGGGCCTGGCCTCCCTCTCAGCTGCCGGTCATAGTGTCGGATGGCAGGTCCTCTGCGCCTCCTCCCCAAGCCCCTTACCTGCCCAGGCCCTCGCATCCGCAGGGTGCCCATGGTCCCGCGCTGGCCCTAGGTGTTCTCCCTCTGCCTCCTGTGTGTCCTTCCCCGCTCACCCCACACGGCCCTCGTCACAGCCTCTCCCTGCCCGCGGCTCCAGGTGACGCCCGCCCGCGTGTCCCCATTGAGCCATCCGCCTGTCCTTGCGTGACTGCAGAGGCCGCGCCGCCCCGCACCCAGCCCACCGCTGCCCCGCCAAGCGCGCCATGGGAACCTGAGTCCAGGGCACTTGATCTGGCTCAGAGCGGTGGCGTCTCGAGGGGCAGGGCTTAATTTTGTCATTTCTAAAGCTGGACACTGCCAGGCCATGTTTGGCTCTTGGGGAAATGTTGGTACTCCCCCAAATGCCGTTGCTACCCTGAACTAAATGGACTAAATATGGGGATTTCACACCGGCAGTTTTCCTAGTGCCCATGTTGAGAGAACAGGAGTGTGTTGTCGCCTAAGCAGAGCCATCGTGATGTTCTGGCTGGGACCAGCGTCTCTTATTTCACAAGACCCCTGGAGCCGTGGGAGGGTGCTGGCGGTAGACCTTTTGCAGAATCCTATGAGTTGCCTTCTAAAGACTAGCTCTGTGTGTTGGTAAGCAGCCTCGTGAGGACCCTGTGGCTGCCGGGAACTTGCCGTGTGTCTTGAGCCAGTTCCCACTGAGCCCTACAGCATCGCCCCAGGAGGGGCCTCAGTGTGAGGGAGGAGCGGGCCCAGCAGGACACTTGCACCAAGGTCATACGTCTCCAATGAGTAGAAAGAGACCCCGGAGCCCTACGGCAGGCTCAGGGTGCTGTGGCTGGGAGTGGGCTCAAGGTGCTGGTACTAACACTGCCTGTGTCCCCACCGGAGGGACACCACATTGCTGCTGGAAGCCACCCCTAATCGTTCAGAACAAAGGCACTAGAGGGCGGAGTTCACCAGTCTCCTGGTCAGCCTTGCCAGGTGAGGCCTGCCTGAGCCTGCTTGAAGGCGCCCCTCTTGGCCTGGCGCTGAAGGGCCTTCTCAAGAGCCACCGACGCTCTGAGCCACCAGGGTGGCCGTGTGACGCAGTGGGCCCGGGCAGGACCAGGCCCGGACTCAGAACACCTGTCCACAGACCTACACACCTCCCGGCCCCGAGGAACTGCAGAGGAGGCCACTGTGCCGCCGGACAGCCCCCAAGCCAATTAACTGTAGAAGAAGTTGGAATGTTTAATTACACAGCTATTCTCTAAGCTGCAGCGCGTCCCTGGAGATGTGCTCTAATTGCTGGGCTCCCACCTCCCAGGTGAGGGAGACTTAGGCCAGGAGCCACCCTGGCGCTCGGCCCCACCTCTCTGGGCTCTGCTCTGGAAATGGGTGCAGCTGGCATGGGCTGCCTGCAGCCTCGGGAAGACCTGCTCCACACACCTGTCCCTCCACAGGACGCACCTCCCGGAATCCCCAAGGCTGAGAACAGGAAGTCTGCGCCTCTCTCCAGAGGAGCGTGACCTGTGTGACGTCTCCCACCCAGTGAGGCACAGGTGTAGACACAGTGCCTGGCTCACGAGGAGCCCAGAAAGGAACTGTGCTGCCTGGCCCGGAGGCGCCCACTGCCGCCCTGTTTTTCCATGATGGTTGTGTCAACCGGCACACATGGCCTTCCACACCGTGAGCTAGTAGTGGGAGGCCAGCTAGAGGCCTCGTCCCACCTGAGCTTACCCTCCAACTTCCATCCCTGACTCCCCAGAGCCCCGGAGCGGCCGGCAGGACCGCCACAGAGCTGGGAGTGTGCAGACTGCTGGTCATCGGATCCCCACATGTCCAGTCATGGAACCCTGTGTGCCTCCCTCCTGTCCACAGACCTGGACAGCAGGTCTGTGCTGCTGTAGCACTGTCTGCTCGTGTGCCCTGGATGTCACCTGCCGCATCCTGGCACCTCGAGGCTGCGCTCACCTGACCACATGTAGGCTAGTGGTGTTCTACACCCCGGCCACGTGCAGACATGTCAACTGGGGAGTTCAGCCACACGCCAGCATCAGCATACCATGGGCCAACACAGGCGAACACGACACCAGGTTCCACGGTGGCCCAGCTACTGGCTGTGGTGACTCAGTGGCGAGGTCCACCTGGGTGGTGCACCAGCTCCTGCCGTCCGCGGCGTGTGACAGGGACCCTGCCGGCATTGTCTGGTGCGGGGCTTCCAGTGTCCCCAATGGCTGCTCCCCAGCTGGCTCTGCCCCACATCCCCCCTCTTCTTGGCCAGGTCACCCCGAACTGTTTGGGATCAGCCTTGGCTGTGGCCTCTGCAAGCAGGAGTTGTGTCCCCATCACAGACATTTTCCTGAGTTAGTACTCCTGGGCGTTGGGAAAAGGCAAGGTGGGCTCCTGGTCTACCGCAGGGTCCATGGGCCTCGATGGCAGGCCTGGTCAGCCCGGGGCTGTGCCCCTCCTCGAGCCCCACCTTGGAGAGCTGCTGATGGACAGTCACCTGTAGGGCCTGACACCCTCCAGATCTGGTCCCAAGTACTTCCAGGTCCCTCAGCATTAGGAGCCCGAGGGACCCATCCCGCTGGGGAGCTGGGAACGCCGCAGGCCGGGCCACCCTTCCTCCAGCCCTGCAGCCCCCATGCTGGAGGGCAGAGTGTGCCGTGGCCGCAGCCACGCGCTTCAGGCCTGAGCCTGCTCCAGAGGGCCTCGGGCACCAGGAGTCTGTCCCTGTCACATCAGAGCCGCCGCTGTGCCTCGCCGCCTCCCAGGCTTATCTGGAAGGGAAGCTGTTTTCATCCCGAGGAATGAGAAACACACACATGTAGACAGATGTGTTCAGAGTCTTGGGGTGTGCCCGGGGTGTGGGAGAGCAGACAGCGCCCTCTGGCCTTGCTGATGTGGGACGCAGTGCCGGCCCTGGGGGTCTCGTGCACACTGTCCAGCCTTAAATGCCTGCAGCCCCTTTGACTCAGCCGCACATCTGTTTATCAGAAACCCACCCTAGTCCCAACTCTGTTCCTGACTTGTCTTTACCAGAGAGAAGGCAGGTCAGATACGCAGAGCCGCGTTCCGCCCGGCTCCTGACTTCGCTCTGGGTTGCAGGAGTAACGTGGGCTTTGGAATGAGATGCAGGCTGGATTATTTCCCCTAACTTTAGCATGTTAACTTGTCTGTCCAAGTCTTCTTTAAAATGGCCTCAGATCCGGTCCCTCTCTGTTTTTTAATAATAGCAGCGGGATAACCAATGTAGTCTTCCTCGTACTGTCATCAAACCCAGTGTCCCTTCTTTTTTCTCACTTGATAGGGGAAATTTACTTGTTTTGCAAAGGAGCCGATTCTTCCATATTTCCGAGAGTCATCGAAGGCAAGGTGGACCAGATCAGATCCCGAGTGGAGCGCAACGCGGTGGTGAGGCCCTCTCCCCTCCCCGGCTCCTGGCTGTAAGGCTGCTCTGCCCCGTCTCCTGCTGCCCGCCCGCCCGCCAGGAAGGGTCTCGTTTCTCCCCCGTCGTGCCAGGAGGCTTCTCGGCTGCCAGGAACCTGACGACTGTTCTCCTGAGGAGACAGGTCATTTCCTCGCGGCCGGCGTCCCTGCCATGAGGAGCAGACGGGTGCTCCCGGCTCCTGTCTAGCATGGCCTTCTCCAACGCCCGCTGCGCTCCCTGGGCACTGCTCACTTAGTGGCACCCTGTGGCGCGGAGGGCTCGCTGGGCTGGCACAGAATGACACCCTGCCGTTCTCTGGAACCTCATGTGCCCAGGTGTGGCTCAGCTTTCTCCTGCAGGGTCACTGTCTTGGTGTACCCGCGGCGGGCTCTGGCGGGCACGCCAGCGCTGCTCACACTTCTCTGTGTTCTGGAGGATTCACCCTTACTCAGAAACACTTCTGTTTTTTGAGAAAGTAAAAGTAGTCTTTGTGTCCATTGCAATTATATCTGTGCTTAAAGTAGATTTGTCTTTTAAAAAGTTCTATTGAGATATCTTACACACATGTACCTGTACCTGTTAAGAATGTAAACGTAGGTCAGCTTGACTGCCCCTTGCCCTTCACATCCCCTTCCCTGCCTGCTCCTCCACCGTCACGGCCATTGCGGTGCGTGCTTCACTCAAGATTGATTCTCACCTTCTAGGGTTAAATCAGTGAAACTAAAAGCTTACCGTTTTACCTGACTTCTTCTCTGCACACAGCTGTTTTAATATTCATGCCTGTGGGTGTATGTTCAGTAGCTCATCCCCTTTTCATTACCAAGTAATGTTCACTGTCTGGCTGGACCGTAGATTATTTGTTCATCTGTCCACTGATAGACATTCGGATTGTTTCCACTTGGAGGCTATTGGAAAAAGCAGATGCAACCTGTGTGGCGCCTGCTGGTTTGAGCAGCGAGTCCCTCTCCTCCTGGGAACCCTCGGGTCATGGTCCTTGCACCTTGTGCACAGTAGGTCTTTTTCTCTGTGTCTCTCCTGTCCCCTTGCAGTACCTAATTTCTCTGAGTAGAACTTCTGGGACTTTGCCGACTAGAAGTGAGTGTCAAAGCTGGCCTCCTGGTCTTGATCCTGGTCTGCAGGAAAGAGCCTCCAGCCTTCTTCTCTGGGTCTGTTCACGTGCCTGCAGGCCTGCCCGCCTTTCCTGGATTGAGCCAGGGACGCTGTACCCTGAGCTCTACTCTCAGCCCGTTTTTGACATTTTTAATTTTGAAATGGTGTCTTGCTAAGTTACTGTGCACCAGCCGCGGGCCCGTGGTTTGTGGGTGGCGCTCGCCCAGCATGGGTTCTCTGGTCTCCTCTGCTTTCCCACAGGGACGCCCTCGGCTCTTCTCTGGCTAAGGAGCTCCGCTAGTGCGTGTGCGCGTCTCCTCTTCCACTGTTGGCAGTCACCTAGTGTCTTTCATGACTTGGCTCTTGTGAGCCGTGCTGCTCTCACACGGGCAGCCTGTGTCTCCGTAGTGTCCTGCTTTCCGTTCTTGAAAGACTCGGGGCTGTACGGAGGGCCCTGTGGTGGTTTGAGGGCTGAGAGGCAGTGCCTCGAGACCCAGGTCTGAGTTTTGTGTTAGAAGGCCTTGGGTGTCATTGCTTCCCCTCCGCTGAGGTGACAACATGGGTTTTTCTTCACCTTAGGAAGCCACGTGTTCCTGTGATTAGCCTCCGTGTGTCGACCCACCTTGCATTCTGGGTGAACCCCACTGGGTCTGGTTTGCTGGTATGTGGCTGAGGACACAGCAGCCGTACCCATGGGGGTCTGTGGTCTGCGGCTCCTCTGCAGGGTGTTTTTTGGCTTCCTTTTCTGATGGTGATGTGTGTGCAGCATGCAGTTTTAGGGGTACTCGCAGGAGGCATGCGGAAAGCCATTTCTGTCCCTTGTAACCAGGAGAGGCCGTCCACTATCTACTTTTAAAAGCCAGCACCTATTTATTTCTGGAAGCGTCTGCTCACCTCTCGCTAATTCCAAGTTCTGGAGCTACTCTGGAAATGCAGCCCGGTGCCATGGTGGGGAGGAGCACCACGGGGCCCAAGTGCTGCATGTAGGCCCTGGGAGGATGGCATGGCTTCTCACCGTGCTCACTGTTCCTGGAGAGCAGAACCCGAGACGTGCACAGAACACCAGCACCTCTGCTCGCACGTCTCATTGGGCTCACCCTCCTCTGCTTGAGGGCTCCGGGGGCAGTGAGAGCCGGTAGCCTGAGGGTGGTTATGCCCTTTGGATGGATTGGAGTCTGAGACGTGAGAGTGTGGCGGGTCCCGGTCACATGTGGGAGGTCATACCAGGAATGGGAACTCTTTCAAAATCAGTGTTCTCCCAGAACTCGAGGTGCTTCTGTGGGAGGACTGCGGCTCTGCAGCTGGGAGCAGCGGGGAACGCGTGGCAGGCGTCAGCTCTGTGCTGCTGCACGCAGTGTCCTGGGGGTCAGGGCTCCCTCCATCTCAGGCCGTGCCACTCCCACCCTGCTGGCTGGCCTGTGTGTTGGCATGTGGTGTCATCCAGGATTAGGATCACAGTGTAGACCTGCTTCTTAAATTCTTACTGTGCACCCAGCAAGGTTGATCAGCACCTCTTGGTCAGGTAGTACTGAATTCAAACTGTCTTATAGGAGTGCAGAGTTCAAACCTTTCTTCGAGCTCCCCTGTAGAAATACCAGATGTTTACCGTGACACTGCAAATTATTATCTGAACGGTTCATTTGCCAAACTCAAGAAGCAAAAGCTGTCTTTTGGTATGAGAACCCTGACTTATGTTAGTCATTCAAGGCTTCCCAGCATGAAAAGTGTATGTCCCATAATGATGGTTCACGTTTAATGTGGACATTAATAATTCAGTTGGAAATGGCTGGCTCCCTTGGGGGCAGGTGGGTCATTATCCCTCGGTTCCTCATTCTTCTGGCCAGGGCTTATTGAGGGAGCCCGCTGGGTTCACGCGGCCGTGTGTGTGTTCCGCAGGAAGGGCTCCGCACCCTGTGCGTGGCCTACAAGAGGCTCGTCCCAGAAGAGTACGAAGGCGCGTGCCAGCTGCTGCAGGCCGCCAAGGTGGCACTCCAAGACCGAGAGAAGAAGCTGGCGGAAGCCTACGAGCAGATAGAGAAGGACTTGATCCTGCTGGGTGCCACGGCCGTGGAGGACCGGTAAGGGGGCCATGCCCAGTGCACCCGTGCTGTCACATCCTGAGGGGCCACAGTGGGAGGGCTTATTCCACCGTCCACAGATACGGTGCCTTGAATCACACCTGCCCGGAAAACGGTAAGCAGAGTCAGCGTTTTCCCATAATGGTGTGAATGGCCCGGACACGGTGTGAATTGCCCTTTAGAGAGCAGTCGGCGTCTGATCTCTAAACTTGCTGCCAGTTCACCCTCTCGTCATCTTCTCCCCTCTCCCTTTCCTCCTCTGTACATAACTAAACATCTTTGTTATTGCTTTTTGAAGAAACTTCATCAAGGAGACCATTGTAAAACCTATTGGTTATAACTGGAAAAGCTGCCAATCAGCTCTCCTCACACCTCCAGAGAAAGGGCTTGTAGTCTTCGCAGTGGGGCAGGGAGGACTGAAGACTTTTGGCTCGGCCCGTGGGGAAATGGTCTGTGGTTATCCTGGCCCCCAAGGGCAGCAGAAGTGAGCGAGGGTGGCCCGGGAGGCCCAACACACGTGTGCCCAGAGCACTGGTTAGAGTCCCCGCGGCCAGAGCTGGGATGCGGAACATGGGGAGACACTAGGCACCAGTCTAGTGAACAGGCAGCATTACTCGGTGCTGTGCGTGTACGAGTCAACGTTTGCAGCCCTTAGCCAGCATGTTTGCAAACCCCTCTGGGCCTCAGATTCATTTTCAAAATGTTTTAGAATTGGAGATTTTTCCCCCACCTCCACAGTTCTGTGATCCTATGAGCTTGACAGTTTCTGCTAGGAAGTCCTCCTAGAATCTAAGTTAGCACAATTAGACTTGAGTCCACACCTTTATACAGCACCTCACAGAAACTAGACACAGCACCTCACACGCCTCCCCACACGAAGGCCCTAAGACACAGGAGTCAGGAGCGTGCGCGGCCCCAGCAGACCGTCTGGCCGTGTCGGAGCACGCCTGCCCCAGGACCTCGCGCGCCTCGGTCCTCCCTGAGTAAGATGGCGTGGTAGGGTCTATCCCAGCGCTGCCGTGGAGTCAAGGCTGCCCGTGATGAGCTCCAGGCCACCGGTCCTTTGTAGTCGGCCTGCCGTGCACATCAGAAGATGCTGGTGACTACCGACCACCTCGTGTCCCCGCTGCGTTTTCCTTTCGTGAGCCTTTGTCCTCTTGGCTATGATGGGCTATACAGTTGCTCGCGAGCCTCTCCCAGCACCAAGCCCCAGCCAGACTGCAGTGCGTGGCAGCCGCTGTCCCCATAAAGCTCATTGCTAGCTCTCTGCCGGGTGTGATGAAGCGTGTTGTTGTAGAGTGCTAATCGTAGCTTTGGGGACGGCCCGGGTAGGATCACGAGGCAGCAGCACCATGCACTCTGCCTCTGAGGAGCTAAACTCTTTCCACAGCTTATGTTTAGACATTCCTGCCCTTGGAGACCTCTGTCAGTCTCAGTGCCCACATCTGCCCATTTTCCACTTTCACAGGCTCCAGGAGAAAGCCGCGGACACCATCGAGGCACTGCAGAAGGCCGGCATCAAGGTGTGGGTCCTCACCGGGGACAAGATGGAGACGGCCGCGGCCACCTGCTACGCCTGCAAGCTCTTCAGGAGGGGCACGCAGCTGCTCGAGCTGACCACCAAGAAGATTGAGGAGCAGAGCCTGCACGACGTCCTGTTTGAGCTGAGCAAAACCGTCCTGCGCTGCAGCGGGAGCCTGACCAGAGACAGCTTCTCAGGGTAGGCAGCTTCCGCACGTTTGCAGAAGGGGTCCCGCCCCGGCCCCGGGTGCAGGTCGTACAGCCACAACATCCTCACGGGCAACCCTTCCTGCAGCGTTCACGTGGGCCACGTAGACACGGGGCCAGCACGGGCACCTCTCTGTAGGCCTGGGGATGGCCCTGCAAATGCTGGGTGACGGGAACAGATGGACACGACTGAGCAGACGCTTTGACTGCAATCATTCTCGTCTGCTTCCAAGAATGGGGCTCCATTTCGGATGCCGTGGAGTGCTGCCGGAGGCCAGGCAGTATTAATAATAAAGGCTGTTTGTCTGAGACGAATGTGTTTGCCAGGAGCATTTATTCCAGAGATGCCGGCACAGTATCCAGACGTAGGGCATCGGGCTGCCTTCACTAGTCTCTGCAGCTTCTGAAAACAGGTTTCCTTTGGGTGGTTTTAGATGCCCATGAATGTGGACAAAGCTCATCGTATGTAAATGTTTAATTATCCATAAGGAGTGCAAAGTTATTTCTCCCTGCCTGACGTACAGAATTCCTCGAAGGGATTAGATGCATCTGCCTAATTTTGCAGCAAAGAGAATATTCTGACCATGCTCTCACCAACTCAGACCATCTGGGCAGAAAGCCTGGGCATATTACCTGAACAGACAGACCCAAGATAGCCTTGGAGGCCAGGAAGTTCAAGATAGAGACCCCCCACCCATAGGTTGCCAAATAACCCTCCTGGTCTTGTTTCAGGAACACTGCAGCCTCTCACAAATACACAAACGCTGCACATTTGCTTTATCTACGTGAAATAATATTTCTTTAGGACAGTGGTGGGAGGCTTCGCAGCCAGTACTGTAGCAGTTGTATAGGTGAAACGAAGTACTAGTTTCTTACTTCCTAGGTCTTCAGCATCTGGAGATGGTGCTCCCTCCCCCGCCCTGCAAAACACAGCGTTCTAAAATGCACGTATTTGCCAGGCGTGGTGGCACACGCTTGTAATCCCCCCGCTTGGGAGGCGGAGACAGGAGGATCATGCAGGTTCAAAGCCAGCCACACTGGCTTAAAAGACCCTGTTTCCAAAAATAAAAAAAAGTATAAAATAGTTCTGGGAGTGTAGCCCAGAAGTAGAAGTAGAAGGGTTTCTAGGAACCCCAGTACCACCAATAAATAAATAAGTAAATAAATAAATACATAAATAAATAAATAAAATGCACATGTTTAGTGACTGCATAACCTCTCTGTGTGACCTAACAGACTTTCGACGGATATGCACGACTATGGTTTAATTATTGATGGTGCCGCACTGTCTTTAATAATGAAGCCCCGGGAAGATGGGAGTTCCTCTGGCAACTACAGAGAGCTCTTCCTTGAGATCTGCCGGAACTGCAGCGCCGTGCTCTGCTGTCGAATGGCTCCCCTACAGAAAGCCCAGGTGGCTCCTCGTCGCGCGTGATGGGGCTGGTGGGCGGGCAGCGTGCCGAAAGCCTTCCCTTAGGTCTTCAGCCTCTGCTTTCTAAAAGAATCTGGCAAGGCAGCACCTTTTGGAAATAGAGGCAACAATGGCAGAGATTTAAAACTGGGTCCTAAGTCACCCTTGGCATCTGGGGAGCGTGGGGAGTCCTGTGGGAACCTTGTAGGCGGCCAGGAGAGACGCCTGGCTCCTTCCTGCCACGGGACACGTCGGAATCACTGGGAGGCCACACCGGGGGAGGGAGCTGGCACTTCTTGGGCATCTGCCATGTGCCACCTTCAAATACCAGTGCTTTGGGCCTTCAGAATATCCCTGCAGACGACTGAGGGGCCTGAGCTGGCAGGCTAGAATACTTGTCCAGACACTGAGCTAGAAATGAAAGAGTGGGACTGGGCCTAGGTGGCGCCAAGCTGACCTCCTGCCCGTGCTTCCAAGTGCCTGTGGGAGACGCAGCTGAAGGCTGTTCTGAAAACTCGCAGTGCATATGGGGATCATACAGGAACATGGTATTCCTGAGGTCAGCAAACCGCAAAACTTCTAACTTACTTATAGCTCATTTAGGTATAGTAGATCAGTTTACCTTGACCGTCCGTGAAAGAAACCTAACACTTCTAAGACTGGCCCAGAAGTTAAGGTGTAAGGTGCGTCGTGCACAAGCTGAGAACCAGGGCAAGGAGGTGACCTGAGCGTGTGTGACGTCTGCAATACGGCATTGTCACTACAGGGTAAAACCAGGATGCCCCTGGTTCTCAGAGGAGACTCTAGAGCTACTGGATAAGCATGGCTCCGCACCCCCCCTCCTGTGGGGCGATGGCTCCGCCCCCCCTCCTGTGGGGCGCACCGTGTGTGAAGTGTGTAAACCCTTCCAGTCGCTCCCACAGCACTGTGCTGCTTCTAAGTTCTCAGCTGAGTTTTGAAATTTTTCATACAAATTGTTTCATAGTTCAGTCTCATCTTGAAATAAGGTGGGGCGACCCGTGTGATTTCTCAGCGTCTCCCTCTTATATCTCCAGCCAGTGCCCCTTGGTACACCGTCGGGGAGCTATAAGAAATGACTAAAACCTTGGTAATTATTTATTGCACCAAGCTGCCACATGGGATTTTGCATACATGACAAATTTGAAAATTAAAATAGGAACTACAGTGTATTTTTAAAATTAACCGTACAAGCTCCGAGTTCAAAGAGCCTGGCATTGTGCGCCTTCTCACAGAAGGCAATGTCGGTCCTGTGTGTTTAAGTACAGGAGCAGAACCGTGGCGTGCAGTCAGCCTCCTTGAGCCTGAACTGAACCATATCTTAGTAACTTATTTTGTTTTGCTTTCAATATGAAGAAGATCTTATCCTATAGAGAGGAAAGAGATTGGGTATTATAAGTTACTTCTAAACAGTTTTTCCCTTCCTAGACTAACCCTATCCCCTCAGTTCTGCTCCCTTAGAAAACAATATGAACACAACTGGAACTTATCAGCTCTGTGTTCGTTTATTTTCCAGATTGTTAAGTTAATCAAATTTTCAAAAGAGCACCCTATTACTTTAGCAATCGGTGACGGTGCAAACGACGTGAGCATGATCCTAGAGGCCCACGTGGGCATAGGTGAGCTGGGCTGGGTGTGGGCACAGGTGAGGGCACAGGTGGGCCGGGGCTGGGCGTAGGCATAAGTGGGCTGGGGCTAGGCGTGGCACAGGTGAGGGCATAGGTGAGCCGGGCTGGGCGCAGGCACGGGTGGGCTGGGAGTGGGCACAGGTGGGCCGGTGCTGGGCGTGGGCACAGGTGGGCCGGGGCTGGGCATGGGCACAGGTGGGCCAACTGCATGGGCTGGATGCGGTGCAGGTGAGCCATCCACAGGGGCTGGGGTCCTCATGGCCCGGTGACAGATGAGCAGGTCAGCCAGGCTGGGCGGTGTCCAGCACGCAGAGCCAGTGGGCCCCGTCTGCAGGCACGTTCTCAGCGGGACCAGCACCAGACCCTTCACGCACTCGGCACGCGCGTCCTTCCTTCTAGGCGTCATCGGGAAGGAGGGCCGCCAGGCCGCACGGAACAGTGATTACGCGATCCCAAAGTTCAAGCACCTGAAGAAGATGCTCCTGGTCCACGGGCACTTCTACTACATCAGGATAGCGGAGCTCGTGCAGTACTTCTTTTACAAGGTGGGCGTTCCTCTGCTCCCCTCGCGGCCTCCGCCCAGCACGGGGCTGACACCCAAGAGTAGACGCCACCATCAAAAGGAAGGGGCGAGCACGTGGCTGTGAGCATCCGGCCCCGTTTCCTCGTGGAGCGCGGGAGGCGCTGTCCTCGCCTGCAGCCTGCCTGGGTGCGCCGCCCCTTGTGCGCCCCTCTTCTGGCTAACCAGAACAGTGTTGCCCGCGTGTTGTCTTTGCCATGGTAGTAAGAGCATTTCCGAAGCCCCTTCTTGCTCCTCTCCGGGTCACGGGGCCATCGGGTCAGTCCCCCGCAGCAGATGATGTCACGCAGGGCGTGGCAGCGTACGCGTGGCGGCACTCGAGCCTTGTGACGCCTTGCACTAACAGGCATGTGCTTGTCTTTCAGAACGTCTGCTTCATCTTCCCCCAGTTTTTATACCAGTTCTTCTGTGGGTTTTCACAGCAGGTCAGTCCTGGGGCTTACGCCGGAATCTTCCCTCCCTGGGGTGGCTCCCGTGGGCGGGGGAGACTTTGGGGTGCAGCAGGCAGGCCGCCACAGGAAGAGCTGTGGAACCCAGACACCGCCCTTCCCACGCCCCCCCCCCCCCAGCGCCGTTAGGCTGAGGGATCAGCCACGGCCGAGAGGCTTCCCAGCTGGGTCTGCTGCTCCGGGGCCTGGGGCCAGGGGTCTGAGCTGGCTCTCAACCATGCTGCGAGCATCGACCTCTCAGGAGGCTGGTCCTCCTTGGGGCCCGAGCCAACGCACTGGCGGGCACAGGTGTGATGGCCTGGGGCAGGGACAGGGACGCGGTGAGGAGGGTCCTCCCTAGGTGCTGCCAGAGGCAGGGCGGGCAGTGCCCCCAGCACCCCAAGCTGCAAGTCAAAGCAGTCAAAGCAGGAGGGGCGCTGAGAATCGCACACTGTCACGCAGCCCTTCTCTTTCTTCCCCTGGTCCTGGTTCCTCTGTGTCTGAGGAGCCATGAGAGGGACTTCTTGCTGTGTGTAGTGCTTTGCGCATTGAGCAGCAGCAAGCGGGGCGAGGCCGCGGCGGCTGAGTGTGCGTCTCCTCCTGCAGACGCTGTACGACACGGCGTACCTGACGCTCTACAACATCAGCTTCACCTCCCTCCCGATCCTGCTGTACAGCCTGATGGAGCAGCACGTCAGCGTGGACGTGCTCCGCAGAGACCCCACGCTCTACAGGTGCGCCCGCGCGGCGGCGAGGGCCGGGCGGAGCTGCAGCACCGCCGCGTGCCCAGATGAGGACGTCTGCCCTGCCGTGCCTTACACTTAGGAACCAAGGGTCCATTCAGAAAAGTTAACAGATCTAATTTCAGCCTGGCCTTTTCTTTTGATTTTTTTTTCTTTTTTTTTTTTTTTGGACTGGGATTGAACCCAGGGGCATTCTACCTCCAAGGTACGCCCCCATCCCTATTTTATATTTTACTTTGAAACAAGGTCTTGCCAGGTTGCTGAGGGTCTCAGTAAGTTGCTGAAGCTACCCTTGAACCTGTGATCCTCCTGCAATACTCTGTGTTCCACCATGCCCAGCTTTAAAAACAAATTAACAATAAGGAGAAGATGTTTTCTGCTGTTTCAGAACTTCCCTCCAGTCTCCCTGACAGATTTGATGTGTGTTTGTTGTCTTTTTTGGTGGTACTGGGGATACAATCCTTCAACTTCCGGGCTACACTCCCAGACCTATTTTTTTATATATATTTTATTTGGAAACAGGGTCTCTTAAGCCAGCAAGGCTAGCTTCGAACCTGCGTGATCCTCCTGTCTCTGCCTCCCAAGTGCGGGGATTACAAGTGTGCGCCACCAGGCCCAGCTGTTGTGGTCTTTTTAACAATGATCCTGATCCGCGCATAGTTATAAGAAGCAACTCAGATCATCCCTGTCCGTTCTCGCAGTTCCCAGCAGTGCTGCAGCCTAGCTGCTGAGGGAGATGCCATCTACCCAGACGGCCCAGATCATGTGCGGGCGTGTGCACACGTGTATACACACCTGTATTTGGTTCTCCGTGGTCCTTGCAGTTGCCCAGCCTGTGGCCACCTCCACGGCTGCAGATGTGGCTCAGTGGCAGAGCGCTTTCCTCACATGTGCAAGGCACAGGCTTAATCCCCAGCACGGCGGAGAAATGCGCGTCAGCCAGTAGCCACCACCACCTGCTACAGCTTCCTGTCAGGCCTCAGGGACTCCCGGTGTCGCTTCGCCATCACCAGATGTGCAGCCATGACTCGAGGTCTAAGTCTTGGAGTGCAGGAGCAGGGGCACCACATGGTCTCCCATGGAACCCAGCCTGGGAGCCGTAGACAGGAGCCAGGTGGCCAGCCCAGGCCGCGAGTCTTCTGCTGTCGGTGCCTGACGGATGCGCGCACAGTGTCCAGGCAGGTGTGGCCAGATGGATGGCACACAGCTAGGATCCCACTTCTGGGAGGCTGAGACAGGAAGATTACACGTGTGAGTAGACCAGCATCGGCAGCTTATTTAGCAAGACCTTCAGCTACCAAGCCAGACCCTATTTCAGAATGAAAAATGAAGCAAGAAAGGCCTGGGGATAACTCAGGTAGAACGCCCTGGGGTCAGCTCCCAGCACTAGGAAGTAGGAGAGCTGTGTGCTGCGGCAGCCTGCCCACACGGCATCGTGTCGAGTGTGAGAGAACAGCCGCACGGAGACTGGCAGAGAGAAGGTGCTGCTTTAGCGGAGGCAGAGCTTTACAGGTGACCTCCTGAGTCCCCGTGGAGCCGCACAGGGGCAGGCCCGCAGAGAGTGGCAGAGGTGCCAGGCCTGGGGCGGCCCGGGACGAAGCCACAGCAACCGCCCCGCCTTCTTCTTTGCAGAGACATCGCAAAGAACGCGCTGCTGCGCTGGCGTGTGTTCGTGTACTGGACGTTCCTGGGAGTGTTCGACGCCTTGGTCTTTTTCTTTGGTGCTTATTTCATGTTTGAAAACACAACCGTGACCAGCAACGGACAGGTCAGTACTGAGCCCGGTGGTGCTGGCTTGGCCGCCCAGAGGTCAGCCCCAGCCCCTTGCGACCCTCGGGAGGACAGTAGGCCAGGAGGATGCTGGCGCGTAGCCGCACACCGTGGCCTCTTGCTCCGGGGCCTGCCTCCAGCCACGGCAGGTCCTCCTCAGGGGCCCCAGTGTCCAGTTCCACCACTGGCTGTTCCCCCGGGGCACCTCAGCTGCGCCAGGCGCAGGAGCTTAGTCTACATCCACACGCTTAGCCCTCCCCGAGTCCTGGCGCGTGTCCCCTGCAGGGCGTGGACGGCGGTCTCCCAGCGCGGTCAGCCCCAGCTGTTCACATACTTTCTGGGGTTTTATTTGTGTCTCGCTTTTTTCTTTTTGCTACTTGCTTCCCTTCCCACCCTCAGATAATGACTACCAACATGCACATGGTAAGACAACTGTGGGTTTGTCCTTTCTCTGTTTTTGGAGTGCATTACAATTAAAATATTTCTCGAAAATATTTTCAACCGTGACCCCTCCTGTGTGCTTTGTGAGTAGAAACACTGTGACCACCCTGCCCCTGCTGGCCTCCAAGCCCTGTGTGTCCCCGACGTCTCTCGTGTCCTCTCCTGGTCTCTGGTGGACTGGCCCGCAGGCAGGGCTGGGTGGACTTGCCCCCGGGCTGAACTTGCCTTTATGGAGGCTGGGAGACCCACTGGGGCGCTGCCGAGGCGGGGTGTGCCCGTGCTACCCCAGGGCCGAGGAGCGTGAGTGGCCTTGGCACAGAGACACTGGGGTCAGAAAGGCACTGCCCGGGCAGCTGGTGGCGGGTGCTTTCCTTTCCCTCTCCTGTCGAGCCCAGCCCTCTCTTCCCACGATGTGCTCCGTGCTGACCCCGCATACTGTCGGTCTGAAGCCCGGAAGGCTTGCCACCTGTCCTAGCAGTTCGCTTACCCATCTGTTTCTGTTTTCTCGTTACCAAGGGGTGCTCTTATCTCGCGTTATAACTAAAATCTACTTTCACTAGCTGGAATTTACGAAAACTGTACTGTTCTAGAAAACGCATTTTTCTGGAACTTGTTCTTTATCTCAGTTTATGATAAGTGAATAATTCCTGAACGCCACCAGGCCGTGACTGTGCTTCCACAGAGCTGCCTGTGATTCTTGCGTGTTGTTTGTACGACTTTCCCGCAGCCAGGCGTTAGGCAGGCATCTGCGTGCACCTTAAACCCCAGATCCCAGCCGAGAACTGGAGCAGAGTGCTGGGGTGTCCATAACAGGAGGGGGCTGTCAGCCTGCTGCATCTTCTTTTTTCTTTTGATGGTACTGGGGATTGGACCCAGGGCATTCTCTTCAAGCTACACCCCCCAGCCCTATTTTTTAATTGTTTATTTTGAAATAGGTCGTGGGGGAGCTCACTGAGTTGTTGAGTGTGGCTGCAAACCTGCGATCCTCCTGTCTCAGCCTCCCAAGTACTGGGAACAGGCGTGTGCCACCATGCCGGGCTGCCTGTGCTCCGTCCTCAGCTGGCTCTCGAAGCACGGTCCTGCTGGGCTGCACTCCACCTTCAGCTGGACGTTACTAGTGAAACGGGGCTTCTGCTCTTACTGGGGGTTCTTGTCCCATGGATTTTGCCGAATGAAGTCCGAGGACTAAGAAGGGTCTAGACATATGAGTGTTTATGTTAGGTTGGGGAAAGAGGGCAGAGCAGCTCCCTGGAAGGGGCCCTGGGCCCTTGGGGAGCGAGGTTTTAAACCTTCCTGAGGTTTGCTGTATGTTTTTATGACTGGTCAGAACTGGCTCTAGAGGAGCGATGACTTTTGCAGTTCGATCCTTAACTGAATGAGGATCCGAGGCTGCCCAGGGCCCTGTTCCCTGCGCCCACCAGCCTCGCCCTCCTGCTCACCTCCCCAGCCTCACGGGGATGCAGAGGGCTGCTTTAGCTCGTCCTGTCCCTAGGTCCTCTCCCCTGCCTCACTAGATGTGCTAGCCAAGGAAACCAGCCAGAGGATTCAGGCAACCTTTCCGGAGTCAGGAGAGCGCAAGAGGCAGGCCCAGAACTCGGGCCAGACGCCAGCAGCTGGGGCCTCTGCCTGCTGTGTTACAGAGCCAGGGCGGGTGCTCTGGGAATGCCACAGACACTTTGCAGGAAGGACATGGGCTCCTTGTTCTGGAGAGGTGGTGGCATGCTGCTCCTCAGGCCTTCCCTGCTGTGTTACAGAGCCAGGGCGGGTGCTCTGGGAATGCCACAGACACTTTGCAGGAAGGACATGGGCTCCTTGTTCTGGAGAGGTGGTGGCATGCTGCTCCTCAGGCCTTCCCTGCTGTGTTACAGAGCCAGGGCGGGTGCTCTGGGAATGCCACAGACACTTTGCAGGAAGGACATGGGCTCCTTGTTCTGGAGAGGTGGTGGCATGCTGCTCCTCAGGCCTTCCCGGCAGATGCCTCCGCAGCATCTCTTCCTGTCTCCAACCCTCAGGGTACCGAGTCCCCTACCAGGCCAGGCAGCCACTGGCCTAGGGTGCAGGGCTGTCTGTCCCCCTTTGTAGGATCCCGGGGTTCCCACCTTCCCATCCCTGACTGTGTGGTGCAGTCCTGAGCTTCCTGGAGCCTGTCGCTAGCTGGGAGGGTGCCTCCCCATCACCGTGTCCAGCCTGTGCCCCGGCGCCTGTCGACAGCCGTTGCTAAACAGAAATTCATTAGGATTTGAAACAAGGGAAGCACAGGAGGGAGACAGCACAGGGTCACGGGCCGGCTGCCTGGGGGAGCTTTGTGGCCCTCTGCCGTGGCGCAGGCCTGGTCCAGCAGAGGCTCCACAGCACGTGTGCCTCAACACAGGAGAGCCAGGTGGCCCTTGCATGTGCCTGCAGCCAGCACTCAGGGCAGTCAGTGTGAGTTCACAGGGCACACGTGTCCAGAGTCAGGTACGAAGGGGTATGTGCTCTAAGCCACCACAGCTCTGTGCAGCTGGGAGTTTGGTCTGCGCTGCGCTGCGCTGGCAGCATCTCCACCTGCCTGGTAAGGAAGGCATCCCAGTGTTGGCAAGCAAGGCCAACAGGCCTCGGCCTCCAACTCTGACACGTGGCACTGGGTGCCCCTGGCCCTCCAGGGAGGCCATTCTTGCCTGAGCTTAGGTTTTCAGTCATAGGGCTGTGGGTTAGCCTGAGCTTCTGAAGCCAAGACAGCTGCACTGGCAGGTTCCGCAGCGGCCCGCATGGATCTGGATGGACGGTGGCCCTCGTGCATCTGGGTTGCAGTTTGGTGACTGTTGTGCTCGTCTCTGATCACGTCCCTGCAGACCCCAGGTGCAGCTTATGGATTCTGCAGTTTAGAAGCCTGCTGTGTAAATGGTCAGTAGGGAGGCCGACTGTCTTTCCTTAAGACCTAAGCGTTCGGTAGGAACACCGTGGAATTGCGGTAACTTTAAGAACCCCAGCGCTGGAGCATTTTCTGCAGACATCGAAGGCCCCCATTGCTTCCCCCTCTGGTGCCACAGTCTCATTGTGAGCAGCAGGGTGTTCTTAGACAATCCCTGAGGCGCCACACAGGTTGGTTCTGTGGGACTGTGGGGCAGGCATGTTGTCCTGGTGTGAGCTGAGACTGTCGGCACGGGCTCATCGTCATGGAGAATGGGTCCTAAAGAGTCGGAAACAGGAGCGTCATGGGAGAGAGAGACTGCTTCTCGGCACTCGCTGACAACGAGGGCTGTTGTCCTAGGGACACCCACACCCACACCCACCGACGGTGCCCACGAGGAAATCTGGGCCCAGTCGGTGAACTTCCAGAGTCACCCAGAAGTAGATGGACGGATGAGCTTTCTTTATGGGGAGGTTCAGGTTAGACGGCTTCCACGTGGCGAGCGTCCCTCCCAGTGGGTACTGGTGGGGTTGCGGCAATAGTAAACTGACCGCTGTGTGCTGGCCAGAGGGCTCCCAATGGAGCCAACCAGGAGATGAGAAGGACCAATGGAGACGAGGTCACCATGTCCATCCCAGGGAGCTGGCAGCAGCTGCCAAGGGTCTGGGGCAAGGTGTGGTGTGGTTCTCTGGGTGCCTGGCCAAACCTCCACTCTGGAATTAAGATTGTCTGCCTGTAAAAATGACAGTGCTGGCTCATGTGCCCCACTGGTCGAGGCCGGGAGTCCTGCTGCATGTCCCCAGCACGCTCCAGAGACACACAGCGCAGCCCGGGCCTGCCTTGCGGGCTGACAGCTGGAGCAGCTCCAGGTGACTCGTGCACAGCGTGTTCACCTGGGGCTGTCTTCTCACTTCTTAGAGGGTTCTGTATTTCTTGCTGAGCAGGTGGCCCACGAGGGCTGGGGGGGGGGCTATGCCAAGTGAGCCCCCGAGCCCCAGGTGCGCTTCGGCCAAAGCAGGAGCGGCTCATGGGGCCAGCAGCGGTTTGCCCTCCACGGCCTGCTGGCCCAGCGCTTTTGTAAGCCGTGCCAGGCTGCACTGTCCTTGGAGCTGGAAGCTTCCTGCGCTCCCTCTGGTGCATCACAGGGAAGAGTGCGCATGCCTGGCGGTGTTGGCGGACGGCGCTGGAGTGTCTCGGCTGTGGCACTGTGCTTGGGGCTTGGGGTTCTTCCTCACAGGCCACCACTGCCCTGTGCACTCAGCAGGGCCACTGGCCTCTGCCCGCTGGTGCTGTGGCACCACTCTGGGCGGGAGGTTCAGAGGCACCCGGACGCAGCCAGGCGTCCTCCAGGCACACGGCGCCCGTCGAGCAGCTCTGAGCGCTGAGCCTCTCGTGGGCATCGTCTTGTCTGTAGCTGGGAAACGGGTTGCTGTCTGGGTTGGGCTGGGTCTGCCCTCCCTATACTGCCTGAGTCCCAGCAGGGCGGAGGGCAGCTCGGGACTGGCATGGTCCCCCTGTGGGTTTGGCAGTTGGTGTCCCACTCTGTCCGTCTTGGCTTCTCCCATGGTCTGGCATCTCCTCCGGCCGGTGGCCACACAGCATTCAGTGTTGGTCCCCTCTGGCAGTAGGCAGCTGTGTGTGACTCTGGTGTCCAGTTTACTCTTGAGACTCGCAGAGACGTGGCTAGGTGCCTGGCCACAGAGACCAGGAGGCGGAGATAGTTAGCCGGCACACTTACCTCCAGCTGTGCCTGTGCTCAGTCCGAGGTGTTGGGGCAGTCTTGCCAGGACGAGGAGGGGTCAGGGGGCAGTAGGAAGCCTGCAGGTCCACCCTGCGCCAAGTTCTGGGTTACTGAGTGATGAGGGCCTGTGCGCCCAGTCTCCTTCCCTTAGTGAGGGGACGCCATCCCGGGTTTTTGGGCCGATGGCTGGCCTGCGGGAGCATTGAGGTGCTCTCTGGTCTCGCTTGGATGGGGCGAGGGCGTGAGTGTTCACAAGAGCTTACACACTTCTCCTCCACACAGATGTTTGGGAACTGGACCTTCGGGACCCTGGTGTTCACTGTGATGGTGTTCACCGTCACGCTGAAGGTGAGTCTGGGTACGGTGCTCCTCTCCCAGCATGGCAGCCTGCTCTGAGCAGGCCTCCCCACCCTGCACCCTCTGAACCCCGAGACCTGCCGAGCCTGGAACCTGCCTGCAGGGCCGCCCTCTCCCAGCTCATGCGGATGCACTGCGCTGGGCCCCGCTGACCGCCTTTCCCTACTAGCTCGCGTTGGACACGCACTACTGGACCTGGATTAACCACTTCGTTATCTGGGGGTCGCTGCTCTTCTACGTGGTCTTCTCCCTGCTCTGGGGAGGAATCATCTGGTAAGGACCGGGGGCCTCAGGAGACGGTGCTGCGTCAGGCCTGGGGAGCGGGGCCCAGAGGACGCTGAGGGCAGCCACAGCCTGAGGAGGTGCCGCCACGAGGCCGGGGAAGCTTCCCGCTCCAGCGCAAGCCCGCCCTCCCAGGTGCTGGCTCGGGCCGAGGCGCACCGCAGAGGGCGGTGAGCGTGTCTGTCCCAGGCCTGGAGCTCTAGCTCCCTCAAGGGCAGGCTTCATCCCGAAACGCAGTGCTCCTGGGCCAGCCTGGGGTCAGGGCCATGGGAAGAGCCACACGGCTGTTGGCGTGTCTCGCTCCTGAGAGGCACAAGGGCACCCACATGAGACCCGGCCTCCCAACCTAGGCCTATCCACCCCGCCCAGCGCCCGCTGTTCTGCAGCTCGGCGTCCTTGCTTCTGTGTTACCTCCTTCTGCACCTCTTAACTGTGTGTCCCTGCAGCAGGCTCTGCCGCTGTCAGCGGGCTCCTGCCTGGGCCTGCGCGGACAGGCAGAGTCACTTCATGTCTGTGTGTGTGTGTCTGTCTCTCTGTTAGTCATGGCGGGGACTTTTGCAGCTCTGGCCCCGCCCTCACCTCCAAGTCCGCCGTGTGTGTGTGTGCGTGTGTGTGTGTCTGTCTGTCTGTCTGTCTGGTCTGTCTGTGTCTGTCTGTCTGTTGGTCATGGAGGGGGCTTATGCAGCTCTGGCCCCACCCTCACCTCCAGGTCCACTGTGTGTGCGTGTGTGTGTGTGTATGTGTGTCTGTCTGTCTGTCTGTCTGTGTCTGTCTGTTGGTCATGGAGGGGGCTTTTGCGGCTCAGGCCCCGCCCTCAGCTCCAGGTCCACTGTGTGTGTGTGTGTCTGTCTGTCTGTCTGTCTGTGTCTGTCGGTCATGGAGGGGGCTTTTGCGGCTCAGGCCCCGCCCTCAGCTCCAGGTCCACACCCATAATCAGGCTGTGGCTTGGCCGTCTGGCACCTGTGTCTGGCGCTGAGCTCCAGGGACACAGCTCCCTTGGTGCCGTCCTGACGTGCCTCTTTCCTCCCCGAGAGGCCCCAGCAGCGTTGAAGCGGGCTCTGCACCCGTTTTACTGACAAACTCTGGGAGGCGGGCCCGGTGGCGCGCCTGCAGCCCAGCATCAGCAAGGCGGGTGGGGACTTCAGGCGGCCTCGCTGCGAGGGCTTACAAGCTTGAGAAGGCTGGCAGCAAGGCGCCCTCCCGCTGACTGTGCTCACCCGCGCCCCGCAGGCCATTCCTCAGTTACCAGAGGATGTACTACGTGTTTATACACATGCTGTCCAGCGGGCCCGCCTGGCTGGGCATCGTCCTGCTCATCACTGTCAGTCTCCTCCCCGACGTCCTCAAGAAGGTCCTGTGCAGGCAGCTCTGGCCGACAGCAACAGAGCGGACCCAGGTATGAAGCCTGCACCTCTCCCCTGGGTGTGAGATCGGGAAAAGCATGAAAGGCTTGGGTCTCTTAAAAATGTGATCAGCCCCAGCCTTACCAATGAACCTCATAATGCTACGTGATTTTAAGCTTTAAATTAGGTAAAGTTCAAGATGATCAAGGTTAATTTGATGCATAGAGCTAAGCAATCGGCTGAAATAAGAAAAATTAGAGAAAGATTAACACAAAATGAATTTTCTATAAATCTACAAAAATTGAGTTAATCATACTTCACAGATTGAGTTGCATCGTTTTTAAGGATGGTGCATGTGGCTTGGCATGCCACCGTTCATCTGAGTGCTGGGTGCTGGTAGGACTGCTTGTTTTCAGCCCTCCCAAACAGCCGACCAGCTGAATTCGGGTTTAGGAGGGAGCCGGGTGGTGTGAGGATGCAGCCTCCGTCCTGTCCGGAGCCTGCGGCGGAGCATGGGTGGGAGGCGCTCAAGTCCTGCCACCCGCCGCCATCTCACCAGGAACCCGACTGTCTGTAAGGGCAGAGGGTGAACTTCTTGTGTAGGCCACCTGGTCACAGTCCTGAGGAACTCACTGAAAACGTACATTTTCAAGTCCTTCAGGGATTTTCAGTCTTCTATGAGGTGGTCTGGAAACGCACCCCCAGGAAGTCCCTGGACTTGTGCCCTGCCAGGTCCCGTGGACAGGCGTAGAAGCCCATGGAGGTGCCCAGAGTCAGGAGGCACCCATGCCACGCCACCCGACCACTCCCTGTAGCTCAGGCACACCAGGGCTACAGTCCTTAGGCGGCATCACCGGCGGTGTTTGGGATGGGAAACAAGTAGTCCTACGCTGGCCGCCGTGCTGGCAGCGGGATCCTGCTTGTGAGCTTGCGGGAACTTTGTGCCCACTTGACATGTTGAGACCAGTGCCGCAGGCCCGGCCTTCCCCCCTTAATGTCTCCTGCCGCTGCTGGCCAAGTCCACGCTGGCAAAACTCGTGCTGGGGCCTGCGCTTCGCAGTGGTGGACAGGCCCACACAGGGTCACCGTGACTGGCTGAGTCTACCAGGCTTGGTGGTGCAGGGCTGCTACCAGGGCCCGGAGCTTCCCTGCTGTTCCCACAGGGACAGAGCAGGAGCCGGTATTGCCCCGTCTGCTGGGAGCAGTCCATACCAGGTTGTGGCCTCAGTGGCCAGTTGCCCGCTTCCTTGGAGGGCACCAGGACCCCAGCCAACAGGCCAGCCCACTGGGCCCCAGAGGACTGTCCAGCAGCACCTCCCATGGGAGCCCCAGCCCTCCACTCTGCTGTAGCTCAGCCAGACACCATGCGTTCCTACGCCCTGCCCCGGGTCACAAGACGCACGTGCTCCTCACGATACCTGTGCATAGGGATGCGGTAAACATGTGTGTCCCTGACAACACCCCATGCACCAGTTTCAGTGAACATGTGTTCCTGATGATGTCCCGTGCACAGGTTTCCGTGAACACGTGTTCCTGATGACGTCCCGTGCACAGGTTTCCATGAACACATGTTCCTGATGGTCCCGTGCACAGGTTTCAGTAAACACATGTTCCTGATGACTTCCCGTGCACCGGGTTGCAGCGGACACACATGTTCCTGATGATGTCCCATGCACCCAGGACTCTCCAGCTTTGCCTGATGGTACCTGTGGCTTCCAGAGGGAATAGCTTGTGCCCCTGGAGCTTCTGAGTGCAGGGACCAACCTGGGTGGGCCTTCCTAACACGGCACATGGGTGCTGGCATGGAATCCCATGGCTGCTGCTGGCCTATGGCCTGGGGAGGCAGCCTAGTTAGAGCCAGCCTGCACGGGCCCAGAGGCATGAGTGGGGAGGAGGCAGCAGCGGGAGGGAGCGGCCCGCCCTGGCCCACAGGCTGCCTGGGCAACAGCACTGCTGTAGTGGACTGGACGTGTTGCCTGTAACCGACTCACTCTCCTCGTCTCTCTTCCCTTCCTGTCTCCTCTGTCTTCGCCGCTTGCCCTAAATAACCATGCCTGGTTCAACGTGCTCCACGCGGCTCCGGACGCGGAACGGGCAGGCCAGGAACCAGTGCCTTTCTGTCGAGCAGCCCACCGTCTTTATGCTTTCCCAGACCGCCAGCGGTCTGAGTTTCTGAACAACAGGTGACCCTCTCTGCCTCTCTGCATGTTGGGATCACGGCCACAGGATACGGGGTGACTTTAGTGGAGAGGCCATGGTGCTCTCCCTGGTGCCAGGACACGGTGATGACGTGGCGCACGGGCACGCGGTGGTGGGCACGCCTCCTTCCAGCGCGGCCCGGCACTTCCTGTCAGGCAAGGTGACCCCAGCATGGCTGGCAAGACCTCTCACACACACCCGAGTGCCCCCTCGTGGGGAAACCAAGGACAGGAGGATGGACGGTCTACCCAGGGTCTCGCAGGCTCACAGGGCTGAGCCGCACTGACCGTAGGCACCTCTCTACCAAATTCACTTTTCACCTTCTTAAAAAGCCTTGATTGCTTTTAGGAAGTGCCATATAAGGGCGTTAATGACCACAGCGCCTTGCTCCGCAGGAGAGGTGCACACAGCACGTTTCTAGAGCAGCTACTCCCTCCAAAGCCTTCCCCCAGAGCCGGGACCTCAGGGAGCAGAGCAGTGCCTAGTGATATTTTCTTCTTGATTTTCACACACCTAAATGGGCGTTTGCATACTACACAGTTAATATGCCGTTTGGAGAAGGCCTTTTGATATTGCTGTCCACTGCAGCTCGTTTGATTGAAAAACACCAAAAGCATGCTAAAGGCTTCTTTTCTTTAATAGCAGTTCATCTTTTATGCACTTTAGACTTTTTTTTTTTTTTTTTTTGGTGGTACTGGGGTTCCTGGAAGCCCTTCTACTTCCAGGCTACACTCCCAGACCTATTTTATAGTTTTTTGTTTGGAAACAGGGTCTCTTAAGCCAGCACGGCTGGCTTCAAACCAGCGCAATCCTCCTGTCTCCACCTCCCAAGCGTGGGGATTACAAGCATGCGCCACCACGCCCGTCTAGACAATTTTTTAAACTAACAAGGTGTGTGTGTGTATATATATATTTGGTGGTACTGGGGTTCCTGGAAGCCCTTCTGCCTCCGGACTACACTCCCAGACCTATTTTTACATTTTTATTTGGAAACAGGGTCTCCTAAGCCAGCACGCACGGCTGGCTTCGAACCTGTGCCATCCTCCTGTCTCTGCCTCCCAAGCACTGGGATTACAAGTGTGCGCCACCACGCCCGGCTACAAGATGTTATATTTTTTAAGGCCAAATGATTAACAGCAATCAAAATTTTTCCAAAGCCAGGAATGGTGGGCACACTTGTAATCCCAGCATTTGGGAGGCCGAGACAGGAGGATCACAGTTCACTGCCAGCCTCTGCTACTTAGTGAGGCCCTTTGCAACTCAGTGAGACCCTCTTTCGAAATAAGGAATAAAAAAAAATAGGGCTGAGGTATAGCTCGGAGATAAAATGCCCCTGGGTTACATCCTCAGTACTGCCAAAAAATAAAAATAAAAATAAATCCAATTTGGTGCCAGTAGACTTTGTTAGAATAGATTTTGTAATTTCAGCTCAGTGTTTACATACTTGAAAACACGTTTCAGATGGAATTATTAGGAATACTGTCAAAAGTCACAGGAGTTGCCTGTGAAATTAAATCATGCCAACTCAGGCCAAAGATAGGTGGCATGTGCCAAGCTAGACTGGCTGTGTGGGAGGCCGCCCTGCAGCGCGGTCCCCTCGGCCTGAGTGTGACCGCGAGGCCCACAGCTGCCGCAGAGCCCCACTGCTACAGTCTTGGCACAGACACGCACTGCTGCCGTGAAGCCACACAGTTCTGCCAAACTTTGGAGGAATAAACATGCCACTGGCCACGGTGGGGCCGTCTACTTCGGATGGATGGGGTCCCTCTAACCTGCTCCTGTTTAAAAGACAAAAGAGACCCCACTCCTCGTAGTTTGTAATACATGCATAGGGTCTCTTCCCTAACACCGACCCTCGCCTCAGTCCTCTGTCGCTACGGGCCTGTGTGTGGTCTGCCTCTCCACCTGTAGGGAGATGAGGCCCTCCCTTGCCTTGCTGGTGCAAACCTCCACTTGGACCTGGTACTTCTCAACTCCTACAACTATTCCTCACCACTGAGCAACTAGTAAGGCCACCGGGAAGCGCCGCGTCGGCCTGGCGCCAGGAGCATCTTGGCCTGCAAGATGCGCCGGCCGGGCCAGGCCACCCTGTCTGATGGGAACAGGCAGTGGCAGCCCTGGGCACATACAGTTGTGTGTGTGCGTGGCTGTAGGAGTCTGATGTGCTCCCCGAGAGCCAGAGGGACTGGGCAGGGGATGCTCCGCTGATGGACCTCGGACCTGTGCTTCTGCCGCGGGTGCTGACTCTGGCTCTCTCCCTTCCGGCGCGGGTATCTCCTGTGCCCTACACACCGGGCGCCCCAGGAGTCCTCTGCTTGGCCCGCAGCTCCACGACGTTTATGTGCAGATGCCAAACCAAAGCTTCTGCTGGGCCTGGTGAGGGCACGGCGCAGACGGCCCTGGTGGCCGGGTCTGCAGCAGCTTGGGCGCCGGCCAGCCCTCAGCGCACTGACTGCAGGCCCTCCTCAGCATCTTTCCTCACCCTTGCAGAAGAGTCCAAGGCATGTGGCCGCAGAGGACGCCACGCCGAGCAGCGACAGGCCCCTGCTGAAGGACCTCTCACCGCGGCCGCAGCGTGACTAGCTCAGCGCTAGGTAACAGCGGCCACGGCCCGTGTGCTGTGACTCTTTGAGACTCTGTCTGTCCTCCAAAGTTTTGCTGTGCTGTGCCATTTTTTATAGCAGAGCTTTACAATGCAAACAGAACATGCCATTGTTATACACACGCGTGCACTCTCTGTCCCAGGTAAGTGACACATGCCTGAGAGCGGTGGACCTCCTGGAGCACCTTGTGCACACACACGCACATGTGGCCACTGCCGCTCACGTGTGTGGCCACAGCTGGCTCCCGCTTCATGGTGGAAACAGCTTCACCTAAAGGCCTGTTGGGGTGGATCCTGTTTTGAAATCAGAAGTGGAACATGGCCGGCTCTGGACGTGGCCAGCCAGCGCCCGGCCGAGCCCAGCACCCCACAGGTGTAGTGTGTCTGCTTGAAAGTCCAGGGCCTGTGAGGCCATCCCATGGGCTGCATCTCCTGCCAGGCTTCCCGCCGTGCCTGAAAGCCTCACCTGGGGACCCGTGCACCGGTCCCTGTCCTCTGACCCTGTTTGTGCATGTCATGGGCCTCGTGGGCCATTAATAAGCAGCGGTACAGCCCCCTCTGCAAGGTGGCCCTAGGTGGAGGGCCGCGGGCCAGATGTGGTCGGCACACCGCCCCTGCCTGGGCAGGGTGCACTGGCTGGACGGTGAGTCCTGTCCTCAGCGGCGGGGGAGTACTTGAGGTTCCAGGGCTTGGGGCCTGCGGGCAGGGAGGAGCCCGCGTGCTCTCCAGCCTTTCCTCTGTGCTCATCGGGGACGTGGGACAAGGTAGAGCATCCAGCACCTGGTGTGGAGGGCCACGCTGCCTCCGGGGTGGCCTCTGAGGGAAGGGCCCCTCCGACCTGTCCCCGGGAGAATGCGGGGGCCTGAGGCAGGGCTGCCAGTTCTGTGGGAGCAGCTTAGTAAGGAGGTCCTGTGATGGCTGGGCTCAGCTCAGGCGGCCCCGAGCAGGGTCCTGGGCTGACTGAGTCTTCTCTTCTCTCCACAGAGCACGCAGCTGCAGGAGACGACTCAGAATTCTCCCATCTTGCCTCTCTGCAGAGCCCAGGTGCTCAGAGCCTCAGGCCCTCGGCCGCCCTGGGGGGCTCCCCCCTAGGACGGAGAGTCGTCCGCCTTGGAAGAAGGGTAGTACACTGCCCCTCACCGCCGGCCCCCAGGCCTGCTGCAATCCAGGGCCAGGGGCACTTGCCGTGGCCCCGCTCACAGGCGCCCACATGGTAGACAGACAGTCCCCGGCCTCTGGGAGCTGGTGCCTTCTAGGGCCAGGACAGGGTCCCAGACCTTTGGCTTGGTGCGGCATGCTGCTGCAGACCGCCGCTGGCCCGGTGGCCCCCAAGCGCCGGGCTGGCCTGGGAGGAGCATGCTCTGCTTGGGCGGCTCTACGCCTGCGTGTCCCTGCTCCTGTTGTCTGCTTTCCTGAAGAGAAGAGCCGTCCCTGGTCTGCAGCCTTGCACATCCAGCGGCCGCCCTGCGTGTGCGCGCCAGTGTCCTGCTCGCCACAGGCTCCTGCAGAGCATGGCGGAGCGCCGCTGCCCTCCTTCCTGGAGTGACCACTCAGGCTCTGCACTGTGCCCACAGCTCTGGCCCTGCTCGCCGTCCACTTGAATGAAGCAGTTCCTCGAGTTCTGTCTGAAACTGCCGAGGTGAAGACCCCGTGCGTCGCGGCTTCAAAGGGTCCTGCGGTTCCCTTTCTCGTCGCCGGCAGTCCTGTGGAGAACCTTTTGTGCCTGGACAGAGCAGGCCCAACACCTCGGCAGGGTTGTGGCTTGTTGCAGCCCACCCTCTTGGAGGTGTGCGGCATGGGCACGGGGGAGGTGCTGGGGCCGGGTTGGTTATCTGGCCAGCATTGGACCCCTGTGTCCTCGCCGAGGTGGGGGTCACCCCAAAGCCCATCACCAGCCGGTGTGGGCCTCAGGTTCATGGGCGAGGTGCTTGCCAGTCAGCCTCACGGTCACCCTATGCCATTCTGTCCAGGGTTTGCTTTGGGTGGATGGACATCCAGAAAGCTTCATGGTACAAAGTTCCTGTTACCTTGGGCTCTAGTCTTTCTCTGTCTGGAAGAGTCTGACGTTGCCTTAAGGTCCTGACTTGGGAGGAGATTTCAGTTAAAGGCTTCAGCCTCAGCCGGGCCTGCGTCGGCCATGCGGGTGGGGGTGGGCCACGGCAAGGGGCCTGAGAGCCAGGATCGCAGGGAATGTGGATTTCATGACTCGGATGAATGATGTCTCACCCTCAAGATATTTATTTGAAGTACAGGCTGAATTAATAGCACAAACAGTGACCGCAGTTGTTGGGGGAGCCGGGGGTACAGACACCATACCAAAGACCGGCAAGCAGATGTGGCTGAGAACGACAGGAGGGGGAAGCGGTTCCCACAGGCCGTGCAGCCGCCTACCTCCCGTCACCCCATCCCTGGTCCCCCGTGCAGCCTGCTTGGCACCCGGCCCACTGACCCTGCAGACAATGGTGTGTGCATTTTTACACCCCTTTTTAAGAACCCAGTCTAGGTATAAGTATAATACCTGCGGGGGGGGGGCAGATTCTCTGTATGTTTAGTTAATAAATTATTTGTAATGTATTTTTTTAGAAATCTTAAAATTGCCTTTGCACTGAAGTATTTTCATAGCTCTTTCTATCTCTTATTCATTTAACATATCATCTGACTTTTACAGTATGTTTTTTAATCTTTAAGTTGTGAAGTGTGGGCCACTTTAGATTCTGGCGAGCGCCCGGCTGAAGCCTGGATTTCTGCTGGGTGGTTTCCGGCTCCATTGCCCTTCACTGCGCTCCCTCTCAGCGTCGCGGTGCGGCCATCTTCTCTGCTTTGTCGTCCTCAGTTTTATTTAGTTTAATTTCCATCCTTCCGCCTTAAGAGCAGATCTCGCCGGAGGGCCTGCGTGCGGGCCTGTGGGGCGGTCACTCCTCGCGCCCGACGAGCCGCCGCGGTACGAGATGATGTTCATTGCAGCGTCTCTTAGGAAGCTGCTCGGGAGATCATGAAAAAAATGTGCCTGTCGGTTTGGAACATGTCGAGGACACGGGGTGAAACGGGAAGAGAGAAAGGACGCGGCAAAGTGACCGGCGGCTGCCGCCTCCCGCCCCACCCGCGCAGAGGGTTTACTTGCCTGAGACTGATTTTAAAGCAAGGGACGCCAACTTCCAGCGTCTCTTGGTTTTGAGAATCTCATTTGCTATCGCAAAGGTTAACACGTTGTCAACTCTAAGTTACCGTGTTGGTCAGAACATCAGTTCCCAGTTCACCCATCCTAACCACGCGTCGTCTCACACCATGAGGGTCCTAACCACGCATCGTCACACACCATGAGGGTCCCGGTTACATTGTGCTCTCTCCTCCCGGCCCCATGTTCACATGCATCATGCACACAGGCAGGCTCTGTCCTGCACACCCACCGCCTTCCCCAGGGTGCCCGTGAAGATGCTCCCGCCCCACGAGAAGATGGGTCTCCCTGCACACACGCAGACCACACCTCAGTCGAGGCTGGATTGACAGCTGTCCCCTCCCAGGGAGGTCTAGTCCCAGCCAAAGCTTCCCTGCCGGCACCACGCCGGGGAGCCAGCAAGCAGGACCCCGGCCGTTGAAATTGCATGCGCCCCACGTGCTTCTGGACACACCGCCGGCCCCCCTCGGCCACACACTCCCCCTAGGAACAAAGAATCCCTGTCGACCCGTTCCCGGGTAGGAGCAGACCAAAGCTACATCCTCAGCGCCCGGACGGGGAGGAGGTGCTGGGGGCCGAGACGGGGAGCACCCGCCGGGACCAGCACTGGCAGCAGGGGGACAGATTTCTTGGGAGCATTTACGGCTATCCGTGGAAGGTCTCCTGCTGGCCACGGCTCCAGCTCGCCCCGGTCCTGGAATGCAGGGTCCCTGTGTTCTACACCAACTGGCATTAACTAACGCAGTCACTTTATTTCACCTTATTATGTATTGGCAGTGCAGTGTAACAGCAGGTCCTTGCATTCAACATTTTTTTGAAAGTTACCCATGTGTAACTTAAACACAGGGAAAATATCAGTTGGCGAATGCAATCTTTTGAAGCTAGCTGCTAGACAAGGAGAAAGCGTCATTCTGATCCTGTGTCTATGAACAGAGCTTTAATGAAGATACGTTGGGAGTATTATGAAAGTGTGATTCTACTTTTGCAGAAAAAAATCTAAAGATCAATTTATATAGCTTTATATTTTACCTTATCAAGATATACAGAATTTTAATATGCATATGTCGTCTCAGACTTAAGGTTATAATGTGTGTCTGCATTACCACTTAAAGCCCACTCACTATGTAACATAATAAGTCTTCAAAAACGTACTTGGTATGAATGGTACCTATAACTGTCATCATCATGAGTACTGGAGTTTGTTTTCAAATTTAATAGGTGCATTTAACATGAATCATTCTCCAAATGGTAATGTTTAACTGATAAATGATTAATCTGCTTTCAAAAATTAAATTGTGATTTAAACCCAATCAGACCTTTCTGTACGATTTATTTTGTATGCTCCCGTTTTTAACTTTTGTTTCTGTAGCAGAAATTACAACTTGATAATCTGAGTCACATTGGACTTTTCTGTAGATGATTCAAGCCGGAGGCCTGAATCTGCTTACAATAAAGAAAAAAATATGCCTCTGTTTCTGTATAAATATGTGAAGCCACTGTAAGCAGCACGTTTTCCACTAACAAGCCAGGGAGTGGAGCCGGGTGTGGTGGCGCACACTTGTAATCCCCGCGCTTGGGAAGCTGAGATAGGAGGATCGTGCAGGTTTGAAGCCAGCCTCAGCTACTTAGGCTCTCAGCAACTTAGTGAGACCCCGTTTCCAAATAAAGTAAAAAAAAATAGGTCTGGGAGGATAGCCCAGAGGTAGAAAGCCCCTGGGTTCCACCCCAGGACCACACACACAGAAGGAGGAGGAGGAGGAGGAGGAGGAGGAGGAGGAGGTTGGGAGGAGCCCCACGCAGAAGGTGGATAGGCTGGGGACGGATCCCGTGCGGATGCCTGGTTCTGCCTGGCCTCTTCCCTCCATGACTGAGAACAGGTTCTATGGGCTGTGTGAGCCTGCTCTGCAGCCCGGCAGAAGGCCTCGGGTGGACGCCTGCAGTGAGGGGCCAGCACCTGTGCCTCCAAGGCGGATACCGCTCTGCACACCCCACCGTCCAGGTGGTGGAGAAGGTGGCTTCCTCACCTGAGCGCCACAGTGCCAGCCTCGGCTGTGGTCACACGCAGGGCAGAGGCCAGTGGCCCCGGGCACCCAGCGCCCACTCTTCCCGGGGCCCTGGTTCCTGTGGCTTCTCTTCCTGTGGAGGCAGCTGCTTCCTGTGGCATTTTTGCAGCTGCGGTGGCATGGGGTCTGGTCTCCGGTGGTGGCTGCATCGCTGCACTCAGTGGGAGCCATGGAGGAGCCCTGCCCAGGCAGACCTGCTGGGGCGGGAGGCACCTGGGTAAGGACGGTCAGCAGGAGAGGGTGCTGGAGGTGCCTGGCCACCGCAGGGCGGGCAGGCCTTCTGAAAGCATGACAGGCACGCCACCACTGGGGGAACAGGGCGGCCGGAGGCTGCCTGGGGGCACTGGGCCAGTGAGGCCAGGCCGACCTGGGCTGGATGGCGGCATGGGAAGCAGGGCTTTGGGACGCCCCCACGGGCGTGCCGGGGGCGCGGGCTTCTGCTTCTACCTGGCCATTGGCCGCTCTTCACTTTGCACCTATTTGCCGAGCAGTGGCGGATGACGGACCTAGACCTGCAGTGAGGATGTTCTCGAGGCTGAGGGCTCTCCATGCCCCCGTGTTCTCAGAGCCAGTCTCCATCTCAGCGAAGCTCAGATTTGAACAGGCCACAAAGGGAGAGTGAAGGGCCATGTGGCACGGGCACAGCCTCCCAAGCCCACGCCCAGTCCTCGGGAGGCCCAGTGCTGCTGGGGGCCCAGCCAGCCAGGGAGAACAGATGGGGCCCTGGCCAGGCACCCCTGCCTCCTGCCCTCCACTCCCCGGGCCCGGGCCTCTATCTCCTGCAGGACACCAGTCCTCCTGGGCGTGGCTGACCCCGGGGCCTCACGGGCAAGCCCGCATCCCTGGGTTCTGGCTTCATGACCTGCGTGTCATGCCCTGTCCAGCCGCGGCTGTGAGGCAGGGCTGAGCCAGGACGCTCGGCCCCTTGCCTTTCCTCCTCACCGCCTCTACCCCCAGCACATGGCCACACTCTGTCCTTCCCAAGGACACAGACCAAGGTGCCTGGAGCCACCCCCCCGTCCCGGTGGCGCAGCACCTGCCATAGCAAAGCCCCCAGCTCTTCCTGCCTCAGACTCCGCTGTGAGCTTAAGGGGCTGGGCGGGAGCCACCCACTGACCCTTTCCTCTCAAAAGCATCAAAACCCCACTCCCACGACTGTCTCAAAATCAGAGGTGCCTGTGCACGTGTTCACACGCACAGCACACACACGCACGCACGCACAGCCTCCTGCAAGGGATCCCCACCCCCTGCTGGTGTGAGCTGCCCTGAGCCGCCCAGGCACGGGCACTGTGATGGCATTCCCTGTGCCTTACTGGGCTTCTGGGCTGTGGACAGTGGGGCGCTAACAAGCCAGGGACCAGCAGGGGCTGCTGGGCACGTGAGACTGGCTGCACTGGGCTTTGTCCTCGGCTGAATTAATCCCTCTTGAATCGGCTTTAGACTCAGCCGACACTTTCTGAATGGGCAGATATCTTGGGGCTCCCCCCACCCCTGGACTTCCATGGGATTGGTCACCAAGTCCCAGAGCAGAAAGGGCTCCCGAGAAAGCGGGTCGGCCATGGCGGTCTGTGCGATGGGGAGGCACTGCTCGGGGTTGGGGAAGATCCTTGTCTGGGGGGAAGTGCACTTCAGTGGGGTACCCACAGCCAGTGGGAGCCTGCAGCCCCACACTGCCAGAGCGGGGTCAGGCCGGGCCACAGCCATCTCTTGTGCACCAGCTGTTGACACACCCATGGCTGCCTCCCTTTGGACGTTTGTTGCTCTGTTCAGTGATATTTACGTAGCCTGACGGAAAGACTTAGAGCAGCTTTGAAGCCGTAGTTAGAAGAAGGGTGCTGGTCTTAAGCAGTTGACCGTGTTGGTCCAGGCTGACCTTTTTGGCTGTGGTCTTGGGAAGGGAGGCCTGACCAGGACTGCCCCTCAGAAGCCCCCGGGGCAGTTGCTGGGGCGGAGCTTCCTGGCTCCCTGGCTACCTCTGGAAGAAAAGCTTCCTGGCACTTTCCAGTCCCACCCGAATCACTCCTTCGTCCAGCCCAGCCTCCCCAGCTCACCCTATGGGCTCCTCCCAGGAGCACCCATGCAGAGAGCCCTGCCCCTGGCCCAACTTCTCCAGCCCCGCCCTGCAGGCCTGGAACCCCCGCGGAGCTGGCAGAGCGCTGGGGCTGGGTCCAGGATGAAGTCCACCAGGAAAACAGGCCCTGCAGTGCGTTGCCCACACACAAGCCACGCCGGGAGCACAGCCGCCCAGCCCGGCTGGCGCGTCCCGTGTGGAGCTGCCCCCAGGGGCCGCGGGTTTGGCTCCCAAGGCCCTGTCCAGAACTTTGTTCCTGCTTCATTCAAACAGGCTTCTGGTTCCTCCAAGTGAGACATTACCCCCCCCCCCGCCGCGCCCAGTCTAAAAGCGGGTCCTCCTTCACAACCTTCACTTTTAAGTCACTGAAACTCTGCCCCTCCAGAGCCTCGGAAGACAGGATTCCTTGGCGGGGCTTTTCTTGCAACACTGAGCTTGTACCCCCAAGCAGAGCGAGGCACTTAGCATGAAGGGACACCCCCAAGCCAGCAGCTCTTTACCTGAGCATCAGGGAGCGGGTCATAGCTCCTTTGTACCCGGAGCCTGGGCCCTTCTGAGCTGTGGGGTGGCCCCGACAGAGTTAAGCTACACTTCCTGGTAGCCTGCTCTGTGCCGATGTCAAAGCCCTGGAGCCAGGGACAGCCGGGTGGGCTGCACTGCTCTTGCGCCCATTACACCAGCAAACCCTGGGCAGGACCTGCAGGAAGCCTCAGGCTCCAGGCCAGCCCCGCCCGGCTCTTCTCCTCCTGGAAGGGCAAGCCCCCGGGTCTGCCCGGACTCCGGAGTGGACACGAGCTCCCTCCTGGCCAGTCTGACCCGCAGCCCCTGGAGGGAAGCCCATTTCACAGGTGAGCACTGGGGAATGGAGGGGCAGCCCCATGGCCAGTTGTGGGTGCGGGTCTTCTGGGCTAGGCAGAGGAAGACAGTCATCCCCTCCCCCCAGACCAGCCCTTTCCCAGCCTCTCATTCCCCCAGATGTCCCTCCAGCTTCCTCCCAACCCCTCGGTCCCCAGCGGCCCCACGCCCGCTTTCCCCTCCCCCTCCCTTTCTTCCCGCCTCCCCTCCCCTGTCCCCGCCCTCCCCTCCCCCTCCCCTGCGCAGTGTCCGCCGGCGGCTTCTGGGCACTCAGGCACCTGCGAGGCGGAGCTCAGCAGAGCCAGCTGGACGGCCCCCAGGTGTGTTGGGGGGACGGGGAGGGGACAGGAGGGGGAAGAGCCAGGAAGGTGGGGAGGGGGAGGAGCGGCTGATTCCTATGGAGCCCACCGCCCAGACCCGGCGGGCTTGTGGCAGGTTGCTCCGGATCCAGCTCTCTGGACCCCCTCACCCCTGCCCCAACAGGAACCTGGGACCCGCCTCAGTAGGGAGGCTTTCCACTGTCCCAGGCAGTCATCCCCCCCCCACCCCCAGTTAAGGGCAGGGGTTCCTCCCAGCCCCAGAGTCCTGGAGGGAGGAGTCCCACACTCTAGAGGGGCGAGGCGGGGCTTCAGCAGTGTCCCCGCCTCCCGGAGCCCTCGCAGCTCCCCGCCTCTTGCGCGGGAGCTTGGGACAGGTGTCCAGGCCAGGGCACTCTGAGGCCCTGCTTGTCCAGGCTGGGCCCCTGGCCGGCAGGCCCTTTGTGGGGAAGGCTGGTGGCAGACAGGCCCCCGCTGCCTTTCAGCCAAACAGAACACTGTGCTCTGCAGCTGGAAGTGAGTCCCTTTCTCACCCACTGCACAGTCCTGCTGAGTTACTCTCCACCAGCCTTTGAGGCTCTCCTTCTGGCCTCCCCCAGCCCAGCCTGTGGCTCCTGGCTGGCTCAGACCCCACAGTACAAGCCCTGGTTGGGGCCAGCAGCACCAAGTGCAGCCTGGACTATTCCTGACCCTGCCCACACATGGCTGGAGCTGCCCTGGCTCAGGTAGAGCCCTGCCCCGAGGGCTTAGGGCCCAGCTGCAGCAGGATGTGCCGGGGCGGCCGGGGGAGGCCCAGGATGTGCAGCTCCGAGGCTGGGAGTCCAGCCACAGAATAAAGTGCCGTCTAGCAGCTACTGCCCTCATGGCCAGGTAGGAGTGGGGCGCTGCCCGGGGGGAGGGTCCTCTGGGGGGGTCCTGGTCTCCAGACCCCAGCTTCCCACACACAGCTGTTTTGGGGTTCTACTTGGCCTCCGTCAGCTGCGGCACCAGGAGTCCGTCTCGGGGCCAGTGTCCAGTGGTCCCAAGAAGCTGGTGCAGCCGGGCTAGCAGACGGAAGCAGGCTTTCCCGCCCCCAGGTGGCACCCACTCCACGCTCACACACATCAAGCCGGCACCGCCCAGCACAGGCAGGACCCCACGGACACGCGTGGGCAGCAAGTGACTGACCCGCAGCCTCAGCAGCCACACGGGATCTGTGGCTGGGCAGGTGGCCGGGGGAGGGGAGGGACGACCGTGGAGCCGATGTGGAGCTAGACCAGCCTGCACTGGGACTGGACCACACCGCCGCTGGACACCACCTGCTCCTCCCTAGCCAGGCCGCCTGGCAGAGCTGCGTTTTTGACCTGGCGGCCGGCTTCATGCCCTCTTCAGGGCCAGCTGGACCGCATCGGCCTTCTTACAAGGCTCCCAGCATGAGGGCAGCCAGACACCAGGACGGCCCTGAGCCATGGCTGCGACCCGGGACATGTGCGGTTTAGCTGGAAAGGAGGAGACGGAGGCACAGGGCCCTCAGGAGTGGTCGGATCACAGATTTTCAAGTCGAGGATGTTAGACTGTCTGGTCTGCTGACTAGTGAGGTCCCCGCAGGCAGGTGGCTGTCACCCAAGCCACGAGAGGCCAGGGTGATGTGCGGGACGCAGCCCGGGCCAGGGACAGCAGCAGGACTGGCATTGGAGGGGAGGAAGGCCCCCGCAGAGCCACCACGGCATTCACCGGAGCTAAGCTGTTCACGCCTTTCTCCTTAAGGAACGGCCTGCCAGGTGTTAGTGAGGAGACATAATGGGCCATAAATATGCCAAAGGCACCGGGCATCATGGCGTGCACCTGTAATCCCGGTACTCGGAAAGCTGAGACAGGAGGACAGCAGGTCTGCAGCCGGCCTCAGCATCATAGGCCCTCCGCAATGTAGCAAGATCCTGTTTCAAAACAGAAAGGTAAAGCTACAAGTGTAGCTGAGAGGAGAGCGTCTACGGGTTTGATCCCCAGTATCACCCAGATAAGTAAATACGTAAAAACATACATAAAAAGAAACAAAATATACCAAAAGGCTAAGTAGAGAGAGGTGGTTAGTAATCACCTAAGAAAGCCAGATGGTGTCTGTTAGAGATAGTTACAAATTGCAAGTCATGACTGTCACCTGTAATCCCAGTAGCTGGGAAGCTGAGACAGGAAGATCTCAGGTTAGAGGCCAGCCTCAGCAACTATGTGAGAACTTGTTTAAAAATAAAAACTAAAATAGGCTCAGGGTACAGCTCGGAGGTAGGATCCCCAGGGGGGGGGGGGAGAGAGAGAGAGAGAGAGAGAGAGAGAGAGAGAGAGAGAGAGAGAGAGGAGACAACTGGTTTTTCCTTTAAATTCAAGACTGCCTCCCCCAAAGCTTCCCTGGAGGGTGCCTGTCCGGTCTCCACTGGAGGAACAATACTTTGGTGTTTATTTTGGAACCCAGGAGGATGCTCTGGACTCGGAGGACTTTAAATGTCCTTGGTAATCTGAGTAAGCCATCAGCACAGTCTTGAAAGTTTGCCAGCTCAGGAATCAGACATCAAAACAGCAGAACAGGGACATTCCTGTCCTTGGAGCAAAAGCCTAAATGTCAAGGGGAAAGTCTAGATATCTCCTTATTGCTGCAAATTAGTTGTGCAGAATACTGGCTTTCAATTGTGGCATCTTCCTGCATGCAGATTATTACATGATTTGATTATTTCAATACCTACTCTGCTTCCCCTAGTCCCGTCCTCCTCCTAATAGTCGGCCCCTCTCTCCTCTCTTCTTCTTCTTCTTCTTCTTCTTCTTCTTCTTCTTCTTCTTCTTCTTCTTCTTCTTTTCTCCCTCTCTCTCTCTCTCTCTCTCTCTCTCTCTGTACTAGGGATTGAACCCAGGGACATTCTACCTCTGAGCTACTCCCTCCACCCCTCTTTAGTTTTTGCTTTGAGACAGTCTCACTAAGGTGCTGCGGCTGACCTCAAACCTGCACTCCTCCTACCCCAGCCTCCCGAATGCCAGGACCACAGGTGCATCGCCGCAGCCGGCTCCCTGCTCCTCCCCGTCTTGTGCTCCTCCCCATTCTGCACCTTCTGTCTGAGGCTGGCTTGTCCGTGCACCTGCAAACACTACACTTTGCCTATGCAGCTCTTTGTTTCTTTCACTGTTACAAATGGAGATTGCTTGGTTGTGTGTGTGTGTGTGTGTGTGTGTGTGTGTGTGTCTGTGTGTGTGTGTTACTGGGGACTGATCCACCCAGGGGCATCCTACCACTGGGCCACATCCCCACTCCTATCTTACTATTTATTTGGAAACAGGGCCTCACTGAGTTGCAGAGGGCCTCACTTGAGTTGCTGAGGCTGGCCATGAATCTGCGATCCTGTCTCAGCCTCCCAAGCACTGGATTACAGATGTGCACCACCACACCCAGCTGAGGTTGTTTCTTTAACTGATCACCGATACAGTAGAAATTCGTCAGAGAAGAATGGATTTAATTTTGAACATGCTACACCCACTTCAGAATGAATGCTTAAGGCAGTGTCTAATGCGTTTGGTTTTGCTGGAATGAACGATTCTTAGGTTTTTGTCGCAGGACCTGATTTTCCTTTCAGCGTGCGTCTTTTACCCTGCAGCCTCATGTTGGACTGTTGGCGATGCCTCCTGGGCAGGACACGTCGAGGTGACGGCTGTTCTTCCCCACAGCGGTGCCATGAGGCCCCAAGGGAAGAAACCAACCATCAGATCGATGTCTCTGACGCCATCTGGCTTGTGCAGAACCAACCCGACGCAGTGGCTGCACCCCCAGGTAGGAGCCTGCGCTTCAAGTCCCGTGTTGATCCCCAGGGTCCTACTGCAACCTGGCCTTGGGGTCTTGTAAGATACCCTGGTGCTGTTAGAGGTCGGTGTGGTGGGACCCAGGGGCCGGGGCTCCGCGGGCTGGGCCGACTTAGCCGGACGTGAGCCCACTCTAGAGTACGCAGCGTCTGCCTCGAGAGGGCCGCCTTTGCCTTCTTGTTCGCTATTTAAATGAGGTTTCTTCTGCTTGGAACTGTGTCTTTGGATTTTAAATTAAGCAGTACACCAGAAGGGGAACTATTTGTAGTGTTTGCTTCCTTTTTCATGAAAAGAAGCAGTATTTGCATGTGGTATGCTGTCCTGTTAAGGCGGTGATAAAAAGCTGGGCACGGTGGGACATGCCTGTAATTCCAGGAATTGGGAGGCGGAGGCAGGAGGCCAGCCTCAGCAACTTCAGCAAGGCTGTCAGAAACTTAGTAAGACACTATTTCAAAATAAAAAATAAAATAGGGCTGGGGGCAGGTGGGAGGTGCTCTGTGGTCCTCACTTCCGTCCTGTGGCCCGGCCAGGCAGGCAGGCTCCACGCCAGAGGCAGAGGCTGGCTCTGTGGGCCCCTCCTTTGTGCTGCAAAGCTGGAAGCCTCGTAGCCTTGACCCCGCAGGCCAGAGTCGTAGTTCTACTGGCCCCGGTGCTGGTTGGGTTGTGGCTTGGCTGAGGCCTCCGTGCTGAGACCTGCCGAGTGCGGGCTCTGTGTCTGGCCCTGTCCTGCCCAGTGTCTCCCTACACGCTGCTCAGAGCGCGGGACGCAGTGTCTGCCCCTGCGTTGCGAGGCTTGACCCGGTGACCATCCTGTGGCTTTCCAGGCACAGCGGCTGTGGCAAGGCCCCGGTGCCTAGATGAACGGGCCCCGCACACTGCGCTGCACTTCAGGGTGGCGGTGGCCCAGCCACGTCTGGGCTGTCTCCACAGACTTGGAGGTTTGGAGACACAGTTTCCGTCCCTGCTATAGTGACTGCTGAGGAATGGCTGGGGTCTGACCCCACAGGGTGGCCATCCGGAGGCCCAGTTTTCTTATCACACCCCAGACTCACTCTTGCTTCCGGAGGAGGAAAGGGAATGACTGTGCCAGACCAAGGGTGGCTGGACCCTACGGCAGGAGGGCACTCCAGGGGCATGCGCAGGGCTGCTCAGGGCCGAGGCCTGTCTGTGGTCACTAAAGCTCGTGGAGGGACGGCTGTGGCTGTCCAGCCTCCTCGCGCTAAGTGTGGCTCCAATGGGCTGGCCTGCCCTCCTGGTGAGCTTTCTATCATGGCTGCAGGGCGGCTGGGAGCCCATCTGCCGCCCAGGTGAATCATTGCCCAGTAGCTGTGGGCCAGTTCTCAGTTCAGCTGCGTCTCCCCAGGCTCAGGAGAAACCCATCCAGGCCCCTACTCCGTGAAGGGAACCAGGAGGCTTCACACCAGCAAGCCGGGTCCTAACGCGGTGTGGAGGCGCGGGCGCTGCCCCTTGGTCCCCAGGAGCTGCAGAGGCCTGGGCTCCCCACGGGGGCAGCACTTGCTGGGAGCCACGGGCCAGACAGGCCCTCCTGCAGCAGGTGGTGGCCGAAAGCTGCCCGCTCCTTTCTTCCTTCACTGCAAAGGGCAGGGCCTCCCTGTGGATCCCAGAGTCCTGAGCCCAGGGGCCAGTCAGCCCCTTGGGCGGCTTCATACCACCACCGCTTAGCCAGCGGTTCTGAAGCACTCGTGATTGCTGAGCCAGCTGCCGTGGCCTTCCCTGGCCTGAGCGGGCCTCCCTCCCCGCCCTCGGCCTCCTGGTCACTTGGCCCTCGCGCGCTCGTCTGGCTTATTCTGCGGGCCTCTGTGCTGGTGAAAACTGGTGATAGCATAACTTAAAATTTTTAATCCATCATTTTTTTATGTTGACAAAATACACATAACCTAAAATTTACCATTTCCGTCTCTTTTTTTTTTTTTTTTTTTTTTTTTTTTTTGCGGTATGGGGGGTGGAACCCAGGGCACTCTACCTCCGAGCTACACTCCTAGCCCTATTTTTTATTCTTTGTTTTTGAAACAGGGTCTCACTGAGTCGCAGAGGGCCTCACTAAGTAGCTGAGGCTGTCCGCAAACTGCGATCCTCCCGTCTCAGTCTCCCGAATGTTGGGATTACGTGTGCTACCACGCCCGGCTATTTCCACCATTTTTTGGGGGGGTGGTACTGGGATGGAACCCTTCTATCTCTGGGCTACACTCCCAGACCTATTTTATATTTTATTTGGAAACAGGGTCTCTTAAGCCAGCGCGGCTGGCTTTGAACCTGCGCGATCCTCCTGTCTCCGCCTCCCAAGCGCGGGGATTCCAAGCGTGCGCCACTGCGCCCGGCTCTTTCCACCATTTTAAGTACACTTCACACCACCTATCTCCAGAGCTTGTTCATCCTCCCAAACAGAAACTCTGTCCCCATGAGATGGGGTCCCACGTCAGTCCGCTCGCTGGCCTGCTTCAGCCTCCAGCTGGAGAGCTCTGGGGCCTCTGAGTGCGAGCCCAGAGGACTTCTGACTGCTCACTGGCCGTCAGGGCCTGCCCGTGCTGCAGTGTGAGTCAGAGTGCCTACTCAGTGCGTTACAGCTCCGTTAGGGCTGAGTAGTGTTCCACCGCGGGTGGCGTGTGTGGATCCACTCCTCCGTGGATAGACATGTGGTGCTTCCCCTCCCGCATGTTGCCAGTGGTCTGAGCATGGCACACAGATGTTGTCCTGGCCTGCCTTCCATCCCCAGGGTGCATCCCCAGAGGGAATTGCTGGGTCCTGCATGCAGGAGCTTTGAAGCCAGCAAATAAGCTGGCCTGGACTGTCCCATTAGATTGGATGGCGCATCCAGCCCAGCGTCCAGGTTCTGGGTCAGTCTGTGCTTGTGTTTGAGGTCAGGCGGGGCCTGGGCGCGCTGGGCAGAGGCCAGCCCACCCACACTGCGTCTCGCTGGGTGGGTCTGAGCCTTCTCTGTGCTCTGGCTTTTCTATGGCTGTCTCTGTGTCAGCATGGCGACTCCAGTCCACCTCCCGGGAGCCGTGAGAGGCCTTGCAGGGAGTCTGCAGAGGCCCTCCTGAGGGGCCTCACAACTCTGCTGATCTCACAGGTGGGCGAGAGGCACTGCTGGCCCCGGCTCCTCGCCCCTGCATCCCCGTGGGCACTGTCCCTCTCCCAAGGGCAGCCTCAGCTGCAGCTCACGGCACTTGGGCTGTGGCCCCTGGCCTCTCCGGTTCCTGTCCGCCCTCACTGCTCAGAGCTGTCTTTCCAGAAAGGAAGCCAGGGCACCCCTGTGCTGCCTTGTGCAGGGTCTCTGGCATCTCACCCCCTAAGGCCCTGGTACCTGTGTCTCCGGGGGACTCGGGCTCTGTGCCAGAATGCATGGTCAGAAGGAGGGCAGGGCAGAGCCAGGTGTGGGGCTCTGGAGGCCACCCAGTGTGTTTGGTTCATGGCGCCCTCATAGATGCCAGCAAACTCTTTCCCCCAACAAACCTTTGAGCTCTTCGGGCACTAGGCAACAGTGTGGTTAAAACAAAGTAAAAGTAAAATGCACTACTCCCTCACCTGGGCACAAGGTGAAAGGAGAGAGGCCCACAGGGTAGTGCTGGCGTGGCCGTCATGGGTGCCATTTCTGAGGTGAAGACCTGCCTGTGCAGTAGCTTCTTAGGGCTGCAGTAACCCTGAGCTTCCGCGACGGGTGACATGCAGCTGCTGGCAGCCCCGGGCATTCCTCCCGGGGAAAGCCAGTCGATAGTGCTTCAGGGAGAGGACTTGCCCAGCTTTATATGACAGGGCGAGAGCATTAGAACACTCGCCCGGGTCTGCGGTGTCTCTGGGCAGAGGGGGATGACCGCAGGTGCGGGCTGCGGGAAGAGACGGCGCTTTGGTGAGCCCCATGTGTGGGTGGATGCGATCGCAGCCTAACGGAGTTGGTGGGCTCCCTGGTCAAGCCTTTCCAGGGCTGGCGTGCCTCACGCACTGATGGCTGAGGGCGTGTGGACCAGGCTTCCCTGGTGGCCCTGGCGCAGTCGCCTGTGACTGCTGGCCCCGGTCACCGTGGGCGACTTTCTCTAACACTGTGGTGGTCTGGACTCGCAGCGTCCTGGGCCTCCTCTAGTTCTCAGGTTCATGCAGCGTTCTTGGGACAGTCGTTGCTTGTTCCCTGTGTGGTATTTGATGTGGATAAAGTCTGAAGAGGAGCCAGGCATGGTGGCGCACGCCTGTAATCCAGCCTTGGTGGGCGGAGACAGGAGGATCCCAGGTTCACAACCAGCCTCAGCAACTCAGTGAGGTCCTACATCAAAATAAGACATAAAACAGGGCGAGGGTATATCTTGGAGGTAGAAGGCCCTTGGGGTTCAATCCCCAGTCTCCCTCCTCTCCCTCTCCCTCTCTCTCTCTCTCTCTCTCTCTCTCTCTCTCACACACACACACACACACACACACACACATACACACACACACACACACTCAGTCTTGGGAGGGTGATTTCAGCCACACACCTGTGCAAGGCCGGCCAGCCAAGAGCGGCCACTGAACACCTCACTTGTTAATATTTCTTTCCTTTGCAGTTGTGAGGTCCGAGCTGGACATTCCCAAGAGGCAAGCATGCCGTTTTCAGACATGGCCCTTGCTATGTGGCCGAAAATGATTAACTTCTCGTTTTTAACCTTCCTGATTCCTTAGCGCCTTCTCGCTGGGGCTTTTTCTGTTATTCAGGAAGCTGGCAGAAGTGCCCAGTATTTCTTGGGAAACTGTCCAGGGCGCGTGACCTGCAAACACGGGGCCTGGCTGGTAGGTGCTAGTTAATCCAAGACGCGGCGGGTGTTCTGTGTCACCGCCGGGTGTGCAGGAGGCCCTGAGCAGCAGGCAGAGGCCCGGCCAGGGTGCAGAGACCGCAGGCTCTGCGTGGCCCTCAGACCCGGGCTGGGCACTCTCCTGGATGGGATTGGCCCCAGTTTGTCGTCTGCAAGATGAAGGCAAGCTGTCCCCGACAGTGAGGGTGCTGAGCTGCTGCAGAGTTGCTCCCTCATGCACCTGCGAGTCCTGGGGAGCAATGGCAGCTCATCCCCGGCTGTCCCCAGCTGCTCCTGACTTGTCCCTAAGCTGTCCCTGAGCTAGTCTTGGCCTGCCCCCGACCTGTCCACCCCCTAAGCTGTCCCAAGCTGCCTCAGAGCCCTGCTCGCCCCTTCCCAACTGCAGCCGGGTCACAGGCAGAGTGGTTTTGCTAGCGCTGAATCAGAGGCTCAGTTTCACGATGGCTGGTTGGCTTGCACCCCTCCAGGAGAGCATCCATGGATGCCATTTGTGTCTCAAGGGTATTTACCAAAAGCCAGACTCCTTGGAAGAGCGTGTGTGCCACACTGGAGAATCTGAGGGAGCGTGTCCATCCCCAGACAGGCCACATGCTCCCGTGAGCTGCCAGGCTTCGCCCAGTGGGGAAGGGCATCGGCCAGGCATGCGTTGGCTTCCTCCTCCCTGACCCTCTGGGGGAGGCCTTGCCCATCTGCTCAGAACTGGCAGGGACCCACAGCCCCACCATCCACGGCCTCTTCTGGGATGTCGAGCCCTCCGCCTCCGACCCCGACAGAGCCCTCACTGCCCCCACTTCTGCCCACGCGGGGTGCGGCTGGCAGCAGCTGGCACTGGGCAGCTCGAGGGTCTTTTCCCTGTGGACAGGAGTTGCTGTCTGGCCTGGCCGTCTGCAGGGGTTTGGGACGGCCCTGGCCACGGGTGTCCTGCGCAGATGTCATCACCCTGTGCACATCAGGAAACATGGGCAGGGCAGCAAGGGTCTGTGATTCCCGCAGCTGAGGCGCCCTCTCGGCGCCCCTGGTGGTGGCCCAATGAGAGGGCACATCCTACCGTGGATGCCAGGGGAACAAGCTCTGCACATTGGCGGTCACAGGACCAAGACTGTCCACAAACACACCAGAAACACATTGCAAAACAGCAGGGCCTCTGGGCGAGCTGCCTTCCCAGCAGCACAGGGCCTGGATGGCCAAAGGGAGGGTTGGCGGGAGCCAGAGGACACAGCACCAGGCCGCAGTACAGCCCAGCCATTGCTGAGGAAACTTCACGTCCTGTGATCACTCTGGACATAAATTCAAACCCATTCCTGGTCGTGCTGGTAAACAAGTTGCTGTGGGTCAAACTCCTGATTCTGTACCTTTCCATCAGCCTGTCCACTTCTAGAATTCAAACTAAGAAAATAATAATGATGATGATGAAAACTGTCACAAAAGCCAGGCTTGGTGGTACATCCCTGTAACCCCAAGGTTGAGGACAGCCTCAGACACTTAGTGAGGCCCTCAGCAACTCAGTGAGGCCCTCGGCAATTCAGTGAGGCCCTCAGCAACTTAGCAAGACCCTGTTTCCAAAGAAAACATAAAAATAGGGCTGAGGGTGTAGCTCAGAGGTAGACTGCCCCAGAGTTCAACTCCCAGCACCAGAACTCAAAAAATAAAAACTGTCACAAAGGCTCATGAACAAAGACGCTTGTCACAGCTGCTGTTTATAATCATGAAAACTTGGAGGAGCAAACCCAGATTGGTGGGGCCTTGGTCATAACCTAAGCCATGATTCCCCCGTGGCAACTCTGTGCCATAATCAGTGACATGAGCGATTGTAAAATCGAACAACTTTGTAAACACAAACACGGTGGGTCGGCTTGTCAAAGACGAGACGCGAACAGCGTCAGCATTTGTTCACCTCTGCTGTCCTGATGTCCTCGCCGGGGAACCTTGCTCCTTGGGACAAGCGTTTCCTAATACAGGAAATTAGATGAGGCCAGCGGGCACGGCAGCTGGCTCGGGTCCCGTGGGTGCCTGCTCCCTGGAGGCACGTCGCGCCGGCGTCTCCACGCGGGCCCTCAGCCCGCCCCTTCCTTCAGCACGGCCTCAGGCTGCCCAGCTGTTTCCCAGAGAAAGTATTTGTGTGAGACTCTGTCTGAAGTCGTGCCGGCGGCACCTGGGAGGAAGGTCTGCATTAGAGGGAGGTGGTGGCCGAGCCCAGCCTGGGAGGCCCAGGGCTCCCGGCTGCACACCTGTGCCCGGCCCGCAGCACCCAGGGCCAGCAGGGAGATCGACGTGCTGTCTCCTCCCATCCCGTCTTCATCTGATTTTAGTACCGATTTTATATTCTCTTCCCCAAAAGGTTCGGAACATGTGCGTTTCCTAAACCTCAGGCTTCAGGCGGCACCAGGACTGACCACCCTGGCCAGGTCCCGGGACGTGCCTCTAACACCCATGCGGCCTGGTGCACTTGGAGACACTGCCAACCTTTCAGCTTTCTTTCATAGAAACCGGTCGATTTGAGAAGTTACATATTCCCTAAAAATTATCCATTTTCTCTAGGATTGTAAATTTAATTTGTATAGATATACAAAATAACTGCTTATAACGTCTTTAGTGGTACTGAGAATGGAACCCAGGGGCTTTCCACCTCCGGGGAATATCCCCAGACCTACTTTCTACTTTATTGGAAACAGGGTCCCACTAAGTTGCTGAGGCTGGCTTTGAACCTGTGCGATCCTCCCGTCTCAGCCTCCCGAGTGCGGGGCTCCAAGCGTGCCCGCCACGGCCGGCTCCTTCTAACTTTTAGGCCTTTCTTACTCCAGGATTGTTTTCTCCTTTTTCCTTCTTATTTTGAGTAGTGTATTTTCCTGTAATCCTGACTGGGTTGGCTAAGGGTTTGCTTATTTTAATGTGTCTGTTTCCAGAAACCATTTTTGAACTTCAGGCCTGTTTTCCAATTTCTGATTCATACGTCTCTGATGTTGCCTCTATCCCTTTTGCGTTTCTTTTTAATCCTTCAAGCTTCTGCTTGGTTTGTTCTTCCGGGCGTGGTGTCTCTGCTAAGCCGGGAGCAGAGCCATCGTCAGCCGCCTCTCAGCTGGCCGATGGGGTCCTCCTTCCCCTCGGGGGTCTGGTGGGCTTAAAGAGGATGGGAGGAGCAGACCCTCTGCGGGGAGTGACGCCACATCTCCTTTTAGCAACACGAGACTCCAGAACCTTCTAGTAAGAGACCTAGCTGAAGAGCAGCCCGGACGTCCGCTGACGGCCGCACTTGCCAGGGCAGAGGCAGGCCCTGTGGCTCACAGGCGCTCCCCAGGTGTCCCGCACCCTGGCCAGCCTGTGGGTCCAGCTGACCCCACCGAGCCCTCCACACCGGCTCCTCGGCCTGTTCTCGCTCTCTCTTTCAGTGTGTGTAGAGACAGTTTGATCCGTTCAGATTCCCGTGAGAGAGAGCAGTCCATACGCGCAGCCCTTGGTCTCTAGGCATGGCCCCAGCTGTATGCATTCTAAAGGGCACCGTCAGTCAAGATTCTGCCATTTTCACAGTAGTCGATGCCTCTTCCTGTCAGACGCGCTGGCAGTCCCTGCTTTCCTTGGGAATGCTCTCAGCAATGCTTCCAACAAGCAGCCGGCACCCGAGCTCCGCGAGCCGTGGCCGGAGCCGTGCCGCCAACACTGGGTCTCCAGCCTTGCTTTAGCTAGTTTAAATTTGACCTCAGAGCCGGGCGTGGTGGGCACGCTTGTAATCCCTGCGCTTGGGAGGCTGAGACAGGAGGATCCCGCAGGTTCGAAGCCAGCCTCAGCTACTTAGTGAGGCTCTCAGCAACTTAGTGAGACCCTGTTTCCAAATAAAATATAAAATGGGTCTGGGAGTATAGCCCGGAGGTAGAAAGCCTCTGGGTTCCACCCCAAGTACCACCAAAAAAATAATAAAAATAAAAATAATAAATTTGACCTCAACACTCTGCGGGGCGGGCTTTCAGTTACGCCATGGCGGCAGTATCCATTTTATTGGCACCACCTGCAATTTTGAAATGCAATTATATTTATTAACCGATGTGTTTGAGATGCAGCACTAATTGCGTTTGAAGGGCGCAGGCCCAGAGTCGTGGCCCCCCTGCACACCTCACGCTACCCCGTGCGCCCCCAGCCACGGCAGGCACCAGGCATCCCCAGGGGCAGAGAGTGCAGCCAAGCTCTGCCGTGTCCCTGCAGCTCGGCGGCACAGGAAGGCCGGGCAGCTGGGCATGCTTCCTCCTGGCTCGCAGCGTCCTGGCTCTGTGGCCGTGGGAGGGAAGCCAGTGCTTGCTCTCCTCAGTTGGCACTGAGGAAATGAAATAAAATCAAATCACAAAGCCAGAGCTCTGGCACTGTGGCTGTGCCCAGAGGACATGGGCGGGCCCCTTTCCCCCCCAGCCCCCAGCAAGGCTTTCAGGCCCGTGGCTTTTCTGGTCACACTGGAGCCTCACTGAGGTTTTGCGAGCAGGTGAGAAGGTGGCCCACTGGTGGTACGGATGCCTGCCGTGCTGGACCTGGGGTGAGGGCACCCTGGAGATGCAGGACCAGGAGGTGCGAGCTGACTTTCAACCCCAGGACGTGGGGCGAGGGAGGGCCTCTCGCCAGAGCTATGTCAGTGGCAGAGGCATCCTGCCTCCGTGGGGTGCAGCCTCCACGCCTCCCACAGGAGGGCCGTAGAGCAGAACCCTCCCAGGTCTACCTCTCCCGCGTCCTCCCTGAGATCTGTCGCTTCACCTTGCTTTTCCAGGGTGGAGACGACCAGGGACAGGGACTTGCCCTGGCCCTTCTGTCAGAGTCCCTGGGCTGCCGGACCTCTGCCCAAGATGAAGTTTTCTTACTGGCTCATGGCGGGCCCCAGTGGGAATCTGTACCCCTGATTCTCACACCACAGCAGCACACAGCACTGACCAATGTGTGGGGTAAGGTGGTCAGGACAGACTTCGCCTTTGTTTTGGAGTTCCGAGCGTTTCCCGCAGGGCGGGGCGGGCACTTCGTGTGGCTGTGAGGAAGGCCCCTGGGAACAGCTTCACAGTGCTCTGACCTGCTCAGGAGCCAGAACCGATGCCGAGGAAAAGGCTGTGCTTTGCTTTTTTTTTTTTTTTTTTTTTTTTTTTTTTTTTTTTTGTGGTACCCAGGGATGGAACTCAGGGGCATTGTACCTCTGAGCTACACCCCTAACCCTATATTTAAGTCTTTTTTTTAATTTTTGAAATAGAGTCTCACCGAGTTGCGAAGGGCTTTGCTGAGTAGCTGAGGCTGCCCTCAAACCGCAAACCTCTGGTCTCTGCCTCCCGAATGCTAGGATTACAAGCGTGCACCACCACGCCGGTGTGTCTTGCTGTGTTTTAAACCCAAATGACTGGTTAAAAGTGTTCTGCGTGTCAGTTTCATCAGCCAGAGTGGCCTCTGAGAACTGCGGGTGACTGTCCCCACCGGGAGACCTCTGTGTTGCAGCAGGAAGCGCTGGAGAGATTTACCCAGATGTTGTTCTGGCCACCGGGGTGGCGTGTGGGCAGGGGACCTGGCTGGAATTCACCTTATTTTTAAAGCACCTTTATTTAGGATTAATTCACATACCCCAAACTTTGCCCTTTGAATGTTCACAGTCCAGTGGTTTTGAAACCCTCACAGAGCACAATCTCCACCTCTAATCTTAACCTTTGCTGACTGGAGGAAGCCCCACAGCTGTTCACGGGCGGCGGGTGCGCCGGGGCCCCTCAGCACCCCAGGGTCTCCTCCCGCCCACCCTCCTGGCCATCGCTCGTTTGCCTGTTCGGAAGGTCCAGCGTGTCGTAGCAGGTCAGGGCTCACTGTTTCTCAGAGGTGAGTCACCATCCTTTGTGCGGTGTGGACTCTGGGGTTCCTCCGCCTTTCGGCTGGTGTAATTAGCGCCGCCCTGAGCATCTGGGTGCAGGTCTTTGAGCGACCGCGTTTCTCCGGAGGACGAGCTTAGGGGCGGACTTGTGGGGCCATCTCGACAGTGCCTCCCGTTCCCCCCACCCCTGCCGCCCGTGTGAGGCTCAGCTTCCCGCATCCTCCCGCGGCCCGCGGCTGCGTCCTCTCGGCCGCCCTGTGGGCGCCACGGCTTCCCCTGCAGTTGTGACGGCGTTTGCCATGGAGATGCTGCACATCTTCCTGTGTGCTTATTGGCTGCTCTACTTCTTTAAAGGAACAAATGAGGCCGGGCGTGGTGGGCACGCTTGGAATCCCCGCGCTCGGCAGGCGGAGACAGGAGGAGCGCGCAGGTTCGAAGCCAGCCGCGCTGGCTTAGGAGACCCTGTTTCCAAATAAATAAAAAAAAGGTCTGGGAGTGTAGCCCGGAGGTAGAAGGGCTTCCAGGAACCCCAGTACCACCAAAAGAGAGAGAGAGAGAGAGAGGGAGAGAGAGAGAGAGAGAGAAGAAAGGAATGAATGAATGAGTACTTCTTTACGTGAGTACGTACTCATTTCATTAAAGAATTAAAGAAATGTCTGCCTGGATCTTTGGCTAGTTTTGACAGGGTTGTCTTTTTTTGTGTGTGTAGCACTGGGGGTGGAACCCAGGGGCGTTCTGCCTCCAAGCCACACCTCAACCCTATTTTTTGTGTGTGTGTGTGTATGTGGTACTGGGGCATTCTACCTTCAAGCTATACCCTCAGCCCTCTTTCTTATTCTTTATTTTGAAACAGGGTCTCACTAAATTGCAGAGGGCCTCACTAACTGGCTGAGGCTGTTTGCGAACCCAGATCCTACTGTGTCAGCCTCCTGAATGCTAGGATTACAAGTGTGCACCATCAAGCCCGGCTCTACTTTTTATTCTTTATTTTGAAACAGGGTCTCACTGAGTTGTAAACAGTCTCAGCTACGTAGCTGAGGCTACTTAGGTCCAGTGGTTCAGTGCTTACCTAAGTACTGAACCCGGCTTAGGGTTGTCTTTTTCCTGTTGAGCTGTGTGAATTCTTTGTGGATTCTGGATACGGATTCCATATACATTGGGTAATGTTCCCTCCCATTTTATAGCCCCTGACAGCCAGGTCAGTCGGACAGGGCTGTAGAAGAAGCAGTTCTTACCCAGGACTCCCCTGATTCCTCCTGGACAGACTGTTTGCTGTCATTAGTTCCTGAGCACTTTCACGGGGAGCCCGGGTTGCGTGGAGTTGAGTAGGGATGGCAGGCGCAGCTTTAAACTTTGCAGGTGTGTCCCTTGCCCCAGTGACGCGAGCCTCCTGCAGGATTTGTGAGCTGGAACTCCTGAGCGCTGGTCCTCCTTGACCTTGGGGGTTGCACCCTGCAGGTGTCAAGGAGACAGCATGGGGAGTCCTGTCACGGGCTCGTGGGGCTAAACCGGGCTTGGCGCTCCCTCACTGAGACACGTGCTGTGCGTGTTTGTGGGCCGTGGTGCAGGTGGACCTCCTGGCCGTGGCATCTTGGTCTGTCCCTCTGGGCCGTTTGCTTCCCAGCTGCACTGGGATGAGCCAGCCTGGCCAGGTGGCTGCGGGGGTCTCCCCAGACCCCGGCACAGGCTCCAACACACATGGGCCATGGGTCTGTTGGCGCCCAGGCCAGCGTCTCAGCCTGGGTACTGCAGACACTCCTCTGTGGTGACCCTGTGCACTGTGGGTGCTGACCAGGGATGGAGCTTGGGCCCCCAGAATGGACACCCAACAGCGCCACCAGGGGGCAGAGCTGCCCTGGCAAGTGCACTGCCTCTGGGAAGCCCAGGAAAGCCTGTGTGGGGTGTCAATGCCCCCTCTCCAAGGGCCGTATCATCTCCACACAGCTTGCAGAAAGCAAGACAGGCCACGCCTCCAAGCCACGGTGTCCGGCCCCACAGCAGGCTCCCACTGCCCAAGGGTGTGTGGCCAGGGGCCCAGGAGGGCTGGGAGCCCTGAATCATGTGAGGGTCAGGGACAGGACTTATGGGCTGGCAGGAGGGAGGACTCAGGGCTGGGTGTGGACCTGGGCCCACTGTGACAGGTGTGTGGACGGGGCTCCCAGCACTTTCAGGTTTGTCCCCTGGGCTGGAAACATGACAGAGGCCTAGAGGCTGGCGAGAGCAGTTTCTGGAAGTTTCTGAAGGCCTCTAAGGGAACACACTGGTTGAAAGCTCAGGAGGTCGCTGTGGTGGGCTGAGGGGTCACGACCTCTGATAAGGGGGTGCTGAATGGGTCTGGGGTGGCCCCCACAGCAGGACCTGGGCTGGGCTGAGGCTGGGAGGTCCTCTGTGGAGGGCGGGGAGTGGAAGAGTAACACTCTGGGCCACCCCTGGGCTGCAGCCTCAGGACAAAGGCCAGTGGCTGCTGGGCGTGGTGGCGCACGCTTGTAATCCCCGCGCTTGGGAGGCAGAGACAGGAGGATCGCACAGGTTCGAAGCCAGCCGCGCGCGCTGGCTTAGGAGACCCTGTTTCCAAATAAAAATATAAAATAGGTCTGGGAGTGTAGCCCAGAGGTAGAAGGGTTTCCAGGAACCCCAGTACCACCAAAAAAGAAAGAAAGAAAGAAAGAAAGAAAGAAAGAAAGAAAGAAAGGAAGAAAGAAAGAAAGAAAAAAAAAAAGGCTAGTGGACTGGAGATCTCTTGCTCCCCGGCCAGGCCCTGCAGAGGGGCAGGGAGGTGGGAAGACCAAGACTCAGCAGCACAATCCCTGCTCAGACTGAGCTCCTCTCCCGCTGCCCCCAGGCGAGGATGGCCAGCCCAGGATGAGGTCCCTGGAGGAAGCTGCGCTTCCCAGGCCGTCCCCTTCCACGCTCCTGCCTGCCTTGGTCCATGGAGCTAAGAAATGTGTCCAACCATCCTCAGTCCCGCAGAGCTTCAGAGACACAGGGCTCCGCTGCCCTTGACATCCACAGTGGTCCTCCTACAGAGAGAATGTGCCCGCTGGCGCGCTGGCCATGCATCCTGGGCCCTGGCTTCAGGCCAGGCCGCATCCCGCCCAGCTGTGCCTCTTGGGCAATGGCGGACCCTGCCTGGCTCCTGGGGACCTCTGGACTTCCACTCCCGCCACAGGCCTCCAGGGGCCCTGGGAGCCATAGTGAGGGGCCATCCGCCTTCTCTGCAGAATGCCCTGATTCCCTCTTGCCCATGCCCATCAGGACTCCATGCATGGAGGCTCAGCCCCAAACCCGGTTAACAGAGCCTCCTGGGCAGCTGTTCGGAAGGCCCACCCACCACCCACCCTGACACCACGTCTTCACCACGGCCCACAGTCACAGGAGGACACCGCGCCACACACTCCTGGGTGGAACAGATGTCCAACCATATGTAGCCAACACTCAGGGTCACAACAGTAACGCCTCACCTGTTTTAAATAAGTGCTTACCGCCAGAAGTGGTTATACACACCTATAATCCCAGCACTTGGGAGGCTGAGATAGGAGGATCGCAGGTTCAAGGCCAGCCTCAGCAACTTATTGAGGCCCTCCACAATTTAGTGAGACCCTCCCTGTTACAAAGTAAAAAATAAAGTGGGGCTGGAAGTCTAGAATGTCTCTAGGTTCAATCCCGAGTACCATCCCACCAAAACAGAGTGCTTACCACTCATCAGAACTTCAGGGCATGAAACTGCCCTGTGAGGTGCTGCAACCTTAGGTGCTTGGCGGTGTGCACGGGTCGAAACCTGCCAAGTGTGCGATGGGGGTGCTCCAGGGATAGGCCATAGCACTGGGGAACGAGGATGCTCTGTGTGAGTCATTGTGTTCACAGGTGCACCTCGCTGGTGTGAGGTTCTAACAAGAGGAGCGGGGGGGGGGGGTCAGTATTTCCTGCTCACATAGTCTCTTAGCCTTTTTAGAAGTGTTATTATGTAAGGAAATGACTTTGACTCACTGTCTTTGTGGACTTTTTGTATGAGATTTGCTTAAAGTAGTGGTGAGGCAGAAAACAAACCAGAAAACACACACGCACGTGTGCACACACACGGAGCCCTGCACCTGGGGCCGCAGTTGCTTTCCTGGGTCCGGTGCTGGACGCCAGCCTGATCTGAGGGCAGGAGGCACCTTGCAGTGTGGGACCTGGCTGAGGGGCCTGTGAGTGCCACCACCTGGCTCCTTCTCAGACAGCAGGGCCATGAAAAGAGGTCATTGGTCGGTCCTGGGACCAAACTTGTAGATTCTGTTCCTGCTCTATCTTGTCCACAAGCAACCAAGTGGTCTGACCCAGACACGGAGGCGTGCCTGCGGTTCCAGTATGTGGAGGCTGAGACAGGAGAGTCACAGGTTTAAAGCCAGCCTCAGAAACTTAGCTAAACCTTGTCTCAAAAAGTAAAAAGTGTGCTGGGCGTGGTGGTGCACGCTTGTAATCCCCACGCTTGGGAGGCGGAGACAGGAGGATCGCGCAGGTTCGAAGCCAGCCTCGCTGGCTTAAGAGACCCTGTTTCCAAATAAAAATATAAAATAGGTCTGGGAGTGTAGCCCAGAGGTAGAAGGGTTCCATCCCCAGTACCACCAAAACATAAATAATAAACAATCAAACAAATAAATAAATAAATAAATAAATAAATATAAAAAGTGCTGGGGATGTAGCTCAGAGGCACAGTGCCTCTGGGTTCAATCCGCAGCACAGTAACAACAACTGTTTAGGAGCAGGCAGGCCATTTCATCGACGGCAGTGGGTGGAGGGGAGCTGGCTCTCCGCGGGCTCCTTCTCCTCAGGTCTGGCCTGGGTTTTCCTGGGCTTGGTGTTGAGGGAGATGGTGTGCACAGTCTTCCAAGCTTTTTGTGGAGAAGGGCGATCACAGTGCCCTTCACCCCCTGATTTGGGAGGAGAGTCCTGGCGCTGGGAGGAGAGGTCGCCTGGTGGTGGCGGTGGGGAGCTTGTGGCTATCAGCACGCAGGTCTTCAGTCCTGCTCACAAGCAGAGGGGCTGGCCGGACAGCAGGCCCCGGGCGATGCGGGGTTGGGTCTGGTGGCAGAGCCAGGGAGGTGCGCTGACGGGAACGTGGTGCACAGAGACCTGCATCTTTGCCATGTGCCCATTCCTGAGTCCCTGTGCTCACCTCGGGCAGGCGCGGAGGCAGACATTCTGGGCTCCTCCCATGCCACGTCTCGGGGATTTCTCTCTGAAGTCTTCACAGTCTCCTCTATTCGTCCATTTGTGTTCGCCGCAACTCTGCCGCTTTTGATAACTCACACTAGAATCTGATCACCTTCCCGCCTATCAGCTTTTCATTTGAAATTGTTGACATCTGCGTAGACATCATTTAGTTCTGGCCACATTGTTCTATCAATCCAGACCCACAATCATGCAGCCCTAAAGATACCATTTCTTCCCTTCCATTATAGCGACGGTGATTTGATCTCACAGTAAATGCAATGCATGGAGCTCCAAGCCTCAAAGGCATAGTCACCAGCTGGACGCCTTGAGAGCCACGTATCGCTTTCTTTAATTTTATTTATGTATGTATTTATGTATGTATTTATGTATTTATATTTTTATTGGTGCGTTGTATTTATACATCATAATGGGGTACAGAACTTCTGTAGACATACATGCACACATCGCCCAATTAGCCCCTACCCGACCCCCACCCCATTCCCTCCCCATCCCTCCTTCCCATGCTTGGCTTAGTGGTTGACATCTAATATTATAGCAATTTATCCAAATTAACAATGATAATCTCACATAGCAGATTCATTTGTCTGATATCAAGCTTTTGATCACTTAGAGATAACATTTTAATATTTCTTTTTGTTTTCTTTCTTACCAGAGGATTTTTTTTCTTTTTTTTTTTAAGGTGAAACTCATATATTTATTTATTTGTCAGAAAAAAATCTATCCTAACATGAAATATGAACTCTAAATACCCAAAACAATCTCAAAAAAGAACAAAGCTAGAAGATGTTCATTTTCTGATTTCAAATCTTATAAAGCTACAATAATTGAAACAGTGTAGTACTGCTATAAAGGCAGATATTTAAACCAGTGGAGTGAAATAAAAAGCCTAGAAATAAATTCTTCCATATATGGTCAAGTTATTTTTCACAAGATTTCCAAGAACATTTGGTGAAGGAAATAATAATCTTTTCACTAAATATTGTTGAAAAATAATAATTACCGCCGGGCGTGGTGGCGCACACTTGTAATCCCCGCGCTTGGGAGGCGGAGACAGGAGGATCGCGCAGGTTCAAAGCCAGCCGCGCGCTGGCTTAGGAGACCCTGTTTCCAAAATGAAAATGTAAAAATAGGTCTGGGAGTGTAGCCCCGAGGTAGAAGGGCTTCCAGGAACCCCAGTACCACAAAAAAAATTAATAATAATAATAATAATTACATGAAAAAGAATAAAGTTGGACCCTTACCTAACACCATATACAAATATTAACTCAAAATAGATAAAAGACATAAATGTAAATCTTAAGACTATAAACTTTTAGAAGAAAAACTGGGTCATAAAACTTCACAACATTAGAATTGGCAGTGATTTCTTAGATATGATTTCAAAGGCACAGGCAACAAAAGAATAAACAAACTTCCTAAAAAATAAAAAAAATTGTACATCCAAAGACAATGTAAACAGAGTTAAAAGTTGCTGATAGAATGGGATAAAATATTTCCAAATGCTATATCTGAAGGCATATTAATATTCCAAATAGAAATCCTAAAAATTAGCAATAATAAAAGCAAACAATACAATTTAGAAATAGGTAAAAGACTAAAATAAATAATGAATCTCCAAAGATAACCAATCTTAGTTGTCTGCTGGATGGAAAATCTTGTTTCTCTGGTTCTGGTGTGTATTACCTATTTCTTCTTTGTAGTTAATCTCTTTGAGTATTTTCTCTAGCGCTGGTTTTGAAGACATAAATTCCTTCAGTTTCTGTTTGTCATGAAAGCTTCTTATTTCCCCATCTAATTTGATAGAAAGTTTTGCTGGGTAGGAAATTTTTGGCTGGAAGTTGTTTTCTTTCAGAGTTTGGAATATGTTACTCCAAGCCCTTCTGGTTTTCATGACTTGGTTTGGGAAGTCTGGAGTGATTCTAATTGGTTTGCCTCTAAATGTCACTTGGCCCTTTGTTTTTGTTGCCTTTAAGATTCTCTGCTTGGCTTCTACATTGGTCATTTTGACAATTATGTGGTGTGGGGATCCTTTTCTCTGATCCTGTCTAAAGGGAGTTCTATAAGTTTCCTGGACCTGTGTTTCGATCTCTTGCTCTATGTTTGGAAATTTTTCTGCTATTATTTCTTTGATGAGATTATTGATCCCTTTGGTTTCACCTTCTTTTCCCTCCTGTATTCCAATTATTTTTAGGTTAGCGCTCTTAAAATGGACCCATATTTCTTCAATGTTAGATTCCTGCTATCTGATTTTTTTCCCTAAGTTATAAATTATGCATTTGTTTTTGGAGTGATCATCTTCTAGGAGCGAGATTCTATTCTCCATGTGGTCTAACCTATTGTATATACTTTGAATTGAAGCCTTTACCTCAATGATCACATCCTTTATTTCTTTTAGACTCCCTCTAAATTCTTTTCAAAGGTTCTGTATTATTTCTACAGTTATATTCCTGATTTGATCTTCTGGAGATCTCTGAATTTCTGTGTTATCAGGTTCTGATAATATGGGGTTGTGGGCATTCATTGCTCTATTGTTCCTCTTTCCCATGATTTCAGAATTTTGTTCCTTCCCTGGGTCACTACGAGTTCACTTAGGGTGCTCTGTATCTTGAGTCTGTGGTAATCTCAGCCGCCACTACTCCTTTACTGGGTTGTATTGCAAAGTCTCAGACCCAGGGAGTTAATCGAGGCTGTGTGATAACATGGGGGTGCCGGGCTGGGCGTTTTCCCACGGGGAGCTGCGACTAGGGTGTGGTATCTCTGACACCGCTACTCCTTCACTGGGCTGGACTGCAAAATCTCAGACCCAGGGAGATTATCAAAGCTGCACAAGTTCCTGGGAGTGCAGTACAGGGATTTCTCCTTTAGGGGCCGCAATTTTACTCACGGTTATTGTACGCACTGATCAGGAGCTGTTGCAGGGTGTGGTGAACTTGCTGTAGCTGCTGGCAATATGGTGCTACTGCCATGCCCTCGGCCGTGAGGCTGGTGTATTTCTTTTCTGGTTTTGAGCTCTGTTCTGAGTCCCTGGAAGGCGTGATGAGCTTGGCCACTGGGAGTTTTAGATGTTCTTTGCGCTGAAAGAACTGCTGAATTATACCCGAATGATCCGCAGCTGCTCACTTCAGATCCTTGTTTACCTTTTCCTCTCTAGAGCCTGGTGCTGTGAGGGAAGATGGTGCCGGCGTGGCTCCGCCGCCGCATTGCGGGCTTGATTTCTTTTCCGGTCTCTGGTTGTTCTTCTAGTCTTTTTTTCTCTGTCGTGTTTACATTTTTTATTTCTCCGTTGCTAGTGTTTTCTGGTTATGAAAAGTGCTGATCTCGTGGCAATAGAGATCGAGTTTTAGCAGAACTCTTAAACGCTGCTTTTCTCGGTCGCCATCTTCCCGGAAGTCCGCTTTCTTTCATTTTAAAACCCATGTTGATGTACGTACAAAGAAACACTGTGCTGGCAGGAGAAGCCAGAATGGCAGGTCAGCATTCCTGAAACCCCGTCCTATTGAGAGGGCTGCTCACGCCTGGACCCAGGAGGGTCAGACCTGCAGCTCGCAGTGAGGCCACCTGGGCCTCTGGGGGCAGTGAGGCAGGAGGCCCGGATGGCAGGGTCTGCAGGCCGACAGGGACCTTGGCCCGGGAGCCACGAGGCGCTGCCCAGCTCTCCTCCCCACAGCTCATCTCAGGCCTGCTCAGTCTGCTTGTGCTGTGATTGCAAAACACCACAAACTGCTATTTCTAAGGACAGACATTTACTTTGTTTGAGGCCTGCCGGCCAGGCAGCCTGAAATCAGGGCGCCGAGATCTGGAGGGCTCCTTCTTGCCCCTGAAGGAGGAGTGGGCCTCATTGGCGTATGCCATCGCCAGGCCGGTATGCGTCAATGTATGAATTCTGAGAACCCACATCCTGAGCATGTGGCCTCCCACCTGGGCCCCAAGTTCATGTCCTTCCCACATGGCAAACGCATCCATCCACCCACGTGTGCCCTCACCTGTCACCAGCACCAACTCAGATGTGCCAAGGCCCGAGTCCCGACTAAACCAGAGAGGGGAGCGAGCAAGTGGGTTCCATCCTGGCCGACTCCCCCGCGCAGGTCTCCCGCCCTCAAAGGGCCAGCGTGGGCTAGCTGTCCCATTCCAGAGGAGCAGCAGGGCACACAGCCTTACATCTCAAGGCTGAGAACCATCTTGTCCCAGTGGGTGGGCCTCCAGGGCCTTGTTGTCAGCTCTGCCCCACACAGCTCTCCAGGCTGGGGCTGCTGAGGCTGGGGCCGCAGGAGTAGGGTCTGTCAAGCTGAGTAGCAACCAGAGACACCAAGGAACCTCACTCACGTGGGGCCAGCAGATAGGCCTGCCGGGGCCTTGCGCAGTGAATGGGTGCAAAGAGGAGGAGGCAGGCGTGAAGAGCACCACAGTATTTTTTATTTATTTATTTATTTTTGGTGGTACTGGGGTCTCTGGAAACCCTTCTACCTCCGGGCTATACTCCCAGACCTATTTTATACTTTTTATTTGGAAACAGGGTATCTTAAACAAGTGCGGCTGGCTTTGAACCTGTGTGATCCTCCCATCTCTGCCTCCCAAGCGCGGGGATTACAAGCATGCGCCACGATGCCTGGCTCGCAGGAGATATTTTAAAGCAGCATCTGGGCCACGGCGGAGCAGACCTTGCGGGCTGACGTCCTTGCACAAGTCTCTCTGTGCAGGAGTGGCAGTGAGCGTCCCTGCCAGGCAGTGGAGCCTGGCCACTCTTCCTCACAACCTCCTAGCTCATCTGTTTCATTAGGGTTGACCGTTCACAGGTCTCTGGGGCAGCCCCTCTCCCATGCTGCACCGGGCATCCCTCTGGTGGGAACTCTGCAGTGACTCGGCCCCCGCGCAAGTCTCTGCTGGGCCTCCGGGCCGCCCCTGACACCCCTCAGCCCCTCAGTGGAGGCTGCAAGTCCCCACAGCCCTGGCGCTCCTGGCACCTGCGGAACCGGGTCCCCAAAGACACTGCCCAGCTACAGCCTGTCCTCAGGAGCAGGAGCCACGCTGGGCACATCCACTGAGGAGCACGGCCCTGCACAGGGACACTGAGGAGCTCCGGGCCATGGGCTCCCCTTCCAAAGCCGCTCTGCCCGGAGCCCAGTACTCTGTTCCCTGTGCTGGGAGGGGCAGCCCTGAAGGTCCAGGTCCCCAGGAGCTGCACTGGGCTTCCTCCTAGCTTCCTCCTTCCACTGGGCTTCCTCTTGCCCTCCTCCTTCCACCGGGCCTCTTCCTTCTACCTGGCTTCCTCCTGCCTTCCTCCCTGCCTTCCTCCCTGCCTTCCTCCCTCCTCCTGGCTTCCTCCTTACTTCTGGCTTCCTCCTGGGTTCCTCCTGGCTTCCTCCTTCCTTCCTCCTTCCTCTTGGCTTCCTCCTTCCACCGGGCTTCCTCATGGCTTCCTCCTTGATCCCTCCTCCCTCCTGGCTTCCTCCTCCCTCCTGGCTTCCTCCTCCTCCCTCCTGGCTTCCTCCTTCCACCGGGCTTCCCCCTGGCCCTGTTGTTTCCCTGTCAAAGTGCAGCTCAGCCACACCCTGGGTTTTTCTCTAGGTCATATGGTCTTGTGTGGTTTTGTAGTGCTGGAGATTGAACCCAGGGGATTCTATCTTCAAGCTACATCCCCAGCCTCATTTTACCTTTTATTTTGAAATAAGCCTGCACCATCATGCCTGGCCAACCACACGGTTTTTAATCTTTACGTGGCCACGCTGAGAATCGTTCAGATCTTTAAATTCTGCTTCCATTTTAATTATAAAATCTACCATTAAATTATTTCTTTCCTCTCTCACTTCAGTATAAACAGTGAAGAAAAGCCATACAAAAGCCAGGCATGATGGCCCACTCCTATAACCCCAGCACTTGGGAGGCTGACACAGGAGGATCACAGGTTCGCAGCCAGCGTCAGCAACTGAGCGAGATCCTGTTTCAAAATAAAAAATTAAATAGGTCTGAAGTGTAGATTGGAGGTAGAATGCCCTTGGATTTAATCCTCAATACACCCCCAAAAAATAGAAAAAGAGAAAGGCCACACGGAAGAGGCAGGGACGGGGCACACACCTGTGATCCAAGACTCGGGAGGCTAAGGCGGGAGGATCACAAGCCTGAGGCAGACTAGAGACCGGGAATGTAGCTTAGTGCTACGCAGAAGCTCTGAGTTCACTCCCTAGCGACACACACACACACACACACACACACACACACACATACACGCGCGCACACGCACACACGGGCGGGGGTGTAGCTCGGTGGTAGGGCGCTTACCTTGCATTTTCAAAGCTCTGGGCTCAGTCCCCATCACCAGGAAAAGCCAGGCACAGTGGCTGACAGTTCACAGTTCACAGCACTCTGGCCCACGTAGAGAGAACTTGTCTCAGAAGACAAAACAAAAAGAACCCCCAAAGAGAACAGAAGACAAAGAAAAGCCATGCGATGCCTGAACCCCGTGCTGCTTAAAGATTCCCCTACCAGTGCCCACTTTATTCCTCAAGTCTCTCCTTCTGTAAAGAACAAGGCCGCAGACGCCACTCAGCAATATTCCTCTCCAGTTCATACCAGGAAAGTCAAGCACAGCACTCCAGCTTGGCGCAGCCCAGACAAGGCAGTGCTCAGAAGAAACCGACCGCAGTAAAATGCATGCATTAGGAAGCAGGAAAATTCCCAAATCAGTAATCTCAGCTTCTACCTCAAGAAACCTAGAAAAAGAACGAAATAGACCAGAGCAAAGCAGAAGGAAGGGAAGGACTGAGAGCCAGGAAATAAAACACCACATAGCAAAAGTCACCGGGTAGCAACCTAGTTTTTTACCCCTAGTTTTTAAAAGCTCCAGTTAAGACTGAAAATAAAAAATGAACACAGCATCATAAATGAGGGAAGAGACGGCACCATGGCCAGCGGACTCACAGGCGGCCACGGGAGCTGCGGCCACTCACACGCAGCCCTGCAGCTCAGCCCTCTGCGCGCACCCCGCGGCTCCTCACGGGAAGGCTCCTCAAGGAAGACGCTCAGGCACTGGTGGCTGCTCTCAAGACTCTCGCCAAACATTTAAGGAACTGACTCCAGTCCTACACACGGTCTTCCAGAACCGCATCCCAGGAAGCCAGGGCAGGTGTAACCATGGTGTCCACGCCAGACTCAGACAGAAGGAACCACTGACTAGTACCCCTCCCTGATGTGGGCCTAAAATACACAGCAAAATACCAGCAGATAGGTTAGGGCAATCATAGAGAAGTGCTCACCATAGCTGAGCTGGATTTATTATTCCTGGCATGCAAAGCTGGTTCAGTGTTTGAAGATTCATCAGCGTAATCCACCATGATAACAGACGAAGGAAGAATGAAATGGTTATTTCATCAACACAGAAGTGTACTTGATAAAGTTCAACATTTACTCATGATTTTAAAGCTCTCAGAAAAATAGGAGAAAGGAATGTCCTCAATGTATTAACGAGTATCTACAAAATAACACCTACGGCTGGCACAGGAGATGATCAGACTTCCTGCTTTCTCTACAGGATCAGGAGCACGTTATGCTGTCAGACCTCTCTGCTTAGTCACCCGTGAGCTGGGAGTCGCCTAGTAAAGCCAGGCAGAAAAGAAACACAGGGAGATTAGAAAGGAAGATTAAAAGTCTCTTCTCAGCCGGGCGTGGTGGCTCACGCTTGTAATCCCCGCGCGTGGGAGGCTGAGACAGGAGGATCGCACGGGTTTGAAGCCAGCCTCAGCTACTTGGTGAGGCTCTCAACAACTTAATGAGACCCTGTTTCCAAATAAAAATATAAAATAGGTCTGGGAGTATAGACCAGGGGTAGAAAGCCTCTGGGTTCCACCCCCAGTTAAAAAAAAAAAAAAGTCTCTTCTTATCAATGACGTGGTGATTGAATTGTAATATCCTAAGGACTCTAGCAAGATGCCCCTCAAACTAATTCAGAAGGTTGCAAGTACAACATAAGCATACAGAAACTAATTTTAAGCTGGCGTGGTGGGCACGCTTGTAATCCCAGCATTTGGGAGGCTGAGACAGGAGGATTACGGTTCACGGACAGACTCAGCTACTTAGTGAGGCCCTTTGCAACACAGTGAGACCCTGTTTCAAAATAAAGAATAAAAAACTGGGCTGGGGGTGTAGCTTGGAGGTAGAACACCCCTGGGTTCCATCCCCAGTACTGAAAAAAAAAAGAAAAGAAAAATTATTGGGTCTCCCTAATCCCAGGCACCCTGTTCTCTTGGCTAAGCAAGACCCCCAGTGTTTAGAATCCAAGCAATCTCTTCTTGCTTTTCCACTGTCCCTGGGTTGTCGGGGGCACCTGTGGCGAGGAGACCCTGATAAAGGCAAGGGGAGCACATCACTGCCCTGCGTTTCCAGAGGCTGATTGCTGGGTTTGCATATAGAACATCCCCTGAGAGCTCCTTCGTGATGTTCAGAGGTGAGACTGCAATCGCGAGGGCTGTACTCTCAGTAGTGGCTAGACCCATTGTAGTGGGCTAACTGGGCGGTCACCTAGGCGGCCAGAGTGTGGTGTAGGGGTGGTCATGGGCGTGGTGGTCTCGCGGCTCACTGTGTGTCCACAGACCCCTCCACACTTGCTCACCGGCTTCCTGCCGCAGTGCCCAAGCCCTGCAGACGTGACCTGGCCCAACCTCCGAAGTCTCCAGAAGAAATCTCCCTTGCTCTAAGCTGTGGCTGTCAGGTATTCATCACAGAACAGGAACGCGGGCTGAAACAGGAGCAGACGCCAGCTCCTGGCGGTAGGCACCACGTCTCGGGCATTCCTTCTGTGGACCGAAGTAGAATGTGACCTCGCCCCACGAGAACCCGGCCGGGTGCCAGAGCCGGGTGCAGTGGGTCTCTCCCAAGGGTCTCATGGCCGTGCCAGCTTCTTTCCCTTGAAATGTCCACTGCCTGGAGGGAACAGGGCCCTTGCAATGATGTCATGGCCTTACGTGCACACCCTTGGAATCTTCTCACACTTCGTCCTGGGAGGTGTGTGGGCCAGGCCAGAGGCTGCCCATAGTGGCCTTCTCTCCTGTGGTCACTCTGCTCACCTCCAGAGGTGAATAAGTCCCGTGCTGGGAGCCGTTTGGTGGAATTCAACAGTTATTTATTTTATTTTATTTATTTATTTATTTATTTATTTATTTATTTATTTATTTATTTATTGGTGAACTGGAAAGTTAATGCCCAGATATGACTCTCTGAGGCAGCTGGGAAGGCTTGGCCATCTGACGCCTGAAGTCCAGGCAGTATGGCCCCTGGTGTATGTCCAGGCCTCCAGGAGCTCACCATGGGACAGCTCCTGCGGGCCAAGAGGCCGTCCTGTTGCTGAATGGACGCGGTGTCTGCTCTTCCCGTCAATTCAAGCTAAGGGCCCTGCTCTGACCACAACCCTCAAGGGTGGTGGGGCTCAGAAAAGGGAGGCTTCTCTTCTCCCTAGGAGCTCGAGCTGGCAGAAGCAGGGAGGAAGGGAGGGCCGCTCCACAGGTTCTAACAAGGTGGGTCCTGGGCGGAGACGGGCTGTCCAGGCTGTGGCCCCTGTGGCTTCTCTGCATCCCAGTGGCCTTGACAGGGCACTGCCCTACCCCCACCTCACAGAGCTGCCCAAGGGCCTTCCCACCCACAGCAGACCCCAGCCAGCCTGCAGTCCTGCCTCCTGCCTGCAACCCCAGGGAGGCCTGGGGCACACCCACCAGGCCAGGGCGTTGCTGGAGGCATGGCGATTTCCCCCAAGACCACTTCTGCCGTGAGCCCCCTCCCCTCACGCTCAGCGTGACGGCCCTCAAGGAGCGGACCTGGCATCTCTGCCTCAGCGAGGCTGCTGGTCACGGTTGCTCTTGTGTTGGGCTTTTTCTTCCTCCTCCTCCTCCTCCTCCTCCTCCTCCTCCTCCTCCTCCTCCTCCTCTTCTTCTTCTTCTTCTTCTTCTTCTTCTTCTTCTTCTTCTTCTTTTGGCGATACTGGGGATGGAACCCAGGGGCATTCTACCTCTGAGCTACACCTCCAGCCCTATTTTTTTAATCTTTATTTTGAAACAGAGTCTCACTGAGTTGCAGAAGGCCTCACTAAGTACCTGAGGCTGTCCACAAACTGCGATCCTCTGGTCTCAGCCTCCTGAATGCTGGGATTACAAGTGTGTGCCACCACACCTGGCTTTTGTGTTGAGCTTTTAACGCAGCTGTCTTGGGGTTTTGCCTTCTGTGACTCCTGCTGGCAGGCCCACGGTGACGGCAAACCCACCTCCTGTGGGCACTGTAGGGCCCGGGGAGCCGCTGCCCTCGGGTCTCTGCTGCCCTTTGGGCCCTGCCAGGCAGGCTTCATCTACACTGGCACCAGCCTTTCCTCCGCAGAGGGTGTGTTTCTTTGAGGCAGGATGTGCCAAGGGGTTTAGTGTGGTCTGCCAGGTCATCAGTCTCATACATGTGCAACTAACAGCCCCGATTTATCAGCTCCCAAAGCAAACTGGCCCTCCCTCCCAGCCAGGAAGCCTCTCCACATGGGGAGGGGGGCCTGTCCTTCAGGAAGTGGCCTAGAAATAGAAACACCCTCTCCCCCGGGGGCTGCTGGAGGGCAGTCTCAGACGCCAGACTCAGGGCTTCGCATCCTGTGTAGGAGGCCTCACCTGTAGTCCATGGCGGGGGAAGCAGAACAAGAGCTGCGTGGCCACCACTGTGAACCGCTGGGGACCCTCACTGCCAGGCGTCCCCGCCCTCTGCGCTCTCGGAGGCAGGAAGGTCTCAGCAGGTGGCTGCCGGGCTGGCGCTCACCTCTCGGAGGACGCCACCTGGTGGCTGCCGGGTCCGGCGCTCACCTCCAGGAGGGCGCCACCTGGTGGTCGTGAGTGCATAGTCCTGTCTGCAGACGCAGGGCCTCCTAGCTCGGGGGAACCCTGGGGCTGGGATTTGAAAGCTCTGGCTGGGTCTGTTTGTGTGGTGAGGGCGCTGGAGCCAGGGCCGAGCTCCACACTTACTGTGTCTGCACAGACATGGCGGGGGCATTTCAAGGTCTTTTTCTGGTGGCTTTTATGTAAGCTTTTTTTTTTTGCAGTACTGAGGATGGAACCCAGGGGCATCCTACACCCCCAGTCCTGTTTCTTTTTTATTATTATTATTCTTTATTTTCTTTCTTTTTTTGTGTGTGGTACTGGGGTTCCTGGAAGCCCTTCTACCTCCGGGCTACACTCTCAGACCTATTTTTACATTTTTAATTGGAAACAGGGTCTCCTAAGCCAGCGCGGCTGGCTTCGAACCTGCGCGATCCTCCTGTCTCTGCCTCCCAAGCGCGGGGATTACAAGCGTGCGCCACCACGCCCGGCTTATTATTCTTTATTTTGAAACAGGGTCTCGCTGAGTTGCAGAGGGCCTCACTAAGTAGCTGAGGCTGGCTGCAAACCATGATCCTCCTGTCTCAGCCTCTCAAGTGCTGGTATTACAAGTGTGCGCCACTACACCTGGCTTATAAGTTTTTAATTTTTATCCACGAAGTACAACAGTTTGTGTATTATGTACATTTTTGTGTGTTTTAATTGCCTTCATCCTTTGTATAGTTTTGTGTGTTTTTTTCGTACTGGGGATTGAACCTGGGGCTCTCTACCACTGAGCCGCTTCCTCAGACCTTTTTATTTGTTTTGAGACAGGACCTCAGTCAGGCTGGACTTGACCGTGCGATCTTCCTGCTTCAGTCTCCTCCCAACCTGTATGTCTGAGGGCTCTCTTCCTGCCGGGCGGAAGTTGCTTTGGCTTCAAGTGTGTGAAGTTAATTATTTCATCTAGGATGATGCTTGGTGTTACTCAGAGTAAGTTTAGGTTTTCACATCACTTAGGGGTTTTCATCTCAACTGACTTGGGCAGGATTCATCAATATCTTAACATGTAGAAAACATCAGCAACATAGCTTGGGTAGGCTTCCGAGGGCCCTCAGTCCACAGGCTCCTTTCAGGGCATCCCTGTGGCATTTCCTCCTCTTCCCGGAAGGCCAGTGTGTTTTTTAGTTCTTATTCTGAAACAGGGTTTTGCTAAGTTGCTGAGGTTGGCCTTGAACCTGAGATCCTCCTGCCTCGGCCTCCCAAGTATTAGAATTACAGTACGCCATCACACCCGGCTCTCAAGCATCTCAGAGAAGAGCCGAAGCCTCGCTCTGCCCCACGCCCTCCCTGAGAGGCAGGGGCAGCCCGCTCTCCCTCAGGGCCGCCATCTGGGGCCCTCATCAGGAATCTCCCGGACGCGGTGTGATCTCAGCACATCCTCTGTCCTCCCTGCTCCCCGGGCGTGACCTTGCGTGTTGGGGGGCTTCCTCTCTTGGGGGCCTTCCCTCCCTGAGAACGGAGTGTCCTTTGTCTGCACAGCAAGGTGGGGAAGGCGTCCTGAGGGACGCAGTTTTCCACGATATTCCCAGAACAATAGCACTAGAGGAAGCCGCCCATTGTCTGAGAGATCTTGGCTGCCAGAGGCGCACTCCGTGTTCGCTGGCTGCTCTTCTCGGTTACGTTTTCCCCTCATTGGAGTGAATAGTCCGTCCCCTCCCACAGGCACCGGTCTCAGAAATGTAGCACTCATTACGACCCACGCGCCACACACAGGACCCCGGGCCACGCCGTGACCTGGCAGTGACTCAGGGCCACTCGTCAGGGTACCCGTGCTGGGGCCCGACCCTCTACCCCACAAGTACTGGAGAACCGAGCTCAGGGCGTCAGGTACTTGCTCAAGAACAGGGCGTTCTCTGCACGGTCCACGGGCAGTTGGACGGTCGGCCTGCTGTGTAGACAGGTGGTCCAGCATGTGGCTGGGCGGCCGGCCCCTTCACAGGGCTGCCTCCTGGGGATGACCTCCGCCCCAGTGCGCGCCTCGAGCCTTGGGAGGTGGTGGGAGGGGCCGATTTCTCCTCCTCACAGCACCGGTGGCCACAGCTCTGCCTACCTGCAGCTTAAAGGTTTTGGAGTCTGTTGTCACTCTGACAGACCAGCCCCGGGGCCAGAGCAATCAAATGCTCCGGGTCAGTTCTGGGCCCGGGCACCTGCAGCCAGGTGCCGGCAGGGCAGCCCTGAGGCGGGCCCTGGGGAGCTCCTCCTGCCCTCCCGGCTTCCCTGGGCTCCCGGGCCGGGCCGCAAGGCTGGCCTCGCTGGCCTCGCCTCCAGCTTCACAGCTCACCTCCCCTGAGCCCCACCCCCCTGCCCACCTTTCTGAAGTCCCTGTGGCAATGCCAGGCCCACCTAGACAGCCCACACTCAAGCTCAGGACCCTGGCTGGACCCACCTGTAAGGTCCCTTTTGCCATATGTGGTGACACCAGGCTCAAGTGGACATCTCCCGGGCTGTAATCCAGTGGCCACAGTGGCCCTCTGGTTAGCAGAGCTATATTGTGGCCTGCACCATTCTGCTGCAGCTGGAGGGGCCATAGCACTGGGCTCCGCTGACAAGGCCAGCTGGTGGCCCAGGCTCCCCAGAGACAGGCCCACCATGCTCACGGCCTCCTGGCATGCTTTGCCGCCCTTGGGTGTGTCTGCACCCAGCACTCCTGCCCAGTAGCCTCTGGCTATTCTTGCAGGGCCCCTGCTCTCTGGGCAAGCCAGGAGACAAGGCAGGCAGCAGGGGCCTTCTGAGGGAGGATGAAATCTTAGAAGCCTCACACGAGACACTGCTTAAGGAAGTCAATCCAAATAATTGAATAATTTCTTTACTGCTTGACTGTCACTGAAATAAACTGCAGCTTACTCCTAAGGATTTTATTTTATTTTATTTGTGGGATATCCTGAGTGGAAGTGTTTTCTGGATTTCTTTTTCAGTGGATTTAAGGTTCAACATCACTGGCAATCAGAGAGACACAAATCAAAACTACCCTGAGATTTCACCTAACTCCAGTTAGAATGGCAACCATTAAAAACATAAACAAAAACAAAAGCTGGCGAGGATGTGGAGAAGTGGGAACTCTAAGACATTGTTGGTGGGATTGCAAATTAGTGCAAGCACTTTGGAAAACAGTATGGAGAATCCTCAGAAGAATGGGAACAAATCTACCATTTGATCCAGCAATACCACTGTTGGGTATCTACCCAAAAGAAAAGAAACCAAACTACCAAACTAATGCATGTGTATCTATGTTTATAGCTGCACAATTCACCATAGCCAAACTATGGAACCAGCCAAGATGTCCATCAACAGATGAATGGATTACAAAACTATGGGATATGTACACAATGGAATTTTACTCAGCTATAGAAAAAAAACACAATTATGTTGTTTACAGGGAAATGGGTGGAACTGGAGGACATTATGCTAAGTGAGATTCAGTGACAAAAAGTAAGAAGTTGGATGCTCCCCCTAATATGTGGAAACTAGGGAGAAAATGGGTCAGAGGAGGAGCTCTAGACAAGGAAGGAGAAATGTAGACCAGCAATAAGGAGACCCAACTGGGGGTGATGGGAGGGGAGAAGGAAACTCCCTAAGGTACATGATGTACATTCCAAACATGTCAAAGTCAGGGCAGGCACTGGGGAAGGGCTGAGTGAGTGATGTGTGCCTCCACCATCTTGTACCCCATCAAGATGTGTGACTACACCGTACCAATAAAAATATAAATAAATTAACAAACTGCACATGGGCCTAGTTCTACAGCACCAAGTGTGACCTGGCATTTATTTGTGGCCCTGCACTCAGCAAACATTTGCTTTCCCAGGAGAAACCTCTGGCCTGGTGCTAGGCCTGGAGACACTGGCGTGGGCGGGCCTCCGGGATCCTGCTGTCTTCCTGACATCTTAGAACAGACGCAATCCCCAAGGGATGCAGGTGTCCATGAGGGACAGGAGGGCCCTGCCGACAGGGGTCCCCAGCCTAGGGGCCAGCCAGCACGCCTTAGTGCCTGACTTTTGGCCATCCTCGTCCCCAGCCCCAGCAGGCCTGCCTGTGTGCTGGGCAGCAGCTGCTTCCCGTACCCCTCCCACAGCTCCCGCCTGGTGGGCTTCCCGGGGAGGGCAGGGACCGAGCAGCCTCTGTCCCTCTCTCCAGGCGGGCGGGAGCGGTCCACTGCCCTCAGCACAGCAATTTGCTGGACTTGAACATGTATGTCTTTGTCTTCACCTTGGCGCTCAGCTAAAATTCTGGGTGATGGGCAAAGTCCACCTGTTATACTCAAAGTCCAGGACCCCAGGAGGAGAGAGACCACCACCACACACAATAATGCAAGAAAACAGAAAGGGGTTTACTGGGAAACTAGCTCGAGCTGGGGTCCGAGTCCTCCAGTGCAATGGAGTCTTGACAAGGACCCCGAGTCTGTTCCAGGGCAGTTTTATACATTTCAGTCACTCGGGCTGTGACTTACAGAGGAGCTATCTTTACTCTTACGTTATCACAAGCAACAGACAGGATGCTTGGTGCCTCCCATTTGGTTCGTGCCTCCTGGGGTTGGTTGGGAGTTTTTCATCCTGACCCAGGTGCCAAAATCGACACTTAACTGTTAGTTGTATTCCTGGGAAACTGAAACTCAGGCCTAGAGTGTTTGCTGTGTGGATGAAGCCTGTCATGGCCCCGCTTTGGTCCTATACACCATGCTCGCACACTCACCGGTCACCTGCCGACTGGGTGCCCGAGCTGCTTTACATGCAGAGGCCGAAGCTGCCTGGGGTCCTGGCCTGCGCCCCCGGTGCAGACGGAGGCTGGGAGTGCAGCAAGGTGAGCGGCTCTGGGGATGCTGGTCTCTTCAGCAGCCTGGTGCCTGGGGGTGGACCCCTTCCACAGGACGGCGTGATCTTAGCACACAGGGACTCTGTGACACCCACCAAGAAGGACCCTGGGACTTCCGGGAGGGCAGCCAGGTCCCCCTCACAGCAGCCCCGCCCCGTGCGGCTGCTCTAACTTAGGCCCTCGTGTCTGTCTCCAGGAAAATTGCTTCCTCTTCACCTGCCGTGGCAGGGGCAACTGTCCCTGACCCCACAGCTGAGCCCTGATCTGGAAACGGGAGATGAGACAGGCCACGCGGGGCCTCAGGGGGAAGCCAGAAGCTGTAGCTGCATGGGCTGGGCACCTGGGGGGGCCAGCAGGAGCTGATGTGAAGAGGGCCCTCGCCTGCAGGCTCCAGGCAGCCCACACTTTCAAGAGCCCAGGCTCAGGTCCCTTCCTGACCCAAGGTGGTGGGGACAGGGGCTGTGGTCGGGCGTGGCCTGCAGTGCGGGCTGGAGCTCTCCTGAGTAGCGGCCCTGAGCAGCGGCCCCCTCCAGTGGCGCTCCGTGGTGCAGGTACTCCTGGACAGGTGGCCTGGCTGGGCACCCGCCAGTCTCCACATGCCCGGGCCACTCCTCTGCCATGGTTGTCTGGGACCCGACCACACTTCAACGCACAGCCTTGTGGGTTCTGAGATGCGGCTCCTGCCACACTGGGCTGGCGTGAGAAGTCATTGTCTGGTCTGGGCAAACAGCCTCTACCAGAATCTTACTTTTTTTTTTTAAACCAATAAGCTCTTCCCAGCAGTGCTGGGGCTGCCAAGTGGCAACAGCTTAACCAGGAGCATATGGGGGCAGCTGGGTTGGACTGGGTCAACTGGATGGACTGGGCTTGCAAAGATTCACCTTGACCCACCTCTGTGGGCCGGGAACAGGGATGGGGTGGCCCCAAGGCCTCCGTGGAGCCTGGCTCACTTGGGAAGGGGGAGGATAAAGGACAGGGAGTCACCAAGGGGGTTGTGCAAAGGGCGGTCAGTCACCCCAAATGTAATACGTGCAAAGGAGTCCAGAGGCACACCAAAACCCAGCTCGGGACTCTGCCACCGCTCTCCATACTAGGGAAGGGCCGCTGCAGAACCGGCCCTGGGGACCACCCGCTGCCCAGGGCCGTGCCTCTGGCTCCACCTGCTGCCCCCGGAGTGTGGACCTCCTGCCCGAACCTACCCTGGTCCCTCGTCTGCTGTTTGGATGCTTCCCGAGCAAGTACGCAAGGACTGAGGCTGTGCGGAATAATTTTAAGATCTCCCACTGGCTCACCACGTGAGGCTCCTGTGGCAGGAAGACAGCAGGGTGTGTGGCCTCTAAGCCTGCGGCTCGGTGTGGAGCCGGGTGACCTGGCACTGCTGTGTGGCACCAGCACACCTGAGACACGGAGGCCAACTGCGCCCTCTGTAGCTCTACTTCCAGGATGTGTGTGTGTGTGTGTGTGTGTGTGTGTGTGTGTGTGCATGCACGTGTGTGTTACTGAGATTGAATCAAGAGGCATTCTACCTTCAAGCTACACCACCAGACCAGACCAGTTTTTTTTTTTTTTTTTCGGGTCTGGAGATGGAACCCAGGGGCATTGGACCTCCTAACTACACCTACTGCCCTATTTTTTATTCTTTATTTTGAAACAGGGTCTCACTAAGTCGTGGAGGGCTTCACTAAGTAGCTGAGGCTGTCCGCAAACTGCGATCCTCGTCTCAGCCTCCTGAATGTTGGGATTACAAGCATGCACCACCATGCCTGGCAGGCCAGTTTTTATTTATTTGAAAACAGTGTCTCAGCCGGGTGTGGTGGTGCACCCTTGTAATCCCCGCGCTTGGGAGGCTGAGACAGAAGGATCGCACAGTTTCGAAGCCAGCCTCAGCTACTTAGTGAGGCTCTCAGCAACTTAGTGAGACCCTGTTTCCAAATAAAATATAAAATAAGTCTGGGATTATAGCCCAGAGGTAGAAAGCCTCTGGGTTCCACCCCCAGTACCACCAAAAAAAGAAAAAAGAAAAAAAGAAAACAGGGTCTCGTCCGATAGGTTGTAGAGAGCCTCACTAATTTGTTGAGGCTGGCTTTGAACCTGCTATCCTGTCTCAGTCTCCCAAGTACTGGGATTACAAATGTGTATGACCATGCCCTGCTTACTATTAGGAATTTAATCTAGAAAATAAACTGGCCACAAGAAAAAGGTTCATCTGTGTGTTTTTTGCCACATAATTTATAACAATAAAAAATTGCTGAGAAGCCAGGCATGGTGGTGCATGTTTGTAATCCCAGCATTCCGGAGGCTGAGACCGGAGGATAGAGGTTTAAAGATAGCCTCAGCTACTTAGTGAGGCTCTTCACAATTCAGTGAGACCCTGTTTCAAAATAAAGAATAAAAAATAGGGCTGGGGGTGTAGCTCGGAGGTAGAATGGCCCTGGGTTCCATCCCTAGTACCACAAAAAATAAAAATAAATAATAAAAAGACTAAAAAAAATAGGGCTGGGGGTATAGCTAGGGTACAATGTTCCTGGGAAGAAAAAGGAGGAGGAGGAGGAGGAGGAGGAGGAGGAGGAGGAGGAGGAGGAGGAGGAGGAGGAGGAGGAGGATTGCTGAAAAACCAGGATAGTCTGTGTGTGAGAACTCTGGACAGTCCTGATGAGCGGTCCTGTTGGGTCTTTTTGTACCAGACATCTCCCAGCTAACCTTTTCCTGTTGATTCTATTCGCTTTACGTTTTTGTTGTAGTTGTTTTGTGGGACTGGAGATTGAACCCAGGGGCATTCTACTTCTGAGCTATAATCTCAGTCCTATTAAATTAAATTAATTAATTTACTTATTGGTGGTACTGGGGTCGGAACCCAGGGGCTTTCTACCTCCAGGCTATACTCCCAGACCTGTTTTATATTTTATTTGGAAAGAGGGTCTAAGTTGCTGAGAGCCTCACTTAAGTAGCTGAGGCTGGCTTCGAACCTGCACGGTCCTCCTGTCTCAGCCCCGCAAGCGCTGGGATTACAAGGGTGCACCACCACGCCCGGCTGGTCCTATTTTATTTTGAAACCGGGTCTCACTAAGTTGCTGAGGCTGGCCTCAAACTACAGACTCCTTGCTGGGTCAGGCCATAAAAGAGACACAAGTCCAACAGCCCTCTGCTCGGAAGTGAGGAGCTGAGTGTCTGCTGCCACCAGGGTCCTGCCTCTGAGGACCCGAGAGCCCTGAAGCTCGGTCCGCTGGCTCCAGCAGCTCCTTTGCCAGGCTGAGCTTCGCCTGCTGACCGGGGCACAGGAGAAGAGCCCTTGGGTCCCTCCAGAGGTGCTTCAGGCCGCCTTTTCTGGGCAGGAAGCGCTGTCTGCCTTCTGCATCCCCTCCCGAGGCTCCCCTGCAAAGGGCCTGCCTCGCCCACAGAGGGCTCGGGTTTCTCTCCTCCCCCACAGCTGATCTTCCGGAAAGGTTGCCTGGGTATCCAGGTATAACGTTACAACATCCGCCTCCCTGGGGCCTGTGGGATGAGCCGAGAGAGGCCCTCTGGTGCCTTTCTGGAGCAGGCGGAGCAGGAACAAAAGCCCATTGTAACTTGGTCCTCAGTCAGAGAATCTTTCTGGAGCTGCTGGGGCTGGCTGACCTAGTGACCTGGGGCCCTCCACAAGTCCCCTGAGGCGATCACGGTCCTAGGTCTGTATGCAGGGGCTGTCCCCAGCCACTTACTGCTTGTGGACTGGGGCCAGTGACCACACTTCCCTGGCTTATTCTGGAGAACAGGGTCAAGGATGAGCTGTATCCGGGCTCCGTGCACAGACCGTGCCAGGCGTGGGCAGTGCTGTCCACTGTCCTTAAGTGGCTATCATGGGAGTGCAACTGAGCCACCGTGTGAGGGGAAATCTTAACCCAGAGCCTTGGGAGCGGTCGTGATCTGTGGGCGGCACAGGCTGGAGCCAGGGAGGGTTGACATCGTGGCTGGCCAGAACCCCACCTCTGAGGCAGATTCCCTCCTACCCAGGGGCCTGCGTCTTGTTGCTCAGGCCTGCAGCTGATGGGGCGAGGCCCGCTGCAGTAGGGCAGGCAGTGTGCTTAATACTCAGGGTTTGGTCTAAGTGTTGGCCTCATCCAAGACGAGCTGCCCGGCAGCGCCTTCTACTGTGAGCCTCCGCTCCGCACCCAGATTGACACGCGCACCCAAGCTGGGCCACACGCCCGGCCCCGAAGCTGCCCGAGTGGCTTTGAGCCCTGACAGAGCTGGCTTGAGCCAATGGAGCCAGGGACAGTGGACGGGGGGGGGCACAGTGGGCCGGGGGAGGAGCAGGCTGAGCGCAGGTGGGGGTGCTGGTGGCAGGACTGGGGGCAGTGTGGGTGGGAGGCCCCTTTTTCTTCCATACTGGGATGAACCCAGGGACGTCCTACCTGTGAGCTAAACTCCCAGCCCTTGTATTTTTTATTTTGAAACAGGGTCTAATTAAGTCGCTGAGTCTGGCCTCAAACCAGCAATCCTCCTGTGTTGGCCTCTCAGGCACTGGGATTACAGGCTTGTGACACTGAACCTGGCCAGTTTTTCGTTTAAAGATGGGCGGTTCTCAGGGTGGGCAGTCCTGGGTTTCTTCTGCGGAGCCTGGGCATCCCTGGGTGCACAGAGCAGGGGCAAGCGGCCAGCAGCATGTGTCTGGGGAGGCCTAGGCTGCTGTGGGAGACCGGGATGCTGGGCTTGGTGCAGGCCTTCCGAGCTGGGCCTGGAGCAGTGAAGGTTCCGGAGCTGGGGGCTTCTGCAGACCACACATGGATGGCTGGGGCACAGCTGGGGTTGTGTGACCCCACGACTCGGGCTCCTGCCATCCCGGGATTTCTCAGGACCAAGAGAACAGTGGTCTCTGTGGGCTTCTGACTTTTTAAAGGGCAGCTGTTTCTGACGGTTTTCCGTGTTCCTGCAGAGATGGGTGATGGCGGCCATAGCCGTGTGTGCACCCGCGCTCGGAGCTGCAGGTGGCGGCGCCTGCTGACAGTGTCGAATGCAGTGTGGCTCCCTGCCAACCATGGCGGTGGGAGCACTCAGGGCCTGCGGAGCGCTTCTCTGCCCAGGCCTGCGTCTCTGTCTCTGGGCAGGCGACATCCCTGCTCGACGCTGCAGGTCTTCGCCCCGGCAATCCAGGGAGGCACTCGGGACCCTGCGACCCACTTACCTGGGCGGCGGGGAGGCATGCGGCCACGCAGGGAGCGTGCGCTAGGCTGCTGCGGCCTCTGCACCTGCCCCGGGGCCGCGGGAGGTAAGGGGGTCGGCGCAGCCCTCAACCAGGGAGGGGTGACGGGCACCTGCGCCCCCCAGGTGGCCTCGCGGTGCTCCACGCCGGGCAGCGCGAGCCCCAGGTGGGCGCAGACGGCGCACCGGCGCTCCGCGGCCGGGTGGGTGCCCAGGCAGGGCTCGCGGGGGCCGGCGCGCCGCTTCCGCTTCCGCCGAGCGCCCCCCGCCCCCGGCGCGCCCCCCTCTCGGAGCGCGGGGACCAATCCCGGGCACGGAGGCGGGAGGCGCCGGCAGCCCCCTCCCCAGCGCCCCGCCCCGAGAGCCTGGAGCCGCCCGGGCCGCCGAGCAGCGCTCCGGTGTCGGAGGATGAGGTTTTGGCTGAGACGTGAAGAGATGGCCCTGGAAGAAATGGTGCAGAGGCTGAACGCGGTTTCCAGGAGCACGGGTAGGAGGAGCGCGGCTGGCTTCTGAGGTCTGCCTGGCATCCCTGCTGCAGCGTAGGGAGGGGCGGCCACTGGCCACACGCCCGCTTTCATGTCTCCTTCCTGGCAGGGAGAGCAGGGAGGGACAGACACGGAGGTGGGCGCTTCTGTAGCTGATGACTGGAGGCCTGCCGCGCTTCTGCGGCCCGTTCTAGGACAGTTCATTGCAGTCCCGTGGCACGAGCTGGCCAAGAGATGGGCTTTGTGCACAGCGTTCGTCTGCGGCGGAAGCCCTGTTGGCTCGCAGCAGCTCGGCTGCCTCCGTGCGCCTCCTAGGCTGCGAGCTGCGCCCAGGGTGACCTGAGCCCAGGCCCTGCAGAGCCCGGGGTGGGGGCAGGAAGGAGCCCTGATAGCAGGTGTCTCTGATGCCCACCACACGCCATGCACCCCCAGAAACAACGCTGGAGAATGGCGTGGGTAAATAGGAAGGACCGCAGACCCCACTGCCCTCTCTCTGCTCTTAGGGAGGTCGCAAAGCTGTGAAGGGCAGTGCACAGGCTCGCTGGCTGGCGGCCGCAGCCTGCCGTCCTGCAGTGAGGCTCAGAGCGTCCGCTGCCTTGTGCAGAGGACGCAGGCCTCATTCGCTAGCCCTCTCTGAGACGAAGAGAACACCATGAAAACACCATGAAGCACCATCAAGCGTAAGTTGCCGCTTGTGTCTGCTCTTGCCACGTGCGGTGCGGCAAAGGTCTTGTCCAGCTGTCTGAGTCCTCGCCCGAGACCCTGGTTCTGTGGGCATGTGGGTTGGGTGTGGCAGCCCACCCCAGTGGGTTGAGCACAGCCCGTGGTGACTGAATCAGCACAGAGATGGTCCAGTGGACGGTCTGGCCGTGACGTGTAAAGACATTGGGTTGGCAATGCTGGTTTTTTGATGAAAACTGCTGAGTCTATTGTATGTGGGGCAGAAGGAAATCAGGCCATGTGGTGCCGTCTGTCCCTTGCTCGTTTGCCTGCGGCTGGGCCGAGGTGGGCTTTCTGCCGGAGCCGGTGCAGGTAGAGGGCACTCGGGTTTGCGCCGGTTGCAGAGCCGGGCCAGGCCCTGCCGGCAGCAGCAGCACCGCGGCCCTCCTGCCCTGCGCTGGGCTGGTGTCAGGATCGCGGAGTGGGAGCTGCTCCAGCAGTGATGTCATCGAGTGTTTAGCACTGCGCCTCTTCATGGGCTCCGAAAGACACATGCGCCTTTTAAGTCGTGAAAGGGCCGCCTCCGAGGAGCGGAACCGGCCCTGGGACCGTGCCAAATGTGTGCGGCCACCACACTGCGCTGACCTTGGAGGGTCATTGTCTCCCGGGCCGCAGCAGCTCTCGGGCGCGTGCGCCCGAAAGCTGCAGACTTCACCGGGGCGCTTAGGGCTGGCCGCCTGGTGCCCACGTCTAGGAACACCATCCTCTCCACGTCTAGGAACACCATCCTCTCCTAGGAGAGCGCCTGCCTGCGTCCCCGGCCTCCTTAGCACAGATCCAGGCTGCACTCCTGCTGTGGGGTGGGCCAGAGCAGGCCGGCTCTAGGCTTAGAAGCTGCAGGACTGGTGCGAGGAGGCGGTGTAGCGTGTGCTGTTGACAGGAGCCATGCACAGAGAATTTGCTGCATGTCCCCTGGCAGGGAGGGGATGTAGGACTTCAACCTAACCACCAACCCGCGTTGACACCCCACGCGCACCAAGAGCTGCTGTTGGCAGCAGACAGGCTTTTCACCTAGGGCCACGGCAGCAGACGGGGCTGGTGACGCTGGGCCGGGGTGGGCGGTAGCCAGGGTTGTAGCTGAGGGCCAGTTAGCGGCTGTCCTTGGAGCTGTGTGTGTTCTGACCCTTGGGGCTCCGCCCAGCCCAGCTGGAGCTCTGCCTGCTGTCCACACCTTCAGGGGTGCACCACCCTTGCCTGCTGTCTGCCCCTGAGCATTTGGATTCAGTTGTGCTCCCCAGCTGACCTTTGCTACCAGGCCAGGGCGGTTTGCAGCGGCAAATGCCTTCTGTGTGGAGGGCCCTTTCCAGTATTTTCATTTGTTTTATCTCTTTCAATTTGCAGTAATTTGTGAAAAATAAGAAACATTTGAAGCAGGAAGGCTATGGACCCAGCCGAATTAAGCACCTGGTGAATGCAGAACGGTGGTCCTCAAGTTAGGGTACCCTCTGCACCCCGAGGGTGGCTGGGACACAGATCGCAGGCCACCCAGAGCTTGCTTCCTGCAGAGGCGGGAGGGGGCGTGGCCTCAGGATGGCACTGAGTTCCTAGGTGATGCAGCCATGCCCGCCCAGAAGTCAGTGTGGAGAAGACTGTGGCAGAAGAGTCTGAATCTGGCCCCATGCGGGCACAGTGGTGCCCACTTCTCATCCTAGTACTTGAGAGGCTGGGACAGGAGGACCGCAGATTGGAGGCCAGCCTCAGCAGTTTATCAAGGGCCTAGGCAACTTAGTGAGAAGTTTCTAAATAAAATATAAAAATAGGGTTGGGAATATAGCTCAGAGGCAGAACACCCCTGGCTTCAATCCCAGTGACACACACACACACACACACACACACACACACACACACATACACACAATCTAGCCCTGCCTTCTGTGGATTCATGAGTGAATAGGTGTATGTGTGGATGGATGGATGGATGGATGGATGGATGGATAAGTAGGTGAATGTATGTGTGTGGATGGATGGGTGGGTGGGTGGGTGGATGGATTGTGGATGTCTAGATGGATTGTGGATGTCTGGATGGATGTCTGGATGGATTGTGGATGTCTGGATGGATGGATGTGCGGATGGATGGGTAGATAGATGTATGAATATATGTATGCGTGTTTGGATGGATGAGTGGGTGGATGTGGGGATGGATGGGTGTATAGACATGAGTAGATGGGTGATGGACAGATGAGTGGATGAATACATGAAGTGGGTGGATGGATGGATGGCGGGTAGATGGCGGTTGGTTGGGTGGACATGAGGATGGATGGTAGGTGAGGTTATATCTATAACCTAATATATTTATATCTTATAAATATATCTACAATATGAATTTTATCTGTAATTATAAATTGCATCTATAATATAAATTATATCATGTTTTAATACAACCAAAGTTTAGTGCTGGGAAGGCTAATGACTTTTTGCTACTTACATATTGAATGAAGAGATAATAGTTTCACCTTGGAATGTGAGCAATGGCAGGGCCACCAACGAGCCTGCCTTGCTTTGCTGGCTGGGGCCCATTGCCGTGCCTGCTCTCTGTGTATCCGTTCCAGCTCTGTCTCCTTTCGTGTCGTCTTCTATACCAAGTGCAGTGTAACCCAGGAGCTAAATTCCAGCTGCCAGCTCGGGTGCTTTGAGGCGGTCACCCAGTGCCACCGGCCTCACCACACAGATCCCAGGTCTTCGCCTCTTCCTGGTGCCCAGGACGAGGCTTGCACAGAAGTTACGCTAAGGTGGGCGTGAGATGCTTCGGCTACTTCTGTTACTAATCTCTGGAGAGATGGAAATTCTGCATGCCAGGCCTGGTCTGTGAAGTCTCCGCGAGGCAGGGGAACATAAAGGAGAACCAGGCGTGAACGGCGGCTGTGCGGACCGTGCTGCCGCCTCCATTCAGAGCTTCTCTTCAGAGACTCCCTTTCCTGAGTTTCCTGGAGAAACTGTGCAGCTCCGTGGCTGTTGTTGTGAGATGAGCCCTTGGCCGGCTCTGCCTGCCCAGCCCACACCTAGGACAGCTGCCCACTGGTGGGCGTGTCCAGCTCCCCCTGTGCCACCCTTCCTGGTCTGTGATGTGCTGCTTGCCCGGCAGCTCGGCCCACTTTGCGAGACTCTTCCCTTGCCCTCCCGAGGCCTGGGCTGCTCCCTCTCCTCCGTGGAGGGCGCCTGTGGCTCTTCTACACTGGGGCCCTGCAGTGATGTAGCCCATGATGCCTGCTGGCTCTGTGTCCTGGCCTGTGGACCTGCATAACCAGGGGCCGTGGCTCAGGCAGACATCAGGAGGAGGACACCTGCCTCACCCTGGGCTCCTGTGTGAGGGTGTCTCCCACCCCTGTCCTGGGCAGCTGACACCGCGGGGTCCGCACCTCTCAGAGTCTGTGGCCGCAGCACTCTCTGCTCAGTGCTGGCGAGAGCAGCTTTGCCGCAGGGCTTCTGCCTGTCCCGAGGGCTCCCTGCTGTCTGTGGTTTGATACCCTCGCACCAGGGTGCAGAGGAGTCACGGTGCCCCCAGTGGTACTCATGTGTGCTTGTGTGATTTATACATCTGGCCTTTCAGGGGGCTCACGTGGGGGCTTTGCAGACAGTGCACAGGGAAGGGCAAGGTGCTGTCCCCACGGGTGAACATCAGATCCACGAGGAGCTGTGCGGTGATGTTCTCTCGAGTCCATGGATTCACCAAACGAAAAGGCCACGGCCGGACTCCAGACCCCGGGCTCCTGACGCTGTGCGGGAGGCGCAGGATGTTCTGTCGTGGGGCGTGTGGTACAGAGGGCACACGCCCAAGGTATAAAGGCACCCACTGTTCTCTAATCCTTCCTTCCCCAAACGGCAACCTGCTGAAGCGGCTGTGCCTGGGGGACATCTGGAGGCCAGCCCCCTCTGGGCTCACTCCCTCGCAGGTGAATGGGAGTGCGCACACGAGTCTCCTGGGCTGGGGGGTGCGGAACGGCGCGGCTGCTGGGGCAGTGGTTCTGAGGAACAAAGGAGTCACATCAGATTGTCCTTCCTCACCGGTGTGTCCTGGTTTCCACCCCAGAACCCAGCACAGTCGGTCTTTCTGCGCCCTGGATGCTTGTTTCTGGGGTGTGGAAGAGCCGGCCAGCGTGATTTCTAGTAATGCCCGCCCTCACCGTACATTCATCTTGGGAGGTTGCAATTTTCCGGGATCACTTTAGGAATAATCTGAGTCTCGAGGGGGTGTGCACAGTCACGGGGTGAGGAAGGTTTTCCAGCTGACCAGGGTGCAGGCGAGGGAGAGGCGTTGTGGTTCCAATCTGCAGTGCCCCAACAAGCTCGTGTGTTGAAAGCATGTCCCCAGGGCTCCAGGTGGGCATGGATGGAGGAGGCGGATCCCGGGGCCGTGGCCTTGGGGCTAGGTCTTGTCCCTGCATGCCCCCCCCACCTCCCAGCTGTGTGAGCAGAGCAGCTCTCCTGCCACGCCCTGCCTCCATGATGGTTCAGCCTTGGAGCCAGCCAGCCATGGACTGATCCTCTGAAACCATGAGCTCAAATAAGCTTTCCTCCTCCCATCGTTCTTGTGAGGCAATTTGGTCACAGTGATGACCACGCTGACTAGCTAAGAGGTGTCCCAGCTAGGACCAGGGGGTGGCGAGATGTCCCCGCTGACAGGTGGCGCCTCAGGCCTTGATGAGTTAGCATCTTCAGTAAGATCTGTCCATCCATCTGTCCATCCATCCACATTAAGTAATATGTGGGCCCTTCCTCTGTAGGCCAGGTAGAAAATATGCAACACACAGTAGAAGAAAGAAAATAGTTACCGTTGTGTCTGAGGAAATGAGTCAAAAGTCAAAAGCATGAAGACATACATAGAAGTGTTTTAGAATGGAGAAAAAAATGGAAATAGCTTAAATCCCCTTAATGCGGACATGAAAAGTCAACATATAAGCACTTGATGAACTCTAGACAGTGTCCTCCTTATCCATGAAGGGTCGGCTGTTTGAAGAGCCCCTGGGGCCCCTATACCCACTGCCTCTGCCCGGTGCCCTACCCACGCTCGGCCGCCTGTGTCTAAAAGAGACCTGGAATAGGTCTGGGAGTGTAGCCCGGAGGTAGAAGGGTTTCCAGGAAACCCCAATACCACCTAAAATAAATAAATAAATAAATAAACAAAAAAAAATAAAAGAGACCTGGGAGCCCTCGCCACTCCCACCCCTGCTGGGAGCATGGAGCACACGCCACCGGGCGCTTGCTACCCAGCACGGGGCGTGTTTGCTGGCTGGCACGCAGTAGGGTCATGGGGTCAGCAGAAGCACCAGCAGGCCCTAGGGCGATCCTTCATTTCTCTTGTTTTAAAGTAGATTAAATCTAAATGTCCTTTTGGCTCTTGCTAGAGCAGGGAGGCCTTCCAGGGATAGCCCTACCGGTCAGATGCCCCAGTCCTGCTGGGGTATAGCATCCTCTTGGTCCCTAGGGCCCCAAGCAGAGCACACCGGAGCAGTCAGAGAGCGGGGTTTAGGGAGCCAGCGTCCGCCGGAGGACACATCCCCACAGGACTCCAGAACGGGGCCTCGCAGGCAGAGCAGCCATGCTCTCGGGGCTTGAGCTGGGGTCTGCAGTGACCCAGGCAGCGCAGATTCAGTGGCTTTTAAAACTGCTTCCCAGGCCGAGTACTGTGTGAGCCTCTCTGCGCTCTGCGTTCAATGGACTCGGCTCTAGACACGCGCCAGCTGAGGGCACTGTGCTGTGGCCGGTGCGATTGTGGGAGCTTGGTTCCTGCACCGTGGGCAGCCCCTCTGCAGAGCGTCCTGGAGGGAGAGCCCTGCGAGGGTCGTCAGCACCAGCTTCATCAGAGAGGCTGCCCAGCATCCAGCTTCTAGGCACTGCCCAGATGGGAAGCATGGCTACAGGCGCCTGCTTTTATTGTAATAAAAAATAAGAAAAGGTTTGCGAGCCTCAGCGGCTCACGGCGTGGGTGCTGTATCTGATCGACATTTGCCAGTGGAGAGTCGTGCTGAGATTCCCCGGGGCCCATTGACGGGGCCCTTCCGCAGCCGCGGTGGGGCAGGGCTGGCTCTGAGCAGTGTCTTTGTTTCTTGACTTGTGGCTGGGCGTGGACCGGAGCTCTGCCTGACTAAATCCGCTTCTTCACACGATGATTATCTCTACAGAAGTGCAGGCCACTGGCCCTGGAGGTGGGTACACTCTGGTCCAGAGTCCTGCCACGCAGCCATGCTTCTGACTAAGGAGATATCTGGCCACGTTCTTTTATAACTCTGGGTTTGGGGAAAGAAATATTTGTCCTATCTTTCAAGATGCTAGCTGCCACTGTCTGTCACACATCCAGAAATTGAGTGGCCTGGATTAGAATTGCAGTTAAAGAGTTATTCAGCCCATGCGCACATTCTTGTGGGAATGCTTGACAAGGTGTGGGAGGTAGCTTTCTACCTCGTGGGAAAAACGTAGCACTGCTGCAGAGAGGTGGGTTGAAGAGCAGAGAAATTAAAACCACTGGTCCCGGAGCCAGAACCCCTGGGTTCAACCCCAGATCTGCGGCCCCCCGGCACGGGGTGCCTCACTCCCCCATCACTAGAGTGGCTGGACCCATGAGCACCCCTTCTCCGAGGGCTGACGTGAAGCCAGGTGGGTTAAAGTCCCATGAAAAGCGCTCGCAGGAGGTGCTCAGCAGCACGGTGGCCATCGCCACGCATGCGCACGGGAGCCCTCAGCTTGGCGAGTGCCCACCACCAGCGCCCTCACTCCCTGACGTGGCCCGCAGTTGTTATTATTACCTGCAACTAACTGTGTTAACAGTCCCGTGATGAAGTGCGGGGGTCTTTCCAGGCTGCAGGGCAGGGAGAGCAGGGAATGGCGGCTCAGAGGTCGGGCACTCCTGTCCTGGAGAGGCCCGGATGCCCACGGCCTTCTAAGAGAGCTTTAAAGCAAGCACCTTCTCTGTCTTTCAGAGGCTTCACAAACACTGGGGCGTTGAGCTTCTGGGAGAGGGAGATTCAAGGAAGTTGAAAGTCGAATGTTTGAAGATCCCAAAGTGCGGGTTGTTCTTGGCCGATTACGGTGGCTAGCGGGCTCTCGTTCTCTGAACTGGTTTCTCAGCAAATGCTCTGGGTTTCTGCATGGCCCCTTTCTGAGCACTGCCAAAGAACTGAGGCCAGTCCCCAGGCACAAACCGACTCCTCCACTTCAGAAGCCAGCTGCGGCGCTGCGCCTCTGAGCTCACTAAAGCAGAGAGCCAGTGTCCTGTTTCATCAATGACATTTTCGGCAGGGTGTTAGAGACGCGAACGGCTCCCCCAGAGTTTCATTTTGAGTTTGTTTTATCTTTGAGGATGCCATGGGGTGTGGAGCCCAGAGCCTCGTGCTCGATTGGGGCGTGCTCCCCACGAGCCCGGCCCTTGTTAGCATGCCTCACGGGCTCCTAAGATCACACACCGTGCCTGCCCTCTGGATGCTTCATGAAGGGTCAGTGAGACATGGCCATTGTCTCACCAAGCTAAGGACATCAGCTGAGAAAAGGCTCATTTTGGGAGTAGCAGGTTCTGGACTGAGGGCCCTGATGGCTTTGCTCTGGGTTTCGGGAGCCTCCGCATCTCAGGGCCCCAGCGTTTCCTGCAGGTCATCTGGATTCCAGGCCCCGAACTGTCTCTCAGAACCGAGGAAGTCCTCAGGCTGCAGCACCTGTAGCCCTGCTCAGAGGTGACAGACCCACAGCATGGCTCTGTCTAGGTCACACGCTGTGCAGCCGGGGCAGGGGCTGAGGGCATCGCCACAACAGGGCTCATGAGGAGAAGTTCCTGGTGCTCACCCGAGCCGGGGGACCTTAGAGTGCTGGTCTCCCCTTCGCCAGTTCATTAGTTCTCCCTTTCTCTCTTTCTTTCTTTCCTTCTCTCTTTCTTCCTTTCTTTTCTTTCTTTCCCTTCTTTCCTGTGTGTTACTAGTGATGGAGCTCAGGAGCATTCTACCTCTGAGCAATACCAACAGCCCGTTTTTGTTTTTGTTTTTGCTTTGAAACACAGTCTCACTAAATTGCCGAGGGTCTCACTAGGTTGCTGATGCTGGCCTTGATCCTGTGATCTTCCTATCTTGGCATCCCAAGTACTAGGATTACAGGCATGGGCCACCGCACCCGGCTTCTCCAGTTCTTCAGGGAAGGTGTCTCTGTGGGAGTGGCCCCGTGGCCCCTTCCTGTGGGGTCCAGGCTGTGATGAGCAAGAGGAGGGCCAGCTAGGCATGTGTCTGCCTGCGGGCCTCTGTGCCAGGAACAAACTGTTTCCTCACGTGGAGTGGGGTGCTCACGCCGTGGCAGGTGGAGGGGAGCCCCGCCAGTGGACGGGCAGAGGCAGAGTGGTCGTGGCATGTCGGGAGCGCTGTGCTTGTGGGGAGTCGGGCTTGTGGCCCGGCCTCTTGGGCTGCACGAGCAGCTCTGTAGAAACCCCTGCCTCCGCGTGCCCTCTTCTGGAGCCTCAGGTCTGCCGCAGCCCAGCACTAGCCCTGCGGCATGGCGGTTCCCGCCTGGGCTCAGCCTGCCAGCCTGAATCCTGCATCCCTCGGCCCCTCACTGCGGTGAGGACCCCCCACCCCCATTGCCCCATCATGGCTCATTGAAGAATCGCCGCCAGAAATCCATACCATGCATCGATAGGAATTCCTTGGCAGTAGCTTGAGGCCATACTGTGCAAATATAATCAGGGAGGGGTCCAGAAAAGTTTATCCAGCCCTCGAATGGCCGCCATTGCAGTCACTCAGCTCTGTGGATGCATGCGCGTGGGCAGCACGTGAGGTGTGAGAAAGACCGTGGACCTCAGCGTTCTGGTGTCTCCTCTGGCGCTACCGAGGCGCTCCCGCAGAGCCCAGCGGGGGCTCCAAAGTGTTCACCAGACCAGAGGATGCATCACAAGTTGTGCGTGAGGCCGTATCTCAGAATTGGGTTTTGGAAAGGGTTTTAATTAGTAACATCTTAATGTCATCCTTAGATATGCAGAAAAGTTGAACTAGCACGGCCTCACTTGGAGTAAATAACAGCACCGCGAACCTGGGAGCGCAGTCACAGAGCTCCGCCCACAGGCGTGGCCAGCCAGGTGGGCGTGGCCCGTGTCACCACACTTGAGGGGCGAGAAGGGCGCAGGAGGGTGCTGGGGTTGGTCTCGGGTGAGCTGCTGCGGGTTGCTTCCCTGGACACAGGGAACCCACTTCTGTGTCTCTCAGAGGCGCTGTGCGCAGAAGCGAGCGTTGAAGGCTCAGCCTGGCCCGTGGAAGAGGCCTGGGCTCTGGAGTGCCACACCAACCACATGTGTGTCCCCCTGATGGTGACCCCAGGGTCAGGACTCGATCCTGGGGCTGGACGCTGCAGAAAGGGCAGAGGTGAGACCTGAGCCCCCGCGAGCCATGGTTTTCTTTGGCTTCTGAGTGACAGGCACTTCAAGGCTCCTCCTCGTGTTCCTGTGTCCCTCCGTAGGGACTCTGGGCGAGGGCAAACTCATCCTTGGAGTTTGTGATGCCCAGTAAGTAGCAGCCCCGCTGGATGCATGAGGCACGGAGGGAGGAGAGTGGGCTCTGTCTCCTCCAGAGGGGCTGGCCCTTGACATGTAGTGCAAAATCTAACAGAAGAGCGCTCTGGGAAGATCATGGGACTATGGGATGCCAGCCACAGACGGAGCATGGGACTATGGGATGCCAGCCACCGACGGAGCATGGGACTATGGGATGCCAGTGTGGACAGCATAGAACTATGGGATGCCAATGTGGATAGAGCAGTGAACTATGGGATGCCAGCTGTGGACACCAAGCCTCCCCTCTTGTAGGGGAGGACGGGTGGGTGGGAGTAGGTCTCTGGCCAGGTGAAGGCCATGGGGGGAGGGGTGCTGAGTGACCGCTCTCTGACACAGGTGCTCAGCAGGTGCTGCAGGCCACGTGGGCTTGCTCTAATCATGGCTGGCAGAGGGCACGTGGTCCGCTAGGGATGGAGCGCAGTCTTTCAGAAGCTGCCTGAGCGCAGTGCAGACCCTCTGCCAGGTTTTCATTCTGTGCCTGGGGCATATGATGAGAATGAGCACACTTACACCCTCCAAACCTGTGCGCCATCAAGATAAGACGGTGCTAAAATGAGCGGCCTGGAGCCAGGTGTGGGGTCTGAGTCCCTGGGGCGTGGCTCCAGAGCGCAGCACCCCACGCGCTCTCCGGAGCACCGCGCTGTCTCCTCCCCTCAGAAGCACCCGTGGGCACCGGGGCAGCAGTTGGGGTCAGGGGCTGCGGGCTTGGGCCAGGCCCAGCTCCTCTTGAGGAAAGTGCCGCTTGCCAAGCAAAGCCACCTCACCGTTTCCTCTCCCAGAGCTCAGAGCTCCACAGCAGAAGAGAGAAACAGACGGCGGAACTCCCGGTTTATTTCAAAAGGCCGGCAGCCAGTCCCTCCCTTCCCCTGGCTACAGCTATTTGTTTGAACTTGAGACTTCCTGAGGCCCAGGAGGTGTTTGTGGCTTGAGCAGCCCCCTGACGTGTGGAGCCGTGTCCAGAGAGCCCCTGTGCGGAAGGAAGCGCCCAGAGCTCTCGGGCAGATGGGCGGGCTGTGCTGCGACCTCGCCTGTGTGCTCACAGCTCTGGAGGCACAGGCTGGACACTGGGCACGGAGCCGGCTGCACCAGGACGTCAGGGCTGCGAGTCCAGGGCGAAGCCCGGAGCCTGGGACGCAGCTTGACTGTTTCTCGTGACTTGGGAAACCCAAGGTCGCCAGGGACGTGACAACTCAGTTCCCAGGTGCCTCCTGCAGGCTGTGGCGCCTGCTCAGTTCCCCTCCGTCCCTGCGGAGGCCTGAGGCTGTGGACACCACCGGGCCGGCGCGCTACGGGTCCCAAAGGTTGGAGCCGCCTCTGCCTCCGCCTCTGCTGTGCAGCCATCTCAAGAGCGACTCCATGGCTGAGAAGGGAGCCCCACGGGGGCCCATGCGGCGGTTCTGGTCACTGCCCAGGAGGCGCCGTGGAGCCCCGGGGCGCCCAAAGCCAGGTGAGGCGGGAGGGGTGGTGTCCGGGTGCGAGGCCAGCACCAGGCGTCCTCTGGGACAGCCCCTCTCTGCGGGATTTTTCTTCAACCGTTGAAAACCATGAGCTGCTTGCAGGATTCTGTGAAGTTGCAAAGCCGCCCTGGTGGGCATCGCGACTTAGCTGGTCTGGGGTCCCCTTTACCTGGCTCGCTCCTGCTCGGGGCTGTGGCTGCTGGGGACCTGGCTCCCGGGATTCTGCTGTGGGAGGAAATGGCTGTGGCGCCTTATGCCAGAGCGCTCCGTCTTTAGTGGGGCTGCCTGTCTTTAGTGGGGCTGCCCGTCTTTAGTGGGGTGCCCCGTCTTCAGTGGGGCTGCCCGTCTTTAATGGGGCTGCCCCTCCTGACCAGTTTCTCTCTTGGAGCAGCACGATTGCCCAGCCAGATGGCACAGTTTGAACAATGGTTTACAAATTAACTTCCAGAGGCCTGAGGACGCTGTGGTGAATGGAGTGGAGGAGAGGGCCGCGGTGCCCTTGATTTCTGTCCTGGCAGGAACCCATGCGCCATCTCCCCTCCAGGGGCCTGGAAACAGAGGCTTCTGGGGTGCAGTGCGGCCACGACCTCTGATCTTGCATATTCCGAGGGTCCCAGGATGGACCCTGTCACTGGGCCGATGCCTCTAAGGGGCAGACTTGAGAAATAGAGGGCCAGTCCCAGCCCCACAGCCCTGGAAGGGTCGGGAAGCCCACCAGGTGTGATTAGTTAGCACCTCGGAGTGGACGGGGAGGCAGCCATGCTGGAGACACAGGTCTGCTGGGCTCACCGACACCCCTGCCCAGGGTGGGCACGGAGATGGCCAGGTGGGCACAGTAGAGCAGAAAAGCAGCCCCTGCCTCCCTCGTGCTCCCCTCCCTTGGCAGGGACGGCATCCCTAACGCTGAACATCTGCTGGTCAGGCGAAGCTGGGCTCTGCGGGCAGATAACCCAGGGCTGCGAAACCAGGTCCCCACGCTCCTGTCGTGCCCACCAGTGCCTCCCACAAAAGCTGGGCGGACATCTACAGGCCCTCCTGTCCCCCATAGGAACCTGGTGGGCATCTGCGTGCATCCTCCTGTCCCCCATAGGGACCTGGTGGGCGTCTGTGGGCGTCCTCCTGTCCCCCATAGGAACCTGGTGGGCATCTGTGGGTGTCCTCCTGTCCCCCATAGGAACCTGGTAGGCATATGTGGGCATCCTCCTATCCCCATAGGGACCTGGTGGGCATCTGCAGGCCCTCCTGTACCCATAGGAACCCGGTGGGCATCTGTGGGCCCTCCTGTCTCCCATAGGGACCTGGTGCCATTTTCTCCTTCTCTTCTGCTTGGTCCCCATCAGGAGGGAGGAACTGCAGGTGCACTCTGAGTTTATGGGGTGCTTCTGGCAGGTTTGACACCTGAGGAGGTAGGTCCCTGGGAGGAGAGGTGAGCTCGGCCGGTGTGGAGCCCCAGAAGCGTCACAGTGGGCACTGTGTGGGTACCCGAGCCGTGGGAAGGGCCAGGCAGAGCTGAGCAGAGCTACGAGGTCCAGCCTGGGAGTAAACCCGGGGCAGCAGGCTTTCCAGAGGAGTTCTGGTGTGTTCTCACAGGGCCAGGAAGCGTCCCGCGGGTCTGGTGGCCAGGCTGTGGCCACCTTGGGCGGAGCCGCCCAGTGCACCCTGGGCAGAGGCACAGCCCTCCTGCAGGACACGGGCCAGGGTGGCTGGGTTGCAGACGCTGCTTCCATGGACCTGAACAGGGAGATGGTTGGCAGAGAGCTGGGCGGTGTGTAGGAGACGTGTCTATGTTTCTGTGTACGCCAGAGTTGATGCAGGGTTGGGCTGGTTCTGTGACAGATGCCTGGGCACACCGTGCAGAGGGCAGAGGGCAAGATGGAATACTGAGGGATGTTGGCATTGAGTACTGCCAAAGGGGCCCACTAAGGACAGGCGCTGGTGCAGGCCTGGCTGGGTCCAGAGGAAGCAGGGTGCCTGCTCAGGGCGAGGACCAGCATGCGGCTGCCTGCTGGGGTAGCACCCGGGCTCCGTGTTCAGAACCTCACAGAGCAAGGCCCAAGAGCCAGAGAGGACAGGGGAGCAAGCAGGTGGGCGGGGTGATGGGCCGCTTTCATCGGCTCCGGGCTGAGCATGCACCCAGCTGGCGAGGACAGCCTGCTACTGGCCACCTCATTAGAGGAGGCTTTTAGTTGATACTACCCTGCAAGTGATAAAATGGCTAAACCTGGGCTGAGCTGCAGCTCCCTGGAGAACATGTGCCCAGCATGTGTGAGGCCCTAGGTCCCATCCCCGGCATCGTCAAAGCAACAAAAATGAAAGGGCCTTAGCCAGGGTGGGATGGAGAATACACACCGTGGCTCCCCGTGGGCCCTGGGCTCTGCCTCATGATTTCAGGAAGAACCTCATTCGTCTTTTGACGCGAAGCAGATCGGCCTCCTCCAAGAACGGCTCTACTCACTGTGAGCCCGACAGAGGCCAAGCCAGGACTCCGCGAGGGCAGAGCAGCCCGGCCCTGCAGACCCCACGCTCCGGGGCCACGCCTGGAGGTGCAGGAGCCCAGGGGCCAGGGCCGTCCACCAGGGCAGGCCTCCTGATGGGTGTGGCCGTTATGTAACCTGCGGCTTGCCTGGCCATCGATGCAGTGGATGGGGCACCGCCGTGCCTTATGACTCCTTGTGGCTCGGGCAAATGTGGCCCGCAGAGACCCCAGGGGGACCTCAGAGGGACTCTACAGAGCCCCATAGAGACCTCAGGGTCCCACGGTTGGCATGAAATTGAAATTGAAGGGTAATAGTAATCACCAGATTTTTCAGCTCATGAAACCTCTTACAAACAAGTCCAGTAAGTGCCTGTGAGGAAATGTCTCTTGCCTGTATTTCTCCTAATAACAAGTGCACCATATATCAAGGAGCAAGCCTGCTTGCTGGTGTCTTGACTGTCAGTGATGTGTTTGTGGGGTTTCTGAACTGTCTGCAGGGTCTCTTGAGGAGTGTCTGTGGGGCTGCAGAGGGGTCTCTGTGGAGTGTCCCCCTAGGAACCTTGGGGTGGCCACACACCTGCCCAGGGCTCTCCACGGCCAGTCCACAGCAAGTGCACGCACAGCTTGGGGAGATGGCGTCCCCCTTGTCCTAATGGTGGGAGCTGCCGTGCACCTGGTTTGCATCCGCTGGTCCTGGGACCTCGTTGGGTTGGAGGTGTCCCAGCCTGGATGTCTGGGCAGGGGCTCGTCTCTGTCTTTCCATCCCCGAGTCAGGTGCGTGGGCACTGTGCCGTGACCCCGACGTGCCTGGGCTCTGGACAGGTACAGTCCTTGCACCCTACGCCACTGGTCTCTATTGAAAGCTGGAGGGGCACGGGGTCAGTGTGTGAACCCTTCACCTGCCGCGCTCCACCTCTGTGCAGGAGGCTTGGTCAGGTGCCAGGAGGCAGGTGAGTGGCTCCTGACAGCGACATCTGCTGTGGCCGGTCCCTGTGGTGTGGAAGCACTGCATTCCATCTTCAAAGGCCACTTCAGAGCAGAGGGGCTGCCCCCAGCAGAGTCCCTGCTCCCTGCGCTGCCCAGAATGGCTGATTGTTGCCTTTCCTGAAGCCGCTTGCGGACACGCATCCGGCCTGCAGCCCTGTGTAAATACACAGGGCGGGGCGTCAGGATCTTAGCCTTTGGAGAGGAAAGGGGTGAAATGAAAGTGGCAAGCCAGCTGCTCCACCCGCGGGTCGCGGGGCAGAGTCCAGCGCAGGCTCCTGGTCCCCAGGAGGAGGCATGGTGAGCGGGCGAGTGGCCATGGCAGAGAGGGGGCCCGCCTGTATTTCTGTGGCGGAAATGAAAAGCTACTACCTGTATTCCGAGTGGTGCTCCTGGCTGCGCGCCGCAGCCGAGGGTGAGTCCTGGGCCCCGTGGTCACTCTCAGGCAAGCCAGAAGGGTGCCGCGGGGTGATGCTCCGTGTCCCCTCGGTAGCCACCATGCGCAGGGCGGGGACTGGGAGCCCGCGAGCTTTCACTGCGTGGCCGTCATTCCAGCTAATCCAGGCCCTCGGTTACCATGAGCGAACAGCATCCCCGGCTGGGCTGCCTGGGTGCCCCCCACCCCAGAGGAGAGCTGGGCAGGCGCCTGGCCCTGCAGAAAGGCTTCTCCCATGGGAAGGGGAGCAGCTGTGTGGGGTTGCCCGCGGCCCTGGCAAAGCGACAGCCAGGTGAATCGCTGGAAGACCGCTACCTCCTGCATTTGGGTCAAGTGGCATAGAACCCTTCCAATATCTGCTCTCCAGGGACCTGCAACCCCTGTGGATCTTCCTGTTTTCTGTCCAGAGCCCCTAGGCCAAGGGCGGGGGTGCTGAATCGGGTCTCCGCTCTGAAGGAGGTCCTGATTGGGCCTTGCATTCAGAGGGTCTCCTAGAGCAGAGTCTCTCCTTTGTGGGCCGGGCTCCGTCTTGCCAAGCGTGATTTGTGGTGGGGGTCTTTGGAGGCTGGGGAGGTGGGACCCTGCGCTCCGACGCCTCGCAGATGTGCCTGGCTGGAGTGGTTGCTGGAAACGCTACTTAGCCTGAGGTTGCTGGGAGCACCCAAGATCATGCAGGAGAAAGCTGGGCTCTGCGCACACCTGGGTCCTGCCCAAGCAGCGCATGGCTTGGGCCCGTGCTCCGGCCGCCTCTCCTGAGGGACACGCATGTGGTGTTAAGAAGCCCCACAGCACAGCACTGTGGGGGCGGCGGGCACGCCCTTTCCGACCCACAGGAGGGCCCCACTTCAGGGTAAAGGGCCCGCGGGGCAGAGAGGACCCTGAGATTCCCAGGTGGAGAGAGACATCAGGACAGTTGGTTTAACAGAAAGAGAGTTTGGTGGGGAGACCGCCATGGCCGTGAGGTTCTCGCCTGCAGCCATGGCCCATGGGACACCAGGGCAGGCCCAGCTCAGGATGCCTGTCCCACCACAGAAGGCTGCAGCGCACTGTGTTGGGCCCCAGGAAAGCCCTGGATGGGCTGGGTGTCAGGCCCGGTGCCTCCCTGTGCCCTCGGAGTGTCTGAGCTGACGCAGCTGTGGTTGGGGACAGCAGTGCGGTCTGGGGGCTCAGTGTCTCTGCACCATGTCCCAGATCGGGCAGAGTGGGGTCCTTCAGCGCTCTCCTGAAGCGTTACTGTCTAAACTGAAAGCATGGTGGAGGGCACGGCTGGGCCTGGCGGCTCGCGGGGGGGGGGCAGGCAGGAGCCCGTGGGCACAGCCTGGGGCTTCCTCTGCCCACCGCCGAGCCCACCCCAGGGAAGCCAACCCGGCGGCACTTTGTCTAGACTTTGTCTCTTCCTTCTTGTTTTTCTTGTAAAGTCCAGCTTCCCTCAGGGCTCTGTAAGACCCACTGTTCACGTGGGTGAACAGAAGTTCTGCTCAGACCAGGGCAGCGGCTGGGTGCCCTTCCCCCAGGTGGGAACACTTTGCTGGCACCACGTGGAGACTGAGTCCCAGCACCCAAACAGGAACTGAAACGCCCTTTGCAGCTCGCGATCGGTCCTGAACTTCAGGAGTGCCGCTGCTCTGCCCAAAGTGTGCGGAGAGCCGGAGAGGTGTCCCGGCCGTCCACGGGCCGGGTGGCCACCCACTGCGTCCCAGCAGGCCTTCTTACTACCACGGTGGTCCAGGAGAGGTAAGGCCTTCCCACCAACTTGGGCAGTTGCCTCGGTGGGAGACAGGGAGCCGCATCCCCCACTCCCTCCTGTGCCCCATTTCATCCCCACGCAAGGCTGGGAAGGGGCGGAAGCGGGGCGTGAGTGTGTCTTGCAAGCTTGAGTGTCACACAGACACCCTCACTGCCGGGTGGGATACGGTCACTAAGCCGCAGACCAGAAAAGAAACTCAATGAAAGAGCCAGCCCAGGAGGGAAATGGGTCCCCCGGCACAGCTGCTTTGCACAATTAGTGAAAAACCATAAACAGAGCTGGGCATCAAAGCTGGCTTTGATGAAGACTCGGTGTCTGGAGGCGAGGTCGGCCGTCGGGCGGTGGAGCCTCTTCTAGAATGTGAGCTGGACGTCCGGGCCCGCGGGTGTGGGTGCCGTCCCTGGCTCGGGTCCACGGTGACTCGGAGCACACGCAGCGCCCAGCCCCCTCGCTGTTTGCCATGTGGGCACGGCTGCTTCCCCAGCACAAGTGGCTCGCTTTGTATCTTTACTGTTTGTTTTTTTCTGGTTTTATGTGACAAGCAGGACGGTGGTCACGAGGCTTGGGGGAGCCCTGCCGCCACCATACAGGCACGGCTCTACAGTGTGCGGAGAGCTGGGCGTGGCGGCACAGGCCTGGTCCTTCTGGGGAGGCTAGACAGGAGGGTTAGGGCTTGAGGGCACAAGTGTGACAGAGCGAGAGCCTGTTTGGGAACAGGGGGCTGAGGTGTAGCGTGGAGGCAGAATGCGCCTGGGCCCCCGGTGCCAAAAATAAATGAACCAATAAATGCACAAAAGAACAGGGAGCAAACTGGTGTGGAAGCCACGCGTGTGGCTGCCTCGTCCTCACGGTCCCTGAACAGTGCTGCTGCGTGTGCGTGCGTGACACACTCGAGTCCCCAGCCGCTCTGCCCCATAGGGACGCGTCTGCGGGAGCAGGGAGACAGGCGCCAGAGGCCCTTTCTCCAGGGCTCTGGGTGGGCTCAGTGATGGTTCTTGCTACTGCGTCAGCCCTAACACCGTGAGGACTTACGGGAACCGCGCTGCCCTCGAGGCGGCGTGACCCCAGGCCCACCTTCCAGAGGACTTTCAAGTGGGGTTTAGACCAGCACCAGCCGTGGTATGGAGCGCTTGCTCCGAGCCTCAGCCTCGGGCTGTTTTGGGGACAGGACTTTTCTGTGTCTCTAGAGAAGTCCACTTTCTCAAGGACAGAAGGAGAAGAGTCTGTGTAATACAAGCAGCGGTAGGGCTCCTCCTGCACACAGCGCCTGAGACAGGAGATCACGCACGGAGCGACGCTGCCCCTGCAGCCCTCGCTAGAGAGGCAGGTAGAGCGCACCCCACGGCTCTGCACACGAGCAGCAGCCGATTTTCAGAAAATAAAGTCTTCTCTGTTGTGCTAAGAACAGGATTTCCAAGGCCCGAGCCATGCTTTTCTTTGCTGTCACTCATCATTCGTCCATTCACACACACAGGTGCACACACATGTACACACATGCACGCTCCCACACCCTGGAGAGTAAGCATCGCCGCCGCCTTTGGTCCTGCCCCAGCAGTCAGGAGGTGCTAAATCAGGCCTGCTCCCGACATGGCCGCTGGCTCCCGCCCACACGTGGCCCTGCCTGCACCTGGCCAGCAACAGTGGCCAAGCCTGCTGCTCGGCAGCCCCGTGGCCAGCGCCTCCTTCTATTCTGAGCTAAACAAAAGCCCAGGAGACCCGGCACATCCTCTGATGGGCCCCTCTCGCCCGCCTCGTGCTGCCTAAGGAGGTTCTTACACGCCGTGCAGAACTCACCTCCCCGTTTGGGGTGTCTTCCTGGAACATAGACCTGCCTTCCCAACATGGTCTAGCCACATTCCACATCCCACAGGGCATAAAGGCAGAGCTTTTAAAAAGAGTATAATTTCACCAGACTGCTGGAAATGTTATTAGGAGTTGTAAACATTCCCCAGATCTCTCTGATATTTGTAAGTCGGTCAGGTGGAGAAGCCATCCTCCATGTGGCAGGGCAGCCTGCAATTAAAATTTGCCCTTTAGCGGGAGAGGTGGTACGTACCTGTAATCGCAGAACTTGGGAAACGGAGACAGGAGGGTGGCAGGTTCAGGGCCAGCCTTCACAACTTAATGAGATGCTCAGCAGTTCAGAAAGACCCTGTTTCGAGGAGTGTGGGCTGGAGGATGTTGCCCAGGGGTAGATGCGCCTGGCTTCAGGCCTCCGAACAGCGCCCCAGGTTTTCACTCTAAGCCTATTTGGCTTTGGCTACTTATGGCCTGGTTTCCTGGTGCTACAGCAGGCTTCCCTGCATGGCCCAGCAAGGGAGACGCCTGCTTGCCCTTGGACAGGAGGCCTCCGCACACATGGGTCCCAGGAGTGATTTCTCATGCTTGGAGTTTTGGCTTGTTCTGGTCTCACACGCCTGCCAGCAGGGGTTCTTTGTGTGGAAAATTTCTTGTGAAAGCCCTCTTTTGTATTCTTTTTCTGGTTTCATTGTATTTAAATTATTTCCTTAATCAAGGAAAGTACTACCTTTTTACTAGTGGGCGTTGCCCATATTTGGTAGGAGGCGCTGCCCACTGAGAACACCTGGGCCTGAGCTGTGCCCCAGAGCTGCTGCCGATGCCCGCCCGGGCTGCCCGTCTGAGGGGCTGTGAACGTACCAGGGTCTCAAGTCCTTGTTCCCTGGGGGTAGATAGCACTGCCCCAGGAAAATGAACGCTGGGCCACGGAATAGTGATGTGGAAGTTGGATTCTCAGCCGAATCACCCAGTAGTCCAGTTGGGAACGGGGAGGCTTGGTGCTTGATTTCGCTGGCCTAGCATGGCACAGCCACTGCACCCACTGGCCAGTGACACTGTGTTGCACCAGACTTCTACCCTCATTGTACACCAGCACGCTGTGTGAAACATGGAAAGGTTCACTGCTGCTCTAGTCTCAAAAGCATTGGCTTTTGGCAGGTGTGGTGGCGCACGCCTGAAATCCCAGTACTTTGGGAGGCTGAGACAGGAGGATCCCCAATCCAAGGCCAGCCTGGGCAACTTAGCAAGACCCTGTCCCCAAATAGGAAATCAAAGCTCAGTGGTAGAGTGTTCCTGGGTTCAATCCAGGGCCACACAAACATGTACACAAAGCACTGTCTCTGATTGTAGTGAAGCTCTGAACAGGTAAGGGACTTTCTCTGCACAGTGCCCATGCCTCTCACACCACTGTCTACACGGGGGCCACAAAGGCACAGCTGGTTCGGCCTTCACCAGACACGCAAGGGGCACCCAGCCTGAGTCCAGGTGCCATGGGGGTGGAGGAGGGGGGCCGTTCTGGAGACACGTGCTGGAAGTGGACGGGCAGGTCAATGTGGGTGCAGGGAGGGACAGGCACCAGGCACCCAGAGGCTACGGGCACCAGATGGCCAGGGCAGTGGCCAGTGGCGGAGCACCCTGAGCGTCTAGTGTCATTTCAGTGCAGGAGCATGGGGCCACCGTGGGCTTTCAGAAGAAGACGCGCACCCTCCCTCTGAGCTGGAGGCTGGTCTGGTGCCGAGGCCCCGCCAATGGCCCTGTCACAGGCGAGCATGACTGTCCTGTTCATGGCGTGCACCTCACCCAGTCTCCCCGCGTGTCGGTGCTGGAGGCCGGGGACAGCCAGCTCCCCAGACTGGATCAGGTGGGAAATGACTACGGGTTTTAAAGGTTGGGTCAGGTTCATGAAGGAAAGACAGGGTTGCAGGGGGTGGGGGAAAAATAAGAATCCTGACCCAGAATCCAGGCAGCTCGAGGGATTACTGCGGCACCGTAGTCTAGGACACTGTGTGGGGCGTTGGCGCCCCTCGGAGCCCATGAAGGCCTGCTGAGGACTGTGGGAAAGAAGAGGACCGCGTGTGCAGCCGGCCCTAAATGTGTCTTGCTCCTCGGGCCCAGGGGGACGGCTCCACTCTCCCCCACCCCACCCCCATCACTGTCTTTTTCCTGATTACAGAAATCACAGAGGGTCTCGGGTCAGGCTGGGTGTACCCCCTGAGATGCCAGCTATGTTTCCCGTGTTGGGCACCAACTTGGGTGGGGGCTTCGTGGCTGCCCCGGAGGTGTGAGGGGCTGGGGGAGGAGCTGGTCTGTAAATCTGTAAGTCATAAAAGTGTTCGACAGTGGGAAAGTAGTCTTTTTTAATATTCTGAAACACTTAAACTCCTCTTGGTGAACTGTCCCGTTTCCTCTGCTGGTCGAACGCGGCTGCTCAGTGGCCCTGGAGGCCTGCAGTGAGGGCCACGCCGAGTCCTCGAGCCCCGGGAGTCAGTGACTCAGGGACGCAGGGACGTGTGTTCTCCTGCATACGGTGGGTGGGTGTCCGAGCCTCCCCAGGTTGCCTACCAGCAGGGGCCAGGAGGGGTGGACAGGGTGCCCCAGGTGGTGATCCCAGGAGCCAGCGGCCGGGTGCACCACCGCCGAACTGCTCTCTCCCCACAGGAGCCAGGGCAGCTCTCAGTTGTGTGACCCGGAGGTGGGGGGATGGTGGCAGCTTGCTCCTCAGGTGTCTGTCCAGGGACAGGCCTTGGGTGCCCGCCGCCAGCCCTGTCTTCGTCTTCCCCAGCACCCCTTGGCCCGCAGCCTGCAGCAGCCTATCAGCTCCTCAGCTTGCCTGCTCTGCCCAGGGTTCACTGTGGGGCTTTCTGCTCTTGGCCTGCTCCTGCTGCAAGCCCCTGACACACCCCTCATTTATCCCAGCCCAGGATGATCTCATGAGTGGCCGTGCATGGTGGCCTCAGCTTTACAGCCGAGCTCACTGGGGCACAGGGGTCACAGCTACCCAGCAGAGGGGATTCAGGGCTGGGGTCTGTGCCATGGACATGGATATCTGCTGAGCGTGCAGGTTGACAAAAGAATGGCCTGGTGTGTGTGGGCGGTGAGGGCGACACCTGGCATCTGCCCGGGGCTCACCCAGGGTGGGCATCCAGTCCTGCCATTTTCTGCCTATCTGTCTAAGGCTCTTCCACCCCTTCCTCAGCTCTGTGCCCACAGATGGGGTGGCCATCAGATGCCAGCATTCCCCAGGGCCTGGGGGACAAGCTGCTGTGAGGAGGTCCAGACCGTCCACCTGCTGGCCAGCCTGCTGGGTCTCAGCGTGGGCTTGTTCACCTGGAGGGGGGGTGCCCTGGCCCGTGCTCTGTGGCTGCACAGTGGGGCAGGAGTGAGGCCCGGTGGGTCCATTGTACTGTCCTGCTGCCCCGCCCTCTCCTCCTTCCCTTGGGACACTGTTGGCCTTGATGTCCTGCAGGCCCAGCTGATTCCTCTGTCTCTGGAGCTGAGGCCGAGAAGGTCCCGGCTGCTCCCTGGCTTCCCCAGGCTCCAAGCTCCTCTCCTTAGTGCTGGCGGTGGAGGGACGGTGACTAGGAGGTGCGGTGGCCGACACAGGCCAACACCCTGCAGTTCCGGTGCCTTGGTGACGGGAGCTGCCAGGTGTTCTCCGCGTCTCGGAATGGGCAGGGCACAGGCTAGGTGCCCACACATGGCGCCAGGTGACCTGAGCGGATCTCTGCCCCCTCTCCTTCCCACAGCGTTTCCTTTTCCCAAGGGGCCGTCCATCCTGGAGTCCCGTGCTCCCGATCCCTCCCCAGAGGGTTGGGTGACAGGCTGCCCTGCCCTATGGGACCCACAGATACCCTGTGACCAACAGTAAATGGCGTTTGAAACAAGGCACATTAGCTGTAGCGAGTTCACAGGTATGAATGGAGTTTTTGGAGTGCTGGGATCTGGCGGGTGATGGCTGGTGCCGCGGATTGGCTGCCACCCTCCCTCCTTCCTGCCCTCCCGCCCTCCGTGTGTGGCAGCCCGGGGCCTGGCCAGGTGGGGCCCACACCCTGGTTTTCCACTTACTCATCAGGGATGTAGTCCATGATAGGAAACGGCTCAGCACACGCACATGCGCGGTCCCTGAGCTCCTCTGCTGGCCATGTCTGCCCCCCCCCCCACCGGCGGGGCTGTGGGCCCTCAGCAAGGCCACCCCCACACACCGTCCCAGACACAGGCTGTGTCCTGTCTCAGTCTGCTTGCAGCCCTGGAGTCGAGCTGCCACCCCCACGAAACTCCCTAGAAGATCTGCAGACACACCCTGGCAGCCAGAGCGGGCCAGTCCGCCTCTCCACCCCAGGTGTGGCTGGCAGCACAGTGTTGGCCCCGGTGCTGGGGCTGCCTGCTCTGGCCGGTGGCTGCATCTGCTCCCCCTTAGCAGTCAGCTGCGAGCCTCCCAGGGCCTCGGATGTCTCTTGTCCTGCACTTCCCAGCTTGGGGAGGCCTGGGCAAGCAACTGGCCCAGCTCCACATTCGCCCTGGGATCTGGAATTGCCACCAGGAGCCTCAGGGAGATCCGGTCCCTCGGCACGCCCTCCTGCACCCTGTGGCTGCCTTGCCACGTGGGTCTAGGTTTGTGTGGGGCAGGGTGGGAGCCGCAGGTGTCTGAGCCTCTTCAGGAACCCTTGCCTGTCACCCTGGGTAGGCACCACCAGCCCCATCCACGCCAGTGTCCATGTGGCCCCCGCCCTGGCATGCCAGCAGGTCCTGGTGGACAGATCCTGGTGGACAGATGCAGCCAGGCCCTCGGCGTGGCCTGCTCCTGCAGCTGCTTTGACTTGGCTCCACCCGTGTTTGAGTTCCAACATGCTTATCTGTCCACCCCACAGCTGCTGGCTCCAGCTGGAAAGGTCAGGTTGTGAGGATGCAGTGGCTCCTCAAGCCACAGCCTTTCCAGGTGGTGTATCTGCCGCAAGCACGCGAGACCACCAGCACTCCAGCTGCTTAACCCCTGGGACAGAAAAGCGACCGGCTGCCCAGGGCGCTGGACACTGGCCACCCAGGTGGGGGGACATGGAGGACACACTTGCCTTCAGAGCGGTTGTTCCTGGGGCTTGTGAGTCTGTGTCCTCCTCAAGCAGGAGGGTCTTCTGGTCTGCTTATCAAGACCGAGTGGGGGTGCTCCCTCCCCAAGGCGCTGGGCCTCAGGGCTCCCTGTGGGTCCTGGGCCTCCTGCTGTTCAGCAGAGGACCCAGGTGTTCCCAGACTCACCCATTGCCATGGCTGTTTTCTGCACCACGTTCCTGGGTTGTTATATATAGATCAAACTTCTGCGTGCATTCACAGTAAAAGACACAAGTAAATAAAGAGTGAGGATTAATTAGAAATAAATATAAGGGGCTGCCGGGCGTGGTGGCGCACGCTTGTAATCCCCGCGCTTGGGAGGTAGAGACAGGAGGATCATGCAGGTTCAAAGCCAGCCACGCTGGCTTAAGAGACCCTGCTTCCAAATAAAATATAAAATAGGTCTGGGAGTGTAGCCTGGAGGTAGAAGAATTCTATTCCTGATATCACCAAAAAAAAAAAAAGGGGGGGGGAATGTTCCCTTCCCAATGCCACTGTTAATTCCTTTGGTCCCAAGGCATGAAACGTAAAAGCATAAAAGCACTGGGGAAGGTTCTCAAGGATAGGGCAAAACTCAAGACTAGGGCACCAGAGCATCGCAGGTCGGCAGCTCAGCATGGCGAGCAGGAGGCGAAGGGCGGGGGTCCCTGATGGGCGGTGCTGGGGGCCTGGAGCAGGAGCCAGCTTGAACAACTCCAGGCTCAGAGTGGGCTGGTGATGGGCTTTGGGCTTCTCAGGCCACACAGCCGTGCCGGGCCCTGGGGTCCACTCTGACGCCGTGAGCTGCCTCTGGTTATGCGTGCGATTCCGTAGCCACTGTCCAGCCAGGTGAGAGCCGGTCTTCCAGGAGCCCCTGCTGCTGCCAAAAGGTCTGCAGTGATGGCCAAGCTTCTGTCCTTCACACATGTGTGTTTCTCAGCACTCAGGCAGGTGCGTGCCCAGTGGGGGCAGACTGTGTCTGTGGGCAGAACCAAGCAGAACATGGCCTCCTGATGCTGCTGCCCGTGGCCTGCAGGGTCTCTGTGGGCAGGCTCAGCCCTGTGGCCTGCAGGGTCTCTGTGGTCCCTGCGGTGCCCAGCTGGGTCCTCCGTGGCTGGTCTTCTCCTGGATTCTCCATGGCATCCCCATGCCAGCCTCCTTTCCCTTCTCGTCTTAGCTGTATCACGTGCACCGTTAAGTGCAGCCACACAGAGTCTCCCTTTTCACGGGGCAGGAAGGTTTGAATGTCAGCAAAACTGGAGCGCCAATGCGCTAGAGAAGGAGCGCGTCTCAAGCAAGTAACGTCCTTGCCAACGCTGTCCTCCGCAGCGACAAGGCTGGCCCCGTGCCCAGCTTCGTGTCTGGCCCTCGGCTGGCACCACGCACCCTGCGAGTGTCTTTGTGGCGCGTCCCACAAGGAAAATGAGCGTGTAGGGTCACGGCAGGCTCCTCGAGACACGGAGAGCCTCCGGCACAGTGGTAGGCTGTGGTGTGCCGACCCCAGCCATGTCCTGTGGTCACGCCCAAAACCCTGCTGGTTGTGCCGGGCTTCCTGGCTATGGCCTTGGGGGCCCTCAGGGCTCAGCAGTGACCTGGGTGTCAGAAAATGGTCGGGACCCGGTGACGTACCATCCCTGCCCCCCATGGCTCTTCCTCCACGGACTCCATGTGGAAACAGCCACCAGGCTGGCCTCTGCCAGGAGACTTTCCCAGCCGCGCCTCCCAGCCCCCGCCCAGTGCTCAGGAGGCGGGCTCCTGTGTGCTCCCCGGCATCCATGCCCGGGCAGCCTGGGTCCCATCCAGGTGCTCGTCACCGGGTGGGCCAAAGCTAGTGGCCTCCACAGGGCGAGGCAGACGAAGGGCTTTTTCTGAGGTGTCCAGAGCAGAGACAGCAGGGGCGCGTCAGTGCACACAGGCACGCGATTGCTGGCATTGGTGAGACGCAAGTCACATCAGCTGCCTCAACGCTGCGCACACCTCTGGAATGTAGGAGCTTGGCACTGCCCTCCAGGACCTGGGATGGCATGGGGTCTACACCTCCAGCCCTGGTCACTGCCCTCCAGGACCCGGGATGGCGTGGGGTCTACACCTCCAGCCCTGGTCACTGCCCTCCAGGACCCGGGATGGCGTGGGGTCTACACCTCCAGCCCTGGTCACTGCCCTCCAGGACCCGGGATGGCGTGGGGTCTACACCTCCAGCCCTGGTCACTGCCCTCCAGGACCCGGGATGGCGTGGGGTCTACACCTCCAGCCCTGGTCACTGCCCTCCAGGACCCGGGATGGCGTGGGGTCTACACCTCCAGCCCTGGTCACTGCCCTCCAGGACCCGGGATGGCGTGGGGTCTACACCTCCAGCCCTGGTCACTGCCCTCCAGGACCCGGGATGGCGTGGGGTCTACACCTTCAGCCCTGGTCACTGCCCTCCAAGACCTGGGATGGCATGGGGTCTACACCTCCAGCCTTGGTCACTGCCCTCCAGGACCCAGGATGGCGTGGGGTCTACACCTCCAGCCCTGGTCACTGCCCTCCAGGACCCAAGATGTTGTGGGGTCTACACCTCCAGCCCTGGTCACTGCCCTCCAGGACCCAAGATGTTGTGGGGTCTACACCTCCAGCCCTGGTCATTCTGTGCTCCAAGACCCAGGATGGCCTGGGGTCTACACCTCCAGCCCTGGTCACTGCTCTGTAGACATGCAGTGGTGTTGGGTACACACCGCCAGTTCGGGGTTGTTCACCGCAGAACAGGGTGGTGTTTGCACTCACTTTCTGTGCTTTGCTGGCCGTGGGCCGTGGCGTGGTGTGGCGTGGCCGGGCTCGGCCGCAGGTATGTCCAGTCACAGAGCTCATGAAAGCTATCCTGGGCGCACTGCCTTCATGGGTGGCAGGTTGTTTCATATTGAGCGGATCAACCATGTGTGTCAGCCATGGACGTCACCAGCGAAGGATGGCCTGTCCCTGGGTGTGAGGGTGATGGTGGCCAGGGCCAGACCTGTGGTCTTGATGGTCGAGTAGTTAGCTCTAATAGTCAAGATTTGCCAGGGGGGAGAGACCTCGGTCTATCCAAAAACATCCTGGGGTTTTGGGGTTCTGGGATGGAGCAGGGCTCCGAGGGCACCAGGTGGCTTGCACAGCCTCCCAGGACAGAGGCCAGCCTCTGCCCTGTTTGCCCTGCAGAGGCACATCGCCTGCCTATGCACCTGGAGCTCACCTCCCTCCGCACACTGCAGCTGCCCCATCACGGTCCCCCGGACACCTTGAGGGCACAGTCCAGGGGCTCTGCTATCCTAGTGCTCGGAAGCAGGTCCTCTGAGTGAGCCCCTTCTCTGGACATCCCTGAGTGCCTGTGCCCTGTGGGTGCCCAGGGCCTCTCAGTCAGTCCTGCTGGGTGTTGGGCCCCAGTGGCCTCCGTGGGAGGTGGGCCTGGAGCGGGTGTGGCAGGGTGTGCTCGGCCCCAGGCCTCTGCGTGTGGTGGGTGGGCACTGCCCCCCTGCTCTCCTCTGGCCAGCAGGCCGAGGTGGGGCAGGCCTGATTTAGGGGCCTGCTTGGCCATATGCCATGGTGGGAACAAGGCCCTCGAGTCTGGAAGCAGTGTGAGGGTGGAGAGGGCCGTGCGCACTTGTGAGCTGGCCCGCCGCACAGCCGCAGCGGAAGAGTAATGGCCACCACTCATGGCGGAAGGCTTCGGGAAGCTCTCGTGGTCTCCTGTGTGTGCTGGGCTCTCGCTGGTGTAAAACGGGGAAACGGAGGTTTCAGACAGTGTGAACACAGCCCCAGGTCCTAGCGAGCGCTTCTGAGCCCTGATCGTTGTTGCCTCGTCCTCCTTCTGGTGAGTGGAAGAGAGTGTCGTGTGCTGGGGCTTGGGGAAGCCCCAGGTTCCCCGAGCAGGAACCAGGCTGCTTGCCCTGGCTTGGCCTCCTCTCAGAGGCCGGAGGCCGGCGTTCCAGGTGGACAAGCCACGGGTAGTCACTTGCCAGGGCTGCAGGGACGATGGGGACACACCTGACGCAGGCCTGTGCTGCATCCACAGTGGGCGCCAGCAGAGATGGGCAGCAGTCAGTGCAGTGTGAGGGCCACGGGGAGGCTGGAGCAGCTGGGCCCAGCGAGAGCCCCTCCAGCTCCTGGGGTGGTGGACTCAGCTTGGGCCTGGGCCCTCTGCTGCTTGCTTCAGGTCCCCAGACAGACAGCCTCACACCACCCTGGAGACTGAAAGGACAGTCCCCGCCAGCCCCACCTGGTGGTAGTGGCCTCCAGTCCCCGGTGTGGTCGCCAGAGCCTGTCCTGGACGGGCAGGTTTCAGGTGCTGTGTCCGAGTGTTCATGACCCCATGTGCTTTGCCTCAAGTGTTGTGAGAGCTGCAAGCCCCCTGCTCGCGGAGCTCTAAAAGGAGCTCACTACAGACAGGTGGACATGAAGAACAGAAACAGCTGCCCACAGGGGCCCGGCTTGTCACCCCCCAGAGTGGGCGTGCCACCCAGGAAGAGGCCCCGGCCCTCCAGACCAGCTCCGGATAGGGATTTATCTATCCATGGACAGGGCCTTGTCTAGGCAAGGATTCCTGCAGCTCAGGTCCTGCACCCCATGGACAGGACCTCGGTTTAGAGGGGCTCCTGTGGCCCAGACCCCCGCACTCCATGGACAGGACCTCAGCTGAGCAGGGCTCCTGTGGCCCAGGCCCCCGCACCCCATGGACAGGACCTCAGCTGAGCAGGGCTCCTGTGGCCCAGGCCCCCGCACCCCATGGACAGGACCTCAGCTGAGCAGGGCTCCTGTGGCCCAGGCCCCCGCACCCCATGGACAGGACCTCAGCTGAGCAGGGCTCCTGTGGCCCAGGCCCCCGCACCCCATGGACAGGACCTCAGCTGAGCAGGGCTCCTGTGGCCCAGGCCCCCGCACCCCATGGACAGGACCTCAGCTGAGCAGGGCTCCTGTGGCCCAGGCCCCCGCACCCCATGGACAGGACCTCAGCTGAGCAGGGCTCCTGTGGCCCAGGCCCCCGCACCCCATGGACAGGACCTCAAGCTGACAAGGGCTACTGTGGCCCAGGTCCCCGAGCCCCATGGACAGGACCTCAGCTGAGCAGGGCTCCTGTGGCCCAGGCCCCCACACTTCATGGATAGGCCCTCAAGCTGAGCAGGGCTCCTGTGGCCCAGGCCCCCGCACCCCATGGACAGGACCTCAACTGAGCAGGGCTCCTGTGGCCCAGGTCCCGTAGCCCCATGGACAGGATCTCAGCTGAGCAGGGCTCCTGTGGCCCAGGCCCCCACACTTCATGGATAGGACCTCAAGCTGAGCAGGGCCCCTGTGGCCCAGGCCCCCGCACCCCATGGACAGGACCTCAACTGAGCAGGGCTCCTGTGGCCCAGGTTTCTGCCCTACAATTGGCCCAGTGAAGGGACCTGGCTGAGCATGGGGCCCCTGCAGGGAGGGTCCAGACGGGCAACAGGGAGCCTGGAACTGCAGCCAGCAGGGCTCAGCTGCAGCCAGGATTTCAACAGTTAAGCCGTCCTCAGCAGGATAAGTGAGCCCCTGCCTCTGGCTCCTTAATCAGGGACATCAAATCTGAGGCCCTGGGAGGAACAGCCTTTCGCCCAGCAGAGGCCAGCAGCCTGCGCAGCCAGCTCAGGGAGGTGCGTGGCCCCACTCGGCAGCCCAAGATGGAGCTCCGCCGGCTTCCTTTGTGTGCCCCCGGCAGGCGTTCTGGGAAGCAGGTCTCCGGCTCCTGACCTGTTGACAGTGCCCGCGCTGGTATGACCTTAAGCCTGGTCTCCCTGCTGTCCCGGGACATCACGGCTCTCTGGCTCCTGCTGAAGACCAGAGCAGGTGTGTCTGCCTGGGATGAGCGAGTTTGCCGGGGAGAGCTTGCCGGGGTGATAGTGCGTGGGGATGTTCTGGCGCCGTGGTGCTATTGTGGCAGATGCCGCTTCAGCTTGTTGCCGGTCCAGCCGGAGTCAGCAGGAGGGAGCTGGTGCTGGGCTCCCGGTCCATCGCTTGAATGCTGGAATTTGGAGTGGCGCAGGTGGTGCTGGCCGGGCTAGGGACGGAAGCATCATGCTCCTCGGGGAGGGGACCGGGCCTCGCCTGCTGGTCTTGACGGTGTCGCCACCCTGTCCTGACGTCGGTCCTGACGACAGGGCTGTGTGCTCCTGGAGGTGCAGTGTGGAGGCTGGTGCACGCTCCTTCCTCGGGCTCCTTTGTTCAGGCTTTCTCGTACACATGCCGGTTGGCAAGTGAAGGTCGGCCTCTCCCCCTCTCAGGACACTGACCTGCGCTCACCCCTCTCTGGCGCTCGATGCCTGGGCTCGGGCAAGGAGGACTTGGGCCAGATGGTAGAGCCCAAGGACAGCGAGCCGGCGGTCTCCTGGGCCCCGTGTGTCCGCTCCATCTCTGCTAGGTGGTGGCTGCTGCCCGTGGCGTCTCCTGTCCTGCCCCTTGGCCCAGGAGAGGGAACAGGCACCATGTAGGGAGGAAATGAGTTTGGGTGTCGTTGGCCATTTCTAAGGAAGGAAGAAGGCTTATTTTTGTTAATTTTAATGACTCAAACCTCAAATATCCAGACCAACAAATAAACACCTGAAGTTTCCTACTGTAAACAAAGCAATCGAGGGTGAAAGGTGACCTCTTAGAGGGATTTCCCTAACAGATAAGATGCAGGATGTGGGTGCGTAGGGGCCCTGTGAAAATCTCAGCCACCCACCACTGGACTCTGAGCTTGGCACCTGCGTGTCTGACCAGAGGAATCTGGTCTCGGATCTGAGTCAGGGTCAGAGGAGCAATTGGTGGACGCGCCCCAGGACCCCGAGGCGAGGGCCCCCTCTTCGCCACGCGGGACCCTGGACCGTCAGCACTCACTTGCGCGGAGCCCGTGGAAGGCCCCGCCATGTGTGACAGGCGCTGTAGCTGTCTTTTTCCCTAATTAAATGTGAGTTTTAAGTATTAAACCAACTAGATATGAGTCTTAATTATTTTTCCTCAGTTCTTAGTGGATGTATAGGTCCAGTTTATTTTTAAGACAAATAAGGTCTCAGATGAATGTCCTGAGGAGTTGCTGAAGTGAAGGCTGGGGCCTTCTCTCCAGGCTCTAGAAACCTTTGCTGGGTTTTCTGCCCCAAAAGGTTTCTGTTCTGTTGAAGAAATGGAGCTGCCAGCGTGGCACAGGTGGGGTGAGTCCACGAACCTCTGTGGGTCCTCCAGGCGGGCGCCTCTCGGTATTCAGAGGCTGCGTGATGGGACACCTAGCTCTCACAGAACACACGCGGCAGGAGCGGGCTGGCGGGCGGCAAGGTGGCCGGGGAGACCTGGGACCCGACCGCAGGCCGAGCAAGTCACACAGCTGGGCAGACAGGTGAGGGGGACCCCGGCCGTCATCCAGAGGTGGCCTCCGTGCCCCAGGAGGATGCTGGCATCATGGCAACTGTGACCCCCCCATTAATGAGGCACACAGATCAGGTGGCCCCCAGAGGGCACTCCGCTGGCCTCACCCGCCCCACCCTTCTCTCTGTCTTTGGTTTATTTCGTTGTCTCTGTTTCTGTTTCTGTCTCTGTCTTTATCTCTCTTTCTCTCTGTTCATGTTTTGCCTCTGTCTCTATTTCTCTGTCTCTCTGTCTCTCTCTCTCTCTCATTCTTTCTCTGGATTTTGTTTCTGTGTCTGTCTTTACCTCTTTGTCTCCGTCTTGGAGTCTCTCTGTCCCTTGTCTCTGTCTCTCTGTCTCCGTCTTACACACACACTGTGCCCTCAGTGGCCCTGGCTGGGCCTGCACTGCTGGGCCCGCTCTCGAGTGCGGCCGTGCCCGCTGCCGCTTTCCTTGGGCTGGATCTCTGGAGCCTGGCCTACCCACCACGCTGCGTTTTGTCTGGAGAGTGTTCTTGGTGGAGGTTCAGGCGCCTCTTGCTTGTCTTTTGAGTTATTGAGGTCTTAACACTTAGAAAGTGCAAGGCTGCATTGTCTGTGAGCTCAGGAAGGGTTCATGGTGGCTGGGATTCTGGGGAGGCACTCGGGGCTGGCGGGCCGCAGGCGTGTGCATGTGCGTGCGCAGAGCAACCCTCTCATGTGTGCTGTGGGGTGACTGTGCCCCGGGAGCAGGAAGGCCTGGCCTCCGTGAGCTCTTTTAGTAGACCTCCCCTGGTGTTAACCAAGGTATTTTGGTTTTATGTCCAATGTCATTATTTTAGAATGGGTAAGAAAAGAAAAAAAATCTATCAGAAAAGTCTCTTTCATTTCTAAATGGCAGCAGGCCCATGTGGTGTGTGCGTGCGTGCGTGTGTACATATAACACGCATGCACACGTGGTATAGGAGCGTGCACATGGCATGTAGACTGTGCGAGCCATGCATGTAAGATGTGTGTGCGTGTGACATTTAAGCCATATCTGCCTCTGTCCTGGCAAACACAGCTGTTCCTCAGAGCATCAAAATTGCAGGAACCCACCAGGCGCCACGGCTTCCACCTGCAATCCCAGTCCTTGGGAGGCAGAGCCCAGGGGATTACCCGTTCAAGGCCAGGGCTCTGTAACGTAGTGAGACCCTGTTTCAAAACGAACAATGATATAGGGCTGAGGGTGCAGTTCAGTGTAGAACCACCCTGAGCTCAACCCCCAGAACCACCAAGAACCAAGCAGTAAACAGAGGGGATGTTGTGAGCAGCCGCTGGGGCGGTCAGCCGGCCCAGGGACCCTGCTCCTCCGTTGCCTGGAGCTGCTTTCTGGCCGAGCGGCTGCTGTGCTCTGTACTTTGATCAGGGCTGTTTGCTCTAACTGCAAGGCTCCTTGCCTTCGGAGGGGAGATCTGGTTTAGGCCGAAGTGTGCTGTGGTCTGCTGTTCTTCCCCACTGCCTCCGCCCCCCACCTCCTGCTGCCTGAGATCCGCCCCCGCTCATGGTGTCAGGTTGACTGAATCTCCTGTGACCCATTTTCTTTCAGTGTGACCAGTCAGCTTTTCCTTCCCTGGGGAGGGGCCCGCCAGGTGAGCCCAGCAGTCCTGGACAGCCTCCCTCAGGCCCTGTGCCCTCCACTCAGGCCGGGGCCTCGGTGTGAGCCCGAGTCAGGGTGGGGATCCCTAACCTGCCCCAGCCCACTGGGGACATGGCTTCCTCAGAGGGACAGCCCACCGGGAAGGGCCCACCCACGATGGAGCTTATGACATCAGCACCACGGGACGGGCCCCTCCTAATTGGGCGCCAAGGGAAGAACAGAGCCCGTGGGATCCGTCCACTGGGGCCTGCACTAAAACAACTCCGACTGCACGAAGGCCTGGCCCAGCAGTGGGTTTTGATTTCTGTTTTGAGAGTAGTTCTTTTTTCTGGTGACCTATGACCTTGAGTTGGTAGGCTTGTATTTTTATTTTTATTTATTTTATTTATTTATTTTTTGTGGTACTGGGGTAGAACCCAGGGGCATTGTACCCCTGAGCTACACCCCCAGCCCGATTTTGTATTCTTTATTTTCAAACAGGGTCTCACTGAGTTGCCAAGGGCTCACTAAATAGCTGAGGCTAGCCTTGAACCACAATCCTCCTGTCTCAGCCTCCAAATGCTGGGACTATAATCGTGCACCACCACACCCAATTTAGGCTTGTATTTTTAAGTAGCAGAATTCCCTGGATTTAGCCAAGCTCTTTGAGGCCTGTGGGGCCTCAGGAAAATGATGGTGTAGAGAACTCTGGGCAGGGGGAGGGGGGCGGGCCCCGCATGTTCCCAAGGCCACGCGTGCACAGCTGTGTGCTGTGACCTTGTGGCACTGGCTGCCGCTGGCCTCTCCAGCCCTCCCTGCACATGCAGATGGTGGGAGGACGGGCAGAGAACTCATGGATGGGGGCGTGACGAGGCCTCACCAGGGCCTCACCCCAGACTCTCGTGTGGGTGCTCACGCTGGAGTGACCGGGCTGGCTGGGGCGGAGGTGGGTGCGGGCAAGCCAGGGGCCGTGCCCTGGACTCCCTCACCGTCTTTCCTGTGAGCCTGCCCACTTGCCCCTCCCTCCATCCCAGCCTTGTGCTGGATGAGGCAGACCCAACCTGGAGCCAGCTTCCCCCGACCACCTGCCCTAGACACTGCAGACCACAGTACCGACCCCTCCCGGTACCACGTGGGCTCCGTGGCCACCCTTCCCACTGCAGCCCCGCCTGCCCTCCTGCAGCACCTCGGCTTGGCCAGGTGTCAGTCTGTGGCTGCTTCTTCTGGGGAAAAGCCAAGAGGCCCTGCCCAGACCTGGCCATCCTGAGCCGAGGGTGGGCCTGCAAGCATCCATGTTCTCTGCCCAAGTCTTTGTGCTCCCTGACTGAGCTGTGCTCCCTGGCCGATCCCAGCTCCCTGGCCAAGCCGTGCTCCCTGGCCGAGCCGAGCTCCCTGGCCTAGTCTCTGTGCTCCCAGGCCGAGCCGTGATCCCTGGCCGAGCCGAGCTCCCTGGCCGAGCCAAGCTCCCTGGCCAAGTCTCTGTGCTCCCTGGCCGAGCTGTGCTCCCTCTCTGTGCTCCCTGGCCGAGCCTCTGTGCTCCCTGGGCAAGCCTTTGGTGGAGTATCTGAGAGTACCAGGCATATCGCCTGCCTCCTTCCCCACCCCACCCGCCCTCCTGTGGCCAGGGCATTGTCCGCCCCTGTAGTTCGCCCCTGGTGGCCTAGACTCTGCCGTTAGCAACACTAACAGATCCCAGGAGCCGTGCCTGAGTGGCAGCTACTCTCCTGTGACAGGGGAATCCTCTTCCCCACAGTACCTACGAGGAGCCAGCAGGGAAAGCAAACTTCCCAGGGTCGCCAGCCAGGGTGTGGGGAGCCTGCGCCTGGCTCGCGTCTGGCCTCCGCAGGGCAGGCGTCGTGTCTCGCAGCTGAGCTGCTCAGCGATCACTGGCCAGTGACTGCCGAATACAAGCGCCGTGCCGCATCGCAAGTCACCACTTGGACTTGTTTTGTTTTTTTGCTTGTGACTTTTTTTTCTGGACCTTTACAAAGATTAGTTTTGGGAGAAAAGGAAGCCCTTGCACCTGTTGGTGAGAATATTAATTAGCACAGCCATTATGGAAAATAGTATGGGGGTCCTCAAAAAAGTTAAAAATAAACTGCCATTCGAGGAATCTGGCTAGTGGGTGTTTCGGGAGGAACTGACACTGGTCTGTACAAGAGCCATCTGCACTCCATGGGCCTCGTTGCACCGTGCACTGGAACCAAGAGGTGGCATCAGCCCAAGTGTGGTATAGTGAACAAGGTGGTACCTGTACAGAATGGAATACTATCCAGCCTTCAAAAAGGGGGTCTTGCCATTTCAACATGGATGAGCCTGGAGGGCCATGGTTGAGACCAGCAGGGCACAGGTCAGTCCCTGTGACACACTCACATTATCTGAGCCAGCGGATTCGTGGGGCCCAGCCAGGGGCTGGAGGACGTTGGTCAAAGGACCCGGAGTTGCAGTTACGCAGAGTGAATGAATTCTGGGATCTAGGGCACAGAACAGCCACTGTGTTTAACCCTGCACTCCGGGTTAAACACCTCAAATTTGCTGAAAGAGCAGATCTGCAGTGCTTGGACTACACACAGCCAGGGACTGTGTGTGTGTGTGGGGGGGGGTAAGCTAACAGCTGCCCACGGAGATCAGCTCACCACTCAACATGTATCAGAGCATCACACATGTGCCCTAAGACCACCCCTGGAGCTGAGAGGACCTGTGAGCTCAGGCAGCAGCCAGGCAAGGCTTCAGATGAGCAGCGGGCTGTGGAGGGGGCTCCAGACCACACGCCCCCAAGTGCACTGAGTCCCCTGATGCGCCGAAGCATCTTCTGTGCTGCCCCTAACCCTCTTCCCAAGCCGCCTCTGTCCCCTGCTGGAGAAACTCTCCGCACCCCAGAAACAGGCAGCCACGGCTGAACGGCGGCCAGGACCTACCAGCTCAGCACGCCTCGGTGTCCTCTGCAGGGGCTCAGGCCCTGGCGTGAGGTGGCAGGCTGGCCCCTGGCACTGGCCCGCTGCGGTCCTGAGCCTGGCCTAGGAGCCCATGGCTGCAGCAGGGCTGAGGCTCCCTGCCCAAGGTCCTGCCGCTGCCCTGAGTGCCCATGATGTAGACGGGGAGGCAGGTGGCCAGGCAAGCAGCTCAGGGCATCTTGCCAAGCCCGTGTCTTCCATGACCCCAGGTCGTGCTGCAGGAAGAGGACTGGAGGTGGGGTCTGAGGCGGCCTCTGGCCTGCTCCTCTCTGCCCACCAAGCAGGCCTGGGCCTCCTCCAGCCAGCTAGGTCCCGATGGTGCACTCTCCTGGACCCGCGGCTGCTCTGGATGCGGCAGCTGGCACATATCTCTTGCAGGGTGGGCCGGTCAGTGCCCTCGGCTGTCATGCAAGTGGGACAGACTGGGGGAGCCCCAGGTGGGAGAGAGCAAGGGACAGAGACAGACTCGTGTTCCCACAGGCACAGAAGGAAAGGCCTCTCCCATCACCCTCAGGTGCTGACAAGCCCAGACTCTGGGCCGCAGAGGATGCTCTTGCAGGAGGACCACCCGTCTCACTTGCCTGATTGGCTGCTGTGTGTTGAGCGCCCTGAGCAGCTGTGTGCAGGGCCCTCTCGGCACCCAGGGCCCAGGGAGCTCTGTGAGCACCCACCCACCTGCTGCCCGGCTAGGGGCCCTCATGTATCTGTAGTCAGACTCCTTTAGTCTTAAAACTATGGATTGCACTTGAAGTTAAAACTGAGAAATTTAAAAATATTGACATATAAAAATAGCAATGATAAGCCCATCATGGCGACATTGACTGCTTCTTAACGAAATGCAGCTGCCTCAAGAACAAGAACCCGAGGGAGGAGGACCCTCCCGTTCCACACTTGCACCCTTGAGCTGGTTGCCAGGCTGGCTGGCCCACAGGGTTGTGATCTGTGGCTTCTTAGGAAGCAGCCCAGGCTCTGTGCAATACAGGGATGGGCAGGTGTCACCTGAGTGTGCCTAGGGAATAGACCTTTAGAGCCCTGCACAGGCCCTTGGCTTTAAAGAACTGAAATGTTCTTTAAAAATCAAATCCAAAGCAAACTTCAGTGGTGCCTGGCAAGCCCTTCTTTCTGGACACTCCCACCCCCAAGAAGAGGCTTCTGTATGGTGTGGCTTGAGGCTGAAGAGCACGGTGCCTGGTCTGACAGCCCCTGCAGAGACCGCATCATGGGTCTCTTGAGGACAAAGTGCAGGCCGAGGGCTGGTCAGCCCAGGGGAGCATCCACAGGCATCAGTGCCATGAAGTATGCAGGAGCCAGCACCCTGCCCCAGCCATGCGTGTGGGCTCAGTCTCCTTCCCAGGAGAAAGGCAAGCTAAGGGCTTCTGCATGCTCCGGGCTTCGTAGATGCCCGGGACTTGTTTCTGTGTCTTTCTCGCCGCAGTGGCTTACAGTTGGAGGATGCAGTTGGCGGGTTGCGATGGGGTCTGATCTTGTTATGGTGGGAGTGGTGTCTTGTGGAGGGCAGGCGGCCCTGCGGCCCCGGAGATGGCAGCTTCACCTCTGCGTCTCCCTTGTGAGCGTGCACAAGGTTTCTGCATGACTCTCACTGAATCCTAGAGAACATTTTAAAAAGCCAGTGTCCATGCCTTGGCCATGGTGGACATGGCCACAGTCCGCATGGCCTCACATAGGAGAGACACGAGCTCTGCTTATGCGCCCTCTAAGAAGCCAGAGGACACACTGGGAGTGAGGGGGAGGACAGCGGGGAGGGGTGGCAGGGCGGCAGGAGGGGCCGGGCCACGACTCCTGGTCTGACCTGGACTCTGCCAGCCATCTGGTACCTGGGTCTTCCAGGGTCAGGCTTTTTCTGGTGGCTGAAGGTCAGCTCAGCAGGCACCCCTTTGATCTCGAGGGACGCCGGTGCCTGCCCAGGGTGGGTCGCTGACTTCTCACTGCGTCTCTCTAAAAACTGCCTGCAGCCTCGCAGCGAGCAGATGGTGGGTCCCCACCCCGGCCCTGCCACGCGGGCTCGGCCCTGGCCTCTGGATGAGGACATTTCACTCCTTGTCTTCAGCATTTGTGAATTGGGGCAGATCAGCTCCGGATCAAGTGTGAGCAGCCTCTCTCTTGAGCTCACATTTCCCAGTGTCCTAATTACTAAGCACCACCTTGATTTCCCATTGGACGCCTTTTCTCTTCAAAGCCAGGTGTCAGTGTAATCCTCTGTACCCCGTCTTCTCTTCCCTTGGCCCATGAGCAAGGGGGTGACGCTGCCCAGCCCCTCCTCCAACCGACTCTCCTGCTCAGCCCACCCGAGCTGCACTGGACGGCTTTCTAGGACCAGGGCCGCCCTGGGCTCTGGCCCCTTGTTAAAGTGACCTCCCCAACATGCCTGGGAGCAGAAGCAGCAGGAGCTGCTCTGTGAGCCCAGGTGCGACCACGGGAGCCCCTGGGCTTCTTCGGAGCAGGTGGCTCTGAAGGTCGCCTTCTGTGGAAGACGTGGCTTCTTCCTCTGGGGCTTTTGTCTTACAGTTTAAGGATTTACTTTCTAGAAAGTAGGACATTTGATGAGTGTGTGAATTAACCTGCTGTGTATGTGCCTCGCCCCAAAGCAGATAAATACGTGGGATTTAAGACGTGAGGATTCTGCCCAGAGAGTCAGTGTAGGTCTTAAATGCCCCGAGTGACAAGTCGGAGCCCTTGGCCCATGTAACTAACATGGGAATGTGAACCCCTCGTGCCCACCGGTGATGGCTTCTACCCAAACCTGTGGCCCTGCTCTGCAGGGCTCCTTGGAGCCCGCAGCCTCGGCTCCTGCCTGCTGGGTCCCGCTCCCTGCACACTGGATGCTCCCCGTGGGCTTGATGGACAGGTCACCACCCGGGGGACCAGGGAGTCATTCCGTTTGACCCTCAGCTTTGCCCTTGAAGAGATGCACTGTTGTGTTGGACCGTAAGTGAAGGCCCCTGGGGTTGGGCCTTTTGCCAGATATAAATGAGGAGACAATTAGCAAATAATAGACTCTGTGTGGCCGGAGGCTCCTCTCCCCAGCTGCCCGCCCCCCGCCCGCACCCACTCTTCCCTCTGTCCCCTGAGGGAGGCCAGCTCTGGCTCCCCTTCAAGGTCTCCCCACCGGAGCCCCATGCAAGGGCTCGGGCACCTGAAGCTCTGGTCACTGCTGTGCTTTCCCCCAGCCACTGGTGACAAGCGGAGGGTCAGAGGCCCCTCAAGTGGACAGGTGTGCACGGGCACTGCCTGCCCGCCCGGCTTCCTAAAGTGAAGCGGGCCCTGGACTTCATCTCAGCTGGCTGGGCTCATAGATCCAAGGGGAGGCCTGACTAGTCCCACTTTGCGGACTTGGAGCCGGGATTCGGCACAGTGTTATTATACGGGTAAAACTCAATAGCTGGGGTCTGGATAGCCCCCTGGGCCAGCCCAAGTGTCCGGCCCTCCCCACCTGTAGGGTGACAAGGACAGCCTTCCAAGGTGTTGTCTTGAGAGCCCAAGAAGGGGCAGAGTCCGCCTGCCCATCCCTCACTGGTGCCACTGCTCCCGGGACCCTGACATGGGGCCCAGGGAGCTGGCATGGGAAGCTCAGCTTAGCCTGTCCACCAATGTCCCTGGCCCTCCCACCCTCCCTCATGGCCTGGGTCCCTGCTGGGAGTCCCTCCCTGCAGACATTGTCCGTATTGTCTGCACTCACACCAAGTCTGTGGATGCCTGCCCTGACCTTTGACCACGTGGGTGGGCCGGTGACCTGGGTCCTGCCCCAGGAGATGAGGTTGGGAGGCTGGGGCGTCTTCTTGTCTGTCCACAGTGCTATTCTATGATGCTTTTGTTATCCTCGAATCCACAAATTAAAGACCGGATGAGATTAAAACCTCCAGTCACAAAGGGCAGGATTGTCCCACCGTTCTTGAGTGGCTAGAAAAGTTAGGAAGGAAGGAAGGAAGGAAGGAAGGAAGGAAGGAAGGAAGGAGCAGGCAGACAAATGAAAGTGGCCCCCAAAGCTCTCGGTGCCAGAGCCCACTGCCGCCACGGCTGTGAAAACGTGAAAACCCAGGGCTCCAGGGCGGCTGGAGAGGCCCTCTGTCCTCCTCAGCATCCGAGGACTGGTCCGCGGTCGTGACCCGTGTAGATGGACTTAGTTTATCCCTAGGGGATTAGGGGAGGCCGGAGCCCTAGGCCCGGTCCCTGAAGCCGGAGCGGGCGGGCGCTTGGTGCCCTGTGGCCCTGCTGTAGAAGGCGGAGAAAAGCTCCCTGAGGCCTCTGGGCTGGGCTGAGGGGGGTCGGGCTGCCTGTGTGCAGGGCGTCTGCGGAGGGCAGCTGTGCCAAGGCCCCCGCTGGATGCACCTGGATCCTGAACTCTAGAATGGGCCGCGGGCCTGGGGTGGGTTGGGCAGGGAGGCCCTACAGACATCCCTTGGCGGGACTCAGCTGTGTTTCAGCCTGTCCCTGATCCAGGCGGATAGCTGCCATCAGACCTGAGCAGACAGTGCGCGGCCAGACCGCCCAGGAACGCCGTGCTGAGGATGCTGCCGTTCAGAACCAGCAGGAGAAGCCCAGGGACCTGCGGGGTGCCATATTGATGCCTGGGCTCTCTGAGAATTGTCTCCTTGGGAGAAAAGTTGAGTGGTGGAAGGGCCTGTGCATCCAACTGCACATCCCAGGGTGGTGAGTGGGTGAGCCCACTCACCTGCTCAGGTCCTGCACTGAGGCTGGCTAACTTCTGCCCAGACCAGCGGTGGAGAACACACCGGCCCACAGCATCCACAAACTTCCCAGGAGCCCCTGGAATGCCTCAAAACTTCAGAAAGACCCTTGGCCCCACAGGCCTGTGTTCGGGAGACTGTGCCTCCTGTGCAGGCCTGGGCCGTGGGAAGGTCCCACGGGCGGCCTGTAGGCTGATGCAGAGAGGGAAGGCACCATGTGTGTCCAGCCTCCCAGGCCAGGCCGGACCAGCGGCCCCTCTCGTGCATGCCAAACAATGCCAGGTGTGTACAGGACATGAACCACCTTACCCAGAGCTTTTCAAATACACTTCAGGCTTTGGTGGAACGATTGTTTCTAGCCCTGTGTCCCCCCAAAGAAAGCCACCACAGAGACATTCGCTCGAGTATTGGGAAACAGGCCCTGTGTCTAGAGCTCTCCGTGCAAGACCCGGCCTGACGGCCGCGCTTGGGGGGTGATAAGGCCCACTTGTTTGCTGACTCTTGGAACGCTGCACCGTGTACTCCACAAGGCCCTGACAGGCCCGGACCCTGCGGCCGCCCCCATGCCCACACCCAGGCCGAGGTCGGAGGCAGACCAGCCATGGAGCCAGGCCAGCTTTGCGTCCAGCGATCCATCGACGCCACACGGCTGGCCCGGCTCCCTGTGTGCTCAGGCGGCACGGTGTTTACCTCGGTTGTTGGCAAGACCAGAAGAGCAGGCTGAGGCAGAGCTGCATAGATATTGCCTGGCCCTTGCTGGAGCCTCCGGGCTGATAGGTCTCCATGACCCACTTCCTCCGGCTGCTTGTGACCTGGATAGAATTGACCATTTATCTTTAAAAAAAAAAATTGTAAAATGTAGTCAAGTGTGGTTGCGCACGCCTGTAACCCAGCACTTGGCAGGCTGAGACAAGAGGATGTGCAAGTTTGTGTGCGAGTGTCAAGCGGAGGCTTGAGGCCAGCCCCAGCCACCTAGCGAGCCTCTCAGCAACCTAGCAAGACTGTTTCAAAACATAAAATAAAAAGGGCTTGGGGGTGTAGCTCGGAGGTGGGGTGCCCTGGGTTCAACCCCAGTACCACTTACACAAACAAACAAAATTAAAGTCTTTGTTACTTTGTGGTCCTGGGATGGGACTGGGCCTCGTGCACACCAGCAGGCAGAGCCTCGCGCACACCAGCAGGCACTTGCGCAGAGCTCCGGCCCAGCCCAGAATGGCTCCGAAGCTGCTTGTTGTCATTCATCTTTCACAGAGAAGGCGCCGGCGCCATGTTAGACGCTGCTGTGCGTAAGAGCGGAGGCCGACGGCCTCCAGTGCTGGCTAGCCTAGAGCTGGCTGAGGAGCAGGAGAGCCCCCAGGATGCTGGCCGGCGCCGGCACGCTGCCCGGCAGTTGGCCTGCTTCCCCTGGGGCCTTGCTGGGCCTCCCTGTGTGGCTGAGGGGCCACCAGCTGTCCCCAGGCCCCCGGTCAGGAGCTGTGGCAGGCAGAAGGCGGGGCTGCCTGCCCGTCCTGCTTAGCGTAGGGCTCACCTGTCGCTGCCTCCCTGCCCCGCCTGCCAGGGCCAGGTGCCGGGGCAGCCAGGGGCAGGCAGGATGCTGAGCGCCCGTGTGTGCGGTGCAGGCCCTGTTGACCAGGAGGCCATCTCAGAGGCAACAGGTGAGCACCTGCGTTGCCTGGGCCTCTGCCAGAGTGCAGGTGGGGACGGGCTGGCACGTTTGTTTACCTAGTGAGTCAGGCTGCAGCCCCGGCACGGTGTGCCAGGGCCACCGCTCTGCCGGCGTCTCTCCTCCCTTCCTCCTCCCGTCCCCCGCTGCCCTCCCTCTACCCTATGCACATTTAAAAAATTGATGGCGAATCATTCTTTGTGGCTTCTGTGCTCCGAGAGACAAAGCCTGCGGTCCGGGAAGCCGTTCCAGCTGCGTGGGAGCACTCCCTAGGTGTGGCTGCGTGGGGCTCCTGCGGCTCTGCGGCCCTCCTCCAGTGACAGTCTGCTCTCTCCCCAGATGAAATCATGCACCAGGACATCGTCCCGCTCTGCGCCGCTGACATCCAGGAGCAGCTCAAGAGACGCTTTGCTTACCTGTCGGGTGAGTTCCGCGAGCCCGGGAGGCGGGAAGGCCTGTGAGCCGGCAGCTCCTGGGCTGGAGTGGCAGCAGTCACGTGAGGGCCGCCCGCAGGAGCTGGGTAAGGTGTGATGAGGGAGGCCGGCAGGGCGAACAGCCTGGACCATCTTCCATGGCTGGAACACAGTGCCCAGACGTTGACTTCTCGGTTCTGGAGATTCAAGGTCAGGGGCCTTACCCATGAGGCTGTGTGGCTGCAGCCCCGAGGTGGTGCCAGGTATCGCATGGCAAGGGCCAGGCACCCTGTGTCCTGGTCTCTGCTTATAGAGCCACCAGGTCCTGATCGTGGGGCTCCTGTGTGAAGACACAGGAAAGTGTCTTCAAGACTTCCCTAACCCTGATCACCTCTCCACGTCATAGATCACAGTTCTGCCTCACATACTTCCCGATGGGGCTCATGCCCAACACGAAGCCTCAGGGACTCCAGCCATCCCAACCAGAGCCGCCGGGCTCCCAAGAAGGATGCTCCCGAGTGCGCCGACTCTGACTCCTGAGGCCTGGGCCTTGCTCACACAGGGAAGAGTGGACAGCAGAGGGCATCTGTGTCGGGCTAGGTCCACTGCCCCGGGCCAGTAGCCTCCTACTGGCACCTTCTGGCTGCTGCAGCCCCAAATTCAGCAGGTGGCATGTCTTGATTCTTTCAATCTAGAAAGAATTTCGGATCAGGAATCTGGTGGCCACATGATATCTGAACGGTAGCTATGGTCTGAATAATCACCTCACCCCCTACACACACACACACACACACACACACACACAATTATATGTTGAGGCCCAATCCCAAGGGGGCTTTGGGAACCGAGGTCAGGAGAGTGGGACCCAAGATGGAGCTAGTGCCCAGTCAGCTCTGCACTCAGACAGATGCCTGAGAATTGGCAGCTTAGGAGGATGGGGCTTCTTCTGGCTCACAGCTTCAGAGGTCCAGCCCATGGTTGGCGGCTCCCTTGCCCTGGGCCAGAGGTGAAGCAAAGCGGAGTGCACTCTGAAGGAGAGCGGCTCCACTCACAGCAGCCAGGGAGCGGAGGGAGAGAGCAGCCCAAGGCAAGAACCCCTGCCAGGCGCCTCGGGACCTGCTTCCTCCAGCAGGCCCTCCTACAGCTTCTTCACCTCCCACCAATGCTCTCAAATCACGAGTCCATCAATGGATCAGCCACTGATGAGATCTGAGATCAGAGCCCTCGGGATCCAGCCACCGCCAGAGGCCCCGCCTCCGAACACTGCTGCGCGGGGACCCAGCCTCAGCACAGGAGCCTCTGGGGACCCAAGCGTAGGGGCTGGAGAGACCAGGGTCCCTCCTCTGCCACACGCTAACACTCCCGCCAGACACCGTGTCCGCAGGCGTCCTGACCTGGACCTCCCGCCGCAGAAACATGAGAGTGTAATCCACTGTCGGTGGTATTTTGTTATAGCAGCCCAAAGAGACCAAGACACTAATGTACAGAGTAGAAATCAGTGTGAAAAGTGTATGTATTAACAAAGACACTCTCTAAATGTAGTTCCTATTATCTTTTTTATTTATTTTATTTTTTTATTTTTTGGTGGTACTGGGAGTGAAACCCATGGGGCTTTTCTATCTCTGGGCTATACTCCCAGACCTATTTTATACTTTATTTGGAAACAGTCTCACTAAGTTGCTGGGAGTCTCACTAAGTAGCTGAGGCTGGCTTCGAACCTGTGCGATCCTCCTGCCTCAGCCTCCCAAGCACTGGGATTACAAGCATGTGCCACCACGCCCAGCTTCTTTTTTTATTTTTATTTTTTATCATACTGGGGGACTGAACTCAGAGGCATTCTGGTCTCCAGCTATACCCCCAGCGCTCAGCTCTTTTTAGTTTTTGTTTTTTATCTCACTAGGTTGTCGAGAGTCTCGCTGTGTTGCTGTGGCTGATCTCAAGCCTGTGATCCTCCTGTCTCCCACATACTGCAATCCTCAGCCTCCCAAGTCCTGGGATGACGTGTGTGCCACCAACCAGGCTAAGAGCACCTAGCTTCTTACTGACGCCGGGCGTGAGAACATGATGCCTCTGACACCATCTTTGAAGGAGGTTTCCATCTGTGTCTTTTTTGGGATTGTCCTCACAGCAGCAACTCAGGATGCAGTTGTAATTGACCACGAATGTTTTCACTCCTAAGCATCGGGTCTCACCGAGTTTCTCAAGTGCAGATTTTCAGATGTAAAGAAAACCAGCAGAGCCACATTTGTACTAACACACTGCAAAGACAGGCTCCCGCAGGGTCCCTCAGCACGCGGGGTGGCTGTGCACAGGTCTCTGCTCTTTCACTGAGCACCTACTGTGTGCCTGTCACAGTGCTGAACTCTCACATGGCTTACCTCTTTGGAGCGCGTGCGCGCACGTGTATTTGTGTCCGTCTGTCTGTCTGTCTGCAGACAGAACATGGCTTTTTCTTGTGGTCTGGGTTCTGGCCGCGGGGGTCGCAGCACCAGCGGATCTGTTCTGCTGGGGACCTGCTTCCCGCTTACAAGCAGCTGGCTTCTCAGTGTATCCTCAGGCGATGGAGAGCAAGCAGAACACACAATGAGATGAGCCCCCTGTGATAACCACTGGGAGGACCCTCATGACCCCGTCCCCTCCCCTAGGCCCACCGCCTCATACTGTCTGCCTGGCCTCAGGGCCGCAGCCTGAGCGTAGTCACAGACATTTAGTCCATCGCAGTGTGCATGCGTGTGTGTACCTACACTTGTGTTCCTGCAGGAACAGCGGGCACACACTAGGTAAGGGCCTGTGCTGGGCAGGGCACCCACACCAGGCCTTCCCCCAGGCACTTTCCAGATGGCAGTCAGCGGCCCATCTGTGAGAACAGGCTTTCCCTCCACTGCAAAGCCGTCAGCAGAATCCTGCACCTCCGTTTCTGTGACCTGCTAAGAGTTGTTCTGCTGCCCTTGGTGGGTGGTGTGTTGGAGGAGCTCCGTGTGCCCGTGCAACCTGGAGGTACCGGAGCTCTGGGGCCGGCTTTCTGAGTCACAGCTGAGATTGGGGCTTCTGCTCTCCACTCTGAGAAGGCGCGAGGCCTCGCTTCTCATGGAAGCTGCGATGTTGCTCAAAGATGCAGTTTCCCAGGTGACAACTGGCCCGTCGGGACCAGCATCAGGTCGGCCACATCACGCAGCCCAGCCCAGGCTGGGGCCCGGGGTGGCTTGATCGTGCCATCCCCACAAGAACACTCAGCAAAGGAGAAAATGGATGTTTACAGGAGAGAGAATGGCCGACCTGTGCCGTTCCCATCTGCCCGGCAGTGGCAGCAAATGGCCGGCGGTGGCGCCAGTTGCCTTGGGCGTCCCACAGAGACGGAGCGTGTGCCACATCTGGGGCTAGCCTCAGCACCTGCTGCTCAGGGATGTTCTTGCCAGGTATTTGCACCTTCAGGGGATTGGTGTGCATAGCCCCCAATTCCTCCTTCTACTCCCATGTCAAATCGACACACCATGGGCAAACAGGTGAATATTAACTTGTCTCACCAACCGGTACTCAGGCATTGGACGTGAAGGAGATGCCAACTAAAGAGGAAAAGACTCGTTCGTTTAGGCAAAGGACTGAGGCCACGTGGCCCTGCCTGTGCATCTGCATGGGAGGGGGTTTTTCAGGCGCACCCAGGAATTCCTGTGGGAAACGGAGGCTGGGAGTGCATCCTCCAGCCTGTTGTCAACTTCCTGCAAATGTAGAGGCTTCTGGTCGGTACTGGAAACTTCTTTTCCTGCACGTTTCCACCAAGTCCCATTTTCAATTAAACGAAGGACAGGTGTGGGCAAGCCTCATACCTACTGCTCACCTTACCTGGTCTCACAGACACTCACAGCTGGAAAGGTGCTCAGTTTCCTGATAATTGTTGGATGCGGTGCGCAGCTAAGACTCACTGGATCCATGCCCCATGTCCCCACGGGGCTTTGATACCCATCGTGGGGGCAGCCGAGGCTCACTGGAGGACCAGTCGAATGATGGTCGCCATGTTCGTGGGGTCCCTCTGCAGCCGGACCTCGGCCTCCCCTGGGAGAATGTGAGTGTTGTGGGGAAGGCATCAGGCCACCCTGCTCTGCTCTGGGCTGCGAGGTTGTTTGCAGCCCAGAGACTGGCCAGGAAGCCAAGATCTGAACGCTGAGCGCATCGGGGCTGCTGATCACAGGAGCCTAGCCGAGGGGCAGCTGCATCCTGAGCTGACCGTGTATGAGTTGCAGGGACTCAGCTGCTGGAAGCCGAGGGTGCCTCCTACTTCTGTTGGACACTGTGGACGTGGCCCTCAGGGACACAGCAGCCACATGTGCCCTGCCCGGAGAGCTCTCAGTTGGTCAGGAGACTACTGACTGAAGCTGTTGCGCCTTCTTGTTGAGCTGTGGACCGTGGCCCTGAGGAGCAGCCGCGTGGCCCAGGCCAGCTCGGGGCCTTCCTGACGGCCGTAGGGACCCTGCAGTGGGGACGGGCCTGAGGCTGGGCTGAGGCTGAGCATCCTGGACCCTGCTCGGTAGCCCCTCTGACTGGGGTGGTTAAGCCCAGTGGGCACAGGGAGGACGACAGCAGGTCTGTGAGCCTGGCACATGGACCTGCTCCGTAAGACCCCGCGGCATGCATGGATCCTGGAGCTGCCGTCACAGATGCGCCATTGTCTGCGTCCCTAGCGAGGGTGCGACGTGGCAGTGGTGTCCCTCGGCTCTGCCGTGCAGCACACTACCCTACACCCGCTACACGCTACACTACCCTACACATTACACTACCTGGAGCACCACTTGCAGGGGAATGGGAGCACTGGCTGGGGTCATCCCCAGGTGCTGGTCTTCTCACAGGCCCTCCTCCCCCTCCTCGCAGCTTGGCTTCCCTCCTGAGCGAGGACGGCACCTCGATCAAGAGGACGTGGCGAGGGCACAGGGCGGGCAGTCTCCACCCGCGGAGTGTGAAAGAGAGCAGGGCCTGTGGCCTTTGTGGCTACACTGCGCACAGACCTGCAGCCCAGGCAGCCTGCCCCTCGTCTGAGCTCTGAGGAGTCCCCAGAGCTGCTGAAAACACAGAGTAGTGGGAAAACTCCAGGTGCCACACACTGGCTGGGCGAGTCACAGCCCACTCTGGGGCTCATGTGCCGCCTCTGAAGTGGCACCACACTGCGTCTGCACCCCAGAGCTGTTCTGCTTGCCGCTCGGAGAGAGACAGGATGCAGGCGGGTCCGCTCAGAGTCTCGGCAATGTAAGACACTGCACAGGGGCTGGGCTTCTGTGGGCCGAGCACCAAGGCAGCCACCCCCAGGAGAGCAGCGCCTGCTTAAATTCACCCCACTTTTTTTTTTTGTGGTACTGGGGTTCCTGGAAGCCCTTCTACCTCCGGGCCACACTCCCAGACCTATTTTTACATTTTTATTTGGAAACAGGGTCTCCTAAGCCAGCACGCGCGGCTGGCTTCGAACCTGCGCGATCCTCCTGTCTCTGCCTCCCAAGCGCGGGGATCACAAGCGTGCGCCACCTCGCCCGGCTAAATTCACACCACTTTATGCGTGTTCCCAACATTTTCTTCAACACGCATGCAGTTATTCATAATAAAAACTGCAGCAATGAAGAGCACTCCTGACTTTTAACTGAACCTGGTGCCGAGGCCTCGGGTTGCTGTTCAGGAGCCGCAGGCCCCGCTGAGCCAGTTTTGTCTCTCCCCAGGCGGACGGGGGCAGGACGGAAGCCCAGTCATCACCTTCCCCGACTACCCGGCCTTCAGCGAGATCCCAGACAAGGAGTTCCAGAACGTCCTCACCTACCTCACCAGCATCCCCAGGTGCGTGCGGGGCCCGCGGCGCTGGTCCCTTCCTGGCGTGGGCTGTGTTGTTGTGGAGACCCCGTCCTGTGGTGGGGAAGCGGAGCCCTGTGAGGAGGAACGGGTCAGAGGAGGCTTGGCTTTTGCCAGAGGTCTGGTCTGGTGCAGAGTTCAGTTATTCTCGCTCCAGGGCCTCCGTCCTTCCTGCAGCACCGCCTAGAGGGCCAGCTGTCCAGAGGCCGGGCTCTGACTGAACCCGGGGAACATCTTTCTCCTCATAAAGGCCACCAGCTGTGACTGGAGCTCTGCGGGGGTGGAAGTGGGTGCCTCTCTTTCCCCACCATCCAAGGAGGCTGCACGTGGGCGTGGCTGCCCAGGGCCCTGCAGCTGAGGAGGCCTGCAGGAGAGGACCGGCCCCAGGGGCAGCTACCAGGAACCGGGCAGGCCCGTTGTCAGGCTGCTGCGTGTGCTTTTACTGCCGGAGAGCTGGATCCTGTCTCCGGAAGGTGATGGAGCCAGCCATGCCCTGGGGACTCCTGGTGGGCCATAAGGGCGCACGGGGTCCCTGCATGGCCAAGCAGACAGGGAACGTGAGCGCTGTGCCCCTGCAGAGTGTCTTGATGATAGCTGGGGTCCTCGCTCGGAGTAGGAGGAAGTGAAAGTGGAGGAGACAGAGCGGCTTGGCAGGGACTCCGAAAGGCCCACTCCCTGGTCTTAAAGACAATGGTCCCCAGCGCTGGTCACTGGAAGCTCCGAGAATCCGTCTGAGCTGGCAGAGGAGTGGTCGGCCGGCACCTGGTGGACATGCTGTGATGGTGCCTGCTGGGAGCCTCACTCTGGCAGGTGGCGGGGCTTTGAGGGCGGGAGGCCCGCTGAGGGCCGGGCAGCAGGAGCGAGCATTGGGGGAGGGAGGGTGGCTGGAGCCAGTGGGCTGAGTGGCCTTCACTGGGGCTTGTGGTCTTGGCCTTGGGCTCTTCTCTCTGGTGAGAATCTTGTACCCGCACCACCGGCTCTATTCAGCCTGCTTGGGCCATACGCAGATACTTCCCAGCACTGCCCCCCACACACTTTCCACCCCTCCAGTCACACCGTGAGGGGCGGGAGGCCATGGGCATGCACAAGAGGACCAGCCCATGTCCACAGTGTGCGTGGAAGGCAGGTGCTGCTCTGCGGCAGGGGACAGGGTTCCTGTGTGTCCTGGGCAGCTCTGTGTGTTTGGAGGACGGGCACAGCGTTCTGTCTCAGGAGGACGAGGGTCTCTGTGTCCGTGGAGGGCGGGCACGGCGTTCTGTCTCAGGTGGACGGGGTTTCTGTGCATGTGGAGGATGGGCACGGTGTTCTGCCTCAGGTGGACGGGGCCTCTGTGTCCGTGAAGGGCGTGGCGTTCTGCCTCAGGTGGACGGGGTCTCCTTTCGTGTGGAGGACGGACACGGCGTTCTGTCTCAGGTGGACGAGGTTCTTTGTGCACGTGGAGGACGGGCACAGCATTCTGTCTCAGATGGACGGGGTCTCCTTTCGTGTGGAGGGCGGGCACGGTGTTCTGCCTCAGGTGGTCGGGGTCTCCGTGCACGTGGAGGGCAGGCATGGCGTTCTGTCTCAGGTGGACGGGGTTTCTGTGTGTGTGGAGGGCGGGCACGGCGTTCTGTCTCAGGTGGATGGGGCCTCTGTGTCCGTGAAGGGTGGGCACGGCGTTCTGCCTCAGGTGGACGGGGTCTCCATGCATGTGGAGGGCAGGCACGGTGTTCTGTCTCAGGTGGACGGGGTTTCTGTGTGTGTGGAGGGCGGGCACGGCATTCTGCCTCAGGTGGACGGGGTCTCCTTTCGTGTGGAGGGCGGGCACGGCGCTCTGCCTCAGGTGGGTCCCTGCATGTTCTATAGGGGCACCTTGGTGCAGGACAGGTTCGTAACAATGAAAGGACGTGTCCAGAGCCTCTCGGTGCCCGAGCAGCACTTCCCTCCCTGGGGCAGCCTCCTCAGGGCAAACTGACCCTCCGGCCGTGATCGTCGTGGGCCAGGCTGGGCGCCACCTCAGGGTCCAGTGAACGACACCCAGGCCTTGGGCCTGGCCACGGCACACTGTGCCGGAGGCTGCCGAGCTTTCGTCCTGTTCTGGCCACTCGCCCGCGGCTGGCCCACCGTGGCCCAGGAGCAGCACGTCCATGTACAAGAGTGATCGTCGCAGCCGGGCGCCGTTGCGAAGTTAGTGAGCAAATCTCTCCTGGAGAGCCCAGAGTAATGGCTGCTGCTTTGTGTCTTTGTACTAGGGATGGAACCCAGGGCCTTCTACCTTTGAACTACACCCCGGCCTGTGTGTGAGTGTGAGTGTGTGTGTGTGTGTGTGTGTGTGTGTGTGGCTGGAGATGGAACCCAGGCGCAGTCTACCTCCGAGCTACATGCCCAGCCCTATTTTTTATTCTTTATTTTAAAACAGAGTTTTACTAAGTTATGGAAGGCCTCACTAAGTTGCTGAGGTGGGCTTTGAACCTGTGATTTTCCTGTCCCAGCCTCCCAAGTACTGGGATTACAAGCGTGTGCCTCTGTGCCCAACTCCCCACGTTAATTTTTAGTTTGAAACAGGATCTCACCAAATTGCTGAGGCTGTCCTCGAACCTGAAATCCTCCTGTCTCAGCCTCCCAAGTACTGAGATTACAGGTGTGTACCACCCATGTTCGGCTGACTGCTGCTTTTTAACAAGTGTTAATTTTGTCACATTAAAAGAATTCTGTGAAGCCTGGCCTGGTGGCACACGCTTGTAATCTCAGCATTTGAGAGGTTGAGACAGGAAGATCACAGTTCGGGGACAGCCGGAGGCCCTTTGCAACTCAGTGAGACCCTGCTTCAAAATAAGAATTAAAAATAGGTCTGGAGTGTGGATTGGAGGTGGAGTGCCCCTGGGTCCCATCCCCAGTACCAAAAAAGAGAATAAAAGGAACTCTGTGTCCTGCCCAGCTCTCCCTCTGTTTTATTATACAAAAGACAAGTGCCCAGTTTAAGCTACGTCATCTGACTGATCCTGACCATTTTGAAATATAGACTGAAGAGGACAGGTTCAAGCCAGACGCATCGGGTCCTATGCAAACATAAAGCACATTACTGACCTTTGAAAGATGGCCCTCCAGAAGGACCGTGGGATGGCTTTGGCTTTGGGGCCGCGCTCAGCTGGCGTCGGCTATGTGGGTGGCGCTGCTGAGGATGGTGGACTTGCGGTTCTTGCCTTCCCTGAAGAGCTGAATTTGATCTCCCAGAATCCTACAGCCCACGCTCATCATCTGCCCTTGCAGAGGGGATCCTGTGCCTGCACAGCCACAGAGGCATGAGAACAGGCATCCGGGAGAGCGACTGGGTCTGTCCACCCGCTGCTGCTCGTGAGAATCTCCAGAGTCCTGGGCACAAGGGCACCGGCAGTGGAGAGGGATGAGATAGTGCTGTGTGTGTTCTCAACATGTTATGTGAGGCGAGCGTGGCGATGAGGGGCGAGGAAAAGGGAGTTAGAAAACAGGAGATGTAGAGAGCTGGAGAGGGAGAGCAGCCCCCCAAGAAGGGCCTGGAGTCCTGGAGGGACAGTGGTCACAGAGCCCCAGGAGGGGCCGGCCCAGGGCTCGGGATTGGACAGTGGTCACAGAGCCCCAGGAGGGGCTGGCCCAGGGCCCAGGGGATTGGACAGTGGTCACAGAGCCCCAGGAGAGGCCGGCCCAGGGCTCGGGATTGGACAGTGGTCACAGAGTCCCAGGAGGGGCCGGCCCAGGGCTCGGGATTGGACAGTGGTCACAGAGCCCCAGGAGGGGCTGGCCCAGGGCCCAGGGGATTGGACAGTGGTCACAGAGCCCCAGGAGAGGCCGGCCCAGGGCTCGGGATTGGACAGTGGTCACAGAGTCCCAGGAGGGGCCGGCCCAGGGCTCGGGATTGGACAGTGGTCACAGAGCCCCAGGAGGGGCTGGCCCAGGGCCCAGGGGATTGGACAGTGGTCACAGAGCCCCAAGAGGGGCCGGCCCAGGGCTCGGGATTGGACAGTGGTCACAGAGCCCCAAGAGGGGCCGGCCCAGGGCTCGGGATTGGACAGTGGTCACAGAGTCCCAGGAGAGGCCGGCCCAGGGCCCAGGGGATTGGACAGTGGTCACAGAGCCCCAGGAGGGGCTGGCCCAGGGCCCAGGGGATTGGACAGTGGTCACAGAGCCCCAAGAGGGGCCGGCCCAGGGCTCGGGATTGGACAGTGGTCACAGAGCCCCAGGGAGGGGCCAGCTTGAGGTCCCATGGGTATAGATAGCCATCACAGAGTCCCAGCAAGGAACTGGCCTGGGATCCTGAGGGGACACCCATCACAGCCTGGGCAGGGGCTGCTGGCCTGCTCAGGAACACCAAGGAAGCTGGGCAGCAGACTCTCCCACTGGGAGCAGGCTCTCGGGACTGACTCTGGGCTGGAGGGGACTGTGGAGCCCCCTTTGGGGGGCTGTTACTGGGTGAAGCAGCAGCCAGGCAGTGCCATGGGCACAGTGGACGGGGCCAGGGAGGAGCTGGAGAGGGAACAGAGAGAGCAGGGGCTCAAGGGAGGTGAGGGCAGGTACCCGGCATGTTTTGAGGGAGAAGCCAAGGGGTCCTTGGGACAGAGAGGGGGCAGTTAGGATGACCTGAAGGCCTCCATCACCTGAAAAGGGAAGCAGAGGCTGGAGTGGTCTTGTTTCTTCTGAGGCCCACTTGGATGCCCAAGGCAAGGGGGCAGAGCTAGGCCTGGCCGTGTGTGTGGAGCCCAGAGTAAGTGCTAGCTGGGTGTGGGTGTGGGATGGGTGGGCAGAGGAAGTGGGAGAGCTGAGATGGAGCCCCCATGCGCCCTGCGAGAGGAGGGGCAGGGGCCATTGAGGGTGTTTAGTCAGTGTCCCCGCTGCTGTGACCACAGTACCTGACAAGGACGACTTAGAAGAGGAAAGGTTTACTGGGGCTCATGGTTTCAGAGGTTCCGTCCATAGGGCTGTTCCTGAAGCGTTAATGTGGAGCAGCGGTAGGGTACACGAAAGGACCCTGTTCTCACATCCTGGGGATGGAAAACGGATCAAGAGGAGGGGCAAGGGACGTGTGTAATCCCTGGGCCGCACTCCCAGTGGCCTAACTCCTCTGGCACGCCTCCTGCCCACCTACTGCCTAGTAAATCCCGGGATTCATCAATGAATCTGTCCACTGATGAGATTAGGACCCTCATGATTCAATTATTTCACCTCTGAACATTTTTGCATTGTAATACATAAGCTTTCCGAGGAGGCATTCTATATCCAAACCATAGCACTCCATCCCTGGCCCCCGAAAAACTCAAGTCTCTCACGGTGCAAAATGCATGCCGCCACGTTCAAGAGTTCCCACAGTCCTAATGGTCTCACATCGCTCCAAAATCCAAAAATCTCCCCTGAGACTCAAAGTCCCTCGAAAAATAAAAAGGCTATATGCAGCCAGGGTACGATGGCCCACAGTAAACATTTGTATTCTAAAAGGGAGAAATAGGGCCATAGAGAGAAGGAATGGGGCCAGAAGCAAGATCAAGAGCCAGCAGGGCAGACATAAGTCCTGCAGCTCCGTTTCTGGCTTTGGGGCACATGGTGGTGAGGTATGATCTCCAAAGGGCCTTGGCAGCACCACCCATGGCCTGGTTGGTTGTAGCCAGCCTCATAGGTGCTCCCCTAGCAGGCTTAGTGCTGGCTGCTGGCAGCGTCCCTCTGCAGACGTCCCACACTTCCGGCACCTCTTTTTTGGAAGGTTTTATTGGAACTTTGGCTTCACCTTCATATCTTCACCAATTGTCCCCTCTTGCCCTGCTTACAGGAATTCTGATTCTACCACATGTTGCCTAGCCACTCAGGCCTTCCTTTCAAGTCTGGGGGTAGACCAGACTCCCTTCACTTTATGAGTGCCAAGGTCAGCAACCAGCAAGCATGGTAGTTGTGCCCTCATTAATCATGGCTCCCGGACCCTCCCTCAGTCGTGGCTGCCATAACGCCCTCTTTAATCATGGCGTCCTGAATGAAATAAGAATGCCTTTTTTCAAAAGACCTCTCTAGAACTCATTTCCATGGTTAAACCATTAATCCTTCAATGGAGGGGGTCTTTCTGGTTGCCCAGAGACCCTTAAGCATCTTTCCTATTGTCTCTGAAAAGTACTTAACTTTTGTTTAGTGACTATAATCTCTCCAGCAACCACACCTTCCTTGGCCCAACTTTGCATGGGCTTTTCTGGCTAAACTGAAAGTTTTCGAAATCTTTTCCCTCTGCTCCTGAATTCTCTTTTTCATAGTAAACTTGGATCTGAGCTACCAGCAATACCCATACCACCATCGTGCTCTGCCACTTTGAAAATTCCTTCACCGGATTAGTCAGTCTATTGCCTCTGAATTCAGCCTCATACAAAAAGTCTCAGGACATGGGCAAAATGCAGATAACTTCTCTGCCAGAGTACAACATCTGTGGTTTCTGGACCAGTTCCCCATGGAGTCATCTGAAAACTCAGCATTGTCTTTACCCCCTCCTACTGGTATTCCAGTCTTTCAGCCTTCTGAGCTGCTGCCAGAGTCCCCCATTCAGTACTGCTTACAACATTGTAAGGCTTCGCCAGCCTGCATCTTCATACTTCCCGAAGTCCTCTCACAAACCAGTTCCAAAGGCTTCTGAATCACGTGGTTAGCTATAGTCACAGCCAGACCCCAGTCCTTGGCACCCGTTTCTGTCTTACTCAGCTTTCCCACCACTATGACCAAAGTACCCAACAAGAGCAGCTTAGAGCAGGCAGGGTTTATTGGGGCTCTCGGTCGCAGAGGCTTCAGTCCATAGGGCCGGCTGTGGCAGGAGGGTGTGTGGAGGGACGCTGCTCTCGCCCCACTGGGGCCCAAAGCAGAGAGAGAGCAAGGTGCGGGGGGCTGTGGGCACCCCCAGACCTCCTCTAGCCGCACCCACCTGCCTAGGTTAGCGCCCAGTAAATCCATTCAGATTTTGATCCATTTGAGGATTTCTCTTCTGATGAGATTGGGATTCCATGTCCCGCTATTTCACCTCTGAATCTCTTGCATTGCTCAGACATGAGCTTTTCCAGGAGACATTTTATATCCAAACCATAGCTGGGGGTGTGGGGTGCAGCAGGGAGGAAGGTGGTCGCTGCCCGCTGAGTGCAAGGGGGGGAGTGACCACTGGGCCCTGCAGGGCTGTGGAGCCCTGGGTGGATCCACAGGCTGGTTGCAGTACGTCTGCAATCACCACCAGTGGCCACTCCCCCTCGTGACCCAGCTGGGACAGCAGCCTATACAGTCAGGTCACCTACTGCGAGATGGGATGGGAAGGAGAGTGCCAGCCGAGTCTCAGTGTGCACACCACCAGGACCCTGGCTAGGAAGGTCTGTGTGGAGGGTAGGGAGCGAAACGTTGGCTAGAATAAGTTTCTTATCTGATGGGGGAGCTGTTTGGACCCCAGCCCACACACCAGCCAAGCAACATGAGCCCATCAAGGCTCTATGGAGCTGCCTGAAGCTTCTTCACAGACGTACACACACACACACACACACACACACACACACACACACACACACACACGTACACAGTGGATGGCCTCGGTATGTCTCAGCCTCCTCCTTTCTGTTTAATAGAGCTGTTTCGAGGTCAGGGCACTGCTGTAGTGAATGGCCAGTTCCCGGATGGAGAGGCTCATGCTCAGTGGATGGGACTAGACCCCATTAGGACGGTTTCTGGATGTGGCCGGCGTCCTCCCCCAGCCCCGGCGATTAGGACTGCTTAGGGCCCCTTGTCGTTGCCGGCCCTCAGCACGTCTGCTGCATTGACCCAGCCAGCGCCCGTGAGTGGTGGGTCTGTGCTCCAGTGTGGACGGCTCACACCCCTCTTCCCCACGCTTATCTCTGGGAATTTAGACCTCAGCTCAGTATATCACATTTTATCCATGGAATCCAATGTTTCTGTGCTCCAGGCCAATCAGAAGCATCTTGGGACCCTGTGATCCCTGACCCTGGGGGCTGCCACCATGGTGACCACCTCGCATGGGGGCCTGACTCTGCACCTTCACAGACAGTATTCTCCTGGCCCTGACAGAGTCTGCTGCCTCCCCCAGGGCCTCCCCCACCATGACATTTATCTAAACAACTTCCGCCAGTGAGACACCATTGACCACGTGGGGCCACTGACCAATGTGGCCACTTAACTTCAAAATGAAAACAAAATGAAATGTAAAGCCTGGGCCTCGGAGGGCTGACCCTGTCTGTGTTCCTGAATGGCCAGAGGCTCCTGTCCTGGGAGCTGTGGTCTGTGGCATGGCCAAGTCCTTCGTTTAAGGACAAGTCCGGAGACTGTCGCCCTGCTTCCTTGCCCCAGAGGGGGACCGGTTTTCACTGCCCTGCTGGCCCTGGCCACCGTGCTGCAGGGGAGCCCTGGAGGTGTAGGCAGCCCTCCCCTCCAGCCTGTCACAATGCCCAGGAGGCCCGCTGGCTGGCCACCCGTGGAGACCGGGGATGGTGGAGATGGGAGGCAAGGGGACAGAGCCCCAAGGTGGAGGCCAGCCTCCAGGTGGAGGGGCGTCTCTTGGGGAGAGTCCCCAGCAGGGGAGCGCAGAAGGAGGCAGCACGCCTGGGGCCAGCCACGGGGCACATCTGGCCAGGAGCCTTCAGGTGTGGCCGGTGGCCCCTTCCCTCCGTGTCCTTGGTTTCCTTCTGCAGGCTGAGGGGCAGCTGTTCTTGGGGCATGGACAGAAGGAGCAGGGCAGGCCTCATGCAGTTTGTGGTCAGAGTCGGTGGGATGGCGCAGTGAGGGGAGACCTTCCTTGGGGTGATGGGGGGGTCCCAGGAGGAGAGAGGCCACTGCCCTCTAGGCCTGCACAAGCCAAGGTGCCCAGGAGCTGGACTGGTCTCTGGCTCTTAGCACAGCTGCGCTCTGGTCACTTGCTCCTCTAGTTGTAGGTGAAAGGCGGAGCTTGGCCCAGCGGCTGCGCTAACTGAGGTCTCGTGTCTGGAGAATCCTCTCCTCTGACTCCCTGGCGCCCCAACACCTGAGCCCACAGGAAACAGCCAACAGCTCAGGAGGAGACGGCCACCCCGGGAAGGAGGCCCCACTATCCTGAACGCTGCCTGGTGCCTTGGTGAGCTCCTCCCACACGCTGGACCTCTCTGCTGCTCTGCGTGGCCTGGAAGCCAGTGGGCAGCCATGCCGAGGGCTGGACACCCGGCAGGAAGGTAGCAGAGGTCAACGTGGCCCTCTCTACACCTGGGCCCCACGCCCTCCAGGACACATGCAGCCTCATCACTGACCACACGAGGGCACCACTGGTCAAGCCATACACAGCGCAGGTGGCAGCCAGCGCCCAGCCCGGCCCGGCCCAGCCCTGCCCCTGGCCACACCACCCAGTGTGTGTGCCTGTGGCAAGTCGTATCATTACACCCCAGGTGTCTTATCCTCAGTGCCTTGTGAGATGTAAGAAGCCATCCTATTCAAGTATGAGATATTCTGTATTTGTACCGGATCATTTAGAAACTGCCCGAATACTCCCACTGAGAGGTGTGCCTCCCGCCGTTATGGGCCCGCTGACCCTCTCTACCTCTGCGATCCGTCTGGCCGGCCACTTCTGTGCTGTGTGTCCGATCCTGACCGTCCATCTCTCATGCCTTTGTGTGTGCAGCACCCCCATCACTGCCCCCTCCCCCCACCCCACCCCCATGCTTTCTTCCAGGAGATGTAGCTCTCTCTTGGGTCTGAGCACCAGGGCTCCTGCAGTCGACCACCCCATGTCTACCTACCCACCAGCCTCCCACTGTGGCACCAGCACCCAGCAGGCCTGGCATAGAGGACTGCCCTAGCCACCACACTGCTTTTGCTGTCTAGCCCTGCCCTGTCCTCAGTTTCCCCAGCTGTACAGTAGGAAAGACACCTTAGGTACAGGGTTGATGGGTCCTCCCTCACTGCTGCCGCGGGGGCTTGAAAATACTTGCTTTCAGCCGTGTCAAACCACTCCAGCCCTCCTGCCCCTATCTCTGCACCGAGAGGGTCCTCCTGCTCCCCTGCCAGGACCAATACACATAGCTGGGCCAGGCCTCGGGAAACTAAACCGGCATCCATGCCCACTTCCGGGCAGGGTCCAGCCCTGTGTCCTGCTGTTCTGTGCTTGTTGCTCCTGCCCAGTGCCACCCAGCGCTGACCCTAGGCCAGAGGGGCTGGAGGAGCCCCAGCCTTCCACAGCTGCACCCAGAGCATCATGGGACACGTCAGCTGGGCCTGCACCTCCCCTTGTCCCCAGAGGTGGGGTGGAGGAGACCCTAGTGCAGGAAGCGTGGGCCACATGGAGGGATGTGAGCGGCCAGGCCGGGTGCCTGCAGGACGGGTGCTGGACTTGGTGTGGCACAGGGCTCAGAGGCTGCCAGGCATGGGTGGGAGGGGCTGCTTTATCCTCTGGTTTCTGAACACCGATGGGTATGCCCCTGGGAGGCAGCTGCTGAGGGCCTGGGCTGGCAGGCCCGCCTGTCTGGGCGTGACTGTGTCGCTGGGCAAATGACTTAACCTTCCTGTCCTTGACGAGGTAAAAGTCCTGCCCTCGTGGGGTTGTCGTGAGGCCTTAGAGAGGAAGAGTGGTGGGATATTAGTCCAGTGCTCCCGCGGCCACATGAAGCAACAGTGAAGTTCCTCTCCCAAAAGGCGGGTGGCCTGCGGTGGGGCTGGGCCATCCTGAGCGCCTCCTGCCCTGATGGTTCCCACAGGGCTCCCGCCCCACCTTGTGCACAGCTGAGCCGCCTCCCTCACAGTTCACGTAGTCTAGACCAAGTAGCAGTGACGCCCACCCAGAAGTACAAGCCAAGCCAGCCCCTCCTCGGGAGGGACTTAGCTCCTGTGTGCGTTTAGGGAACCAGGTAAGTCTATAGGTCCCCATGTTTCACGTGTAACTTTAATTTAAATTTTTTTGAGTTATTGATAACTGTTTTTTATGGGGAGACAATGCCCACTTGTGATGGGGTGGTTCGGTGACCATAACATAAAGACTTTTTGTACCTGGGACTTGAAGAATCCAGGGCAGCATTGGCACAGAGGGAGGATGTGCCCGGACACACGGCACGCTGGCCTGGGTGCCTGGGGTCCGACAGCCCTCAGCCTTCCTGCAGCATGAGAAGCCACTCGTGAGGCACCAGGCCGTGGGCAGCGGAGCAAGGGCGTGGGCTGGTGTGGAGGGACGCGCTCAGCCGCAGTGAGTGGCCAGTTCAGGCCTGGAAGAGAAGATTCCTGGCTCAGATCAGCCAGGTGTACATCAGGGGGACAGTGAAGGGTTTCCTGGGGACACAGAGACGGGATGGGGCTGTGGTCCCACCGTAAGCAAAGCTGTTTCAGAAAAGGGAGAAAACACGTCTGGCTTTGCTGTTCTGCAAAGCACGACCTCAGCAGCAGCTGCGTTACGTCGCGTCGGCGGTGGACTTGGGTTCGCTCACAGCCCAAGAGGTGGATGCTGTAATTAGTCTCAAGTTCACAGAAAAGGAAACGGAGGCGGCTCGTGGCTGAGTCCCTGTCAGGATGGTCTTTGGGGGCCACCCAGAGCGCTCAGGTCTGTCCCAACGTATATGTGCCCCTTGGCAGCACCCACCCTCGGCAGAGCCTGCAGGTTGGTCTTTGGCAGCATTTCTCAGACCCCTGGTTTAGACTGAAGGCTTGCTGGGCCCACTGATCTGAAACTGTAGGCAGAGTTTGGGTTGGATCCCTGGCTTAGAGTTACCTGGCAGGCCCAGCAATTCCCTGCGAGCCGGGGGAGCGGACAGGCGGAAGCCTATGCGCCACACTGCCCCAGAGGCTCCAGGGCTCCCTAGCTTGCACTCAGACTTGCTGTATGATCAGGGAAGTAAGCTGCAGCCCTGCGCCTCTCCAAGGAGCTGTGGTCTGGGCCCCACCTGACAGGGCACCTGTTAGTGGTCTACACTCTATGCAGCCACCACAAAGCTGGCTCCTGTGCCAGGGCCCTGGGCTCAGCCCGGACGGTGTGGCCTGGGCTGGGAGAGCTGCTGGATTTGTCCCACACTGGTGGCAAGAGCTTTAGGAACTTTAGCAAAACATTGCTTGGGGCCATTCAGAAGGAGCAGGGCACTGCGGGGCAGGCACTCCTGCAGCACCGGCCCAGGTGGAGAGGGGTTCTCTCTTGTCCACTCCTTAACTCACCAGCCAGTGGAGTCAGCCAGGCAGCAGAACGGGTCTGCAGTTTCTGTCCAGCAGTCAGCTGCAGGAAAGCTCTTTTGAATGGGACTCGTGTTTTTGTGCATTTTTGACTGCAAAGCATTTTAGTGTTTTTGAACCAAAGGAGCCTCCACGCGTGGACCTCCCACCCGGCGGGCGGCAGCGCCTGGATCCTGTGCGCATCGCTGTCTCCTCACAGGCCTGGCAGTCAGAGGGTCTTTACTGCGGAGCACGCAAGGCGATTCACAGGCTGCACGCTCTGTGTGCCCTGCAGAATTCTGACTTTCCTAAGCCCAGCAATGGTACTTTCAGAGATTTGGAAATTAGAGATTCAAGTCAGTGCCCGCGCCGGCCTCCCATCCCTTTCTGCTGGGGATTGGCTGGTGGTGGCAGCTGCTGGCATCAAGCAATTGGCTTAGAAGTGAAATTACACAGCGGAAGCGGCACTCCCACTCCCGTTCCTCCACGGTGACTCAGACTGTCACCCTGGGCTAAGCCAGGGATGGAGGGTGCACTCTGCAGCACCACGCGTGCCGTCCTGTCTCCTCACAGATGTTCCCGCCGCAGAGGGTGAGAGCTCTCTCTCCACGCCCGGCAGATGCCTGTGAGCCTCCGGACGCCTCGGGGCTCCCCTCCCAGAGCTGTAGCGATGCTGTGGGGAGTGACTTGTTAACGTGGACGAACACGGGGACCTCAGAGGCTGGGACCAACGCCATGTACGGGTCCTAAAACATGTTCGGGAGGGTTTAGCCAGCTGGCCGTCCAGGAAAAGAAAACTCCTCTCTTGTGGAATATACACCGCCTGGCTCCAGGAAGGACGGCTCTGCCTGGTCGTTGAATTGATGTGTCGGTGTTAGACTGAGAAATAACCAAATGCCAAAAATATCTTCCTTGTTTAGACAGAACCAAGTGCTGGGAACTGCGGAACGGGGAATGCGGTGCTGCCGAGGCTTCTCCGCGGCCTCTCGCCGTGCCCTGCAGACAGGGCTGAGGGCTGGGGGACCGCTCAGCGGGGCTCCCTCAGAGGCAGCCCGGGAAGTGGCCCCTGCCTGCTCACGCTAACTGAGCCCTCTCCTCCTGCTTTCAGCTTGCAAGATGCTGGCATCGGGTTCATCCTGGTCATAGACCGACGGCAGGACAAATGGACCTCTGTGAAGGCGTCGGTCCTGCGCATAGCCGTAAGTGTCGCGCCCGCCTGGCCCTTGCTGGTGACAGCACACTGCTCTTCTGTCTGGAGCAATGGCAGCTTGGGCTTCCCGATCTCTGCCGAGCAGGTGGGCTCAGTCGAGAGTGGCCGTGGAGGTGGCCACCTCACGGAGCCCGGCCGAGCGGCTGAGCGTGTGCCAGCCCACAGTGGCTCCCGAGTGTCGTGTGGGGATGCAGGTGTGTGTGTGGGCTGTGTACACGTGTGTGTGTGTGTGTGTTCTCAGATAGCTTGCTTGGGGGGGGGCCTGTTACAATTGCCTTTTCTCTTAAATAGAGCACAAAAGTTCTAAAGAGGCAGAATGTCAGGTATTGTATAGGGCCTTTAGGCAGAACGTCAGGTATTGTATGGGGCCTTTAGGCCAGAAGCTGGAAGTTCTATTGAGCGGCTTTTTCTCCAGACTTTTTCTAAAGGACTCCCTCCTTTCCAAGTCAGGGTTCTTTAGCTTGAAAACCAGGTGCCAGAGCCTTCCTCAGCCTTCCCTCCCTGCTTCCCGGGGCTGCCTTCACCAACTTAGAGAGCTCGAGGCTCTGTGGGCGGCCTCCACAGAGGAGTCTCCAGGCATGGAGAGGAGGCTGGCGCTGGCAGGAAGCCCCTGGGTCTCATCTTCCGCAGTCGCTCCCCCACCACCCGCCAGCTGGGGTTCAGAGCCCGCCTCCTTCACTCCTTGCTTCCCTGCTGCAGAGGCACAGCTGCAGGCTGGAGGCTTGACACTTGCTGCCGCCAGCAGACAGCTCAGCCCTGCTCCAGCCCTCCCAGCCTGCTGATACCCTCAGCTCCCCTCATCTTTCCAAATACAAGGTTGTTTCTTTTTTTAAACAAAGAAAAAGAAAAACAAAGAAGGGAAGCGACCCCATGAGATCGGCCTGCAGGAAAGCAGCGCCCTCAAGCAAACCTGCTGCTGCAGGTCTTGTCTCCGTGTGAGCAGTTTCATCCTCGGGTTTATGACCGACGGGCTTCTGAAGCAACCGGGCTCGTCTTTAAATATTTGTTTTGTGAAAATCATAACTGAACTAGATGTGGGGGCCCATGCTTGTAATCCCAGCACTTGGGAGGCTGAGATAGGACCACAGGTTCATGGCCAGCCTCAGCTACTTAGTGAGGCCCTCCGCAACTTAGAGAGACCCTGTGCCAAAATAAAGAATAAAAAATAGGGCTAGGAGTGTAGCTCAGAGGTAGAAAGCCCCTGGGTTCAATCTCCAGTACCACACGCACAAAAAAAAATCATATATATATGTGTGTATGGGGTCCCTGCCGAGACTGTGTCTGGACACACATAGGCTGTTTGTGAGTTTGGTGCAGAGGGAAAGTGAGCATGTATGTGTGTGTGTATATATATATATATACACTCACACATACATATATACATATATATTAGCCGAGAAGTTCACATTTGCATTTTTATTTTTGCACTGGCTCTCACAGCACAGTTCCCTATAATTCTCAGCATTCACCAGCATTGGATTGGAAACAGAAGTTAGTATTTTTTGCAGTGAAATTGTCAAGAATTGTCTTTGAAGTCCAGTGCCTTCCTATTGTAATCATGGACTGGCCAGGGCAGTGCAGAGGCCATCCGTCACCCAGCAGGTGTTCTGAGCCCCTCCCACGCTGGCCTGTGCCGTGGAGTTGAGGGGCAGTAACTGAGGGGCGCAGAGCATCGAGGGCGGCATGGCAGCGGAGGCCCCCAGCCATTGCATGGTGTAGGAGCCGCAAGTCAGGCCTCTGCTGTGCTGCCTATGTCTCCCCTCCCCAGCCTGCCCCATGGGGCTGGGGTCCCAGGCGAGGCTGTCTCTGGATACGCACGGTGCTGTCTGTGAGTTTGGTGCAGAAGAAGAGTGAGCAGCAAGGGAGAGATGTGGGGTGGATGCGGACAGCCACAAGGAGACCTGGATCCTGGGACCCTCCCACAGTGAAGGTATTAGACCATAGAGTCCTAAGGTCAGTGATACTGCCTGGAAGGGTCCAAGGGGTGACAGCGACCTTAGGTGCAACTGGGGGCTAGTGAATAAAAATAAGGAGGTGGTGGGGGTAGGAAGTGATTTTTTCTGTAAAGGGAGTGGTAGGTCAATACGTTTGGAACTCTATGGGCGTCGCTGGGGAGGGGGGGCCGGGGGTGGGGAGGGAAGCTTTGCCAGGAGCTGGGCCAGCCCCATCAGGACTCAGAGGGCCACCCTTGCCAGCTGAGAGGGCAGGTGTGGCCTGAGGTAGGAGGGCCTCCTGCTTTGTCGAAGAGGGGAGCTCGCTTGGGAGGGGCCCCGGATCTTGGCGCAGCGTTTGCAGAGGCCGCCCTGCCGACCCTGGTGCAGGACTGAGTCTAGATGGGCTCCTCCGGCCTGTGCTTTCCCCTGAGCGGCCGTGGGAAGGCCCACTCGGCACGCGCCCCGGCTGGAGCAGCCTAGAGCGTTCTGCACAGCCTTGCTCCAGCGCATGCTCCACCAGAGCCCAGCTCCGGGCCCGGACGCTGCAGGCACGGGCCGAGCCGGCCAAGGGCTGCTCTTATCTCCTGAGGCGCTGGCGGCCCAGCGAGATCCGCACTTACGTAACGCTCTGAGATCGCAGGCTATTCTTGGCCTATGTGTGCCGCTGCACCCGGAGCCGAGGCTCCCTGATTTGGGTGTTCTTTTTTCTTTTTTGGATGCCTTGGAATAGAAAAATAAGACTCTGGACGTCAGAATCCAGCGTTCCTAAAGTTAGCTTGCCTGTGTTTCCAAGGAGAACGCAGCCTCGAGGGTCCTGGCCACGTGTCAGAGAGTGAGTGCCCGGCCATGCGGGTGTCCACCTGTCACAGGCCCCTGGTCTCCGCTGGGGATGAAAGCGCGATGGCCAGGCCTGGCTGAGGACTCAGGCCTCTCGGGTCGTGGTCAGGCTGCCGGCTCAGGGTTTGCCTTATCCATGCATGAGTGAGTCTTTTACAAAACGCCCAAGGGCACTCTTACAAGGTGCTCTTCAAAAAGGACCCCTCCCCTGCTATGCTGTGCGTGTGTGTGCGCACGCATGTGTGTCCCCATGCACGCACACATATTTGGGTTTTGTAAAAGAGAGTACATATTTATGATTAGAGCTAGCCTGATTCAAACCAAAACTGCTTCCTAGGGTGCTCGGCTCAGGAGAATTGAATTTAAAGGTTTTGTTTGGTGGTACTGGGGTTCCTGGAAACCCTTCTGCCTCGGGTTCCACTCCCAGACCTATTTCTTATACTTTTTTATTTGGAAACAGGGTCTCGTAAGCCAGCGTGGCTGGCTTTGAACCTGCGCGATCCTCCTGTCTCCGCCTCCCAAGCGCAGGGATTACAAGCATGCGCCACCACGCCCAGCAAATTTAAAGGTTTTTGGCTGCTTGGGCCACACCGTTTTGCTCTAGAGCCTGGTAAGGAAAGGACCAGGCCAGATGTTGAGGGACAGGACCAGGCCGGACGCTGCTCCCCCGAGCACTGTGCAGGCACCTGCCCTGCACTGGCCGCTGGGCTCCAAGGAGGAGTGGACACAGGGTGGGAGAGCGAGAGGCGGAGTGGGGATGGGCCAGCACGGCGGGCCAGGGGCTTTGGGCAGAGGTGGTGCTGGCTGAGAGCCCTTCCGCAAAGCAGGCGTTATCCAGGTAGGGGTGAGCTTCCCCTGGGAACACAAACGGTGGGTGCGGGCCTGCGCGGGTGGCTGATCAGTGCACCCCGGGATCGGGCAGAGCCTAGGCTAGGAGGGTGGCCAGTCAGTGGCACAGGCTACCAGGAGAGAGGGGTCATGCCGTCGCACACCCTCGTGAGGAGCAGAGGCATGTGGGAAGGGCAGGGGGCCGGAGCGGGCAGCGGGGAGCTGAGAGCCAGCCCAGGCCGAGCGCTGCGGTGGAGGGCATTTCCTAGGCGCCTGCTGCTACTGTGAGATGCTTTTCAACTCACCTGTGTAGCGTCTACCTGGCCTGCAGAGGCCCAAGGAACCTGCAGACAGGGGGAAGGCTGGGGGCCAGGTGCCTAGCCCTCCCTATGGCTTCCTGTGGCAGCTGTGCCTCCACGAGCCGGGGGCAGCGCTACTCCTTGCATGATATTCCAGAAGGAAAGGCAGGCAGGGAGGCTTGTGTAGCATGGAGGGGACTGGTTGGAATGATTGTCCTTCTTCCAAAGTATTCCTCTCGTACATATTTGTACGGTGCTTATATCGCAGTCTTACTGGTACTAAGTGGGAGGGAGGTCTCCCTGCCCTTTCCCGCTTAATCCTCTGGACCGTGCGCCCTGAGAGTCTGGTAGCTGTGGCCTAGCCACTCTGCCTCTCCTCTGCAGCTCCTGGGCACTGTATTTCAAAAATTGCTATAAGAGTAGTCTCAAATGTTGTCAACACACACACACACGCGCACACACAGACACACGGATAAGTGGAGCCTGGCATGGTGGCACACGCCTGTAATCCCAGTATGTGGAAAGTTCACACAGGAGGATTAGAGGCTTAAGACAACGTCAGCAACCTAGCAAGACCCTGTTTCCAAACAGAAAAAGTTAAAATGGCTGGAGGGGTAGCTCAGAGGTAGACAGCCCTGGGTTCAATCCCCAGGACTAAAATGGCTGGAGGGGTAGCTCAGAGGTAGACAGCCCTGGGTTCAATCCCCAGGACTAAAATGGCTGGAGGGGTAGCTCAGAGGTAGACAGCGCCGGGTTCAATCCCCAGGACTAAAATGGCTGGAGGGGTAGCTCAGAGGTAGACAGCCCTGGGTTCAATCCCCAGGACTAAAATGGCTGGAGGGGTAGCTCAGAGGTAGACAGCCCTGGGTTCAATCCCCAGGACTAAAAGTTGAAAAGGGCAATGAGTATCTGAGGCGCTCGGTGCGCCCATCGCGGTGACTGGTCACCCCACGGCTGCACGCTGCCGCTCCCGGCGCCCCGTGGGAGAGGCCAGCAGGGCTCCCGCACTGCGCCTTCAGCAGCTCCGTGCATGGAGACTGGTTGTTGGCTGATTTCGCTTTTGCAACTTAGAGCTCCCCGTGCGTGTGGTAAGAGGTGTGTCTGGGTGACTCGCAGTGTTTGGCAAAGATGAATCTGGAAGGGATGTGCCTCTGGTAGACAGGCGGAGGGACAGCCCACAGCTCCAGACGCACCTTTTACCTCCCAGCTTTTGATCCCCAAAATGCCCAACCCACAGGGAACTTAGGAGGGCAGTGGAGGGGACAGTGCGTCTTCCCATTCTGGTCAACACTGTCCGTGTGTGTGTGCGTGCGTGTGTGCACGTGAGTGTACACATGTGCATAGGCACACAGAGACAGACATCCACAGAGACACACAGCACCACAGCACACGGACACATTGTACACAGAGACATACACACGCCCAGACCCTGTGCACACCCCACAAAGACACTCAGCACAAACACACACACCATTGGATCTGTCCAAGAGTCATTTCAGACATACAGGTGCGTATCTCCAAAGATGTGTTCCTGTGTGGCCACTAACACACTCAGGGGTGTGCATGTGTGTGGGGGGGGGCACTGGAGATGGAACCCAGGGGCATTTTACCTCCAAGCTACACCCCAGCCCTATTTTATTCTTTATTTTGAAACAGGGTCTTACTAAGTTGCAGAGGGCCTGGTAGTGAGCCAACTGTCCCATTTCTCAGCACTCCCAGCCAAAACAGCATCTGGGAAGCCAGATGTGCCGCACGCCTGTAATTCCAACACTTGGGAGGATGGGACCGGAAGATGACAAGTTCAAGGCCAGCCTCAGCAACTTAGTAAGACCCTATTTCAAAATAAAAACTAAAAAGGGCTAGGGGGCCGAGCGTGTTGGCTCACGCTTGTAATCCCTGCACTTGGGAGGCGGAGACAGGAGGATTGCACAGGTTCGAAGCCAGCCTCACTGGCTTAAGAGACCCTGTTTCCAAATAAAAATATAAAATAGGTCTAGGAGTGTAGCCCAGAGGTAGAAGGGCTTCCAGGAACCCCAGTACCACCAAAAAATAAAATAAAATAAGTAAAATAAAAAGGGCTAGGAGTGTAGCTTGAAGGTAGAATGTCCCTGGGCTCAATCTCCAGTACCAAAAATAAAAAAATTAAAACATCATCCTGGCTGGGCGTGGTGGGCACACTTGTAATCCCAGCATTTGGGAGGCTGAGACAGGAGGATCTGGGTTCGCAGCCAGCCACAGTTACTTAGTGAAGCCCTTTGCAGTTCAGCGAGACCTTGTTTCAAAATAAAGAATAAAAAATAGGACTGGAGGTGTAGCTCAGAGGTAGAATGCCCCTGGATTCTGTCCCCAGTACCACAAAAAAATAAAATAAAATGTCATCCTGTGTGAATGGGATCGTGAGTACGTTTGTTTTCCCAAGAGAGCTAACGTCAGGTTCACGGGGCGTTCCCAGGCATCTGTGTGGGTGGAGATCCTCCCACTCCTCTGGGGTGTCCCCAGTGGACTCCTGGAGATCCTGTTAACTTGGCCTTGTGTGTGTGGCTGGCGTCCTTACCCTCCCTCCAGAGCTCCACAGGCCTGCGGTGGGCAGTGCAGGGCGGGTGGCCCCTGCCCCGCAAGCACCAGACTCAGAGCTCTTTCTGTCTGTTAACGCTGAGGCACAGACTTTCAGAAGCGCATTTTTTGCTTAAGCTTTAGTATATTTGTTGGTTACTATCAGACAAATATAATTGGTCAGGTTTCCACTGCTCTATTTGAAATTAAATATACTACGTCAGGCTGGGTAAATGTGGCTTTGAGCCTTGAGAAAGGTATTTGAACTTGGGAAAGGCTTTTCATTTGAGTTTTTGGTTTATTGTTTTGCAGGGGGGGGATGGGATTCCAGGTGTGTGCCATCACACCCGGCTTACTTCTGTCTTTTTTTTTTTTTTTTTTTTTTTGCGGGTCTGGGGGTGGAACCCAAGGGGATTCGACCTCCGAGCTACACTTCCTGTCCTATTTTTTTATTCTTTATTTTGAAACCAGGTCTCACTAAGTTGCAGAGGGCCTCACTAAGTAGCTGAGGCTGTCCGCGAACCAAGATCCTCCGGTCTCAGCCTCCCAAATGCTAGGATTACAAGAGTGCTCCACCACGCCCGGCTTTACTTCTATCTTTAGTAAATTTTTAATTTAGACATCCCCCACATATAGACAAATGGTTGGTTCCAGCTCAGAGGCCTTCTGCGTGCGTGCGCGCTCTCTCTCTCTTTTATGTTCACAATACTTGCCTGTGTACATCCTTGAAAGCTCCTTGCTTACCCGGGATCTTACCTTTATTCTATTTCATGTGGAAATTCAATTCTAGAGCAGAGACAAGGGAGGGGAGGGAGCCGTGGCCTCCGGACGGTGCACGGAGTGCTGCCCTCCTCCCAGGGCGGGTTGGTTGGTGGACGGGTTGGTCAGGGCCTTCCTGCCACCTGCTCAGAGCACTACAAAAACTCTCCTGGAGACGGGTGCCGGCTCCTTCCGGAACATTTGGCCTGCCCTTCAAGGACCAGGCTTCAGGAAGTGTGAATCCAGGGTGGTAAGACTTGGTGAAATTTAGAAAAGCGTGACTCACCATCGCTCCAGGGAGGCTGTCACCAGGGTGGTTTCCTTAAATAGTGGTGGCCAATTTCACAAGTAGTGGGACAGGTTTGGAAGTTCTCCTGTTGCTAAGTGACCTAGAATCCGGCCTCAGGCATCTGGATGTTGAGGGTGGTATTCTGGACCCAAAGGATTAGCGGCCGAGATGTTTGTCTGGGGCCCAGGTGTCAGGACAAAGTCACTGCCTAGTTTCCAGGTCTCGGGACGAGGTGGCTGGCCACAGGTAGCTTCTGCAGCGCCTCCTTGTGATTGAGCTCAGCCGCACATTCTTGCTGAGCTGTTGCTGCAGCCACAGAAGGTGGGCAGGACGTGGAGGTAGTGGGTGGTGTCAGGCCCACCCGGGGACACGCAGGTCTCCTCAGGATGGACTGCAGGACACATGCTGTCCACCAGGAGGCGCTCTCCATACTCATTCACAGCACATAGCAGGCCCCTGCTAGGGCGCCCATCCCCAGCGTGTGAAGTAGCCAGTGATGTCAGGACCCCCAAGTGGAAGCACAGAAACTGGGGACGTGAAGGGCAAGTGTCTTCTCCCAGGGCGAGTCTCCACCACCCTGGGTGGGCAATCCGCTGCCCAGTGACAGAAGCCAGTGTCCAGGAAGGCAGGCACCACTTTATCTCCATGCCGCAGTGGAGAAACTGAGGCACAGTGGAAACACTGACTTACCCAGGGTCACACACCTTGTAAGGCAGAGCAGTGGCCAGACACGTCCGTGAGCCTGTTGAGGGCAGGTGTGATCGCGTGGGTACTAGCTGGTTTTAATTTAGCTCTAGGTAATACATGCATGTGTTGATGTAGGGTTTTTTTTGCACGTATACTGGCCTCCTGGGACTTCCGTGACAAAGCGCCGTGGCTTGGGTGGCTTACACCAGAGAAATCCGTTCCCCACAACCCTGGGGGCGGAGCCTGAGATGAGGTGTGGCAGAGGTGGGCCTTACGTCTCTCAGCAGCACCTCTCTGCCTTTGCTGCCACCACGCCACACGTGTCCAAATCCCCTGCCCACGCGGGCCACAGCCACATGGTCAGGCCGCCCTCACGGGCGTGCCTCGCTCGGCGCCCCGTGAAGCCGTTCTGTACAGGTCCTGTTCTGGGGACTGGTTGACGCTTCCACACGTGCATGGTGGTGGGATCCAACCCGGAACAGCCTAACAGCCCTGACTGCTGAGCCACAGGCCCTCCTCCTTTCTCACAGGCCTCGTTCCCCGCAAACCTGCAGCTAGTCCTCGTGCTCCGCCCCACGGGGTTCTTCCAGAGGACTCTCTCTGACATCGCCTTCAAGTTCAACAGAGATGACTTCAAGATGAAGGTGCCGGTGAGTACCCTCGGCCTCGGCGGGGCTGAGCTCGGCTGCGCGCAGGGCCCACCGTGACCACCAGCTTCAGGTCCAAGGAGCTGATGCAGAGCTGCAGCTATCAGTAAAACCCTGCGGGACTCAGCCGGAAGCCCCGCCTCCTTAGGCTGTGGGAGCAGAGTCCCTCCCCGGCCCCAAGCAGTGAGGCAGGAAGCCCGGCTCTATCAGAGAGACGCTAGTAATAGGACGTCACTACCCCTGGCCCGTAGGCCAGGAGTGCAGCCTTCGTCTGCAGAAACCCCAGGGAAAAGGGGGTAGGGGAGACCATGTGCATGTCCCCAGCTGGGGGAGGCTGGACCCATGTCGGGAATGGCCCAGCAGGGCAGTCCCTGCCAGGTCTCTGTGACAGCAGCCGGCATCTGACACCCCCTCACACTACCCACTGAGAAAGGACTCCTGGCACTGCCTAGCTGTCCTTTCAACTCTGTGAAGTCCCTGCAGACCCATGCAGTCAGAAAGGCTGTTTCCTGGGAAGCCTGGTCTCGGGTCTGCCAGGCAGGAGTCTACCTCCTTCTCACAAAGAGAACAGGGACTCGGGGTCCAGCAGCATACCCCACAGAACTCCCCGATGAAGCCACACAAATTGGTCTTAGAAATCGAAGATGCCAGGCCTTGGGTCACCACCCCGGGGTTCTGGCCTGCAGCTCAGGCCTCCTCCCTGCCCCATGTGAAGTTTCTGCAGCAACCTCAGCACCCTCAAGCATGTCTGGCCTCTGCTCCAGACAACAGGAGCCTTCGCTGAGCATAGTGCCAAGGATGGGGGCCCGGGCCACCTGCCCGTCCGTCCTGCCCCCACGGTCGTCCTCCCTGGGGGTCACCTGGGAACCAATACCTGGCACGGTGTGCCTGCACGGGACAGGGACATTCCTGGAGCCACGGGTAGAACCATGCTGGCAGTCACCCTTACCCAGCTGGAGTCTCATGTCCTGACTCGAGAGCCAGGTGCGGGGTGTGTCTGCCTCAGTGTGCCCAGGCTCCTCTCCATCCCGGGAAGAGAACCGCATTCCCACAGGCCCTACCTACAGCCTCTCGCGGGAGGCAGGACAGACGGGCCTCTTCTCAAACTTTCACTTTGGCGTTGTGTGAGCGGGTTGTCCAAAGCAGTGTACGGAGACCATCCGTGGCATCTGCAAACCACGGACCTGTGTTAGATAATTCTTCTGAATAACAGAAGGGCTATCTGGTGGTAAAAAATGCTTTAGTGTTGCCGGGCATGGTGGCGCACGCTTGTAATCCCGTGCTTGGGAGGCAGAGACAGGAGGATCGCGCAGGTTCGAAGCCAGCCGCACGCGCTGGCTTAGGAGACCCTGTTTCCAAATAAAAATGTAAAAATAGGTCTGGGAGTGTAGCCCGGAGGTAGAAGGGCTTCCAGGAACCCCAGTACCACCAAAAAATAAAAGAAAAATGCTTTGGTGTTGGTGCTGGGGCAGGGTGGGGAGAAGAAATCTGAAGTCCCCGTGCCTTTTTATTTATTTATTTATTTATTTATTTATTTATTATTTATTTTGCAGTACTGGGGTTGGAACCCAGGAGCATTCTATACCTCCAAGCTATAGCCCCACCCCTATTTTTTATTCTTTATTTTGAAACAGGGTTTCACTGAGTTCCAGAGGGGCTCACTAAGTAGCTGAGGCTGACCTTGAACTGCGATCCTCCTGTCTCAGCCTCCCGAATGCTGGGATTACAAGCGTGCCCACCACGCCCGGCTGTCCCTCTGTCTTTTCTCTCATGGTTGAAAACTCCAAGCACAGATAGGACATTACTGAGAAACAGAAATCTAGCAGGAGGTGACAGCATCCTTGGACTGCCCAGTCTGTCTTCGCCCCACTGGCCAGGAACCAGGGTTATCTGGCAGCAAGTGAATAATTTTATTAGAACAGAGAGAGTGGCGTGATCCCTCTGGGAAACTCGTTTCTAGGCAAAACTCAGATTTGAACATGTTTTTAAAGGGGGACCTGCTGTAGTCAGGGTCCCCGACACCGGCCCTTCTCAGTGCTGCTCAGGGGATACTTTGCAGGGCGCATCCTGTGCATAGTGGGCTTTCAGCAGCATCCTGTCCCCACCCGCCAGATGCCAGACTGGTCCCGGGCATTACCAGATGTGCTCAGGGCAAAGTCACCCGCAGCTGAGAACCCTTGCAGCACCGTGTTTAATAATACACAGAGTGGCATCCAATAACTTCAGCCAGGCCCCTGAAGACCTGTTTTGTAGTATCTGTCTGCCAGTTTACAGAAGTTCTTACTTTAATTTAAAATTCATAGCCCGGTGTGATGGCGCCCACCAGTAATTGGGAGGCTGAGACAGGAGGCTCATGGGTTTGAGAACAGCCTCACTAAGTAGTGAGGCACTCAGCAACTTCGTGAACCCCTGTTTCAAAATAAAATAAAGTAAAATAAAATAGCGGTGAGGGCATGGCTCAGAAGTAGAATGCTCCGGGTTTAGTCCCTAGTACCACACACACACACACACACACACACACACACACACGCACACAGCTTAATGACAGAATGACTTCAAGAAAGGCAAGAGAAACAGAGGAGTGAAGACAACCCCCTTGGCACCCTGACCCTGTCTCCTGCGCAGGGAGGCCCTTGGGGCCATCCGTCTGGCAACATGGCAGCTGACTTTGTGGTGCTGACCGATCCTCTCGAGCACCGTAATGACCTCGTGGCACCGTCAGCCACGTGGAGACCACAGCTATCTTCTTTGATGGGAGCATTGTTAGCAGGCCACGCTCCCCTCACGAGCTACCTGCCAAACGCCATTGCCGGCCATGTGCCAGGCCCTGTGCCAGGGTTTTGCACACCTCCACAGCCACCACTGACTCCTCGCCCTAACCTGGGAGAGCCGTGCTCACACGGCCACTGGAGAGCTGGAGGGGCACAGGAGAACAGGCAGCTGGCCTGAAGTCAGCCGCCTGCACGCAGAGATTTACCAGGGCTGCCCGGGTCATTCGCGGGGCTCTCCTGACGGGCTCTCTGCCCTCCAGGTCATAATGCTGAGCTCAGTGCCAGAACTGCACGGCTACATTGACAAGTCCCAGCTGACCGAGGATCTCGGGGGGACCCTGGACTACTGCCACTCCAGATGGCTGTGCCACCGCACGGTAAGCTGCCGCGCGCCAACTCACGGTAAAGCCGCTGCGGTGTGTCCTTCCCAAAAACATGTTCACATGAACCGAGCTTTCCTCCCCAAGAATGAGAAGATGGTCTCAGTAGACCTTAGTCATCGTAAAGAAACAGCATGAGTAATGAGCTTGGGAGTGGCGCTCTCTGGGCCAAAAAAGATGACAGACAGAAAGCCAAACCCTGTGTTGCAGTTTGCAACACGAGCACTTCTCCTCACGAGGAGGGAGACAGGGACTCCCGGGCGCAGGATGACTCTGGGTGATGGCAGTATTTATAAGGCCTGCCCGGTACGTGTCTGGGAAGCTCTCGAGGGAGACTCGGGGAGGTATCACTTTTACCCGTGCGTCCGCGGGGCTGGCTGGCTCACAGCATGGTGTCGGCTTTCAGAGCGGCCGGCCATTGCTGTGCGAGGCTCTGCGACCGCGGTCCCCCTCTCCCCAGGCCATTGAAAGCTTCGCGCTCATGGTGAAGCAGACGGCTCAGATGCTGCAGTCCTTCGGGACCGAGCTGGCGGAAACGGAGCTACCCAATGACGTGCAGTCGACACGCGCAGTGCTCAGCACACACACCGGGAAGAAGGACCAGGCAAAGGTACGCGGGCTTCCGCGGGGGCTGAGGTCGTGGAGCATGGCTCCCACTCTGCGCATGAGACCTAGAGCCGGCCCTGGGGCATTGGGCCAGACTGAGAACATGAAGAGGTTCCAGAGATGCCGCCTGGTGCCCATGAGAATGGAACGTAGCCCTTTCCGACGTGGCCGGTGCGTAAACATGGCACAGCTTCGCAGGACAGCCTCTGTCTGTCCTTACTTGGTCTAGCGCGGGCTTGAGTGACTTAGGATCCCAGCAAAGCCAGGGATAGCGGCAACCCTTCCTGCAGCGACCCTGAGCATCGGCAGTGCCTCTGTAGCCGGCGAGGGTAGCGGGCAGGATTTCTGCTCGATTCCTCCACCAGCAGGTACTGAAGTCATGGTTGACTATCCTGTATAAAGGCCCATTGCACTCCCGGGTTCATGTCACGGTCTGGGGTGGACAGCTCTGTGTCACTGCGACCCTGGCTGGTCTTGTGTAGCTGGTTTTGAAGTAGCAGCAGCCGGGTGGCCTGACGCACCGTGCATCCTAAGGATGGTGCCATGTCTGCCGGGCGGACAGCTCACACCCCAAAGCCAGGCCCTTCTTTCCTGAGCATGGAGGCTGGCAGTGGGGGAGGGAGGGCTAGGCAGCCTGGTGTCAGGTTACGTTTCTACCTGATCCCGATGCCCCTGCTGACCTGTAACCCTAGCTCTGCCCCTTGCAGCAAACAGAAGCGCAGGCGCCCCACACCTGCCTTCCCAGCTGTAGTGGAATGTGTGTGCTTGCAGTGGCTCGGGAGAGGGTGTGTGCCTGTGGTGCACAATGCCCCCGAAGTCTAGCCACTGCTGGACCTGCTCTGGGTGCCAGCAGGCAGGCAGCGGTACAAGGCTGTGCTCTATCTGTAGGAGGAGCTGCGGCTAGCCCTGAAGGAGGGCCACAGCATCCTTGACAGCCTCGGGGAGCCGCTGGCCGAGGGCACGGTGCACAGCGTGAGCCAGGATCAGCTGGACAACCAGGCCACGGTGCAGAGGTGAGGCCCAGACCCCCAGATCTGCCTCCAGCCCAGGCAGTGGTGCAGGCTCGTGGCCTCTGTGAGCACACTAGGCCGCAGCCCGGGGAGATCCCGACAGGCCCAGCAGCTGACCCTGCTCCCCAGCACTAGCGCAGCCACCAGCACCATGGCCAGCTGTCATCTGAGCTGAGTGGACCCCAGCACCCTCCTCAGGCCAGCACAAGTGGCCAAGGGCCTTAGATTCCTGCAGCTTCTGCCTCCTGAGCGGGCCCTGGAAACGGGCAAGCTGCCCAGCTGTGTGTCACAGCCTCAAGTTTTGAGACACGAGGTTTCCTGTCATTGTAAAAGGCAGCGTTTATGCATTGCCCTGGCTCCAGCCTTCTGCCAAGCTCCTCTGCAGATAGTGCCAGCCCCGCCCCGCCCCGCCCCGCCCTCCACCAGCTGCAAGGCAGGCAGCCCTTGGCCCCTCCTCCCACACTGGGAGGTGACCATCAGGCCACTTGGCCAGGGCTGCAGGCAGAGCAAGCATGCTGCACTGGGGGGGGGCATTCGGCGGAGGGCACCCACCTAGACGGGTGCAGGACCCTTGAGGGGTACTGTCAGCTGCCTTTCAGCCCCTCCTCGGCTTCCCAAGTCCAGGTCTCCTCGGGGTGAGGCCGAGCTCTTGGGCTGGCCGAGCAATGCAGGTCTTGCCGGCGGCAATGCCCAGAGGGAGAGAGGAGGCTGTAGATGTTGGCCTCAGAGGAGGCTGTAGATGTTGGCCTCAGCCTCCCATCTCTGACCCAGAGTTGTGTCTAACCTTCTTGGTGAGGTAGGGGAGGGTGCAGGAAGGGAGTCGCTGGCCCAGGGGTTGCCTTTCCTCGTGCTGTGTCCCATGGAGACCTATCCGCTGTGGAGGAGCCATGCTGCCCTCCAGAGGCCCTGGGAGGCCGGCTCTGCTCACCTGCCGGTTTCTCCGCCCTCCCAGGCTCCTGGACCAGCTGAATGAGACGGAGGCGGCGTTTGACGAGTTTTGGGCGAAGCACCAGCAGAAGCTGGAGCAGTGCCTGCAGCTCCGGCACTTCGAGCAGGGCTTCCGGGAGGTGAGCGGCGGCGGGCGGACACGAGGAGAGGCCTCCAGCCGGCCTGCTGCACACAGACCCAGGAAGCTGGGCGCTGCCCGGGGAAGTGACAGTTTGCAGCTCATTTCTCTAGGGAAAGAAGGCTTTTCAGAGCGGCTGAGGCCTTTTTATTTAGATGATCACAGGTCATTTGCAGCTTCACCCACTTCCCCAGTGGTGACGAGCTACAGTTTCCATTTGGCGGCCAGGATACTGGCCACACAGTGGGCACACAGCTGTACCTCCCTCGGGCCCCTGCACTGCTCTCCCCTCCCCAGCCGCTGGTGGCCACGATCTAGCTGTCTGGAGGCTGCTATGGAAGCAGTCACCCAGCCTCTTTGCTTTGGGGACTAGCTCTTTCACGCAGCGTAATGCTGGAGGTTGCCACATTGGCCCACATTGACAGTATCTTCCCTTTTTTTTTTTTTTGTGGTGCTGGGGGTTGAACCCAAGGTGTCTACTGCTGAGCTACACCCCAAACCTATTTTATTTTTTATTTTGAAATGGAGTCTTGCAAAGTTGCTGAGGCTGGCCTTCAAAACTGGGATCCTCTGTCTCAGCCTCCCAAGTGCTGGCATTACAGGTGTGCGGCTCACGCTCGGCCCTCTTTATTCCCCTGGTATCTCTTAGTGCAGATGCAGCTTAGCCTCCACCTGCTGAAGGATGTCAGGGCATGGCGGGGGTTTTGCCACCATGCATAGGGCACAGTAGACACCCAGGTCTGCGCTGGGTGAACTGTCTTCGTTGCTGAGGCGAGTGCTTCCAGTGCACCAGTGGGGCAGAGCAGGAGTCAGCCACATGTTCAGGGTCTTTGGGGTTTTCTTGGTATTACTGGGGAGTTTCCCCACAAGCCCAGTGAGTGTGAGCTTCCCTGCAAGCCGAGCGAGTGTGTTTCCTCACTCCCTGTGGGGTTTGGTGTGGCCGTGGCCGCTGGGCGCACGAGCTGGCAGCTGTGCAGCGGCCTCGCTGCGGTTGTGCTCTGCGTCCCTACGGCGGCAACACCGAACCTCTTCTGTGCGCCTCTGCAGACCATCCTGGGCGAAAAGTCCCCGTATTTCTGTTGCCCACTTTCCACCCGGATTGTTTGGGTTTGGGATTTTATTTATACATTGTCAATACTGGTCTTTTGTTAGCTGTGCAGTTTATAAATATTTACGCCCAATATGAAGCTGTGTTTCCATCTTGACAGAGGTCGTCACAAAGCGAGAGTTTTCGTGTTGACGATGGGCAGCGTACCGTTCTTCCTTTTAAGGACGATTCGTGTGGCTTAGGTCGCAAAGTCTCGCTCTGCCTTGCTCCTACACGGTCTCCGCTAACATCCTTGGTGTGTGCAGGTCCTTCTGTACGGATGAGTTGTGGCTTGTTGACTCACCTCTGCGTGCCCCTTGCTCGCCCGGGCCTCTGCCCGCCTCGTGCAGATGTACCTGGGTGTGTTTGTGGAGGGCTCCTTCTCGCTGTCTGTCCCTTTCCACTGATCTCTGGCTGTCTCTGCCAATTCTCGCAGTCTCTAGACTGTGAAAGTCCTAAAATCATGTAGATAGAGTCTTCCTGCTTTTTTCTTTTTCAAGATTGTTTTAGACATTCTTTTGCCTTTCCTTAAAAATTTTAAAATGAGCCGGGCGTGGTGGCGCACGCTTGTAATCCCCGCGCTTGGGAGGCAGAGACAGGAGGATCGCGCAGGTTCGAAGCCAGCCGCACGCGCTGGCTTAGGAGACCCTGTTTCCAAATAAAAAAAAGTATAAAAAATAGGTCTGGGAGTGTAGCCCGGAGGTAGAAGGGCTTCCAGGAACCCCAGTACCACCAAAAAAAAAAAAAAATTTTTAAATGATCTTTTCTTTTTCTGTAGAAATCAGCTTTGCTGAGACCATTTTGCTAAGAATTGTATTAAATATATACTTTGGGAACAAGCAACCCTTTTCTTTGAGTCTTCCAGTCAATCAGCAAACACATTTGTTTTGATATTCTTAGATTTCTCTCATTGGTGATGTGTGGCTTTTAGCATATAAGTTCAGCACATGTTTTGCTTGATTTACATTCAGTGGGGTTTTTGTTTTGTTTTGGTTTTTGGTTTTTGCTTTGTACTGGGGATTGAATCCAGGGCTTTCTACTTCCAGGCTATGTGCCCAGCCTTAATGTTTTTGTTATTTTTTTATTCTGAAAGAGGGTTTTGCAAGGTTGGTGGGTATCTCACTACTTGCTGAGGCTGTCCTCAAACCTGTGACCCTCCTCTCAGTCTCCTAAGTACTGGGATTACAAGCATGTGTGCCCCCATGCCCTGCTTAAGTATCTCATTTTTAATAAATATAAATAGTATTATATTTTATTTTAATGTTTATGTACTAATTGCTATATGTAAAAATGCAATTGACTTTTGTACATTTATCTTGTCTTCTGTGACCTTAACAAACACACTTTTTGTAGGATTTTTGCTGTAGAGACCTAGAGATTTTCTACAAAGATGTTTGTCATGTGCAAGGAGGGACACTGATTTCCCCCTTTTGACAGTATGCCACCTGTTCCTCCTTCCCTTTGTTTTGCTGGCCAGAGCTCCCACCACCTGCATACAGGGTGAGAGCGGCGTCCTGGCCCTGCTCCCAGCCTCAGGGGAAGTACTCAGCCTCTCGCTGCGGGTTGGGTGTTAGTGCTAGGGTTTTTGTAGGTATTCTGTGTAAGTTGAGAATGTTGCCCTCTAGTCTTATTTCTCTGAGAGATTTTTAAATCATAAATGGATGTTTAATTTTATCAAATGCTTTTTCTGCATTGATTGAAATTATTACGTGATTTTTGATCTGTTAATGTGGCTAATTACATTGATATATTCAGATTCTGAATCATCTTTACATCTCTAAAATAAACATATTTGGTCATGGTGTATAATTATTTTTATGTATTACTAAATTTCATTTGATAATATTTTGTTACAGACTTTTCATCCGTATTTATAGAAGGAAGTATCAGTCTATAGTTTTCTCTGTTTTTTTTTTTCCTTCCAGTACTAAGGATTGAACCCAGGGCCTTGCACATTCTAGACAAGAATTCTAGCACTGAGCTATATCCCTGGCCTTTTTTTTTTTAAGTGCTGTGGATTGAACTCAAAGGTATTCTACTTTCTAGTACCCCAGCCCAATTATTATTATTCTATTTCTTATTTGGAAACAGGATCTTGCTAGGTTGATGAGAGTCTTACTATTTGCTGAGGCTGTTCTCCAACCTGCCATCTTCCTGTCTCAGCCTCCCAAGTACAGATATTACAGGTGTGCACCTCCATGCCAGCATCCCTGGCCCTTTTTATTGTATATTGAGACAAGATCTCGCTAAGTTGTCCAGGCTGGGCTGGATCCTGTGATCCTCCCACCTCAGCCTCCCAAGTAGCTGGGATTTCAGATGTGCACCACCTTACTAGTCTGTCTGTCTTTCTGTTTTCTTTATCTGATTTTGCTATCTAGGTAATACAGCTTCACAAGGTGAACTTGGAAGCATCCGTAGACCTTCCATTTTCTGGAGATTGTATAGAATTGGTAGGATTTATCTAAACATTTGGGGGAACACTCCAGGAGCGCCATCTGGACCTGGAGACTTCTCTTAGGGACTTTTCAAAGTGTGAACTGAGTTTCCTCAATAGCCCCGAGTTGCTGGCTCACCTACCCCACACCAGGCCAGGTGTGGGAGTGTCTCCAAGGCACACTCCATCTGAGCTGGGCTGCCGTGTCTCTTGTGTCCCTGCTGGCCTTCTGGATTTCTTTGAGAGTCTGCAGCGACAGGCTGCCTTCATTTCTGGTCACCTGCACATTCTCTCCTTCCTCAGGGCAGCTAGAGGTTTGTTGATGTTCATCTTTCAAAGAACCAGCTCTTCTTTTGCTTTCTATCTTCAATTTAGTTGATTTCTGGTCTATTTGTTTCTACTGATTGCCTTGGGTCACGCTAGTCTTCTTCTAGGCTCTTGTGGCAGGAGCTTACATGATTTATTTGAGGATACTTCTCTTTCTTAATGAACAAACTTAATAGAATACTGTAAGTTTCCCTCTTACCACTCCTTTAGCTGTCCACATATTTTGATATGTTGTATTTTCATTTTTACTTAGTTTAAATTTTAAAGATGTATTTGGAACATCCTCTTTGACCCATGGGTCACTAAGCAGCATTGTGTGTTTCTTGGTTCCCAAGTGTTCCAAGACCTCTAAAGTTATCTTCCTACTCCTGATTTCTGGTGTGACTCACTCTGGCCAGAGAACACACTAGAACCTCGGTTCTTCTGGGTTTGTTGCATCTTAATGCCCAGGAGGAGTCCGGTGTGTGTGTGGGGGGTTCCTCAGGCCTGTGTACTGAGTACACTCAGGGGTTGTACAGTTGGTGCCTGCGTGGTGAGTTCTACTCCACCGCCTTCTTCCTGGTATTCTCCTGGATTTGAAGTGCACTTCTTATAGACATGTAAGGTTGGGTCATGGAATAGCCAGCCGTGGTGGCGCACGCTTGTAATCCCAGTACTTGGGAGGAGGAGACAGGGGCAAACTGTCCAGTGTCTCGGGCTATGTTATTCGGCTCTGCATCGTTCTGACCAGAACCACTTAGAGGATGAAAGGCCATTCGGGCTCACAGCGTCGGGTACATAGGGCCGGCTCCCAGGCGGAAATATCACAGCAGAGGGAGGACGTGACAGGGGAAAACTGCTCATGGCAGCCAGGAGGCAGGAAGAGAGAGAAGGACCAGGGACAGATAGACCCCCAAGACGTGTCCCTAGAAGCCCACCTCCTCTTGCCCATCCCCACCTGCCTGCAGATCCCTCCCAGGAAGTCCATTCGAGTCATTAATCCACCAAGTGGACTAGTCTGCCGGGGAGGCTAGAGCAGTCTTGGTCAGTCTTTTGACCTTTGAATGTTGCTACACTGCCAGCTTGAGCTTTGGGGACATTCCACGGCGAAACCGTAACACAGGCCAAATGAAAGCCATCAGACCGGTCTGCGTTTTCATTGCTTCCCTCCATCCCCCGCCAGGCCTGCACGCCTGGCCAGGTGCCCCTGAGCCACCTTCTCTGGTGCCTGCCATGTTCAGGAGCCGAGGCTGGGTGCCGCCCAGGGCAGCTGGTCTACCTGAGAGCCCCTTAGCGCTGTGTGTGTGGGGGGGGGGGAGGGCTCAGGCCAATGGGAATGAAGTCAGCCTCCTCCCTCCAAGTCCTTTCCTGAGGCCGGGGCCTGGGGCAGGGCCGCAGACCCCAGGGCAACAAAGCAACATGAGATGTGGCGGCTGCAGGCCAGTGCTGGGAGGGAGGGACCAGGCAGAGCGCGGCAGTGTGGCTGAGGCAGTTCCCAAGGTGGGTTCCCGGGAACAGTCGGCACAGGTGGAGTGCAGCTCAGCCCCAGGGCGTGGGCAAGGTGCAGAGGAGGCAGCCCTGCATTGGCCATGCCACCGACGGTGGGGCGCTGGGTGGCAAGGGTCCCACCCTTCTGGCCCTGAATGGCTGGCTGAGAACCGTTCCCCAGCAGCAGTAATGTCTGTGGGAAAGTGCATTCTCAGGATGATTTCTAATAAAAATTAATTTTTGTATGTAAAAGAATAAGCTGGCATATATTTTTAAACCAGTCTTTTTAAGCCTCTTGTCTTCTTGGCAGTGCCAGAAATAGGGGCTGTTAGAAGCTTGTGCTGAGCTGGAGGGTCTGAGCTGCAGGACTCTCCTGCCCACACCCAGACCTGCATCTGCACCCCACTGTCCCCGGCTCTTGGGTGTCCCAGTGTGGCCAAGGCAGAGGGTGGCCCTCTGGAGAACATCCTGAGTCTGCTTCACCCTGTACCCTACATTACCACCCACTGCTGTGCCCGGGGGGCTCCCTGGGCCGGGTGTGAGTGTTCTGAGCCGGCCCTCTTCTGCTCCAGGTCAAAGCCACATTGGATACTGTGTCCCAGAAGATGGCAACCTTCACCGACGTGGGCAACAGCCTGGCCCACGTGGAACACCTACTCAAGAACCTGAGCAGCTTCGAGGAGAAGTCCAGTGTGAGGACGGGTGTGGGGTGGCTGCTCGGAGTTTGGGCGGCACAGGCCCGGGTGTCCCTGTCACCCAGAAGCACATGGCACGAGGGCTCTGCAGGCGGGGGCCTGAGACCCCACAGTACCCACCTCCGCTTCAGGCCTACGGCCTCCCGGGGCCCCTTGTCCTAAAGCTCTCTTCAGCCATGCTTCCTCTGGGCCAGGTGGCTTTGTACTATCCCGACCCAGCTCTGGCCCCGAGGCCTGGGGGTTCGGTGGCACTCAGTCACAGTGACATCTCTGCCACATGGTAGGACAAATGTCTCACAGGACTGGGCATCCCTGCTTACTGCCAGCAGAAGCCAGGCTGGGTGGTTACCTGTGTGGCTGTGTCCCGCAGGTGGCCGTGGAGCGGGCCCGCGCCCTGGCGCTGGAGGGCCAGCAGCTCATCGAGGACAGACACTACGCCGTAGACTCCATCCACCCCAAGTGTGAGGAGCTCCAGCACCTCTGTGACCAGCTCACCACGGAGGTCGGCAGGAGGAGGGGAAGGCTCGGCAAGTCCCTGGAGCTGCACAGCCTCCTGGAGATGGTAGGCAGCCACCACCACGCGGGCAAGACCCGCCTGACCTCCAGCAGCAGGCCCTGTCCTGCGCTGGACGGTCGCTGGTGGAAAGATGGCCTCGGGGTTCCGTGTTCCTTTCTTGCTGAGAGGGCGGCGTCCCCGTCGAGCAATCTGTCGGATAGAATTCACTTGCCACAGCATGATTTACTTCAAAGGGGCAGAAAATTAGCACCGCGCCTTGCCGCCGTCCTGAGGGCCCCGCCCAGTCCCGGTGTCGGTGGGGCCCTTGGAATGCCTCGCCCCGGCGGGCGGGAGCCCTAGGCACTGTGTGGTAGAAGCGTGATGGGTGGGCACCGCAGTAGCCCTCAAGCACATCGGTTGGCAGCAAGCCGTGAGAGCAGACGGAAGGTGGCCGCGGGTGCCTGGGTCGGCAGCTGGGCTGCAGGCAGCTGCCTCTTGACGGCGCCCTTGCTTTCCTTCCAGTCCATGAAGTGGTGTGACGAGGGGATCTACCTGCTGGCCTCGCAGCCTGTGGACAAGTGCCAGTCCCAGGACGGTGCTGAGGCGGCTCTGCAGGAGATTGAGAAGTTTTTGGAGACTGGAGTAGAAAATAAGATCGAGGAGCTTGATAAAATTTACAAGGAGTATGAGTCCATCCTCAACCCAGATCTAGTGGTAAGGCTTTTCCTCCGAGACCCGGTTGTCCCAAATTGAGGTGGGGTGAGGGCCACTTTGCTTGACATTTCAAAGAACCATGTAGTGAGTTCCCAGGGGTTGCCGGTGCTGAGGGGAAGTGCAGAGGTGATTGCTCAACGCGGAAGGTCCCGCGCCACCGCGCTGGCGGTCCCCACCTCCCGCTGCACCGCTGTGGCGGGCTCAGCCTTGGTGAAGTAGCCAGAGAGCCTCGACAGTGCACCAAACCAGCCCATCTCCAACCAGCTGCCCGAATCCCTCCCTCTGGGCGACACAAAGAAACCTGTCCCTCCTCCATGACCGGCCCTCCGGAGCCCTGGAGGAGGCCTCGTGCCCTCTCTGTCCCTGAGGACAGAGCTGACCTGGGAGCGCCCGTGCTGAGGCGCCGTCCGGGGTGACGGGCACCTCGGTGACTCGTGCTGACCCTGGCGGGTGTCCTGGTGGCCGTGTCGTTTCAGGAACACGTGCAAAAGGTCTTTCAGAAGCAGGAGAGCATGCAGGAGATGTTCCACCGCAGGCAGGCGAGCCTCAAGAAGCTGGCGGCCAAGCAGACCCGGCCAGTGCAGCCCGTGGCCCCCAGGCCAGAGGCGCTCAGCAAGTCACCCAGCCCCGCCCCAGGTGCATGGGCCGCTCGGGCCTCCTCCCCTCCCACCGCGCCCAGTGGGGCCAGCTGCCCACGGCCCAGGGCTCGTCCCCACCCGTCGCCCTTTTGCATAAAAGAAGTTTCATTGGGACTGGGCCCCACTCGCTCCTTGACGCCATCCGGGCTGAGCCTGCCACTGCGCAGCAGTCAGGTGGTTGTGGCCGAGACGGTATGGCACTGACTGCCACTAGGGAACATCCTCTGGCATTTCCCTGGCCGTCTCTCCCCACCCACACGTTCTCCATACTGTGGTCAAAATGGTGTCCTGCACTCAGCTCCGGCCTCTGCCCAGACCCTCCCCACTGTCCACGTGGTACAGACCATGTCGCCGAGCCGGCCCTCCCTGCCTGCTCCCACCCTGACCTCCTCCAGGCCGGGCGGCCGGCACCACTTCTCACACTCTTTCCTGTCTCACGATGTTGTTTCTGTGCTGCGGGTCACCTCCCAGGGAGCCCCGAGGAGCAGGCTTGGGTGCCTGCCTGTCACAGCTTTGGCAGATGTGGAGGGCTAGCCCAGCCTTCCCGCTGCCAGAAGCAGCTCTTGGGCCTGAGTGGAGGACTCCCCGCAGGGCCCCCCATGGCCCTCTGCCCTCCCGCTCCAGCCCGGCTCACCAGCCCATTCCCACTGTCCCGGTGGGTGGCCACCGCTGACTCACTTTCCCTGGAAGTTAAGCAAAGCAGGGTAGGTGTCTCCTCCACCCACAGGAGCTAACGCCTCCCACCCCTCCTGACCAGGCTCCTGGCGAGGATGCGAGAACGCTGGCCCTGAGGGCGGTGCGCTCCGCAGGGGGCCCTATAGGAGAGCCAAGGTAAGGCACACGTCCCCTCTGGGTCCCACCGCTTCCTGGTGGAGCGCCTCGGCCTCCTCCTGCAGGGCCGGGGCTGTCCCCGGGCACTGCCCCACTCCTCAGACTGGTCCCAGATGGGAGACGGGGCCGGGCTCCGGCCTGGACCCTCAGCACCTGAGTTTGCTCCTGACTCTGCCCCTCTCCTCAGAGTGAAATGAGTGAGAACCGGCAGGGCCGCAGCGGCTCCGCAGGGGACGAGGAGGAGAGCCTGGCCATCCTGCGCAGGTGGGTGGTACTCCTCTAGCCCTGGGCACAGCGGGAGGCCATGAGGTCTGGGTGCCAGGGAGCTCATGAGAGGGGGGAGCCGGCAGCACAGGGTGCACAGGTGAGCACACACGTGTGAGTTGTGCAACGTGCAGCCAGGTGCACACTGGCCAATCTTGGGCCCCCGCCAGAGCTGCCTGTCACTCTTCCAGAGTCTGCCTCCTGCTGAGTGGGGCTTCCCAGCTCCCCACAAAGCAGCTGCAGGTTGGGGCGTGTGCCTTTCATGCTGTCATCCGGCCCAGAATGCACCCCATGGGGCCCCGCCCAACATTGCCTGTGCAGCCAAGGCCTCGGCCCCAGGAAGCCCTCAACCAACACATGGTCCTTGGTGCTACCAGACCTGGGGTCACCTGGCCACCTCTGACGGGTCAATGGCGACGTATGGTGGCCTCAGAAGTGTCCCCTGGACCACCATGTGGGACTTCTGGGTCGGGCCTCCAAGCAGTGCACCTTCCTGGATGCCCTCAGTAGCACATCTCCATGGGCCTGCAGCACAGAGCCCACAGGTGCTCAGGAAGTAGCCGCAAGTCCCACTGGAGGGGAAAAGAGGGGTTGGCAGAGCCCCAAGGACATAGCCTCCAGCCACCACGGAGCTCAGCCTGCCCTGCAGCTAAGAAGAGGCGTGCTCAGGGTGCAGCGCGCCCCACAGCCGCCACTGGCCTCAGTGCGGCAGAGCGAAGGAGCCAAGCCCTCCTCGTGGGGACAGCGCACCCCAGTGCACTGTGGGGCAGCATGGCTCCCAACCGCACCTGCTCCAGCCTTCCCATTCCACCGGGCCCCGGGTCCTCCAGTTGAGGGGGTGTTGTGCCAACTGGAGGCAGGTCCCTCTCTTGGTTTTGTCCAGGCCAGGCAGTATAAGCTCAGGAGGTTAAAATTAGCAAGAAGACGCCAAAGGCTGACAGATGCAGGGCGTGCATGCATGGGCCCAGAGCGGGCGCCACAGCGTCCATGGATGGGAGGAAGGAGACTGGGCAGTGGGCTGCGGGCCCGCCTCACCAGTGCCCTGGGCTGTTCCCAGACACCGTGTTTTCCCTGAACATGTCTGCCAGGAGGTGCTTGACTCAGTTTCCCTGCAATCCTCATGGCCTATGTCGGGGAGGGAGGTGGGGACCCTGGGGGCAAGTCAACAAGCAGAGCATGGGGCAGCTCTATTCCAGACCCTACAGGTCCGCAGAAGCCCTCTGCAGCAGCAGAAGACAGTGAAACCCGGAATTAGTGCAACCCAGCTAGCCAGGCATGGTGGCGCATGCCTATAACCGCATCACTTGAGAGGCGGAGACAGGAGGATCACAGGTTCAAGGCCTCCCTCAGCAATTCAGCAAGATCCTGTTTCAAAATAAAAAGCCGAGCCTGGTGCTGCACGCTTGTAATCCCAGTACTTGGGAGGCTAAGACAGGAAGGTTGCAGGCAGCCTTAACAACTTGTGAGACACTCTGCAACTTAGACCCTGTGTCAAAATAAACTTTAAAAACTAGGGGTATAGCTTGGAAGTAGAATGCCCCTGGGTTCAATACCCAGTACTGCAAAAAACAAAATAAAATAAAAAGGGCCAGGGGTGTAGCTCAGAGGTAAAACGCCCCTGGGTTTGATCTCCAGAAAAACTCAAATGAAATCATACAAGACAGAAGGAGAGGGTAGACAGGAGAAGTTTCCAGAACAGCAAGCGTCCTGAGGCCTACAGGGGCAGCAGCCTCCCGCACCCACGTGGGCCGTGGCTGAAAGGAAGAGGGCGCCCAGCCCCTTGGCTTCCCTGCCACCTTGCTTACACACGGGGCCGGACACCTGGGCTGAATGCTCGGGGTCCTTAGGTGCAGCCAGCTGCAATGGACCGAGCCCGAGCCTCAACCCACGAGCCCTTTGGCTCCCATTTCTGTGGTTCTAAGCTCATGGGTTGGTTTCCTCGTCTGAAGGTCCAAGTGGCCGGCTGATTGGCGAGCCATCCCCTTCTGAAGCTGCACCATGGACAGCACATAGCTTGGGCCATGTGCAGGAGGGAGCTGGGATGCGGCTGCAGGGACGCAGAGCATGCCTTGCTCTGGGGGCAGCACGGGAGCCAGGAGCCCTAGGAGGTTCTGGAGGGCTTCCTAGTGGGGAGACTGGGGTGGCTTGGGACGGAGCAGGCTGAATTGGGGGTGCATGAAGATGGGGATAACCCTGTGCCAGGGATACCCAAAGGCCAGGAGGTGGGTGGAGCCTTCCTGTGCTCCTGGAAGGCAACAGGGGAGGGCCCAGCACAGGGCAGGGAGGGGCCCGAGGGGCTTCCAGCCTGACAGCTCCAGCTGGGCAAAGTCTTCGCTTCCAGATCCCCTGGCTTCTTTATCCACAAATAAGACCTGGGCCCGGTGTCCCGCTGCCCCTCCCAGCTCTAACACGTCTGCTCCTGCACACCCTCCGCAGGCACGTCATGAACGAGCTCCTGGACACGGAGCGCGCCTACGTGGAGGAGCTGCTCTGTGTCCTGGAGGTGAGAGTGGGCGTGGGCCGGGTGCACGGGCCACCCTCCTCGGCCTAGGGTTTCTGCTTAGGAGTGAGTGTGGGCATTCACGAGAAACGTGCAGATGTGCTCAGATGTTTTACACGTGGAACCCCACACTGGACACAGCTCAGGGTTCTGTCCGTAGGAGGAGGGCGGTGCGTAGACCCACGTAGGACAGCAGAGCTGGCACACTGGCACGCCTGGCCCTCGGTAGGAGGGCGGCACAGCACATAGACCCACGTAGGACAGCAGAGCAGGCACACTGGCACACCCTGGCCCTCGGTAGGAGGGCGGCACAGCACATAGACCCACGTAGGATAGCAGAGCTGGCACACTGGCACACCTGGCCCTTGGTAGGAGGGTGGCACAGCACATAGACCCACATAGGACATCAGAGCGGGCACACTGGCACACCTGGCCCTCGGTAGGAGGGCGGCGCTGCATGTAGATCCACATAGGACAGCAGAGCTGGCACACTGGCACGCCTGGCCCTCGGTAGGAGGGCGGCACTGCATGTAGATCCACATAGGACAGCAGAGCTGGCACACTGGCACGCCTGGCCCTCGGTAGGAGGGCGGCACTGCATGTAGATCCACATAGGACAGCAGAGCTGGCACACTGGCATGCCTGGCCCTCGGTAGGAGGGCGGCACTGCATGTAGATCCACATAGGACAGCAGAGCTGGCACACTGGCATGCCTGGCCCTCGGTAGGAGGGCGGCACAGCACGTAGACCCACGTAGGACAGCAGAGCTGGCACACTGGCACGCCTGGCCCTCGGTAGGAGGGCAGCACTGCATGTAGATCCACAGCAGCAGGAGCTCCGGCAGCAGGGAGACCAAGTACGCAGCACACTGTGACCCTCACAAACACAAGGCCAGTGAAGGAGATCAGACAAGGTGCACACAGTTCCGTGTGCAGAAGGTTTCAGAACAGAGCTGGTCCGAGTGGGAGGTTGCAGAGTGCCTCTGTGGGGCGGCCTCCCCGGAACCGAGCGCTCCGAATGGTGACCTGGGTGGTTAATGGCAGCAAACAAGATGTGCGCCCTCTGTGTCAATTCTGACAGTCAGGAGGAACGAAGCTTCCCTCCCTGGCTGGGTGCTGTGGCCATCCACACGTGTTTTGTGGACCTCGTTCAGGTCGCCGTCTTAGAGATGATCGTGAACCCGTAGCAGTGAACTTGCTTTTAAACTTGGCTGGTCCGGCTGCTTCTGCCCGGCCAGCTCCTGAGGGCAGCAGGTCGGGCGTCCGTGCTGACCTCTGGCCTCTCTGCTCCCCACAGGGCTACGCCGCTGAGATGGACAATCCTCTGATGATGCACCTCATTTCGGCAGGCTTGCACAACAAGAAGGATGTTCTCTTCGGGAACATGGAGGAGATCTACCACTTTCATAACAGGTGGGCCCTCCTCGGCCGCACACTCTACCACTTTTATAACAGGTGGGCCCTCCTCGGCCGCACACTCTGCCACTTTTATAACAGGTGGGCCCTCCTCGGCCGCACACGCTGCCCGAGGCCTCGCACTCCTAACAGCTGCCTTCGGGAGCAGGCCCGGGCCGGGCGTGTGGGGGCTGCCCAGGGCACCTTCGCTGAGCACCCTCACGCACCCTGCCTCACTGACCAGGGCCCAGTGCGGCTCAGCCCAGAGCAGGCCACCTGTGGAGGACTGTGCGCCAGAAGCAGGAGCAGGCTTGTCCCCCTCCGGGGTGGGCCTTTGGGGCTCCTCAGGCCACACGGCTTAGAAAGCCACACTGTTCCTGAGCCCGTCCTTGAAAAGGATGTTCAACTGTGTTCCTGCGTTCCTTGTCCTCCTCGAGAGAGCATGGGGCTATGTGTCCTCCGAGAGCCATGTTCTCAGCCAGCCCTGTGAGTAGGCAGTGCCCACTGCTGACCTGCCAGGGGCTGCTTCTTCCCAGAGGCTGTGTGGGACCATCCTTAGCATCCCCGTGTCCAGTCCTGGCGCAGGCTTCCTGGCAGCTCTAAGCTGCAGGGCTGCTGTCCAGTTTGGGTCCCCAAGCAGCTTTTCTAGCCCCTACATTTCCCCCAGGGGACAAACGCATGTCAGAGTTGGGGAAACCCAGCCCTGGAGCCGGGGCCGTGCTGCCTGGGAGGCCCCGGGCGCACATACAGAACGCCTGCGGGTGCGCAGCCAGTGGGGCAGGGCCTGCAGAGCTCTGTCTCCTTCCCACCGCTGTGGCCACAGCGTGGAGCTTCTGTGCGAACGCCACCACTGAGCGTGTGGGCCGTGGACACCCGGCTCGGGCTAGGCGGGCACTGCTGTCACACGGCGCTGGGACCGTCCAGGGTAAAGATCTCGAAGCTTGCATCGATGTGTGCTGATTGTGCCTGCTTTGCCCACGACTCTGGAAACCTCTCTCTCTAGGATATTCCTGCGGGAGCTGGAGCGCTGTATAGACTGCCCGGAGCTGGTGGGAAGGTGCTTCCTGGAGAGGGTGCGTAGACGGCCACCTGGCCACCTGGCCTAAATCGCCGAATGCTGATCACCTTGGGCCCTACGGCTGCAGCAGGGCCTGTGGCCACTGCACCCCTGCCTCAGTGTTCTGGGGTGCCCTGCCACTTCCTGGCTCGGCCAAGAGAACAGGAGTTTTTAGAGCCTAATTACTGGTTGAAAAGAGAGACAACCCACACAACATGAGCTCCGGGGACTCAAACTATGGGTGGGAGAGGAAGCCAGCCTTTGTTCACGGGTTGCTTAGTTTTCATCTTGCCCTGGCTGCGTCTCCGTACTTGCTGGTTGGCACTGAACAGCTTGCTGGAGCTCTCTGCCTGGTTTTCTCCCTTTAAAATCACAGGTCTCTGCCTCCTTCACAGGGCCCTGGGGACAAGCTCTGAAGGGAGGGGTGTGTGGGTAACCTCTGGGCAGCAAGGACCAGGATGTGGGGCCATCCTCCCGCCACAGGATCGCCCTGCTGAGCCCGTGACTGGCCAGCTAAGCACCCAGGAGAGGCAGCCCACTGATGGCAGGAAAGCTATGTCATTTCACAAATACGGAGCTGGAGGCTAAAACTCTCAAAAGTTGGAGGGAAGGAGGAGGAGCCGCGCCTGTCTGCCTGGCGCGGTCATGTGCGCGCTCTCAGTGCTGCATGGGACAGGGTGGCCATCCCTCGCTGGGTCACGTGCAGCAGCAGCACCCCTGGGAGCACGCCAGGACAGGAGCTTGAGCCCCCAAGCGGAGCCCCCTGAGTTTGCAGCACCTCTGCTTGGCCACACCTGCAGTCTTCTGTGATGAGCAGGAAGCCTGTTATTACACAGCCCATTATTTCAGTAGGGAAGCTACCTTTACTGAGCGGAGTCAGTGCTAGGGCAGCCCTGAGAGCACCATGTGCTGGGACTGTTACTGAGGGTGGGGAGGGGCCTGGGACTGGCCCTCAATACTCCGCACTTACCTGGGCTCCCAAGCCCGTGCATCACCAGTGGAGAGGGCGGGGCAGCTGCCGGTACAGGGATGCTCAGCCTCAGGTCTTCTCCCATGCCTGGCTTCCAGCCCAGGGCCCTAGAGGGGCTGGCTCAACACAGATTATAAACCCAGGGACAGGCCAGGAGGCTGAAGGGCCAACAGAGGTGGAGGTGATCAGGGAGGGGAGCCCGGCCTGACGTTCCAGAACTAGCCAGGAGGGCGTGTCTGGGGCACCAGGGCTGCCGTGAAGCCGCGCCATCTGCGCCCATGCCCCCCGTGCCCTCTGGGGTTAGGAGGGACACCTCCACGGAACAGGAAGCAGATCTGTGACGCACGCCCACCCTCCTGCTGCAGATGGAGGACTTTCAGATCTACGAGAAGTACTGTCAGAACAAGCCCCGCTCCGAGAGCCTGTGGAGGCAGTGTTCCGACTGCCCCTTCTTCCAGGTCTGTCTCTAGGACCCTTCTTCACAATGCCATGCCCTTAACGGGGCGACCCGCACACAGGGTTGGGGCATGGTCTGAAGCCAAGACCTCTCGTGTTCCAGGAGTGCCAGAAGAAGCTGGACCACAAGCTCAGCCTGGACTCCTACCTGCTGAAGCCTGTACAGAGGATAACCAAGTACCAGCTGCTGCTCAAGGTGGGCCCCGCTGCTGCTGGCCAGGCGTCCCAGCCGCCCTGGGGCCTCCCCCAAGGCCTCCCCCTGACCTAGGGCCACCTCCTCTCACCTTGCTGTGGCCAGGGTTGCTCTGGTCACTCATGAGGCCCCCTGTGTGCTGGACATCGTTAGGACCCTGGGGACAGAGGCCAACAGCCAATGCCTCCCCCAGGTTCCTGCTCATCGGATGCCAGGATTCTGCACTGACATACTGATGTGGACCCCTATGCCCCAGCCCGAGGGCAAGCAGGGAGGGGGAACTGTGGGCTTGCCAGTGTGCAGGAACTAGTTTGCAGCTCTGTGTCAGCGGTGGGGGCTTGGTGACGAGGCTGCTCGCCCCCCCCCCCCGCCGCCGCAGACCCTGACAGACACGATCCACTCCCCGCCAGTCAGCTGGGCTGCAGGGGGGGCAGCAGGAGTACTGACTGGTGAAGCCACGTCAAGCTCCTAGGGTCCCTCATAAGCATGGCCCCTTCCTCCCGCCGGCCCGCAGGAGATGCTCAAGTACAGCAGGCACTGCGAGGGGGCCGAGGACCTGCAGGAGGCGCTGAGCTCCATCCTGGGCATTCTCAAGGCCGTCAACGACTCCATGCACCTCATTGCCATCACCGGCTATGATGTGAGTGTCCCGGGCCGGGCGCTGGGGACCCTCGGGCCTCGGGCCTTCGTGCCTGTCTCCATCCTGATGGGGTCTGGTGAGCACCTGCGGGGCCGCCCACCAACACCGCGAGCTCCCGGCCCCATGAGACACGCACCCAGACCTGGTGAAGCCCGGGCTCTGAGTCCGGAGGCCTAGTGGGCCTGATCGAGCAGACTCCCAACTGTAGTGCGAGGGAGAACCAGAAGAATCCCCCAGGAAAGCATGGCATCCTCTTCCCTCTCCTGCTCCCAACACAGGCCTCCTGAAGCAGCTGTGGCCGACTGTTTTCTGGGCTTCAGTTGGTCACAGCAGCCAGAAAAGGCAGATGTCTACTTTCTCCCACAGAGACCCATTTCGGGTCAACTAATTGTTTTTGCCTCTCTATTTGGCCATTCAGCAAACAGATTTGTTTTGTTTGCATTTAAGTTAACAGACTTGACCTTTTTTAGCTCTTTTTTTTAGATTTATAAGAAGATCAAGTGAGCTGGGCATGGTGGCACACACCTGTAATCCCAGAACTTGAGAGGCTGAGACAGGAGAATCACAGGTTCGAGGCCAGACTTAGGAATGTAGTGAGACCCTCTGCAACTTAGACCCTGTCCCCAAATAAAGCAGCTGAGGTGGAGCTCAGAGGTAGGTTGCCCCTGGGTTCAATCCCCGACACACCAACACACTTGCACACACAGTATTGCATGTGAAGTGTAGGCTCCCAGAGCCCCAGGCAGCTTCCCCTGTTGTTAAGCTCGTGTACTCACGGATAGCGCTGACACCAGGGGCATGCGTGTTGATACATCCTTAGCTGAAGTTCACGGTCCGTTAGGCTGAGAGCTGTACATTCCTGGTTCCAGGTAAAGGCCCCTCAATCTCAGGGTCACGGGCGATGTCCTGCTAGGCTGAGAGCCCTCTGTGCTGGGCTCGGCTCCTCGGCTTTGCCCGTTGTAGAATATCCCGTGCTGGGTCTTTGCAGTGTGCGCCTGCCGCAGGCGGTGCAGCCCCACCCGTGTCCGCCGGCCCCTAATGCTCCCCTGTGCCATGGCGCCTGGCAGGGGAACCTCAGCGACCTGGGGAGACTGCTGATGCAGGGCTCCTTCAGCGTGTGGACGGATCACAAGAAGGGCCACACCAAGGTGAAGGAGCTGGCCAGGTTCAAGCCCATGCAGCGGCACCTGTTCCTGCACGAGAAGGCCGTGCTCTTCTGCAAGAAGAGGGAGGAGAATGGAGAGGGGTACGAGAAGGCCCCGTCCTACAGCTACAAGCAGTCCTTGAATGTGAGTGGCCTCAGTCCGCGCAGCAGGCGTCCATCCTGCGGGAGGGAAATGTGTGGCCAGGTCCAGGTCTAAAGACACCTCGCCTGGGCAGGGATGTGAGCCACCCTTTGGGTGTGGGAGCTGGGACTTCCTCCGTTTTGTTCCACCCCCACCATGGTGGCCTTTTGCGTACTGACACGGGCCTCTGGTCCCATACTCTCCAGATGACCGCTGTTGGCATCACAGAGAACGTCAAGGGCGATGCTAAGAAGTTCGAGATCTGGTATAACGCGAGAGAGGAGGTTTACATCATCCAGGTAGGAGCTTCACCTGTCCCGCGGGTGTTCAGGGAGCCCTTGGGCCGCTTGAGTTAGCCGGTGAAAGGTTTCTGAGGGAGATGGCATCTACTGCCCTGGGTGTCTACCTGAGCTGACCCAGATGAACTCCAGGGAGACAGGCCAGGGTGCTGGCAGAGCACTCCCAGGAAGCGGCGCACACGCCTGCACCCGTCCCCATAGACTCATGGGAGAGGGGAGCCACCGCAGGGTCCCAGGGGCCACCAAGACCGAGCTGTGCAGGTTCGGACTCTTCTGCCTGCCCTCCAAGATCCGCACGGGACAGCATAGCTCTGGACAGACACGGCTACAGCAGAGTCATGGCCTGTGCTCCCTGCCACCAGCCCACCAGACCCAGTGCCAAAGGAGCAGGGGCCAGGCCCAGGGGCGCCCCAGGAGCTGCCGCGTCGGCGCCTCCAGGGCTCAGCTGCCCGCCGGGCAGCGACCCTCTGGCCTCCCGCTGCTCCAGGACACAGCAGCTCCTGCCTGGCCACCCTTTGTGCTCTGGCCTGGCCCCCTGTTGCTGGCAGTTTATCATCCACCTGTGGGTTTCAGACTCACCGCTGGCTTTGTCATCTGAAACAACGTCAGGGCTGAGTCACATCCCAGAGAAACCTCATGTTGATGACTCCTTGTGCGTGGAGTCTGCCCAAGCCAGTGTCAGCCATCACTCGGAGCTCTGGCCTACAGCCGGACCACCAGCCACCACCCTGGCTTCCTGGCACGGGGTTCAGATCCAAGCCAGGGCAGAGTCCCCGTCTAGGAATGGTTCCCACCACCTGTCACTCACAGGCGGGCATCCGACAGTGAGTCCTAGGACCGTCCTTGAGGGTTCAGAGCTCCTCGGAGGCCCGACGCTCACTCTCAGATTTCTTTGGGGAACAGGCGCCAACTCCTGAAATTAAAGCAGCATGGGTGAGCGAGATCCGCAAGGTACTGACCAGCCAGCTGCACGCATGCCGAGGTGAGCCGCCGCGGCCCGCTCCTGCCACGGCGCGCCCCCTCCCGGACGCTGAGCTCTGCGCGATGCTTAGCAGGTGAGCGCTGCGGCCCTGGCGCTCGCTGCACCCTGGTAATGGTGGTATTCCCTCCCCACAGAAGCCAGCCAGCACCGGGCCCTGGAGCAGTCCCACAGCCTGCCTCTGCCCGCTCCCTCTGGCACCAGGTGAGGCCCAGGCGGGCAGCGGAGCCTCGCGCCCTGGAGCGCGGGACCTCCTGGTGGTTGGGCCGAGTTTGCCCCAGACTTTCGAGTGTCACACACACACCCCCACCAGAGTTGCATGCTGGTGTCCCAACCCAAAGGGTCAACCCCAAAGGTGCTGTCTTGGGCAACTCCCTGATGGGTCTCCCTGAGTGCTTTGTATGGGGGCCGCCTCCCACCCTGATGGGCACACGCCAGCGGCAGCCAGGTGACCACTGATCACCAGCACGGTGACGGAGGCTCCCAGACAGGACACGGGCCCTAGAGGCTTGAGCTAGGCCGCGCCCGTGGCCAGGCACGCAGTTCAGACGTGGCAAGCCCAGCCGCCCGTCTTGTCATTTCCCTCACTCTACTTGTTTGCAAATTTTTCTCCCTTGTCCTGTTTCTTATATAAGTTCTGAAAAGAACCCGGGCAACGTGCTGACTTTTCCCAACATGATCAGTCCCTCCAGGGGGAACACCAGAAGTGTCAAGAAACTGGAAGAAAGGAAGACGGACCCCCTGGGCCTGGAGGGATATGGGAGCTCGTCGTTGCCAAAGCCCCCTGAGAAGGGCAAAGGTGGGTGTCTGCCCTGCCTGACTCCTGGCCGAGCCCCACGGGCCCCTCAGCCTGTGTGCGAGCCGCACGGCTTCCTGAAGCAGGAGGAAGCCCAAGGTCCCCTCCAGCCCCAGAATGCAGGGCCCCCCAGTCACCAGGCCCCCACAGCAAACCCGACACTGTGGCCAGCCTTCAAGCTGAGCTGCTGGGGCTCCGCACCCGCACCCAGCGGAGCCCAGGCCCTCTGCATTCTCTCTCTTCCTTCCTAGATGATGTGGTCTCTAGCTCTACCTCAGAAAGCTCTGCGCTTTCCAGAAAGCGCTTCACCCTGCAGGGCTTTGCTAACCTCAAAGGTCAGAAAGGTAAAAGGGCACCACCTGGAACCTGCCTCACCCTGCCCTCTGGGCAGTGTCTGTCCTGCATCATGTGGTGGCCATTCCTGTGGACCTCCTCGCCCCGCGTGCAGCTCCTGACAGAGCATGTCTGCCCTTTGTCTCTCAGGAGTGTCTTTCTAAAACACCAGGGCCAGAGTGCCGCCCGGCCCTCCTCCTCCTCCTCCTCCTCCTCCTCTTCCTTCTCCTCTTTCTCCTCCTCTTCCTCTCCCTCCTCCTCCTCTTCCTCTCCCTCCTCCTCCTCTTCCTCCTCCTCCTTCTCCTCCTCTTCCTCTCCCTCCTCCTCCTCTTCCTCCTCCTCCTCTTCCTCTCCCTCCTCCTCCTCTGCCTCCTCTTTCTTCTCCTTTTCTTCCTCTTCTCCCTCCTCCTCTTCCCCCTCCTCCTCTTCCTCTCCCTCCTCCTCCTCTTCCTCCTCCTCCTCTTCTTCCTCTCCCTCCTCCTCCTCTGCCTCCTCTTTCTTCTCCTTTTCTTCCTCTTCGCCCTCCTCCTCCTCCTCCTCCTCCTCTTCCTTTTCCTCTTTTCTTCTCCTCTTCCTCTTCCTCTCCCTCCTCCTCCTTCTTCTTCTCTCCTTCCTCTTCCTCTTCCTTCTCCTCTTCCTCTTCTTTCCCCTCCTCTTCCTTCCCTTCCTCTTCCTTCCCCTCCTCTTCCTTCCCCTCCTCTTCCTCCTCCTCCTCTTCCTCCTCCTCCTCTTCCTCCTCCTATCCTCCTTCTCTCCTTCATCCTCCTCTTCCTCCCCTTCTCTTCCTCTTCCTCTTCTTCCTCTCCCTCCCCCTCCTCTCCCTCCTCCTCCTTCTCTCCTTCCTCTTCCTCTTCCTCCTCCTCTTTCTTCCCTTCCTCTTCCTTCCCCTCCCCTTCCTCCTCCTCCTCCTCTTCCTCCTCCTATCCTCCTTCTCTCCTTCATCCTCCTCTTCCTCCCCTTCTCTTCCTCTTCCTCTTCTTCCTCTCCCTCCCCCTCCTCTTCCTTCCCCTCCTCTCCCTCTTCCTCTTCCTCCCCCTCCTCTTCCTCCTCCTCCCCCTCCTCTTCCTCCTCCTCCTCTTGCTCCTCCTCCTCTTCCTCCTCCTGCTCAGGCCTTCCTCCCTTCCTGCTCTGTGTCAGGTCCTAAAGATACAGCCTTTCAGGCTGGAATTCCTCTTTTCTTCCAGAGTGCTGAGTGCCATGGTCAGGTGTCTTCTAGGGCATTTAGCAATGAACAGGGCTGGGAAAGAGGACTGTGGACCAGATTCCTAACAGCCCTATAGCCCCAGTGCTCCTGGAGGCGGAAGGCCTGGCAGCCAGCCCCGAGCTCCCTGGGCCTGTGCAGGGCTCACTCCAGCCCTCCAGGCCAGATCCCGGAGGGCTCTCCAGTGGCATGCCCTGATCTGGAGAATTGGGTGTTTTTCCCTCCCCAATTTATGAAATACTTTTCAATTGGCTTTAAACTTGAAACAGACTACCAATCTGGTATTGCACCCTGAATAATGCAAAGCCAAGAACGTACCCAGAGGCTACCGCAGAGAGGATGACCGTGGGCGCAGCCACTGTCCATCAGCCTCATCCCTCCCACTCCAGCCTCGCCCTCACCTGTGACATCACGCCGCCATTTCATTGGCTCACTGAAGCTCCCTTCAGTCAGTGGAAAGCAGCCCATCCCTCGCCGTGTCCATCGCACTGCCACTTGCTTTGTCTGCTCTCGGCAATCCTCACTCTCTGTCTTTCTCTCTCTCTCTCTCTCTGTTATATTTTTCCTCTTCCTCCTCCTGCAGCTTCTCCTACCAGTCCTGACAAAAAGGCTAAGCGGCACGAAGTAAAGAGCGACCCGACTCCCTTTGGTTTACGAGGTAGCGTGACGGAGCTGTGGGAAACAGCCGGGCGGCCGCACGGTCACACAGCCCTCCTAGGATGAGCAGAGCAGGTCCACACGCAGGCCTCCTAGGATGAGCAGAGCAGGTCCACACGCAGGCCTCCTAGGATGAGCAGAGCAGGTCCACCACGCAGGTCTCCTTGGATGAGCAGAGCAGATCCACCACGCAGGCCTCCTAGGATGAGGAAGAACAGGTCCACCACGCAGGCCTCCTAGGATGAGCAGAGCAGGTCCACACGCAGGCCTCCTAGGATGAGCAGAGCAGGTCCACACGCAGGCCTCCTAGGATGAGCAGAGCAGGTCCACCACGCAGGTCTCCTTGGATGAGCAGAGCAGGTCCACCACGCAGGCCTCCTAGGATGAGGAAGAGCAGGTCCACCACGCAGGCCTCCCAGGATGAGCAGGAGCAGGTCCACCACGCAGGCCTCCTAGTATGAGCAGAGCAGGTCCACACGCAGGCCTCCTAGGATGAGCAGAGCAGGTCCACAACACAGGCCTCCTAGGATGAGCAGAGCAGGTCCACAACACAGCCCTCCTAGGATGAGCAGAGCAGGTCCACCACGCAGGCCTCCCAGGATGAGCAGAGCAGGTCCACCACGCAGGCCTCCTAGGATGAGCAGAGCAGGTCCACCACGCAGGCCTCCTAGGATGAGCAGAGCAGGTCCACACGCAGGCCTCCTAGGATGAGCAGAGCAGGTCCACCACGCAGGCCTCCTAGGATGAGCAGAGCAGGTCCACACGCAGGCCTCCTAGGATGAGCAGAGCAGGTCCACCACGCAGGCCTCCTAGGATGAGCAGAGCAGGTCCACACGCAGGCCTCCTAGGATGAGCAGAGCAGGTCCACACGCAGGCCTCCTAGGATGAGCAGAGCAGGTCCACCACACAGGCCTCCTAGGATGAGCAGAGCAGGTCCACACGCAGGCCTCCTAGGATGAGCAGAGCAGGTCCACCACACAGGCCTTCCAGGATGAGGAGGAGCAGGTCCACCACACAGGCCTCCCAGGATGAGCAGAGTAGGTCCACCACGCAGGCCTCCTAGGATGAGGAAGAGCAGGTCCACCACTCAGGCCTCCCAGGATGAGCATAGCAGGTCCACCACGCAGGCCTCCTAGGATGAGGAGGAGCAGGTCCACCACACAGGCCTTCCAGGATGAGGAGGAGCAGGTCCACCACACAGGCCTTCTAGGATGATGAAGAGCAGGTCCACTACGCAGGCCTCCTAGGATGAGCAGAGCAGGTCCACCACGCAGGCCTCCTAGGATGAGCAGAGCAGGTCCACCACGCAGGCATCCTAGGATGAGCAGAGCAGGTCCACCACGCAGGCCTCCTAGGATGAGCAGAGCAGGTCTACCACGTAGGCCTCCTAGGATGAGCAGAGCAGGTCCACCACGCAGGCCTCCTTGGTAGAGCAGAGCAGGTCCACCATGCAGGCCTCCTAGGATGAGGAAGAGCAGGTCCACCACGCAGGCCTCCTAGGATGAGCAGAGCAGGTCCACCACGCAGGCCTCCTAGGATGAGCAGAGCAGGTCCACCACACAGGCCTCCTAGGGCAAGCACAAGGTCCCAGGAGTCAGGAGTGACCACTGGTAGTCTATAAGCTATGCTGTTGACAGCCAGCCTATGGGAGCACAGTTGGCACTGACCTCTCAGCTGAGCATGCCTGTAAGAAGCAGGACCCCTCTCCCCCGTTAGTGGCCCAGCTAGCAGGTGCTTCTGCTTTATCTAGCCTGACTGGTGTCTGGGCTGGGTTTTATTGGTTTGGCTGTGGCAGGCTTCTGGTGTCCCTGTTCACAGGCCCTCTGACTCCCAGCTTGCCAATCCTTTTGGTGGAAATATGTGACAGGTTTGGTCCATTCTCCCTCGCCCAGGGGAGATGGCCATGGAGGCAGACCCGCAGGTTGGAGCTCCATTTTGGGGCTTGAGCCTCGTGTTCTAAGGGTAACCCGCCAAGAACTCAAGGCCTCACCTGTCCGCTGAGGATGCAGGTACAGGGACAGTTCATGTTCTGGATCCTCTTGAGCTGTCTGTCTAGACAAATACAAAGGTGCCCGGGGGCACGCTGAAGCCGATCCCCCAGGCCTGGAGGGCACGTCCTTTGAGCTGCGGCTCCGGGCTTGGAGTCCAGGCACGCACAGAGCACACTTGCTGCCCAGGTGTAGGTCAGAGGCCAGGAGCTGGCCAGCATTCCCGCAGAGCAGCTTGTGGTGGCCAAGACATTAGTAGCCTCCTGAACAAGTCTCCTTTGTACTAGTGACCCGGAGCCCCCACGCCCTGTCCACTGCCAGCCTGAGGTGTGCAGTGGGAAGTGAACTTGCTGGCATCACGGCCCAAACGCTGTCTCTGCCTCCCATGGCCAGTAGGCTTGGCCTGCAGGTGGCCACTCCCTCACATTGAGGCACAGGTTGCAGCTTGCGGAGCCTCAGGAGGACAGCCAGGTTGGACTGGGACGTCCTCCTCTGTCTGACAGTTCAGTCTGCTGCAGTCGTGCCCAGCCTGCGTCCCAGGCTGCCTGTTATTAAAGGCAAAGGTGCTTCCTGAAAGCCCCCAGCCCAGCACTTATGTTTCGGCCTCGGTAATACATAGGACTGTTTATGGGAAATAGAGCTGACCAAACCCCAAACTGATGATGCTGCCAGGTTGAGCACATCACGCCTCCCACGCGTTCCTGTCCCAGGTCCTCAGGATGCCACGCCGCTCCCCGCGCTCCTCCTGGCACAGGGCCGCTGCTCCAGCAGCTAGGAGACTTTGTCCAGAGGCTCTGAGCTGAGCTCTATGTCCAGCTGTCCACGCTGGTGCAGAAGGCCAGCTCCTCCTGGCCACCCACAGGCACGTGTGCCAAAGTGAAGGTTTCTGTGTACATCCTGTGGCTGGCGGGGTGCCCTCTCTGCCTCCCGATGGTGCCATGGCCATGGTCCTCATGTTCCTGCCCCCATCCCTGCACAGACTAGCTCTGCTAGGACAGGGCCTCTATCAGTGCTTTAGAGTGGCGGGGGCAGGAGGGAGAAAGCAAAGCCTCCTGGCCACCGGCCGGTGGAGCACCTGTGCCTCCCAACTCCCTGCTCTGTGCTGCGGCTACAGGTGTGCACACAGCTGGGGGCGGGGGGGACTGCAGCTGGAGACTGTCCCCAGGTACTCTGAAGACTCAAGCCTGGTGGGGTGCTGGGCGGGGCCAAGTGCAGAGCTGGCCGCCAGCCCCAGGAAGGCAGAGCTGGGAGGAGCTCGGAGGGTCCCTGGCTGCAGCTGCATGGCGAGGGGTGAGGCAGAGGCTACCCTGCTCCTCTGACAAAAGTAGAAGAGGTTCTTGGCCATGGAGCTAGCTAGCTTGTAGAGACTGCGGGCCTGCCTGCACCTGAGCTCCCAAGGCCCTGGGCCACACCCGTGTTCTGGAACTCCTCTCATAGGAAAGGCCTGCTTCGGTGCGCCTGCCTCGCAGACGGGCCTGTTTTTGTTGGTGGTCACTGGCACAGCGGCAACGCCTTCATATGGCTCAGGCTTCCTGGCACTGTGCTCACCATGTGGACTCACCAGCTCCATCTCCCTCAAGGGGAGACACTGCTGCTCCCCTCGGAGATAGTAGGAAAGCAGTGTGTTGTTTGAGGCCCCACTGCTGGCCCATCGTCACCTGAGGCCTGGGCGCCTGATTTCACATCTCTGCCTGGCCTGCTGCCCCACCCGAGGACCCCTGCCTACCCTGCCTGCTCACTGGTCAGGGTCCTGTTGGGTCATGTTTGCTAGAAACTTCCTGACCAGTCTGTGAGGTCGCCTGTCACAGTGGTGGTTGAAAATGCCTTCATTTCATGGTTTTTGCTCTAGTGAGTGGACCAGCCAGGTGGGGCTTAGTGGGGCCGCGGCGCAAGGAAGGCAGACCCTCCAGGGAGGGTCTGGGGGACAGACACTGTCAAACCCCGTGTCCCTGCTGCTGTGCACGCAGTTGGAACATGCCAGCATATCCAAAGCGCATGTGGGGAGCCAGCGAAGAGCGCGGGTCCCGTGCGGTGCAGACTCACTATGGCGGCCTTGGCCAGGACCCGGGGCTGTGGGGTGCATGGGGACCTGCTCAGCAGTGGTGTTGTCATGGGTGCCCTCACTGCGGCCTCTTCCTCTATTAGGATGGAGCAAAGCCTCCCACTCCCTAGAGGCCCCGGAGGACGAGGGCGGCTGGTCGAGTGCAGAGGACCCCATTAACTCCTCCGACGCGGAGGAAGATGGCGGAGTGGGGCCCACGAAGCCGGTGAGCCACAGCTCAGAGCTGCCATCCTCTGGGGAATGAGCGGTAGGAAGATCCGCCTCAGCTGTCTGGCCAGTCTTCTCACAGAGGCACTGCTGGCTGGGTTGGTGTCCCTGCCCGAGGCCTCCCAGCCTCCCCGTTAGAGCCACACCTGCTGCCCCCCGAAGGACACCCCTACTCACCCTTCACATCAGCAGCAGCTTCTAACTGGCTTTCCAATGCCACGCACAAGCCCCAGCTCACTGTCTAACAACGTGAACCATCTTAATTATGGACTTGCATAATCCATAGTTTGGGCTTGCATTGTAAGCCATGCTCTGTTTTTAATACTGGGGCAAGAGAAAGCTATGTTAATTCCTTAGTGTTGGGATTACACCAGCCAGTGTGTTTTGCAGTTCCCGCTGGGCCTAGCTCCAGTCCAGGGATGTAGAGAGAACAGAAAACGTAGGCCTTTGGAGGGCTGGCAGGTGAGGCTCAGGGCGGAGGGAAGGGCCTCCCTGCCCAGGCAGTGCCGCCAGGGAGGGCAGCATCCACAGGCCCGCAGTGAGGAGAGCTCGTGTGGAGCCAGGCAGGAAGCAGTGTGGCGAGGGGGAAACAGAGGCTGGAGGGCCGGTGTTGCCCTCAGCGTGGGCCGATCCTGGCTGCTCAGGGCAGTAGGAACAGGACCCGGCCCTGTAGGGAGCCATGTCGGACATCCACAAGAGGCAGCCCCGGAAGAGAGAAGGGCTCCCACCCCCGCCCAGGCTGGCGCCAGATCCCGTCCTGCAGATTACCAGGCGCTCACGCGTGCTCCCAGGGGCTCCACACCCCTGGCACCTACACAGCCACCGTGGTTGAGCAGGGAGCAGAGCAGACAAGAATCTCCAGGGCCAGGGGTGGTGGTGCAGGCTGGTAACCCCAGGCCTTGGGAGGCTGAGACGGTGACTTAGGAGACCTTGTTTCAAATTTAAAAATAAAAAGGAATGGGGAGTATCTTGGAAAGGAGGTAGCTCACACACACATCTCTCACTGGGGGACACAAAGGCGGTAAGCCGCTCAGCACGTAGGCAGGAGCAGCCCCCAGGAAGAAGCCAGGAAGGCCTCCGTCCTGGTGGGTGGCCGAGGAAGGCCACTGCGCACACCTGCGGGGGCCTTCCAGGAGGGCGCTCGGGGCAGAGCCAGCCGGAGGTGGCCAGCGAGGAGACCAGTGTGCCAGACCCTGTGGATGCAGTGGAGGGAAGGACATGGGGCATATCGCTTCGTTTTGGGTTTTGTGTTTTTGTGGTACTGGGGATGGAATCTGAGGGCATTCCACCTCCAAGATGCACCCCAGTCCTATTTTATTTTCTTTGAAATAGGGTCTTGCTAACTCACTGAGGGTCTTGCTAATTGTAGACACTGGTCTTGAACCTGCGATCCTCCTGTCTCAGCTTCCCAAGGACTGGGATTACAGGCGCACACCACACCTGGCTTCAGCTGGCTTTTTTTTTTTTTTTTTTTTTTTTTTTGTGGTATGGGACATGGAACCCAGGGTCTTTCTACCTCCGGGTTATACTCCCAGACCTATTTTATATTTTATTCAGAAACAGGATCTAGTCGGGCGTGGCGTCGCATGCTTGTAATTCCCACGCTTGGGAGGCAGAGACAGGAGGATCGCACTGGTTCAGAGCCAGCCTCGCTGGCTTAAGAGACCCTGTTTCCAAATAAAAAAATATAAAACAGGTCTGGGAGTGTAGCCCGGAGGGAGAAGGGCTTCCAGGAACCCCAGTACCACAAAAAAAAAAAAAAGAAAAGAAAAGAAAGAAAGAAAGAAACAGGGTCTAAGTTGCTGAGAACCTCACTCAGTAGCTGAGGCTGGCTTCAAGCCTGTGTGATCCTCCTCAGCCTCCCAAGCGCTGGGATTGCAAGCGTGCGCCACCAGCCCAGCCTTCAGCTGGCTTTTGACTGCATCCTGAGGCTCTGCCCTCCCAGGGCAGCCAGTGCTCTCAGCAGCCTCTCTGCGTGCAGGGCCGGCTGGTGCCCGCCGCTCTGCTGCAGACGGTCGCGGGTTGGTGGCTGGCACCCATGTGCAGGGGAAGCTCAAATGTGAGTGGTGGCGAGTGCCTCTGTCCCTCTGTCCATCTCCCCGCAGGTTCCCGGGAAATACACAGTCGTACTGCACGATGAGAAGGGGGGCGCCGATGCCACAGACGCCCTGGACGCCCTGGCCCTGAGCAGCGGGGACGTGCTGGAGGTGGTGGAGGAGGGCACCGAGGGGCTCTGGTGAGACAGCACTTGTGCACACTCATACCTCAGACATGCCCACGTACTCACACAGACTTGTACCTCAGACACACACACACTCCTCTCAGGCGGGCACAGCTCACACCTGAGATGCACCCACGCTCACACCCATGGGGTGGGTGGCCTGCAGTGCGCCCACTGACCCTCTGCTTTCAGGTATGTCCGGGACCTGACCAGCGGCAAGGAGGGCTGGGTGCCGGCCAGCAGCCTGTCCGTGCTCCTGGGCAAGTCCAACTCAGCTCAGTGCTTGAGTAGCTCAGGTAAGCCCTGCCGTGCGTGCTGGCGGCACCCCGAGCCTGCCCTGGTCCCCGGTCCAGAGCCCATGTAAAGGCCGAGGGTTTTTAGGTATGCAAAGGGAAGAGCCGAAGCCGTGTCTCCATCCGGTCTCCCCGCAGAGTCGAGCCCGGGGTCCGCCGTGCTGAGCAACTCTTCCAGCTGCAGCGAGGGCTGCCACGCGTCCTTCTCCGACCTCCAGGCCTAGCGGCCAGGCCCTGCGGTGGACAGTAGACCAGCATGTGAATCTCTAGGTTTTCTTTTGCTTGGGCTTGCTTAGTGGGGGAGGGATGGTGCTCAAAGACAGCCAAAAACTGAGGACCTGAATCAGCTGGTGCTGCACGGGACACTGGGCCTCGGCCCTAAACTCTGCTCTGTGCAGAAGCTGGCTGCCAGGGGATATGGCTGCCGGAGCCTCTGCGGAAGACCCAGATGGACGGAGCAGAGGCGGTGGGGAGCAGACCCCGTGTGGGACAGTGGCCGCAGGGACCCCCTTCCCGCGGGAGTGAGCAAACAGCGGCCCGAGGAGCCTCTGCTGGGTCCCCACACCTCGGCTTGGTCCTCCTGCGGAGCCCCTTCCAAAAAGAGCCAGTGATTCGCTACCAACTGTCTGCACAGAGGACTCGGGGACTCTTGTCTTTTATAAGTTTCTTGATTTTTTTTAAACGGGGATTAAGCCCATGGCCATTTTTGTGGTAATTTTTGTGGTACTTTGGCCTCTAGTCTTTACCAAGGATCACTGTGTTTACATGAAATGGCAATTTGATACTGTATTTGATACAAAACTATTTTTTTGTTACTGGGGTTTACATCAAGCATGTTGTTTATACCACTAAATGCTTTGGGGGCACTCTGTCACGCAATGCGAACTCCTCGACACACTTGGTCACCGTGAGTGAACCCGGGTCTCGGTAAAACCAGATGTTGGCTCATAAAAGAAGCAGTTGGGGACCTGGAGATCCTTCTCCCCGCAGAGGCTTCATTTCACAAGACAATTTAAACCATAATTTAGAATATTAACCTTCTTTTCTACAAAATAAGGGGACTCTCGATTTTTTAAAAGAGCTTCACTGAATTAGGATTTTTTATTGTTTTTAAAGAAAATGTAAAGACGCAGTTTGTGCAGGGTCTCCGTGAGCCGTGCTGTCGCCCCTAGCGTGGTGTTGGCTGGGTCTCGCACCTCAGGGGCGAGACCTCCGCTTCCCTTCCGCAGCGCCACCTGCCTCTGCTTGCAGGGAGCCTGCCTGTGCTGTTAGAATCACCTTGGTGTAGACGTGTACCAGGGGAAATCAACTTTATTCCAGTCGTGGAAAACTGGGACAAAAGCTCTCGTCCCCCTCCCTTTTTTTGTCTGTGTTTCAGAAACAATCCCTGTTCTTTTCAAACACTCTGCCCTGAGGGCAGATATTTTTGTAGGTGTGTATATGTTTACGTGTGTACATATGACCTGGATGTAAAGGATGTATTTATGGTCTCTTGCTGCTGAACATGCGTCACTTTATGGTCCTGCCCCTCGCCCTGCTGCCGGGGTGGCTCCCACTGCGGCTCACCCCGGTGTGTCCATGGTGAAGCACTGTCTCCTGCCGGCGGCCTGCAGAGCCCGCAGCCAGACCTCTGAGGATGGCGATGAAGCAGAAGGCCCGCAGAGACCGCGGCCTTCTCCCGCGTACCCGTGATCACGCGGAGGTGATGGCGCGTGCTCCGCCCCACCCACCGCAGACTGGCTCCTCTGTCTGAACATGACTGCCCCTCCTTGTGACTCCTTCCTCATCGAGGCACTTTAAATTGTTATGTCTCCTTCATTCACTGTTACTTTTTTTTAAATTGCTGATGTAAATCAAATTTAAAAATCAGAGTTCTTTATTGTATGGATAAAGTCTGAATAAATGTCACCAACCCCTGCTGTCTGCCTCCCCTGTGAGGCCCCGGCTCCCGCGCGCTTTGTGATGGCCTACTGCCTGCCTGCCATCAGACTTGAGGCAAGTCTGAGTTAACAGGAGGCGGCGGAGGGCAGGACCGCGTGTCACAGTGACGTCACCGTGACGGTGATGAAATGGTAACAAGGTTATTATACCTGTCAAAAAATGCAGAGGTAACCAGAGAAGTGTAGGGGATCCATCCAGAATAGTCACACACTCGATGGTGTCTCCCCAGAAAGGAGGAAAGTGAAGGGAGGGCGGGGACCCAGGAGGGAAAGCAGGCGCTCAACAGAAAACCCACATGTCAGGAAGGAGAGTCCAGACGGCAGGCTGACCAACACGGTCGCCGAAAACAGCAAGCCTGGGCGGGCAGGGGGTGTCACTGGGGACCCTGGAAGTTGAACTGCCTGTCCTTAAAAAGCAGAAAAGGACACCATTTCTCAGTACAATGGAATATCTGCCAGGTATTTACAAAACCATGGGAAGACTGGAATGTATTTGGAAGCTAAAAGCCTTTTCTTAGTCCTGGGTTAGAAGGCCACACACTGGAACTCTGTCCTCGGACATGGACAGAAGTCAGCACAGGAGGGTCAGAGCAAAAGTGCAGAGATTGGTGCTCATTGGCCAACCATGCTCAAGCCTTACTTGATATAATTAAGAAACTTACCCATCTAAGGAGGCTAAAAGGTAATACCAGTAAAACTCAAAGCAAGTATAAAGGAGGAATTACTACAAATGAGAAAGGAAAATAACAATCAAAACCTTGTTCCTTGAAAATCCCAGTAAAATTGACCAATTTATAGAAAAACTAAGAAGTTTCAGAATAAGTGAGAGTACCATATGCATAGTTTTCTGCCAATCCATATAGGAACCAGACAGTGTTAAGTAAAATAAAAAGTGTGAGTATGGCGGAGTGTGAAAAACACGAGAGAGGTCCAGTACACGTGGCATGTAAAGTTTTAATTGCACAGCTCTCCCGGGGATCGGGGCGAGGCACCGTGGGGCCCGCGCGCCCATCCGAAGCTAGAGGACTTGGGCTCTCCTTTTCAAGGTGTGCATCTCGCGAGATGGGGGTTTACTTGCGAGAAGGCCCAATTCTCGCGGGGGTTTCGCCGCCCCCCCCCTGCAGAGATCATGTGACACAAAGTCACACAAGTGCAGGACCCAACTTATCAGACAGAATGGGATATTATTTTGGTTTTTTTTTTTTTTGGTGGTACTGGGGATGGAACCTTTGTACCTCTGGGCTACACTCCCAGACCTATTTTATATTTTATTTGGAAACAGGGTCTCGTAAGCCAGCAAGGCTGGCTTCGAACCTGCGTGATCCTCCTGTCTCTGCCTCCCAAGCATGGGTATCACAAGTGTGCGCCACCACACCCGGTGGAATTTATTTTTTAAAGCCACATTGTTAAGATTTAGAAATTCATACAGCAAGTCAAACCTCACTGCCCAGGCCTGGCAGAGATCATGCAGGGAAGAAACGAACAGTATGAAGATAAACGCAGCATTCCAAAAGCTCAACTGCATATTATAAACAAAAGTGGCACACACTTGTAATCCCAGTACTTGGGAGGCTGAGACAGGAGGATCGCAGGTTTGCGGCCAGCCTCAGCTACTTAGGCCCTCCCCAACCTAGATTCAAAATAATGAGAAATAGGGCTGGGGGTAGAGCTTGGAGGTAGAATGCCCCGGGTTCAGGCCCTAGTGCCACAGGAACAAAGCGGGGCTGAAGTGCAGCTCAGTGGTACAACGTGTGCCTAGCACGCACAAAGCCCTAGGTTCGATCCCACAACACAAAAACGTCCCACGTTCTATCCAAGTGAGTTGTCCCAGCTGCGGGGATGGATGATCAGCACGTCCTGATGCAATGTGTCACCTTAACAGGAGGAAGGAAATCACCAGCCCCACAGACACAGCAAAAATCATTGTTTTTACTGGGCACACAACATTGCTAACCAGGAAGAGAAGGCATTTTCTCTAACCTAATAAAATCTGTCTAACAAAGTCTTCACTCCCAAAATTGTAGCATCAAAATACTTGAGAACCGTCCATTGAGGTCAAGACCCGGTGCCCTCTGCCACTCAAAGCTGCTTCCTGGGACACTAGTGAGTCCAGCCAAGGGAGGGGAAGGGGTGTACGGATTGAAAGGTGACGTGCCGCCATAACTAGAGAACCCAGGTGCTGGTGCCCCTTTAACCCGTGGTCCTCAAGAGGAACCTGCAAAAGAAAACTCACTAGCATCCCTAGCAATAACAAAGACAGTCGCCATTTCAACAGCAGCCAGTGGGTGAAGGCCAAAATAAAAGTAGCACCATCTGTGGGTAAAACATGAGATACTACGGGTTGTAAAAGATGCCTGGATAAATGGAGAGGTGTTGACAGAGGGGACAACTCATTGCCATAGGAATGTCAGTTCTCTCCCAAGTTAATCTAAAAACTTAGTGTATTTCTATCAAATTCTCAGCAGAGTTCTTGTGGAATTAGAGAATTGACCATATGTGTGCAGCAGAAGACAGGTCCATATACAACCAGAGCGAGCCTGGGGAGGGGTGGGACGGGGGCCTGGCCTGGCCTCCTGTGGGGTAGGGCATCAAGCCATGCGTGCTGGTGGCCGGCAGTAGAGGCCCGAGCTAAGCCGGTGGGCAGAATTGTGGTCCTGTTGGGGTGAGCCCTCAGCTCAGGAACTCGGGGTCTGCAGGGTCCTTGGCTAACATGATGGAAGAGAATTTCAGCATGCACCAGTTAGAGACATGGACAGAGCTTTATTGGGGGAAAAGGGGAGGAAATACACATTCAAGAGAGAATGCGGGCCACCTCAAGATGAGGAAGGCATATTGGAGAATTCAGGGTTCTCTTCTTATAGAGAACTTTCGTGAGGGGTGGCTAGAGAAGGTATGTGAGGATGAGCTCAGTCTGGTAGTCCCGAGGCGGTTTATGGTGGGCAGGTGGTCAGGCAGCCTTAGGGTGGATGAGCTCAGTCCAGTAGTCCCAGGTGCTTCCTGATGGTCTGTGGTCTGGTCGGCCTTAGGGTGGATGATCTTGGGTTGATTGGGGTCCTCATTAGTTGATTGACGGATAAGCTGGGATATCCTAAATTATAGGTTTTCTCTGAAATATTGTTAACTCTAGGATCTACAGGTTTCCCAGGAATTTATGGGAGAGTCCGGCCTGGGAAAGAGAGCTGGTTTGTGCACTAGAGGCAGAGGCACTTCAGCTCCAGGTTCTTATATCAAAGTTATATTTTTACTTTTCCTTCCTGTCTGTCTCCTTTCTACCTACTTATTTCTTCTATCCTACATCAGGTAGGATAGAAGGTAGGTGCGTTGCATAGTAGCTCATGTGTCAGGGATGGCGGAATCTCCTCCACAAATGAACGTGTTGAGGCAGCTGCTGGCAAGCATCTTCCCTAAACCTGCAGAGATTCATAGATGGACACACGGACCAGCCTCGTTGCCCTGGGTGGGGCACATTTCTTATAAAAGACCCAAAAAGCTACATCACAAAAATGGGCCAAAAGAAAGGCAAATCAGAGGACAGCACACCATTACTCTGCCCCGGACCCAAGCGCCATGAACAGAGGTAAAAAGCAGGCAGAAGAGCCAGGCATGGTGGCACACGCTAGTAATCCCCACACTTGGGAAGCTGAGACAGGAGGCACAGGTTCAAAGCCAGCTTCAACTACTTAGTGAGGTCTCAGCAACCTAGTGAGACCCCGTTTCCAAATAAAGTATAAAATAGGTCTGGGAGTATAGCCCGGAGGTAAAAGCCTCTAGGTTCCACCCCCAATACTGTGGAAGCAGAGGAGACTCAGTTTGATCTCACCCGGCACTACCCTGTAACTGAACCCCCTCCCTCTTCCTGTTTCGAGTGGTCAGTCTAAAGTTTAACTTCTCGCCTCTAGGAATGGCTCCCGGCAGGAAGGAGACTACCCCTTCCCCCAACACGGCTTATCCCTACCTAAAATTTCAGTGTGGTGTCCCCTCCCCAACACCTCCTAACCAGCGAATTCCACTTCTGTAACCCGCCTGCCTGCCCCTTATAAGCCCCTGCCCTGGGCAGTCAGCGCGCCCCTCTGGTCTGATTTTAGACTGAGGGCTCCACTGCTGGAAGCTAATAAAGGCTTCAGTTGGCACGTCTCCCTTGGGCTCTCAAGTCTCTCATTTCTCGCAAACTCTGCATACTACATTTGGAGGCCCCAGCGAGATTTTGAGAGAAGTTTGGAGTTTCCAATGGAAACCCAAATTTCGCCTCCGCTCGTGGTCCTTTGGACTGGCTGAGGGGTGAGAGGGGAGCTCCTGAGAAGACATTTTCTCAGCCTCACACTCCAATGCCCCTCCAAGTCCCATGATCGAGTGCACTTGGGGAAGCCACCTGAATCCGGATCTCTGGTCTCTGGTAAGTGGTCGACCATCTGGGGTGGGTACAAGACAGGGTGGACGCACTCGGTGACTCTGGCCCTCAGGGCAGACGAGACGTCGTTTTCCATCTTTCTGGCGGGGCCAATGTGCCCCATCTGGTCCTGGTAGGATTGCAGTTCTCCATTCTGTTATCCCTCCCCACTCCTGTTAGGGCAGTTCTGCCCTATTGTTACCCTCACCCAAATCCTGGTGGAGAAGACACTGCATCCTATTCTGTTTCCCCAGTCCCCTGGTGAAGCCTTTGTGCCTCAGCAATATTCTGGCATTTGTGTCTTATACCCGTGTACGTCTGGTTTGATCTTGTTTGTTTTTGTTTATTTGGTCTGCGTGTCTCTCTCTGCATGTTGAATATTGTCTAAGGTTGTGTCTGGTTCTTCCTATGGTGCGTGTAGTGTTTTGCTCTGTCAACAGAGTTGGGGCAGTCGCCCCTCGAGAGTGGAAGGTGCTGCTATCAGTCTGCACCTTTTGTATTTGCTTCATATCTGGCAGTTGTGGCAGGCTGTTGGTGGACATAAAGGTCACAGGGAGTGTGTTGAAGTTAGGAGTGGTCAGACTTACTTCTGGGGAGAACACATACCCCCACCCCTGGGTCAGAAGGGAAAAAGGACAATTCGTCCAGGGGAGTGGACATAAGGGGTTGGTCACCTCAGCACTCTGAACTGGCCTTCCTCTCCCCTGCCGGGAGAGGGTTTGCCTGAGACACAGTGGAGGTATATGGCCCCTCGGGGAAATCCCCTCCAAAACACAGCATCCACTCAGACCTGAAAACAGTAGGCCCCCACCCCAGACCTCAGATCGGGCATACGGACTCCAGGAGGCCCTCTCTGCCAGCTTGCTTGAGTGGTTTTCTGTCCACTTGTAACCCTTAAGGAATGGGGGAAGCATTCCTACGGCAAAGAGCCAGGTCAGGGGATTATACTGACCCTCCGTATTCCAGGCCCAACTTGAGGCCCCTAACCTCACTAAATTCAGTCCTCTCTCCAGTCGTGTCCGACCGTTCTATGGAACATTAGTCGATCTGTTCACCCTCTACAGGTTTTGGGAAGTGGAGTGGCCTGCTTTTGGAGCAGGGGGGCCTGCCTCAGAGAGAGCACCATAGGACCTGGCCACCCAGGCCAGGCTTTATATATTCAAATTTGGTCTGATTCTCTTTGATAAACCTAAGAGGCTAAAACTTAAAGGTTCACCTGTCATGTCTCGCTTTCTGTCTGTTCTGTCAGAGTGTCTTGTTCTGTGTTTAAACGGATGAGGCTTGTCTGGGCCTCAGAGGCTGAATGCTGACTCAGCCTGTAAAAAGGCCAAAATCTCCGGCCCTAGGAGAGTGTTTCCCAGCCAGATTTCAGAAAACAGGGAAAACTGCAGTGGCTGATGAGAATGAGTCTCTCTTCAATTAGCTAAAATCCAGGAGTTAATTCTGGCTTCTAACCACTGGGCCATAAACAGATATTTTAACCTTATACCATTAGGCCAAGTAACTCAGAAAAAAAAAAAATTACACCTAGCAGCCCTGCGCTATAAAATCAGAAAAATATTTAAAACAAGTTGTCTTATCTCACTTATCAGCCCGACACTCTTTAGAAAGGGACCCTCCACTGGCACCATTTCCTGGTTGCTTAGGACTGACCCCTTTGACCTCAAACATCAATTCTCTGAACTGGGAGGGAAGGGACACTTGTAAAGACTGCTTAAATGCACTTTAAATTGTTTTAGCTGAAATGTCCTTAAAGTTACAAAAGAGAGCTCTGCAAATTATATAAATTGTTCATTCTGCTTCGTAGGTTATTTGCTTACATGTTTTTACATATGTACGAGGTTATAGATTCAACTTACTAACACATGAGATGGGACTTCTGTAACTGTGAGTGTCAATGTGGGTTTTGTTCTTAGGTATCCCCCCGCCCATCCTGATTGGCAGTTTTTCTTTTCCCAAATGCAGCTGCAGGCAAACCCGCCAATTATTTTTGCCTCTTGTTTTAGATTAATAATGAGGTTACCTGGTTAGCAACATAAGGGATTACATGATACATGCCCACTCTAAAGTTTGAGGCATGTTCTGTCCACATATGTGTGGGGAGCCATGAAGGTTTTTACCTTGTCTCACCCTTACTCAAAAGTGCACTTCTGACTGTCTTTTGGCCCAGAGCCAACAAGGTTTGGAGTCATGGGGGTTTTAAAGTAAGTAAAGACCCTCTCGGAATGATTGATGCTAATTGTTCTGTCTGCTAGATAAGACTAGGCTTATGTTGTACCAGGGTATTGTTTGACCTGCCCATAACATATGTACTGTGTACTTGCTTTTCCTGCATTCCTGTGCACCCCAGAGCACTCTCAGCCATTTCCCATCTCTATCTGCTAAAAATTGTTTATGTTTGACTTAAATAGGAATTTCAAATACAGAGATGGAGTCCTTTAAGGTACAGAGGCTTTGGGCTAAGACTCCTTTGTATAATTGATAATTAACACTGAATTGATTTTTATAACAATCTATATGATAGTTTTTCTAAGTATAGGTGTTTGTGTTTTAACACTTGATATTCAACTGAACTAAGGATTAGCTTGTGGCTGACCCGAGGTCAGTGTTGGTTATAGCTCTAGCCTCAGAGACAAAAAAGATTTTATTGTTTGGCCTACATATGAAGCCTTCTTCTCGCTACTGGCTAAATCCCCAGCAGCTATTTGTTCTTAAAGAAAAACTATTTGTCTTATATTTGTTAAATAAGAAAAAAAAGTAAGAAAACACCTTAGTTCATGTGGCTTAAAATTGTTAAAGGCTTAAGTTTGTTAAAAATTTCAAAAGTGTTACTGAAAGATTAACATACTTTGGTTTCTTCAGGCTAAGGCAACTACCATCATATTGTCTTCCTGGTAATAGATGTTTAAATTGTTATGTTAGTCTGGTCCTGGGTGGGGGGCAGGTGCCCTGCTCCCTGGAATGCCTGGTCCCGGGGCGGGGGGGTGGCAGACGCCCTGTTCCCTGGAACTCCAGGTCCCGGGCAGGAAGCAGGCGCCCTGCTCCCCAGAATGCAAGGTCCCGGGTGGGTGACTGGCGCCCAGCCCGCTCCTGGGAAGGCCCAGTCCCAGGTGGGGGACAGGCGCCCTACTCCCCAGAACACCCGGTCCCAAGCAGGGAGCAAGCGCCCGGCCCGCTCCTGGGTAGGCCCAGTGCCGGGTGGGAAGCGGGCAGCCCTGCTCCCCAGAAGGCCTGGTTCCGGGTGGGGGCGGGCCCCTGGTCCACTCCCTGGAAGGCCCGGTTCTGGGTGGGGGCGTGAAGCCCATCCCACTCCCCGGGAGTCCTGGTGCTGGGCAGGAGCCTGAGCCCACATTCTGGGAGGCCCTGAACCGAGCAGGAAGCCGAGCCATGCATACTGAAGAACTCAGTGCTGCTGTGCTACGCCGGGCCGTGGTGCGCTTAGAATAGCAGATTCTGCTCTGTGCGGTGAGGCTCTGGGACTCCGCTCTTGGAAGGGAGAAAAAAATTCATTGCTACCGAGTGCCTGATCCTACAACCTCTTCAAACCACACATACTGTCTTCTCTTATTAAAAAAGAGACAGAGAGAGAGAAAGGAAAAAGAAAAGAAAAAATACTGGAGAGGGGTCAAGATGGCCATGATGGCAGCCAGAATTCTGGAGATGCAGACAAAACATATCCAACTGACCTGGAACTTTTGGAAAAATTCCCCGCGAAGGACGACTGCTTCGTCCTTACATGCTTAAGAATTCTGGACATCATCTGTAAGGAGAGAGCTCAGCAGAGACCTAGGAGGAAGGCGGTGTTGGCAGCGGTGGCTGCGGTGGCAGTAGAGGCTTGTATTTGGGAGAGGCAGAGATCTGATCAACCCACCCTGATCCTCAGAAGAAATTGTCCCAAAGGTGGAATACTACCATTGCGCATGCTCAGGAACACTGGACAACATGCAGTGTGGGAAAAGAGTTTGGGAAAGAATTGAGATGGTGGAGGCAGCAGCAATGACAGCGGCCAGTACTCAGGAGAGGCAGAGATCTGATGCAACACACCTGGATCTTTTGAAGAAATAACCCCAGAGGCAGAATGCTACCACCGCCCATGATCGGGAACTTTGGATAACATGCTGGGTGAAGAGGGTGCTTGGATCAGAGCCTGCCGAGGGATGAGGCCGGTGCAGGGGACAGCGAGGCCAGGATTGGAGCCTGCCGTGAGCAAGGCCAGTGCTGGGGCCTCTGAGGCTGGGATTGGAGCCTGCCAAGGGGTTAGGCCTGTGCCAGGACCAGCGAGGCTGGGACCAGAACCTGCCGTGAGGCTAGGCTGGTGCTGGGGCCTCCGAGGCCGGAATCAGAGCCTGCCGAGGGGTGAGGCCGGTGCCAGAACCAGCGAGGCCGGGATCGGAGCCTGCCATGAGGCAAGGCTGGCGCAGGGGCCTTCGAGGCCAGGCAGAGCCTGCCGAGGGGTTAGGCTAGAGCTAGAGCCAGCAAAGCCGGGATTAGAGCCTACCGTGAGGCAAGACTGGTGCAGGGTCCTTCAAGACCGGGATCGGAGCCTGCTGAGGGGTTAGGCTGGTACCGGAGCCAGCAAGGCCAGGAATGGGGCCTGCCGTGAGGCATGGCCAGTGCTGGGGCCTCCGAGGCTGGGATCAGAGCCTGCTGAGGGGTGAGGCCGGTGCCAGGGCCAGCAAGCCCGGGACCAGGGCCTGCTGTGAGTCAAGGCCGGTACAGGGGCCTTCAAGGCTGGGATTGGAACCTGCCGAGGGGTGAGGCCAGTGCTGGGGCCAGCAAAGCTGGGATCAGAGCCTGCCATGAGGTAAGGCCAGTGCAGGGGCCTTCAAGGCCGGGATTGGAGACTGCTGAGGGGTTAGCCGGTGCCCAGGGCCAGTAAGGCTGGGACTGGGGCCTGCCATGAGGCAAGGCCGGTGCTAAGGCCTCCGAGGCCAGGATTAGAGCCTGCCAAGGGATTAGGCTGGTGCCGGGGCCAGCAAGGCTGGGACCGGGACCTGCTGTGACTCAAGGCCAGTGCTGGGGCCTCCGAGGCCTAGATTGGAGCCTGCCAAGGGGTGAGGCCAGTGCCGGGGCCAGCAAAGCCAGGATCAGAGTCAGCTGTGAGGCATGGCTGGGGCAGGGGCCTTCGAGGCTGGGATCGGAGCCTGCCGAGAGGTTAGGCCAGTGCTGGGGCCAACAAGCCCAGGACCGGGGCCTGCCATGAGGCAAGGCCGGTGCTGAGGCCTCCGAGGCCGGGATCAGAGCCTGCAAAGGGGTGAGGCTGGTGCCAGGACCAGCCTGGCCAGGATTGGGGCCCACTGTGAGGCAAGGTGGAAACTGGGGCCTCTGAAGCTGGGATCAGAGCCAGCCGAGGGGTGAGGCCAGAGACTGGGCCAGTGTGACGGGATTGAAGCCTGCCGTGAGGCACAGCCGGTGTTGGGGCCTCTGAGGCCAGGAACAGAGCCAGCTGAGGGGTGAGGCCTATCCCTGTGCCAGCGAGTTTGGGATCGGAGCCTACCGTGAAGCAGGGCTGGTGCTGGGGCCTCTGAAGAAAGGATCAGAGCCTCCTGAGGGGTGAGGCTGGAGCCGGGGTCAGCAGGGCAGGGATCAGAGCCTGACATGAGGCAAGGCCATTGCTAGAGCCAGCGAGGCTGGGATCAGAGTCTGCCAAGAGGCCAGGCCAGCACCAGGGCCTTCAGGAGAGGGAACGGAACTTGCAATGTAGCATACACAGAGAAACATCACAGAAAATAGAAAATCAGATGCTAATATGCAAAAACTAGGAAGAAATGGGTAATGGGAGGAGAGCTAGTTTAAGAAAGGGCCCCATGGAAGAGCAATTAAGGTGACCAATCAGAGGGGATAGGATGGGGGAAAGATGGAATCTCTTTAAAACGCATGATGTACGTAAACAAATGTATCAAAGTTAATCACCAAACCAAGCACAGGATCGAGGGAGGGGGAGGAAATGGGACGGGGACGGGATAAGGGCTAATTGGATGATATATGCTTGTATACTCTCACAAGTCTTGCATTCCCCTGAGATGTTTGGCTACAATGCACCAATAAAAATATATTACAAAAAAATGTAATGTCATTCTGAAGATTTATTTTGTTAAAATGATGGTTTAATCCACTGGCTGGTTATTAGAAGGGATAAGTTAGTGGGTAGATGTAAGTAAACAAATTGTGTCTATACCTGTGACCATAAATGTATCTATATCTAAAAACTAAATGTGTTGTGTATCTAGAGTTATCTAAATGTGATAAAAGATTTCAGAAATCAAAAGTTAAAGGTTAAGGCTGTATGAGTTTTATACTTCTGTATGAACTGACCAATAAGATTTTTGTCTTTTTTGATTCAGAGATTTAGCCTTAAGACCTGGTTTTCATGTTTGTCCTGACTGAATAAATGACTTATTGTATAAACAAAAAATACAGTTGATGGTCAGGTAACAAGTTTATTTCATTGTTAATGTTGTTCTCTAAAGTTATAAAACCTAGAGCTATCTTTTTTCTGTCAGTATTGTTAGCTTAAATAGACTTATAGTTACCAGTGTAGTCCAATATAAAAATGGGTCAATGGCCAGGTGTGCTGGCATACGCTTGTAATCCCAGTGCTTGGGAGGCTGAGTCAGGAGGATCACACAGGTTCGAAGCCAGCCTCAGCTACGTAGTGAGGCTCTCAGCAACTTAGTGAGACCCTGTTTCCAAATAAAGTATAAAATAGGTCTGGGAGGATAGCCCAGAGGTAGAAAAACCATTGGGTTCAATCTCCAGTACCACACACACACACACACACACACACACAATCATCAGAGGAGACAAATGCAGACACAGGGACAAGCCCATTTAATAGCCCTAATATTGGGTAATAAGTCTTTGCCCCCTCAGAAATACCAAAGGCTTCTTCTAGAGAGAGGGGAAAGATGCTGGAGGCCTGCTACCTGCTGATATTGCAAAGGTGCTTGGGTGTTGTGTCAAGGACTGTCCTGAGTGGAGTCCATCTGCATCTGGGCTGTCCCACCTCTAAAAAGTATGCTGCCCTCACCTCTGAAGGGAAGTGAGGTTGTCTACTCCCATTGTGGCTGCCCTCAAAGACTGAGGACTAAGGATGCCCAAGGCTTGGCAAGGCCCCTCTGATCAGCCCTCTAAGCAGCTGGAAAAAGAGGGCTGGGTAGCTATTGAGATGACAGGCAAAATATTGATTTTTTGATACAGGGCTTAATCCTCTGCTCACTTTGTCTCTTCTATTTTGTATCTGGGTTGACAGCACCCCAAAAGGCCAAATGCCTTCATAATATCTTAAACCTATAAAAAGATAGTTTAGTCTACTCTTGTATGCTAGCAGGCCTGATCCTGATGATCAGCCCCTAACCCTGATGTCAAATGAGTTGCTGATAAGAGCAGCTTCATGAGTGAGAAAACTCAGAAATCAGGCTATGCAGTGGTGAGCCTTCAGGAGGTAAGAAATAAATAGGCTACGTCCTCCTAATACTTTGGGGACCTGGTTAAAATGAGATTCTTTCCTGGATCAGCTTCTCCCAAAGTAAAAGAGTCCTTTCCAAGTTCTTAGCGCTCCTGCAGCTTCTTAACTACATTAGACAATATCCCTGGACTCATATGTCCAAAATTAAACCTGTCACTTTAGAAACTGTGCAGAAATAAGGCCCTAAATTCGGGAGTAAGCATTCAGACGCTGACAAGTCCTGTAAACACTGCCCCTGCAAACCTTTAAAGGATTTGAAAGTATTCTTCAGGATAAGTTTAAAAGGGCCTGTTCAATTTGTACAGTAGTATCTACTTCTAGTTCATCCAAATTATCTTGGTAAAATGATTAGTTAACAACTTGGTGAAATAAAAATTCATTTTCTTGGCCAGTATACTTTGTATCAGTATACTCTTATGCTGTTTAACTCTTATGCTGTTTATGTAATCTAAGGCTAAATTACATGTGATTAAATACAATGCACATTGCTGTTAAAGTACTTTTTTTCTGACAAAATTAATGGGGTTTTTGGGGTTTTTTCTGTTTTTGTTTTTGTGTTGGGTGGTACTGGGGGTGGAACCCAGAAGCTTTCTACCTCTGGGCTATACTCCTAGACCTTTTTTATATTTTATTTGGAAACAGGGTCTCACTAAGTTGCTGAGAGCCTCACTAAGTAGCTGAGGCTGGCTTTGAACCCGTGCGATCCTCCTGTCTCAGCCTCCCAAGCTCTGGGATTACAAGCGTGCGCCACCATGCCTGGCTGACAAAATTAATGTTTTAAGACACTAGTGATACTCATCTGATGTGGTGGCTTTCTGTGGTAGTCTGTATGAGTTATTAAGTACAGTTATTAAGTTGTTATCAAATATGATATGCATCATCTTTAATTTTATTCCTTTTACAGGATTAATGTTTTAAGGAGTTAGTGATGTTTACCTGATGTCTTAACTTTCCATGGTAATCTGTAATTATATATATATATATATATATATATATATATATATATATATATATCACAATACTTAAAATGCTCTCAACTTCATAAGGTAAAAAGTAACACTTCAGTCTTATAAATGGGTTTTTAAGCTGTTGTTTTTGGTTCAGCCTGTAAGAACAAAAGACAGATGTGATATAAAGTTTTTGGTAAATATAAAGAAAGGAAATTTTATAAAAATAAGAAAGCATGTTGTAAGGCTTATCCTAAGATTGCCCCAAATGGGAAAGAAAGGACCAGGATAAAAATCAGAGGGTTAAAGCAAGTTATAAACTGTTTGTGGTATGTTTGTTTGCATATGTAATGAAGATGGTTATGTTTAAATTCATTCAAAGGATCACAGTGAGGTTTTATTAAGATAGTTTCCTGTGTTTTCTACTGTTTCTGTTTTCCATGGTTACATTTCTAAAGTAAAAGTTACCTCCTGTGTGATGGTAATGCTGTATTTGGGCTCTCCAAGTGTTATAGGTTTTAGACAAAACACCAGCCTGTTTGGCTATCCCAGTTCATCACAGCTGCCTAAAAATTTGTTTCCTTATGAGTGACATGGCTCCTACTTTTGAGCCATGCCTGGAAAACCATGTAAGTCTTGTTTCTCAGAGACTTATGTTGTCAAGCTCTGCATGAGGCTCTAGATAATATCCCAGATGCACATCTGAGGGAGCCCTTGGACAGCTATGGACATCTCAAATATCAACTGATCTAACCACTGCAAGTGGCTTCCTCACACCCTCAAGATCTGCTGCAGTTTTTTACAGGCTCGGCATAAAGTCAGAACTGAAATCTGGACCATGGTGGACGCTAGCAAGACACACCGGGGAAGCCTATGCAACTGCTCCATCCCTTCCAACTTGGAGACCAGGTGGCACTAAAAAGATCAGCCTGGATACATTGGACATATGCAAAGCCGGCCCCCAAACAGTGGAGCACAGTAGGACCAGGGGAGCATACCAATACCCAGCCACCCCACCAGGATCCGCCTCATCAGACACCAACCGGGCATCGGCAGTTCTGGGTTACAAATGAAGGGAAGCATCGGACCACTGGTTTCCCTAATGATGCTCTTCAATAGCTGGATCAGAATTAAGGGAAACCTCCAATATGCCTGCAGGTTTCAAGCAATTAAATCCTATCAGGATGATAACTGGGACTAGAAAGAGCAGCAGGCAGGAATATTTGATTGTCCTGTCATAGGGTGTGGAAATCAGTAATTATTCCTCGTCTTTAAAGTCTGTCAACAATATGGGAAGTCCTTATGTATGTTTTGCCTTTGATCAAGTCATGCATATTGTAATCAAGGAGTTGACACCTTTAGAGATGCAGGTATTGGAGCTGCTGCATCTACGGTGCGCACTCTCCTATAAGTAACTTTAGATGGAATACTAATCGGCAAAGCTTTGAGCTAGAAATAGATGACCAGGGGATTTGAGATGGGTACAGGGGTGCATGAAAAACTATATTATAATGCTGTGTTCCAAAATTACCCCTCTGGCCACTTAAATTTTTTTAAAGCAACTAGCTCCAACCAACCATGAAGTTCAGGTGGTGGCAGCAGTCCAAAACTCACCCTATACAGTCAGACAGAACTGGCAGATGTTTTATACCCCCCTCCTCATGCCAGGAGGGCAGCCTTTCTGCCAATATCAGTAGGTGCAAGTTCGGTATTATCAGTCGGAGCTACCGGGGTGGCCGGAGGGGCCCTGGGACACAGTGCCTTCCTAGTCCAGGATTTTGAAAATAAGCTCAAAATAACAGTAGATGCCACTTCCGCCTCCATAGAATCCCTTCAGTGACAGGTCACCTCCCTGGCAAAGGTGGCTCTACAGAATAGGCGAGCATTAGATTTACTGACTGCAAGAAAAGAGGCACTTGCCTCTTCCTTGGGGGAGAGGGTTGCTACTTTATTAATAAATCAGGCCAACTCGAACAAAACCTTAGTATCCTCAACAAGCTCAGGAGTGATTCAAAACAGAGAGCTCGAGTGCCTGGCCCACGGAGCTGGATAGGAAACCCCCTCCTGACCTGGATAATGCCCCTGGTGGGGCCGGTTGTTATTGTTTGGTTTCTATGTGCAGTCGCACCCTGCTTTCTCAAGTTTGTAAAGAACCGTGTTAAGGAATTGTCTTGGGTTTCTTTCCATCAACTCCGGCTCCACCAATATCCACCACAAAGAAGGCTACAGAAGCAAAGATTTGCTTCAGTATCTACAAGGACCAGTGGGGAATGTGGAAGAAAAGGAGACTCAATTTGTTCTCACCTGGCACTACCCTGTAACTGAATTCCCCTCCCTCTTCCTGTTTCCAACAGTAAATCTAAAGTTTAACCTTGCTCCTCTAAGAATGACTCCACTACTCTCAGCAGGGAGGAGACTACCCCTTCCCCCAACAAGGCTTATCTCTAACTAAAATTTCTGTGTGGTGTCCCCTCCCCCAACACCTCCTAACCGGCGAATTACGCTTCTGTAACCCGCTTGCCTACCCCTTATCAGCCTCCTACCCCGGGCAGTCAACGCACCCCTCTGGTCTGATTACAGACTGAGGGCTCCACTGCTGGCCAGCTAATAAAGGCTTCAATTGGCACATTTCCCTTGGGCTCTCAAGTCTCTCATTTCTTGCAAACTGTGCATACAACAGCACCACAAAAATAAATAAATAAATAAGCAGGGGGCCGCGGGGCTCTGCAGTGGCCACGCATCGATGGGAACACCCTAGAGATTCTATGGGCGTGAGGGGGACATGGGCGGAAGGCAAGAGAACCAGCTCCCCAAAAAAACACAGCTCCTCCTTCGACTTCACGTTCACGGGGTCACCATCAAGCCATCCAGCACTTGTCTCCAAGCTAGAGAAACCTAAGATAACCCAGGAGCTCAGAAGTGCATGAGGCTGACACTGTGGCCCGAGGTGGAAGGGGGGGACAGCAGAGGGGATGGCCCAGGGCAGCGGTCACAGTGCCCCAGAGGGCCCGCCACTGGGCTGCCCGGGGGCTCGGGTCCCCATCAGACCCCACATTAGCAACAGTCCTACATCCCAGAATCCCGGGGCTGGCGGAGACCCTGGCTGGTAACCAGGGCCCAGGGCGTGTGGAGGAACCGGAGTGGGGTCCTCAGCACAGGGGAGCCATGTGCAACAGCATCGGCCGGGCTCAGCTCGGGCAGGATGGCTCTCTGGCCCACGTAAGAACCAGGCCTGTAGCGCAGCCTGGGAGAGCCTGCTTTCCGTGAGGACTCCCAGGTCGAGGACCCAGTCCACACCCAACATTGTACTGGTGTGGTTTCTAGGGAACAGCCTTCTCTGCAGCTGTGCTCTGTGGCTCTGACAGTCTCATGTCCTAAGCACTCTGGAATTCTGGACCGCACTTGAAAGGCTGGTACAGGCTGCTCGGAGGAGCAGGCTTCCCAGAGTCCTGGCCTCCTCGCCAGCTCTTTCTTCTCTCCCCCTCTGTGCCCTGGGCTTCCCGCCGGCTGGCTGAGCATGCTCCTCCTCGCGGCCTGCTTGCGGGTCCTGGGTGCACAGGGCCTCAGCTCGTCCCGCCCCTCCTGCCCTTTGCCCTCCCGCTCCCATCGCTCAGCTCTATCATGGCTTCCCAGGCCCATGGGCTGGCCCTCCTCTGCTTTCTCCTCGGACTCCAGGGATCCCTGGCTGCAGGTACTGGGCTCTGTCCCTCTGGGGAGGGCTTCCTCATGAAGGGGTGAGAAGGGCAGCCGGGCTGGGGCAAGACCTCGCCTCTGTCCCCACCTCCCAGCAGCCAACTCCCAGAGCAAACAGCAGCCAGCTGTTGCGGAGGGGCCCGTTGGAAAGGCAGGCGGCGGCTGGTTGTTTTTCCAGAACTTTTAGGAGCAGGGGTGCTTGCCCCCGCCTTGTGGTACCTGCCTACGGGCTGCGATAGAGCTGAGCCGAGGAGTGGGCTCCAGGTCAGGTGTGTCGGGTCAGCCTGGGGGTCACTGGGCCCCAGGGCTTGGCCACCACCATGGCTGCGGGCCATGGCCATGGTCCTCAGGGTGAGAGCTCCTGAGTGTGTGCGTGCGTGTGTGCGTGCGTGCGTGTGTCCATGCGTGCGTGTATGGGTGTGTGCGTGGAGCACTGCTGAGTCTCACCGGCCTGGCTGTGGCCAGTGCCGTCCTTCTGCAAAGAACTGGCCTGGGGTCCCAGAGACGTGGGAGCCTGTGCTACTCGGTGGGTACAGTGTGCCAGGGAAAGAGCATTTCTTGTCCAAAAGACAGTTAACACCAGGTCACCCCTGGGGCAGCACAGGGCCCACATGCCTCACAGCTTTGGTCTGGTCTGTCCCTCCCAGACTCTCTCTGGAAGCCCTGGTTGCTTTGTTATCTCTTTCTTCTTTTTCTCTTTTGGGGGAGGGAGAACTTTCTGCCTCTGAGCTACACCTCTAGCCCTACTTCATTTTTTATTTCGGAATGGTCTCACTAAGTTGCTGAGGCCAGCCTCGAACCTGTGATTTTCCTGTCTCAGCCTCCCAAGTAGCAGGATGGCAGGCGGCACAACCGCGGCTGGCTCTTGGTTGCCACGTCGCTCCAGCTCTCTGGAGCCTTCTCTGCTTTGTCCAAAGGTCCACGTCCAGCTCTGGCCAGCCACTGCGGTGGTGTGTCCCGGGGTCTCTCCACCCTTCCTGCCAGGGTGGCCTTCCTGCCCCCTGGGATCCTTGACCCTCGGGCCCTCCCCGTCTGTATTCCTAAGCTCTCCTTCCAAACCAGGCTGATTCCCTAGGAATGTAGACACGAGCAAATGCCCTTGGTTTTAAAGAAAAGGAATGTTTTCTTTCTTATTCCTGTGTGGCCCTTGGGTTCCTCCCCTTCCCTTCTTGGACTTAGTGACCAGACTCCCACTCCTGCCTTGCCTGTGGCCGCCCCTGCTGGCCTTGCCTGGTGACCAAGGCCACCTTTTCAGCCCTCTGGCGCGGCTGCCTCCCAGCGGGACGGCTGAGCTCCTTGGCACACCTCCTCTGACCATCTCCTCCAGACCCTTCGGGACTCAGACTGGTCTGCTACTGCTCACTCCCCCCAGGCGCCTCTGTTGCAGAGTGCGTCTTCCCACCCCTGCCGCCTCCCACACTGCCCTGGGGCAGGGCTCGTGGCCCAGGACAGACTTCCGGCCTCGAGGCAGTCCCAGCTCCAACCTCTGCATAACCTTCAATAACGTGAATATCTAAGGCTCCGTCTCCATGCGCTAGCCCAAGACACGACCCCACGCCCACTGGGTGTCCTAAAGAATTCCCAGCATGTGCAAACGTTGGGATGTCCCCACCCCGAGTGGCCTGGGGCGAATTCTGGCCTCACTAACCCCAAGGTGGCTCACAGGGCTGAGGAGAGGTGGCCGTGGAGGGTCAGGATGTATGGGCCGTGTGGCCTTAGAGACAGGCTTGGGCTCAGAGATGCACCCGGCCGGGTGGAGACGAGGACATCTGTGAGGTGCCAGACACCTGTGCATTCATATACACACTTTTGTGTATCCAAGAAAGAGATTGTGCACTATATGTGATTTCGTTTTTTATTTATTTATTTTTGCTCAGTGTGAGCCGTGTATTGCAGCACTGAAGGTCATTATTTGATTGTTTTAGACTACCATTACCAATAACATCCCTGTAACTAAGTTTTTATTAATGCTTTGAGTATTTCCTTAGCATAAATCCCTAAAGGTGAGGATAACCAGGTCAAAACAAGATAAATATGCTGAATTTCCACTTTCTGAGTATATCGCCACGTGCTCGTCCAATATCCCTACGCCCTGCTGCTGGTCCCCAGCCATCCGTAAGAAGCACACGGGTGTTGAGCCCAGCCAGGCCGGGCTGTGTCGTTCAGGGTGGAGGGAGCCAGCTCTTCTGTCACTCATGAAAGGCAAGAACCCGCGAATTCCATCACTGAGTGGGAAGCCAGTGTGGAGGGTCGTCTCCACAGCGCACTGGGATGATCCAGCGAGGGTGGGGGCTTCCACTGGCACATGGGACCATCCAGTGTGGGGTCTTTGCATCACTCAGTGGGACCAGACCAGTGTGGATGACTTCCATGAGGCAGATCCGTGGTGGGTGGTTTCCATGAGGGGGATCCAGTGTGGGTGGTTTCCATGAGGGGGATCCAGTGTGGGTGGTTTCCATGAGGGGGTCCATTGGGGGAGGTTCCATGAGGTAGATCTAGTGGGGGAATTCATGAGGCAAATCCAGTGTGGATGGTTTCCATGAGATGGATCTGGTGTGGGTGGTTTCCATGAGGGGGATCCATTGTGGGTGGTTTCCATGAAACAGATCCAATATGAGTAGTTTCCATGAGGTAGATCCAGTGTGGGGGTTTTCTATGAGGCGGAGCCAATGTAGGTGGTCTCCAGGAGGCAGATCCAGTGAGGGGGGTTTCCATGAGGGGATCCAGTGGGTGGTTTCCAGGAGGCGGAGCATGTGGGTAGCTTTCATTGCTGAGTTGGGAGGAGGTGGCTGTAGATAGTGCCCATGCCGCCTGGGCATGGCAGGCTGCCAGTGTGCCATGGGACCTTCCATTTCTCAGTCTTCATCAGACAGGAGGAGGCACACAGCATCCTCCACAGGCAAAAGCGCGCCAACTCGTTCCTGGAGGAGCTGCGGCCGGGCTCCCTGGAGCGGGAGTGCAAGGAGGAGCAGTGCTCGTTTGAGGAGGCCCGTGAGATCTTCAGGACCCCCGAGCGGACAGTGAGTGCCCCCGGTGGGTGTGCTGGGTGCCACCTACCTGTGCAGGGAGGCTCTGTATCTGGAGACTCTGGGGTGCGCCTGTGTCTTGGGGTCTGTCTCTCCGCTTTTGTGGTTGTGAGCACTCACAGCAAAGGTGAGCACACGGTGGCCCCGGGATGCACGGCGCTCACTCAGGACCACTTAAGTTTCCTCTACCACTCCCTGGTTCCAAGGGCACCCTGCAGGCATACCCTGTCCCTATTCTCGGCCACGCTGTTTATGATAGTTTTTACACCAGAAAATATCATTGGAAAAGCATGTTTGCTGTGTCCCTTGTCCTCCTGAGAATTTCCCCCAAACACCTAAGAGACCTAGGTTTCCCTCGCATCACAGACACCACTCACAGGACAGGTGTGGTGAGAAACTGGCCCGCTCAACCCTCTTGCTGACGCACCAGTGGCAGGACCTACTCAGGGAACACGGATGTGAGGAACACTCCAGTAGTCATGGCTTCCTCCAACACACTTGGCCGTGTGCACGCAGCCGTCTTCATTTCAGATCACTTTCTAAGAGATGGTATCTGAGCACCCTTGAACATCTGTCTTCAGAAGCTTTTTACCAAAAGTGTGGTTTGGGATATGACGAGAAGACAAGGACTCTAGGGGCAGGGTTGTTCCAGGGTATTGTTGTGAAGACATCTTGGACCAATAGGAGCCGATCATGGCTTCTGGAGCAATTGTGAGGCGTCCCTTGAAACCCTCGAGTCAGTGTTCATTCTTCATGAGCCTTTGTCACCAGCCCTGACTCATGACACAACTCACACACAAAGGACACCTCACAGGATGCCTCACCTCTCATTCCAGGCTACCTCACACTCACAGGAGGCCCCACACTCACAGGACACCTCACACAGGAGGCCTCACACTCACAGGAGGCCTCACACTCACAGGACAATTCACACTCACAGGACACCTCACACTCACAGGACACCTCACACAGGAGGCCTCACACTCACAGGAGGCCTCACACTCACAGGACACCTCACACAGGAGGCCTCACACTCACAGGACACCTCACACTCACAGGACACCTCACACTCACAGGAGGCCTCATACTCACAGGACGCCTCACACTCACAGGAGGCCTCACACTCACAGGACACCTCACACAGGAGGCCTCATACTCACAGGACGCCTCACACTCACAGGACACCTCACAATCACAAGATGCCTCACACTCACAGGACACTTCACACTCACAGGACACCTCACACAGGAGGCCTCATACTCACAGGACACCTCACACTCACAGGACGCCTCACACTCACAGGACGCCTCACACTCACAGGACACCTCACACAGGAGGCCTCACACTCACAGGACACCTCACACTCATAGGACACCTCACACAGGAGGCCTCACACTCACAGGATGCCTCACACTCATAGGACACCTCACACAGGAGGCCTCGCACTCACAGGACGCCTCACACTCACAGGATGCCTCACACTCACAGGAGGCCTCACATTCACAGGACGCCTCACACTCATAGGATGCCTCACACTCACAGGACAATTCACACTCACAGGACAACTCACACTCATAGGACACCTCACACAGGAGGCCTCACACTCACAGGAGGCCTCACACTCATAGGACACCTCACACAGGAGGCCTCGCACTCACAGGACGCCTCACACTCACAGGATGCCTCACACTCACAGGAGGCCTCACATTCACAGGAGGTCTCACACAGGACACCTCACACTCACAGGACAATTCACACTCATAGGACACCTCACACTCATAGGACACCTCACACAGGAGGCCTCGCACTCACAGGACGCCTCACACTCACAGGATGCCTCACACTCACAGGAGGCCTCACATTCACAGGAGGTCTCACACAGGACACCTCACACTCACAGGACAATTCACACTCACAGGACACCTCACACTCATAGGACACCTCACACAGGAGGCCTCACACTCACAGGAGGCCTCACACTCATAGGACACCTCACACAGGAGGCCTCACACTCACAGGAGGCCTCATACTCACAGGACACCTCACACTCACAGGACACCTCACACAGGAAGCCTCACACTCACAGGACACCTCACACTCACAGGAGGCCTCACACTCACAGGACACCTCACACTCACAGGATGCCTCACACTCACAGGATGCCTCATACTCACAGGATGCCTCACACTCATAGTATGCCTCATACTCACAGGATGCCTCACACTCACAGGACGCCTCACACTCATAGGACACCTCACACAGGATGCCTCACACTCATAGGACACCTCACACAGGATGCCTCACACTCATAGGACATCTCACACAGGAGGCCTCACATTCACAGGACACCTCACACTCACTAGACGCCTCACACTCACAGGACGCCTCACACTCACAGGACGCCTCACACTCACAGGAGGCCTCACACAGGACACCTTACACTCACAGGACACCTCACACTCATAGGACACCTCACACAGGAGGCCTCACACTCATAGGAGGCCTCACACTCATAGGACACCTCACACAGGAGGCCTCACACTCACAGGAGGCCTCACACAGGAGGCCTCACACTCACAGGAGGCCTCACATTCACAGGAGGCCTCACACAGGAGGCTTCACACTCACAGGATGCCTCACACTCACAGGACACCTCACACAGGAGGCCTCATACTCAAAGGACACCTCACACTCACAGGACACCTCACACTCACAGGATGCCTCACACTCACAGGACGCCTCACACTCACAAGACACCTCACACTCACAGGACGGCTCATACTCACAGGACACCTCACACTCACAGGACGCCTGACACTCACAGGATGCCTCACACAGGACACCTTACACACACACGACACCTCACACACATAGGACACCTCACACAGGAGGCCTCACACTCACAGGAGGCCTCACACAGGAGGCCTCACACACACAGGAGGCCTCACACTCACAGGAGGCCTCACATTCACAGGAGGCCTCACACAGGAGGCCTCACACTCACAGGACACCTCACACTCACAGGAGGCCTCATACTCACAGGACACCTCAACTCACAGTATGCCTCACACTCACAGGATGCCTCATACTCACAGGATGCCTCACACAGGAGGCCTCACACTCACAGGACACCTCACACTCATAAGACACCTCACACAGATGCCTCACACTCACAGGAGGCCTCACACTCATAGGACACCTCACACAGGAGGCCTCACACTCACAGGACGCCTCACACTCACAGGACACCTCACACTCACAGGACACCTCACACTCACAGGACACCTCACACTCACAGGAGGCCTCACATTCACAGGATGCCTCACACTCACAGGACAATTTACACTCACAGGACACCTCACACTCATAGGACACCTCACACAGGAAGCCTCATACTCAAAGGATACCTCACACTCACAGGAGGCCTCACACTCACAGGACGCCTCACACTCACAGGATGCCTCATACTCACAGGATGCCTCACACAGGAGGCCTCACACTCACAGGACGCCTCACACTCATAGGACACCTCACACAGGAGCCTCATACTCAAAGGATACCTCACACTCACAGGACACCTCACACTCACAGGATGCCTCACACTCACAGGACACCTCACACTCACAGGACGCCTCACACTCACAGGATGCCTCATACTCACAGGATGCCTCACATAGGAGGCCTCACACTCACAGGACGCCTCACACTCATAGGACACCTCACACAGGAAGCCTCATACTCAAAGGATACCTCACACTCACAGGACACCTCACACTCACAGGATGCCTCACACTCACAGGACACCTCACACTCACAGAATGCCTCACACTCACAGGACACCTCACACTCACAGGACGCCTCACACAAGACGCCTCACACAGGAGGCCTCACACTCACAGGACGCCTCACACTCATAAGACACCTCACACAGGATGCCTCACACTCACAGGAGGCCTCACACTCATAGGATACCTCACACAGGAGGCCTCACACTCACAGGACGCCTCACACCACTCACAGGACGCCTCACACTCACAGGACGCCTCACATTCACAGGATGCCTCACACTCACAGGATGCCTCACACTCACAGGACGCCTCACACTCACAGGACACCTCACACAGGAGGCCTCATACTCAAAGGACACCTCACACTCACAGGACACCTCACACTCACAGGATGCCTCACACTCACAGGACACCTCACACTCACAGGAGGCCTCACATTCACAGGAGGTCTCACACAGGACACCTCACACTCACAGGACAATTCACACTCACAGGACACCTTACACTCATAGGACACCTCACACAGGAGGCCTCATACTCAAAGGACACCTCACACTCACAGGACACCTCACACTCACAGGATGCCTCACACTCACAGGACACCTCACACTCACAGGACGCCTCACACTCACAGGATGCCTCACACTCACAGGACGCCTCATACTCACAGGATGCCTCACACAAGACGCCTCACACAGGAGGCCTCACACTCACAGGATGCCTCACACTCATAAGACACCTCACACAGGAGGCCTCACACTCACAGGAGGCCTCACACTCATAGGATACCTCACACTCACAGGAGGCCTCACACTCACAGGATGTCTCACACTCACAGGACGCCTCACACTCACAGGACGCCTCACACTCACAGGAGGCCTCACATTCACAGGATGCCTCACACTCACAGGACACCTCACATAGGAGGCCTCACACTCACAGGACGCCTCACACTCACAGGACACCTCACACAGGAGGCCTCATACTCAAAGGACACCTCACACTCACAGGACACCTCTAACTCACAGGATGCCTCACACTCACAGGACACCTCACACTCACAGGACACCTCACACAGGAGGCCTCACACTCACAGGACACCTCACACTCACAGGACGCCTCACACTCACAGGATGCCTAATACTCACAGGATGCCTCACACGCACAAGACGCCTCACACAGGACGCCTCACACTCACAGGACGCCTCACACTCATAGGATGCCTCACACTCACAGGAGGCCTCACACTCATAGGACACCTCACACAGGAGGCCTCACACTCACAGGATGCCTCACACTCACAGGACACCTCACACTCACAGGACACCTCACACTCACAGGACACCTCACACAGGAAGCCTCACACTCACAGGACACCTCACACTCACAGGACACCTCACACAGGAAGCCTCACACTCACAGGACACCTCACACTCACAGGACACCTCACACAGGAAGCCTCACACTCACAGGACACCTCACACTCATAGGACACCTCACACAGGAGGCCTCACACTCATAGGACACCTCACACTCACAGGACACCTCACACTCACAGGACGCCTCACACTCACAGGACACCTCACACAGGAAGCCTCACACTCACAGGACACCTCACACAGGAAGCCTCACACTCACAGGACACCTCACACTCACAGGACACCTCACACTCATAGGACACCTCACACAGGAGGCCTCACACTCACAGGACGCCTCACACTCATAGGACACCTCACACAGGAGGCCTTACACTCACAGGACACCTCACACTGATAGGACACCTCACACAGGAGGCCTCACACTCACAGGATGCCTCATACTCATAGGACACCTCACACAGGAGGCCTCACACTCACAGGAGGCCTCACACAGGACGCCTCACACGGGAGGCTTCACACTTACAGGACACCTCACACTCACAGGAGGCCTCACACAGGATGCCTCACACTCACAGGTTGCCTCACACTCATAGGACACCTCACACAGGACACCTCACACTCACAGGAGGCCTCACACAGGACGCCTCACACTCATAGGACACCTCACACAGGAGGCCTCACACTCACAGGATTCCTCACACTCACAGGATGCCTCAAACTCACAGGATGCCTCACACTCACAGGACACCTCACACTCACAGGACGCCTCACACTCATTGGACACCTCACACATGAGGCCTCACACTCACAGGACACCTCACACAGGAGGCCTCATACTCACAGGATTTATCACACTCGCAGGATTCCTCACACTCACAGGATGTCTCACACTCACAGGATGTCTCACACTCACAGGACGCCTCACACAGGATTCCTCACACTCACAGGACACCTCACACTCACAGAACACCTCACACTCACAGGATTTCTCACACTCACAGGATGCCTCACACTCACAGGACACCTTACAGTCACAGGATTCCTCACACTCACAGGATGCCTCACACTCACAGGACACCTTACAGTCACAGGATTCCTCACACTCACAGGATGCCTCACACTCACAGGACACCTCACACTCACAGGACACCTCACACTCACAGGATTCCTCACACTCACAGGATGCCTCACACTCACAGGACACCTTACAGTCACAGGATTCCTCATACTCACAGGATGCCTCACACTCACAGGACACCTCACATAGGATTCCTCACACTCACAGAACGCCTCACACTCACAGGACACCTCATACTCACAGGACGCCTCACACTCATAGGACACCTCACACAGGAGGCCTCACACTCACAGGACACCTCACACTCACAGGATTCCTCACACTCACAGGATGTCTCATACTCACAGGACACCTTACAGTCACAGGATTCCTCACACTCACAGAACGCCTCACACTCACAGGACACCTCACACAGGAGGCCTCACACTCATAGGACATCTCACACTCACAGGACACTTCACCTCACACGAGGTGGCACACTAAGAGGACTTCATGTGCATTGGAAACCTCACCTTACAGGATGCCTCACACCCACAGGACTCTTCACTGCAGACACCTTACACTCAGGGGCCTCATGCTCACAGGGCCTCTCACCTCACAGGAGGTCTCACACTCAAGGGTATCTCACCTCATAGGACATTCCATGCTCACTGGACACCTCACACTGTTCTCCTCACACAAAAGCTTCACCTCACAGGACACCTCACCTCACAGGATGCCTCACACTCACAGGACACTTTGCCCCACTGGGTGCCATACCTCACAGGAAACCTCACACCCACAGGACTCTTCGCACTTTCAAGACACCTAACACACTTCTCACATTCACAGGACACCTCACATCATGGGATTCCTCACATTCGGACACCTCACACAGTTCTCCTCACACTCAAGGGCTCTCACCTCACAGGACACCTCACCTCACACCCCCTGAATTCCTCACACTCAGGGACACCTCATGCCACACACTCCCAGGGCTCCTCACCTCACACTCAGAGGGTGTCGGCTGGAGGCAAGCATGACTCTCTCCAGGCTGGCTGAGGAGGCCTATGGGACCCCCCCTTTTAGTTTTCAAAGCGTTTCAACGTTTCTCATCTGTCTTATTCTCACAAGAACCCTCTGAGTTCAAGTTCAGTTAGCCAAGATTTGGAATCAATTTTCATCCATCGAGCTCTTCTCAGTTTGTGGAGCTCTTCTAAATCTATGACTCCCTTCCTCACATCAGCCCTGAGTGTGCATAGCCCCCAGGAGATGGAGGCCCACGACCTGTGTGTCTTGTGCCAAGTCGCAGCTGCAGAAAGCAGAGTCCGGAATTGGACTCAGTTGTTCTGATTAGTGGAAGGAGACATGAGATCTCTGGAAGCTGTGGGTGTCCTGGGGAGGGGGACTAGAAAATGCCCCCCTCCAGATGAGCCTCTGTCTTCTCCTGAAAAATCTGGCTTCCTACTAGGCGTGGTGGTACACACTTGCAATCCCTGAGCTTGGGAGGCTGAGACAGGAGGATCGCACAGGTTCAAAGCCAGCCTCAGCTTCTTAGTGAGGCTCTCAACAACTTAGTGAGACCCTGCTTTCCAAGTAAAGTATAAAATAGGTCTGGGAGTGTAGCCCGGAGGTAGAAAAGCCCCTGGGTTCCACCCCAGTACCACACATACACACACACACACACACACACACACACACACACACACACAATCTGGCGGAACCCCTTGTAAGGACATAGGTCATGAGCTCCGGGGGAGCTGTAGCTGCTGCCGCCTCTGCATGTGTCTCACGTGGCTTCCTCTTGTTCCCTCAGAAACAGTTCTGGATTTCTTACACAGGTGAGTAGGTCACAGGCCATTTGCTCCTCGCCACCAGTCCTTCTCCCCAGCACACTAACTCTACCTCACCCACAGATGGAGACCAGTGTGCTTCGAATCCTTGCCAGAATGGGGGCACCTGCGAGGACCAGCTCCAGTCCTACGTCTGCTTCTGCCTCCCCGACTTCGAGGGCCGGAACTGCGAGACCAGTGAGGCTAGCTTCCCGCCCGTAGCTCGCCAACAGGGCCTGGCCCAGGGCAGTGGGCCTGGCCAACTCTGCTCCAGGCGCACAGCACGGTTGGGGCTGGGGCCCGCCTGGCCTTGGTCCATGGGAGGTGGCTCTAGGGCACGCGAAAGCCCCTCTCCAAACAAGGGTCTTCAATCTAGAGGCCTAAGATCCCGCCTCCTGCTCCATGTCCCCTTTGGCTACCAGCCCTGGGAAACCCCATGGGCTGGAGAGGGCTGGGCTGGGGCCAGGTCGCATTGAGCCTTGGTCCCCTTAGGCAAGGCAGCAGTGAGCTTCACTTTTCACCTTCCCTACCTACTCTTACAAAAGCATGGGGCAGTTTTACAGCTCTGAATATTAAATTATCACAGCTAGGCGTGGCGGCGCACATTTGTAATCCCAGTACTTGGGGCCTCCTGGCCCCAGCCCCAACCGTGCTGAGACGAGGACTGCAGATTCACAGCCAACCTCAGCTACTTAGCGAGGACCTCCACAACTTAGTTAGACCTTGTTTCAAAATAAAGAATAAAAGATAGGGCTGGAAATGTAGTTCAGAACTAGAATTCCCCTGGGTTCTATCCCCAGTACCCCCAACACACACACACACACAATTATCACAAGCTTGGCACTTGCCCGGGTGGCCCCCCAGAACTCGTTTATTACAGAGCAAGGTACGCTAAAGCTGCAAAGGGCCCAGGTGCCAGTGGTCTGCAGACCTCGGTCTCCCGAGTGACCTGTGACGAGGCTTGTGGAGTTCTGCCAACCTGGACCGCTCAGGCCTCGTCACGCAGCCGTGGCTGACTGCCACCCAGCTCCAGCCCCGCAGACCCAGAGCCCACCGTCAGTCACATTGCAACTGGGTCACCTGGCATGATCCCAAGAGAACAGTAGCATTCCCGCCGAGCAGGCTATCCCAAGGTCACCTCCTGGAGCCGAGGGCCCAGGCGGCCTCCCTCCGGACCAGCACTACTTGCCACATACAAGCACTCGGACACCAAGGAGTCTTCTGGACCCCACCACCTCCTGCTCTCAGGGAATGGAGACGAGCTGAGTGAGGGGTCACTGCCGGGCCTGGGCCTGGCCGGCGTTGGCCTTGCTGAGCCCTGGTCCCGTCTTCTAGGACAGCCATTCTCGCTGGAGCCCTGGGCTCGCTCACGGAGCCGACTTCCAATGCCCACATTAAGCAAAACTGGATGATAGTTCCTCGTCCTCTGCCAGGACCAAGAACACGGTGGCTCGTGCTGGGGCCAGCTGCTGCCAGGCCGTCTCCTCCTCTGGCCGTCTCACTGGTCAGCCCAGTTCTGTGGACACTTGTTTTTGGTACTGCAGATTGAACTCAGGGGCATTCTACCTCCAGGCTACACCCCCAGCCCTTTTTATTTATTTTCTGTGTGTAGTACTGGGGATTGAACCCAGGAGCATTCTACCTCTGAACTATGCCTCCAGCCCTATTTTTGTGTGTGTGGTGTACTAGTAATGGAACCCAGGGCCATTCTACCTCTGAGCTACACCCGCAGCCCCATTTTTTTATTCTTTATTTTGAAACAGGGTCTCACTGAGTTGCAGAGGGCCTCACTAAGTAGCTGAGGTTGGCCACGAACCACAGTCCTCCTGTCTCAGCTTCCCAAGTATTGGGATTGCAAGTGTGTGTTTACCATGCCCAACTCGTGAACACTTTCACTGTTCCCAGGGAACTTGTAGCTCTCCCCAGGACCCCTACCCAGCACACCACAATGCCGGTCCTGGAGCTATGTGAGCAGCCTGCATCCCCCAAATGCCTTTGCGGCCGGTCTGCGCCCCAGAAGCAAGGTTGCTGTGTGTGTGGCTCCCCCAGCTCCAGGCCTTGTCGTTCTGGGTCCACCCTCAGCGGGTGGCTGACCACCGCCAGAGCCAGCTTCCTGGCCCTGCTCAGGTCCCTCTCAGGCTGTCCCCTCTTCCCCAGACAAGGACGCCCAGCTGATCTGTGTGAACGACAACGGCGGCTGCCAGCAGTACTGCAGCGACCGCGTGGGGGCCAAGCGCTCCTGTCAGTGCCACGAGGGGTACACGCTGCTGCCAGATGGGGTGTCCTGCATGCCCACAGGTAACAGGCTGCACCGGCTGTTGCTGCTCATGCGCCAGGCAGCAGTCACCAGCCCTGGCCCGCTGCGCGGTCTTTGGCTAACGGATGGGGCTTGCCGCCTGCTGAGGCTCTGCTTGGAGCTAGGAGCAGAGAGACCAGGGACAAAGGCTGTGACCCGAATGCAGACCCACGCCTCAGTGCACAGCACAGGCACCCACCCGGGCAGCTCCCAGCGCCATCCTGTGAGGCTCTGTGCACCCCTGCCGCACTGCAGGCCTCTGTGTGGTACCTGAGCCTCGTGAACATGCCCTGTGCCCGCTGTGGCAAAACCCAGGACTCCAGGGTGTAATAAAGGAGAGGACATCGCCTCCAAACCCACCTTGAACAAATGGGCTGCAATTCCAAAGGCGAGTCACCCCAAGCACGGCGTCTCCTCAGAGGAAGCCGTGCCCAGCCTGACCGGAGGCCTGAGTCTCAGCCAAGCCTCCTCCAAGCATTCTTACGATTCCAAGAACTTAATTGTGCAGGCTGAGACAGAAGAATGAGGTCAGATAACAAGACTGCTTGTGCTGTCAGTTCATCTGTAGACAGCCCACCATGTGCCTTTTAGCAAACCCAAGTGAAGGCTCTTCCTCCCTGGGAAAAGCCAACAGGCCTCAGCTCTAGGCAATAGGACCCCTGCCCTTCCGAAGCCAGCCCCAGCCTGTCTCCACCTCAGGCAGCTTCCACAGGGCCCTTCCAGGTTTGCCCCTGCCCCCAGCCCCAAAGAGAAGATGCGGTGCCCTCCTCCCCGGCCTGGGCCCTCCCGCAGCTCTGGAGGGAGCCCGGGCAGACAGCCTCCGCGTCTCTCGGGGCACTTTGCTGCCGAGACTCTGACCTCCAGCACCTTCCTTCTCATAAACCTGGCCTCTCGCCGGCTTTTGTTTTAACAGTTGAATATCCATGTGGGAAAATACCCATACTGGAAAAGAGAAATGCCAGTGGCCCCCAAGGCCGGATTGTGGGGGGCAGGCTGTGCCCCAAAGGGGAGTGTCCATGGCAGGTAAGATCTCCCTGGCCCCAGTGCCCAATCTGGGTGTACAGCTTCAGGATTCCCACCCCAGGCACTTGGAGGTTCCCAATAGGAGCTCACTGACCCCACAGACTGGGCGGGGTGGGCAGGCGGCCCACCCCCCAGCCCACAGAAGACGCCTCGTTCCTGTGGGAGCTGCAGGGAATGGTGTGGGATGCCCAAAGCCGCCTGCAGACCCTGCCGGGGACGGCAGAACCCAGCGCTGGCATCACATTGCCCGCCAGAGCCAGGCCTGCGGTCCTCAGAGACCCAAATGCAGAAGGGAAGCTCCGCACAGCAGCAGCGCCCGGGCCTCAGGGAGCGGAATTGCCGGGGCCACGGCAGCAGCAGCATGGCCTGTGTCTGCCTGTGTGTCTCCCAGGCTGTGCTCCTGAAGAACGGTGAGCTGCTGTGCGGGGGCGCCCTGCTAGGCCCCAGCTGGGTGGTGTCTGCTGCCCACTGCTTCGACAAGATCCGGAGCTTGAAGACGCTGACCTTGAAGGTGGTGTTGGGTAGGTGGTGCCCGCTTGCCCTGAGGGCAGATCTTGAATGACAGTGACCCAGAGGTTCAGCTCCGGCCCCTCCACAGCAACCTTCCTGCCCAGATGAGTGTCCAGGAGGGGCAGGCTGATGGGCCACCCTCCTCGCCACCACCTCCCACTCCCAGATGAAATGCAAGAAAACTAGGGCATGTTGCTGCACCCGCATCTCACTTTTGGCCCCCAGTCCCCATGGGGCAGGTCCTCCGCCCAGTGGGTTTATGGACCAGACTGGGGCGGGGTTGAGGAGAGGCCAGGCCTGGTCTGGGGAGAACACTGGGAAACAGAGTACTCTCCCCTTACCCATGGCAGCCTCCCAGAGCCCCCACACCCCAGGTTCCTGTTCCTACCCTCTCGTGAGAGCCCACAGCGGTCCCTGGGCGAGGCTCTGCTGGTGGCCCCAGGGAGGGGTGGCTGCAGAAGCCCCAGCTCCAGCAGTGCCCAGATGCACGGGCTCCAGGCGGGGAAGTGGGGTGGGAGCAGGGCCTGACCACTGCCCCCCCCCAGGCGAGCATGACCTCAGTGAAGTCGACAGTGTAGGTGAGCAGCACCGGGAGATGGTGCAGGTCATCGTGCCCGACAAATACGTCCGGGGCAAGACTGACCACGACATCGCCCTGCTCCGCCTGGACCAGCCTGTGAACCTCACCGACTACGTGGTGCCCCTCTGCCTGCCCGAGAGGACCTTCTCCGAGAACACACTGGCCTACATCCGCTTCTCAAGGGTCAGCGGCTGGGGCCAGCTGCTGGACCGCGGCGCCACGGCCCTGGAGCTCATGGCCATTGAGGTGCCCAGGCTGATGACCCAGGACTGCCTAGAGCAGTCCAAGCAGAGGCCAGACACCCCAGCCATCACAGAGAACATGTTCTGCGCCGGCTACCTGGACGGCAGCAAAGATGCATGCAAGGGCGACAGTGGTGGCCCGCACGCCACCTACTACCGCGGCACCTGGTTCCTGACCGGTGTGGTCAGCTGGGGCGAGGGATGTGCAGCCGTGGGCCACACTGGCGTGTACACCAGGGTATCCCGGTACACGGAATGGCTGAACAGGCTCATGGACTCCAAGCCCCACAGGGGTCTCCTGCGAGCCCCGTTCCCCTAGCTCCTCAGGCAGCCAGCCTGCCCTGCGCAGGAGCGGCCCTGCCTCAAACCCCACCTGCTCTTCACAGCTCTTGGTGTGGAGGAGGAGGGGACAGAGACCGGAGGAGCGAGCACGAGGAGGGGACAGAGACCGGAGGAGCGGGCACAGGGGCTGAGCGGGGAGAGACCAGGAGGGAGACTGGGGACTAGGGAGAGGAGGCCCAGGCAGCCAGGCCCAAGGACGAGGCCTGACCTCCCTGCCTGTCTCCCAGCAGCCTGTCCTGTCTGCATGTCATCTACTCTCACCTGGAGGCAGCAGGGCGCACACACACACACACACACACACGCACACGCACACACGCACATTCGCGCGCGCACACACACACACGCACACGCACATTCGCGCGCACACACACACGCACACACACGCACACACGCACACACACACGCACACATGCACATTCGCGCGCGCACACACGCGCACACACACACGCGCACACGCACACGCACACACGCACACACGCACATTCGCACGTGCACACACACGCACACGCACATTCGCGCGCGCGCACACACACGCACATTTGCGCGCGCGCACACACACACGCACACACGCACACACGCACACACGCACACACGCGCACACGCACGTGCACGCCTGCCAAGGCTGCTTCCTCCCTTCTTTTTTGTACCGGTATTGGATCCTCCTCTCCATTAAACAAGAAGCATCGCCAGTGCTGGGTGAGCGTCCTTCCGGGCCTCCCTCTGGTCATTTCTAGGTCGAGTGGCTGTTGGGGCTCCACAGACCCCACCGGCCACGTGCCTTCCCCGCCCAATGGCGAACGGCAGGGCCCTCTCAGCGCAGGCTCGGGGATGTCGGCTGCTCCTCTGACTTGTCCATAACTCACAGCATGGAGCCGAGCTGTGAGCTGCTCTTTTCTTTTTCAATTTCAACATCTCTGAAATGAGCGCTCTTGGTGGAGGCATTCTCTAAGCATGGGGGCTTCGTGGTGTCATCGCTGCGGCTCCCGTACCCCAGGGAGCCTCTCTCTGCTCCCTGCCTGTCCGGCCCTTATTCTCAGAGGCCTAAGAAGCCCCTGCCCATGAATCCCCAGGGCACACAGCAAACGCAGGTTCCCAGGTCCTGCCCCTTTGGACCAGATGGGGGAAGGACCCCAGGGCAGGGAGCCTTGAGACCACCGATGGTCTCAGGAGGAGCACAAGAGCAGCGGGCAGGGGCAAAGGGCTGCCTGGTGGCCCACTTGGACTCAGGCCAGTGTGGCTGAGAGAGCAGAGGTGGTGAGGTCTGCCTTTCTCAGGGCACCGGGGCACTGGTGGGCAGCATTTACTTTAGAGTAGACCAGGTCCACCAACCGCAGCCAAGGGCCCAGCCGGGGCTAGCTGTGTTTGGAAACACAGTTTCATTCTAACACACTCATCTGTTAGTGTCCATGGAATGGCTGGGCAAAGACCATCTAGCCAAGGCAAAGCCCAGCATGCCGGTGCTGGGCCTCTGCAGGAAAGGTCTGCTGGGCCTCGCCACACCAAGTCTCAACAGCCCCAGGCCCAGACCTCAGGTCTGCGTCGAGCCAGACATCACCATGAGTCTTTCTTATCGTTTGCGTGTGAAACGTCCCCAGAGAAGCCCATGTTTTAGGCTCTGCTGCCAGGTTCTGAGGCAGGGCCTGCCTGAAGGAGGTAGATCTCTGGGCTGTGGCCTTGTGCCTGGATCTGTCCCCAGCCCTCCTCTCCAGCTCTCTCTGCTTCTTGCCACCGTGAGTGAGAGCAGCTTTTCCTTCTCCACCGGGGCCTGTGCCCCAGCCTCCACCAATCTCCTACCTTGGAGCCAGCAACCATGAACTGAAACCTCTGAAACCAGCAGCCAATAAGCCTTCCTTCTCCACGTTATGCTTGTCAGGTACTTTTGGTCACAGGGACACAAAAGCTGACTCACACAATCCGGCTCTGCCTTGCCCTGGGCCAGGTCCTGGGCCTCGGCTTCCTTCTTGTGACTCAAGGGCCACTTCCGTGCTTGCTGTCAGGAGGACAGAGTCGGCCTCAAGACCAAGGACTGGCAGGCGCGGTGCCTATGGTGGTCTGCGGTAGAGCTGAGCTGCACACACAGATGCGTCAGACACCGGAAGGGAATTCTGCCATAGACTGTGCTGGGTCCCCTGTGGGGAGCCATTAAGGCTTTCCCCTTTAAGAATACTTCTGACTGTCCTTTGCCCAGAGCCAATAAGGTTTGGGGTCATGGAAAGTTCAACGTCTGAGAGAAGCTCAGGTGGAATTGATTGGTTTGACCGTTAAGCGCACAGGTGGTGACGTCACGAGGGTTGGCTGACCGGGAGCGGTATAAATAGGACGAGAGCAATAAAACCGGGATCGGTCAGTAGAGATATCGACCCGGGAGTGTACTGGCGATCCTTCCATGAGAGGATGAAGTATTCTATGAATAAAATTCATTGAATAAAATTCTTTTCATCCTCACTCCTCTCTTCAGAACCCGTGCTTTTGTCCCCTGTGGCTCAGTCCAGCTGGGTCTCTGGAGGTAGCTCTGGCCTCTTGGAGGTGAACTCTGGCAGGACTCCTCCCCCTGGGAAGAAGAGGGGAGAACAGGCTGAGGCCCTGGCCACGATCCCACCCAGACCCTTGCGGGAGAAAAACAGAGGAGGTCAGGAGGCCCGGGGTTGAGCCCTGGCCCAGCCTCAGTTTCCCCACCATCAATGGGCACCGTGAGATGGATGCCAAGGGCACTCAGGGTGGGATGTGTTCACTCACACTTAGCACCCCTGCTCCAGGATTGGGGCCAGGGAGAGTGGGGGACGGAGGGCAGCTCAAAGGCCAGTCTCAGTCTTGGTCCCGGAGCACGCATCTCACCGTCCACACCCTCACAGAACCAGGTCTCTCCACACACGGACTGTGCCCAGAGGCGGCACTCGGGGGGCCCTCTCCCAGGACCAGGCTCTGGCACTGCCCCATGCATGTGGTATGGGAAGGGAACAGTAGAGCCATGGAAATAGTAGTAGTTAAGAATTTAGACCTAGGACAGGGAAGATTTGAATACCCAATCTGGCAGCATCTGACGAGAGAGAGAAAGAATCGTGAAAGCATTGCCAATCAGTGGGACCAGGCCCTTCAGCCCACCCGGGGCCATCCTCCCAACAGAGAGACACGGCCTTGAGCAACACGCACGTTCTGCTTCTGTATGCTGCTTCTGGTAGATGTAATAAATCCCATGTCTTCCCTTCCCTTTCTTTCGAAGTTAAGTGACCCACTGTGTAAGAAGGTTGAAATGTCCTTGTCCAGGGCCCTTGTGCAGGGAAATTGCCAGCCTGGGCCAGCAGCCTCTGATTAAGAAAAGCCCTGCATACCCCACTGGTGGCCTCCAGAGGTTTCCTTTTGCCTCTGAGATCAGCGGTGGGGAGCACTCTCCTCCAACGTATGCAGCGACTGCTCAGAGACACCAGCCCAGCCCAGCACCCGGCACTGCCAGCCTGCTCAGTGGGTTGGTGTCTACCTACAAGCACTGTGCTGGGCACCCCACTAGGACACAGTGGTGACCCAGACACACCCCTGTGCAGGAGGGCTGTGCGCGTGGCCACAGGGAGGACCAGTCAGCCCAACCGGGTGCAGGCCACAGCACGGGCAGTTGGAAGCCTCCTCCTGCCCACGTAGACGCTGTCGCAGAGCACCAGCGGGATGCGTTCTGATGGGGACACGGTCACATGGACACCCTACTGTCCACTGCTTCCAGAAAGTGGGGGCCAAGGGACCACAGTCCCCATGCAAGCCAAATTTTACAGCTCTTCACCCAGAGCCCCTTGAAGGGTCTCCCTCGTGCCTCCTGGCAGAGAAACCCCGGCCGACATTATGGGAAGATTTCTGGGACTGGGAGTGGCCCCCTTCTGGCCTGCACCCACACGTCCTGTGCACACACACACCAGCAGCAGCACTCGGCCGCCAGGGGACACATCATAGAAGATGGGCCACCTCCCGCTGTGATGGACCTGAACCAAGGTGCTCGGCCCGGCCGCCACTCCCAGGGCCACAGGTTCTTCAGGAGGAAAGACAGGCACCCCCGAGCAGAAGCGACCTCTAGGTCTTTCATGGATAAGAACAAGGTGAGGTGCGGCTGGCCTCCCATGCTGCAGAGCTGGCCTGCCCCAGACAGCACCGGGGCCCACACTTCCCAGCCACTGCAGGCCCAGCAGGGACAGGCCGGCCCTCTCCGTCCATCTGGATTGCTGGTGAGTGAGGAGCCAGCTTTCAGTCAACCCACGGACCTTTCAGGGTTCACAGTCCCCTGAGCCCAGCCTCCCATCTGGGACACCTGCCCCCCATGGCTGCGTCTGCATCTGCAGGCCTGCCTGGGGCCAGCCAGGGGCCTGAGCGCCTGGGTGGAGACCCCACAGCAGCCAGGCCGGGCTCTCTCTAAACCCATTTCTGTTTCTGAAAAATGGTCAGAAAACGATGCTGTTACAACAGATGTGAAGACCCAAGGAGCCTGAAACATAGACATCTAAACTCCGCCAAACAAACATGAAATGGCATTCCGTTCTCTCAGAACAAGCCGTTCCTGCGCCCAGGTCCGGCCGGCTGTGGTTTCCCAGGGAAGAGGTTGGCTGTGGCCTTCCCTGCCACCCACTCTGCCAGCAAGGGCGGGAGCAGGTGACTACGGCCCCGGTCCCCTGCGCTGACCTCACTGCGGGCCCAGGCTCCAATCAGGAAACAAAGATAAACAGAGGGACAACAGCCGCCTGGCCTGGACCTTGCCCCATCAACCATCGCAGGGTGGACGGAAGCACCGTGCGCAGCCACACCATGGAGTGCCTGCTGAGCCGGGTCCTGCTCAGCGCCGCCCTAGCCAGCCTCCTGCTTCCCGGAAGAAGCAGTAAGTGCCCCTGCCCTCCACACTACAGAGTGGCCACCACAGAGGGGTGCGGTGGGCAGCGGGAGGGACGTGGAGGGCGAGTCCTGGCCCTCACACCGGCTGGGCCTGTCCTTCCGGCCAGAGGTACACAGCTAGGGCCAGCTACCCGTGGCCGGGGCAGGGGCAGATCAGAGATGACAAGGAGAACAAAACACAAGAGACAGAGCGGAGGGAGGTGGCCTAAGGGAGCCAGGGTGAGAGGTGGAGGCAGAGGAGCTTCCAGGCTCAGCAGAGGCCAGAGTCGGAGCCGCCGCAGCGCGGGCTTGGCCAGGGAAGGGGCAGCACAGGGCCTGGGTGGGGAGCGTGGGCTCCAGGCCCGGGAAAGAGTTTATTTTAATAAACTCCAAAGGCAGCTCATGTGGACTGGCCTGTACTGGTACAAGAAGCAATCAGTCCACTGGACAGCTGAGTCCCAGCATTCACGCTCAGCAGGCTTCCAACCCTAACGCAAGCGTTTTAGTGACTGTAAGTACTGCTGGCCAGGAGGCCCTGCTCCGGTGCACTGGGGGTAAGCCAGCCCCTCGAGATCAGCACGTGTACGAGGACTGCGTGTGCCAGGCCAAAGGAAGCATGCAGCCAGCACTGGGAATCCGGACGCTCAGGTCAGGCCTTCGGAATTTCCGGTGATTTCTTACAGCACATATCAAAGCCTCGGAGGCTTTAATTCACAGCGCCCATCTTGTTTTTATTCAGTTCAGTGTGGCTGCCTGGCCAGCGCTGGGGCTGTGCAGCCTGCCTCAGAGCAGCCGTGACTTAACAGTGAAGCCAACTGAAAGTGCCTCGAATCTGCTCCAGGGGACTGAGCCCCAGGCACAGGCAGGTTGCCCTGCCTTTCCCTCCATACCTTCAGCAAGTACTTACTAAACAGCTGCCCTGCCAGGTGGGGACAGCTGTTAGCAGACAGGCCGAGGCTCTGGGGGTGAGGTCCTCCCTTGAGAGGACCACACACCTGACGCGTGACGTCAGAGAGCTGTGATGAAGAGCTATGTGGGGAGGGCCGAGAGGTGTGGGCTGGGCCAGTCAGAGGCCCTGGAGGGAGGGCCTCTCCATGGCCAGGAGGGGGCGTGGGTGGGTTTCCAAGGGCAGGTAGCAGGTGCAAGCCCCAGGTGAGGCTGGCACAGTCTGAACGGCAAGTAGGCCAGAGTGGTGGGGAGAGGTGAGCGCAGGGGGAGGCGGGGAGGGAGGTCCTAGAGGCCCAGCCTGGGCAGGAGGCCTCGGGTTCTGGTCCAGGACCAGCGGCTCTGGGCCTCCACCCTCACGGCCACCTTGTGTCCTCACCCTGCTGGAGGTCCTGAGCAAGCTCGCGGCCCCGTGGATCCTCCACCAGGAGGGGGGCTGAGAGTGGGCCTTTAGGAGGACGGGAGATGGACAGAAGAGCCAAGGCTGGCAGGGCAGCCTGAGGCAAGCTCAGACGATGCCAAGGGGCAGGTGGGGCAGAATGGGAGCTGCTCTAAGGACCAGAGAAGGGGCATCGGGCCTGGTCTTGTGGGACTGACCCTGCTGGCAGCTCTGCGAGCCCTCACAGGGCCTAGCGAAGCAGAGGAAAAGCCAAGCTGGCTTCGATTAGGCCAAGAGGAAGCGGGCCCGGAAAAGAGGAGGGGCCAAGCAGCATCAAGTGTGCTCGCTTTAGGATTCGGGGAGCCGGTCCCTGTGGGCCTCAGGCCCATGTGGTACGCAGGAGGTTCACAGGTCACAACTTGGCAGAACTGGACAAGGCAGACAGCAGGCCTGAGGCTCTGCCACCCCCCAGGAGAGCCAGGCGGTGTGGGGCGGGCACTGCTTACTTCCTCTTGCTCAGGATACTGCGGCTGGGGAGGGTGGTGCACAGACCCCCGCCGTGCCCAGCTCTATTTCACATGAAGCTCTTGAGAGTGAGGTGGAAACGCAGAGCGGTGAGGAAGGGAAATAACGACCTTGAGCCTGGTGGCAGTGGGGCGACGTGAGTCACTGAAAGACACGGGGATTTGGTAAAGAACGTGATTTGAGTTACAATTAAGCTAATATTTTATCGAACACCTACTATGTACCATACTTAACACTGAGTTTTATATACTTATGTGGGAGGGTACTGAAGATTGAACCCAAGGTCAGTCTACCTCTGAGCTACGTTCCCAGCACTATTTTGTATGTATGTATGTATGTATGTATGCATGTATGTATGTATGTATTTTGGTGGTACTGGGGTTCCTGGAAGCCCCTTTACCTCTGGGTTACACTCCCAGACCTATTTTTTATATTTTTTATTTGGAAACAGGGTCTCTTAAGCCAGCGCGGCTGGCTCCGAACCAGCGCGATCCTCCTGTCTCCGCCCCCCAAGCGCGGGGATTACAAGCATGCGCCACCACGCCCGGCTTGTATTTTTTTTTTATTTTGAAACAGGGTCTCACTAAGTTGGGGAGGCTGGCTGCACCCCTGGAATCCTCCTGTCTCAGCCTCCCAAGTATTGGGATTATAGGTGTGCACCACCACGCCCAGCTTTCTACACTTTAAACAACTCGAAGAAGTATCGTTTCCACTTGCCAATAATATGTAGTAGGCGGCTGAGATTGTCTGAAACTCAAGACTGCTTGATTGCACAGTTTCTCTCTTCAGTCTTGGACACGAGAAGTGTGGTGTTCAGGGATGAGGGGAAACATCTGCCACAGGGAGACCTGGAAACGTGGTTAGGAGAGGACGGTGCTAGCAAGAGCACCCTTCTCATGACGAGGGAGAAGTACAAGGGAGGCTGCCGCGGGCCAGGAGAAGCTCCAAGGGTGCCCATCACCAGGAGAGAGCGGAGTGGGCGGCAGAGGGCAGGGCAAGGGCGGGTGGGCACGCAGACACGCAGCGGGAGAGTCGGCAGATCATGACTCACTCCTGAAATCCACTTGGTGAACTAGAAGAGAAGAGAACACAAAAGCCTGCAGCAAGTACTGCTTTGTAGAACACAGAAGCGCCGTTTCCTGAAACATGTTTTAAGCCAGGCGAGGAGGCGCACGCCTGTCATCTCGGCCCTTGGGAGGCTGGGACTGGAGGGTCGTGGTTCTTGGCCAGCCTCAGCTACTTAGGCCCTCCGCAACTTAGTGAGACCCTGCTTCAAAAAATAAAGAATAAGCTGGGTGTGGTGGGCACGTTTTGAATCCCCGCACTTGGGAGGCGGAGACGGGAGGATTGCGCAGGTTCGAAGCCAGCCTTGCTGGCTTAAGAGACCCTGTTTCCAAATAAAATATAAAATAGGTATGGGAGTGTAGCCCAGAGAAGGGTTCCATCCCCAGTAGCACCAAAAAAATTAATTTAATTTAAAAATAAAGAATAAAAATAGGACAGGGGCTATAGCTTGGCGGTCGAATACCTCTGGGTCCCATCCCCAAACCAGCAAAAAAAAAAAAAAAAAATGTTATAATTGCCTGTATTCCAAGACTTGATATAAATTATACCGTTTAGAGCCGGACATGGTGGCACACGCTTGTAATCCCCGCGCTTGGGAGGCGGAAACAGGAGGATGACACAGGTTCAAAGTCAGCTGCGCTGGCTTACGGGACCCTGTTTCCAAATAAAAATATAAAAATAGGTCTGGGAGTGTAGCCCAGAGGTAGAAGGGATTCCAGGAACCCCAGTACCACCAAAAATAAAAAATAAAATAAAATAAAATAAAGTATACGTTTTATATTTTCTCATCAAAACTGTATCACAATGTCCCACTGAACCAAGAGCAGAGGCCTGGACGGGGCAGGCTGGAGTGCCAGGGCGGGGCACAGAGGTGAGTGGCCTAGTGGCCATAGCCGCTGGAAGCCCTCTGCCCAGGGAGACCCATGGAGGAGGGCAGGGGCGCTGAGCTGATGGGATGGGTCAGCTTCTCTTCCTAGAAGGCCCCTTAGGAAGTAGGCGTGCAGCCTGGGAGGCTGAGTAACCAGGAGAGGCTCTGTGAGCTGTGTCCCTCCGTCCTGTCTTCTCTCCCTAGAAGGCCCCTTAGGCCGGGTGACCAGGAGAGGCTCTGTGAGCTGTGTCCCTCCATCCTGTCTTCTAGTGTTCATCAGTCGGGAGCTTGCTAACAATGTCTTGGTGAGAACCCGGAGGGCAAACTCACTCTTCGAAGAGATGAAGAAAGGAAACCTCGAAAGAGAGTGTATGGAGGAGACCTGCTCTTATGAAGAGGCCCGAGAAGTCTTCGAGGACAATGTCAAGACGGTAGGCCCAGCCGGGGTTCACACTGGAGGATGCAGGGCTGCGCTGTCCCAGCTCCTGCTGTGAATCTGAGCCTGTCCTGTCTCCTCCCTGGTTGGAGGGAGCTACCCCAGGCCTGAGCTGTGGGTGCCAGGAGGCCGGCGCAGGCCTCCTCCCTGTGCTGCCGGGGTGGCTAGAGAGGGGGCAGCCTCGCCTGGGCCTGTGGCCTGTAAGGCCCTCGTTCTGGCTTCCTCTCGGTGTCACCTCACGGGTGGGAGAACCAAGGGAGGGGTGTGCAAGTGTGTCTAAACCAATCTAAAACGCCAAATGGCTACTTAAAACTCCTCGTGGGCTCAGCAGAGACTCCACTCTGACCTCCCACGGAGCACTTAATGGCGATGAGCTCAGCCTCAGCGCAGCGGAGGCCCGGACTCCGGGCACAGGTAGGCTGAAGCCTAGGGCGCACTCCCAGCACCCAGCCTGCGCGCAGTGTGTGGGAGAACCCACAGCCCCTCCCCGGAAGGGGCGGGTCACAACAACCGGAAGTGGGGGAGGCCACCTCCGAGTCTCCTTAAGCTTCCGGAATCGAGGCCAGCAGCACTGGGCTGAGGTGAAAGTGGGTGCAGAGAGCCCGAACCCACAAGCCAGTCTCAGCAAGGGGCAGCTGACCTGGGAACGCCACCGATGTCAGGCCCAAATGGTAACAGATCCCCACGCGCCGCCGGGGGCTGAACTGAGACTCACCCTGCACAGCTTCTCTCCGTGTTCATCCAGTCACCTGCGGCCTGCACATGACCTGATTACTCAGAACCTCCATGCCGCCGGGCGTGGTGGCGCACGCTTGTAATCCCCACGCTTGGGAGGCGGAGACAGGAGGATCGCGTAGGTTCGAAGCCAGCCGCGCTGGCTTAAGAGACCCTAAGAATATAAAATAGGTCTGGGAGTGTAGCCCAGAGATAGAAGGGTTCCATCCCCAATACCACCAAAAAGTAAATAAAAAGTCCATGCCAATGTGACCCTCCGAAAATTGGGCTCAAGTTGCAAGTCACAGCCAACTCAAAAGACTTACAGGATTCATTCCTATCAAGTCAACTGCCTCAGTGAGACCTGGAGTTCAGCAGAGTCCTGGAAACCCAGGAGGGCAAGCACAGCATCATTCTCTACAAACTGTCTCCCAGATTGCATGTTACATCACCCTCACCTGAGAAGACGCTAAACCATCATGTCATGGAAGCTAACTGGACTCCGTCCTGGGTGAGGAGGAAGTTCATGATGCACTGAAGATCATCACATATGCAGGAAGTGTCAGGGGATTTTGCTTTCTATATGTCAAGCTCCCTTGTTGACTGTCATGCCCAGGGATGGCTGAAGCCAAGGTTTCATCACATCCATGACAAGCTGGACATGAACTCAGACTTGAAGGTTGCACCAGAACTCTACCAGGGGATGCTGGTAGATGGTGGTGCTCACTGGATTTATGAAAATGGGTACCATTTCTGGAATGAGAGTTGATTTGACTTGCACTCTGAAATTGCCACCTGCAAGTTCTTTGTAGCCATACGAACTATTATGATCTCATTGAAACCGTGGGAAAGAAGATTGCCAGGAATGGTGTCATATGTCACAGGTGGTAACAAGGCCACACGCTCTCTAGAAAGCCACACCTGTGGGACTGACTTCATCCCACCTCTGTGGGGAGTCAGCATAGTAGAAGCGATTGAGAAAGCCCTGAAAGCAAAGCTGCCAGAAACCAGCCTCGCAGGAAGCAACAACACTGACAAAATCCTCAGTGGTATCTGTGGAGACGCTTTAGGAAGTCTTCCACCTCCAACCACATGCAGGTCCCTCAGTAAGGGAGCCCGTGGAAGTTCCTTTCCTCATGCCCATGCTCCCTTGCTGTTACCCACAGCTCGCCTTTTAGAGTGGCCCGTGTTTAGCCAATTCAGCCACATTAAAGACGGTCTTATGAGCACTTTGAGCTACTTATCATAAAGAAGGAAGCATACAGTGCCTACACTGAACAGCAGTAGCTTTTGTTTAAAAAGCTGATTTAGTCCACTTTTCTGTCACCATGCCTAAAATCCCCAATATGAACAACATACAGAAGGAAAAGTTTATTTGGCCCATGCTTCCAGAGATGCAGTCCAGAGTTGGCTGACTCCAACACAGGCATCATGGCAGCCTGGCATCATGGCATCATGGCATGAGAGAGGAAGCTGAGCTCAACTCAACGGCAGCCAGAAGCAAAGCAACATGAAGCAGCCATGGACAGATAGAGTCCTCAAGGCCCCATCCAGGGACCCTCCCGCTCCACCGCCTAAACTGCCACTCAGAAGACCCCCGCAAATTGTTAACAGTTCAGTGGGTTACCCACTGATTAGGTTAGGGCCCTGATTCAGTTTTTCACCTCTGAACTTTATTGTATTGGGGGCATGCTTTCAACACATGGACCTTTGGGGTCATTCAAAACCCAAACCATAATAAAAACCAAGTCCACTGATGGTGGTGAGACCACATTCATACATGAGTGCATCTGTGCCAGCCTGTAATGTGGCCTGCCCCTGACACAGCACACTGGAGCGTGGTGTCCTCTGAATCACCATGTTTCTCAGATTCTCATAACATGAGATGTTTCTGTTTCCTGCCACGAACCCCCAAACGAGGAGAATGTAGCGACCACTAATACACTGGGAAACACATCAGTGAGCACTTTTAGCTAGGAATAATGTCGCGGACCAGCTCAGTCTAATTGGGGCGCGAGTCCACTCGCGGTGGATAACCTCAGCAAAGATGGGGAAGGATTAGAGTGAAGTACTGCAGCCTCTTATCTGCAGCGATTCTTTCCCTTCTAGGAACTAAGAGTTCCTAGTGACGGCGCTCTCTAGAAAGAATCTGACATGGACAAAGGCTTCTTGAGCCAATGACACTTTATTACAAAAACTCCAAGAAATTTATACCCTTCACCAGTAAAGTTAATAATAAGAGAAAAGGAAGTGAATGCAATCACTGTGAAACAATAGTGAATGACACGTAAACAAAGGTAAAAAAAACTAGTCCAGTTTTCAGCTGGCTTTTGGCTTTCAAGAGATTAACTCCGGATCCTCTCCCAGATCTTGCAGACAAGCAGTTCCAAAGGGCAATCTTCCAGAAGAAATGGGCATGCCCAAGGCTTGGAGGCTTCTCGGGGAATCTTCTTTAACTTTCTTGGAACTTTCCATCTTTTGGGCTCAGTTCATATAGCAAGTGTGGGGAGATGTGGTGATTCAGGTGGATGTGATAGAGTTTCTTCAGGTGTTGGCATCTTACCTTCTAAATCTGAAAGCTTAAGCAAACTCACAACACAGTTTGGCAGACAAAACACCACAAACAACACCATGAAGTTCTTGGATTTAGTTGTCAGATATATTTCCTTAACTGCTGAACACTCTTCTTTAGACAACAAGCCTATTAAAAGCCTATTTATCTTTAACAATCCATTTCCCTGTCACAAACTCTCTGCAACCTGCTTCTAACTTTCTAATTCCTTTCTTTCCCAGTTGGGATGTTCTTATGATAAGCTCTTCTTCATGCAAAAATGCTTTTCTTACTCTTACGGTATTTCCTTTCCTTCACATACATATATATTTAGAACATCTGTCCTTTATTTTGTCATATTCATTTCTAACCATGCGGCCAGTCTCTCTGTCTCGGGGAATGCTCATACTGGGCGTAAAAGTCAACAATCTTTTTCCTTCGGCTCTATTGTATTTGGGCGACTAAGTTGTTCATCAACTAAATTGCTTTGAAGTCACACACAAAGTTTTATCTTCTCTGTCTCTAGGCAGGATCTCAAGGGTAAACAGAGTTACCTTAAACTGAGCTACCGGTTACCGGAGTTAATGGCTTAACCTAAGTTAGTGATAGGAATGAGGGTCGGAGACCATTTGTGATTGCTGCAGCTGGAATGCTTATCACAGCATCTGAGTTCTGGCCAGTTTTTTCATTACTATTGAGCAGAGCCAAGGGCGTTTAGACAAATTATTAGAGAATTTATTTCCACGGACTCAATTTCTTTCATAGTCCTGATCTCACATCACCGGAGCAATTCGTATAGAGAGTTAAAAGAATACTAGAAGAATAATAGTTATGAAAGAATATCTAAAAGTGGAGAATGCTTTTGGCCAGCGACCACACCTTTTCTCGGGGCTTATTTCTCACGTTGAGATTTTGCCTATGGACTGCATGAATAAGAATTTACATGCAGATGCCGAGAGGGCATGGCTTTTGCTGGTATCTGCAGAATAATAGCACCAATTCTATATAATCTCTTCTAGGAGATAGAAGAGAGAAAATACTTCCCAATTTATTTTAGGTCAACAATATCTTGATGCCAAAACCAGACAAAGACCGAGAGGAAAAGAACCTACATACTAATATCTCTTATGAGCTTAGACAGCAAAATCCTCAACCAAACATGAGGAAATGGAATGCAACAATATATATCTTTTTAAAAACATTTATATATACAAATATTATATATATATATATATATATATATATATATATATATATATATATTGGTACTAGGATGGAACCCAGGGGCATTCTACCTCCAAGCTACACCCCCCGCCCTATTTTATTAATTCTTTATTTTGAAACAGGGTCTCAATGAGTTGCAAAGGGCCTCACTATGTAGCTGAGGCTGTCTGTGAACTGAGATCCCCCTGTCTCAGCCTCCCAAATGCTGAAATTACAAGTGTGAGCCACCAAGCCCAGCTAGCAATATATATATATATATATATATATATATATATATATATATATATATATATTATTTTTGGGGGGGTGGTACTGGGGGTGTACCCCAGGGGCTTTTCTACCTCCAGGCTATACTCCCAGACTTATACTTTATTTGGAAACAGGGACTTACTAAGTTGCTGAGAGCCTCACTAAGTAGCTAAGGCTGGCTTCGAACCTGTGCGATCCTCCTGCCTCAGCCTCCCAAGCGCTGGGATTACAAGTGTGCGCCACCACGCCTGGCAGCAATATATTTTTAAGAAAGAATAATATGACAAAGTTGGCTATATGGGGCACACAGGGCTGACTCACACAGGACTTAGCGGTAATCCTAGTACTTGGGAGGCTGAGACAGGAGGATTACAGGTTCACAGCCAGCCTCAGCAACTTAGCAACATCTTGTTTCAAGATAAGAAATAAAAGAGGGCTACAGGTATAGTTCAGGATTTTTTCCCAGTACTGAAAAAACAACAAAACAACAAAAAAATGTAATCTGCAATATTAGTTTAAAGAAGATGTCTCTCACTCTGAAAATGGCCCACAATCTCCCTTCAATGTATATGTTTTGCTTTCCAAAAAAAACTCTGTCTCTGGAAAAAAATAGCTTAAAGAACAAAATCCATATAATCATCTACTGATTCAGAAAAATAATTGGGAATCCATTCATGATTTTTTTATTGGCCCATTGTAGTCATACATCTTAATGGGGTACAAGATGGTGGAGGCATATATGCACACATCACCCAATTAGTCCTTACCCAGTTCCATTCATGATTTTTTAAAAATCTATCATATGTCTATAAATAGAAGGAAACTGTACCATGATACAGGGTGTCTACAGAGACAGTCTACATTGTTCAAGTCAGCCTCAGTGGTGAAGAGTACTGTTTCCTGTTGAAACGCAGGCCAGCATGTCCGCCCCCAGCGCTCCTGACTGTGTGTTGTACTGGAAGTCCTACCTGTAAGGATGGCCTGGATATAGGTCTAGAAAGGAAGGGAGCCATCCCCATTTGCAGATAACATGATCATCTACACAGAAAATACCAACTACACCCAAAGAATGACTCATAAAAGAAAGAAAGATAAACTGATAACCTGGACTCTGTCAAAAGTAAAACCTTTGCTCTGTCAAAAAATCACTGTTAGCCAGGTGTGGTGGCGCACACTTATAATCCCAGTACTTGTGAGGCTGAGACAGGAGGATTACAGGTTCACAGCCAGCCTCAGCTACTTAGTGAGGCCCTGTGCAACTTGGTGAGATCCTGTTTCAAAATAAAAAATAGGGTTGAGGGGATAGCTCAGAGGTAGAATGCCTCTGGGCTCAATTCCCAGTTCTGAAAAAAAAAAAAAAAAAAAAAACACTGTTAAGAGGATGAAGATACAAGCTACATGATAAGAAAATACTTGCAATTCATGTGTCCAAGAAGAGATTTGTATTCAAAATATGTTAAGAATTCTTACAGCTCAGAAGAAGAAAAGAAACAGAAACATTGACTAAATTTAATGAACCAAGGACTTGAACAGCCACCTCACCAAAGAGAAAATAAGCATGGCAAGCCCCTGAGAAGAGGCTCAGCACCGTTAGTCATTCAGGACCACGAGTGCAAACTACAGTGAGAACCTCTGTAGAGCTAACGGGCTGCAAACACTGAGAACAGACGACTGCGGTGAGGAAATAGGGCAGCCACACGTTCCCTACACCCACGGCTCTTGTAAAGTCATATAAAGTTACCATGTGACTCGACCTTCCACTCCTAGCAATCTCATTGCCCAAGAACAATGAAAGCTTATTTTCACCTGAAAACTATTACACAAATGTATAGCAACTCTATTCACAATTGCCCCAAACTGGAAATAAAAGTTCACTGTTGGATGAAGGGGTAAGCAGCCATAAAGGAATGCTAGTAAAGCAGTAACAGGGAATAAGCTTGGCGCACGCTAAGACTTGGGCGAATTTCCCAGGCAGCGTGCCAAGTGAGGAAGTTAAGCTCACAGAATGGATGAGTTTTTTTTTGGGGGGGGGTCTGGGGATGGAACCCAGGGGCATCCAACCTCCGAGCTAAACCCCCAGCCCTATTTTTTTTTAATTTATTTTGAAACAGGGTCTCACTAAGTTGTGGCGGGCCTCACTAAGTAGCTGAGGCTGCGCGTGAGCTGCGATCCTCCCGTCTCAGCCTCCCGAATGCCGGGTGAAGATGGTTCTTTTAAGACACCTTGATAGCTGCAGAAGCTCCAAATGGCTTCCCCTTTCACTCTGAGTAGTTCTAGAATAATCTGTTCCTCAGGCTGAGTCACTGCCTGACAGTTGGGACTGGTGAGAAATGTTTGTTTTCCCTAATGCATTTTTAAATATTTGTTTTCTTTTAGAATGAATTCTGGAACAAATACAAAGGTGAGACATTTTCTATGTTAAACTTAAGTGAGAGGGAGAATTTAAATTAGGAGGGGTTGTATTTTATTTTATTTTTTGCCGATCTGAGGATGGAACCCAGGGGCATTCAACCTCCGAGCTATACCCCTGCCCTATTTTTTAGTCTTTATTTTGAAACAGGGTCTCACTAAGTTGCTGAGGGCCTAAGTAGCTGAGGCTGTTTACGAACCACAATCCTACTGTCTCAGCCTCTAGAATGCTGGGATTACAAGTGTGCACCACCACGCCCAGCTTACATTTGACTTTTGAAAAGACTTCCTGAACTTAATTTCCTTCTGTTTAAATCTTACTAACTTAAGATGTTTGCCCTCTGGGTGTTTCCATTATAGTTATTTAAAATAGCATTTATAGTAAGCTTATATTCTAGTGGGGTTTTTTTGGTTTTGGGTTTTTGCGGGTTTGAGGATGGAACCCAGGGGCATTCAACCTCCAAGCTACACCCCCTGCCCTATTTTTTTATTCTTTTTTTTTTAAAACAGGGTCTCACTGAGTTGCAGAGAGCCTCACTAAGTAGCTGAGACTGTCCGCGAACCGCGACCCTCCTGTCTCAGCCTCCCAGATGCTGGGATTACAAGCGTGCCCACCACGCCCGGCATATTCTAGTGTTTGCTCTTTATTCAAATATAGACTTTTTTTTGGGGGGGCAGTACTGGAGATGGAACCCAGGGACATTCTACCTCTGAGCTATGCCCCAGCCCTATTTTTTATTCTTTATTTTGAAACAGGGTCTCACTGAATGTCAAAGGCCTCACTAAGTAGCTGAGTCTGGCCGCAAACCCGGATCCTCCTGTCTCTGCCTCCCAAGTGTGGGGATTACGAGCGTGCTCCACCACACCTGGCTAAATATACACATTTTTAAAACATCTCACTATGTTGGTCTCAAGCTCCTGGGCTTCTGCAATCCTACCTCAGCCTCCTGAGTAGCTGGGCCCACAGGAATATACTGCTACACCCAACTCAAATATAGATGTTTTTGAAATTTGATTTGACTTTTTTATTTCGTGGTACTGGAGTTGGGGAACCCAGGGCACTCCATCACTGAGCAAAACTCAGCCCCTTTTTTATTTTGAAACAGGCTCTCACGAAGTTACCCCAGCCAACCTCGAATTTGCGATCTTTCTGCTTCAGCCTCCTGAGTTGCTGGGATTAGAAGTGTGTATCAGCCGGGTGTGGTGGCGCACGTTTGTAATCCCAGCATTTGGGAGACTGAGACCGAAGGATCATGGTTCGTGGACAGCCTCAGCTGCTTAGTGAGGCCCTCTGCAACTCAGTGAGACCCTGTTTCAAAATAAATTAAAAATAGGGCTGGAGATGTAGCTTGGAGGTAGAATGCCCCTGGGTTCCATCCCCAATACCAAATTACATGTTTTGTACACCCCAGCCCTATTTTTATTCTTTATTTTGAAACAGAGTCTGAGTTTTGGAGGGCCTCACTAAGTTCCTGAGGCTGGCCATGAACCTGTGATCATCCGGTCTCAGCCTCCAAGGTACTGGGATTACAAGTGTACATCACCACATCTAGCTCCATGATAATTTTTTTTTCAGGTCTGGGGTTGGAACCCAAGGGTATTCAACCTCCGAGCTATACCCCCTGCCCTATTTTTTATTCTTTATTTTGGAACCGGGTCTCACTGAGTTACAAAGGGCCTCACTAAGTAGCTGAGAGTGTCTGCGAACCGCGATCCTCTGGTCTCAGCCTCCTGAATGCTGGATTACAAGTGTGCGCCACCACGCCCGGCTTCCATGATAATTTTTAAAAATACAAGTGTATTAGATAGATGCAAAATATGGGATTCCCCAACAAGATGAACCACCCTGATTTAAAGCTTACCATACTTAAAGAGTATTAATCATAACTACATTTAAAGTTCTCAAAACGACAATCGGCAGGCATGGTGGTACACACAGGTAGCCTGAGAATTTAGGAGTCTGAGACAGGAGGATCGTAGGTTTGAGGCCAGCCTCAGCAACTTAGTGAGTTTGTTTCAAAATAAAAGAGCCTAGATTGTAGCTCAGAGGTAAAACATCCCTGGGTTAGAACCTCCATACCCCCCCCCCGGCCACACACACACACACGACAATTATGCCTACCCCTGAATCAGGTGATGTGTATTCACCAAGAAACGCGAGGCCCGTGGTCGGGAGTTGCTGGGTTCTACCCAGGTCACTTGGATGGAGGAGCTCTGACATCCTCTCTGGTCAACGCTCAGCCCGGAAACAAGTGTCCCGCTCTCCCCTGTCCTCCATTCTCCAGGTGGCCCCTCGCAGTTCCCAGCGCAGAGCCCCTCACTCTGGCCACAAGCGCACCGTAAAGCATCTCCGCAGAAATAGGAAGGCCCAGCCAGGAGCCAGTGAGACGGGCGCCGCGCGGCCGCAGCGGTGGGCACATGCAGGCGAGAGGCCCCGGCCCAGAGCTGCGGAGCGGCTCCAGATGGCAGGTCCTGCACACTCACTCTCCCTCCGCCTGTCTTTGCAGATGGCGACCAGTGTGAGAGCAGTCCTTGCCAGAACCATGGCCGCTGCAAAGACGGCCTTGGGGAGTACGTGTGCAGCTGCCCCGAAGGCTTCGAGGGCAAAAACTGTGAATTCTGTGAGTTCCCCGCTCGGAGCCCCCGCACAGGCCTGGGTGCAGAGGGAGGTGGGGAAGAGGGGAGACACCTGAGTCCCCGTGACACGGCCCCAAGTTACTTCTAATCCATAAGGTCTGTGTTCTGAGATCCTGCACCACTGCCATCATCCCCAAGTACAACACACACACACACACACACACACACACACACACACACACACACAGTGGAGGGATGGGGAGCGAGTGGCCACGGGCATGCATATTATGGGTGTGAGCTTGGCCTCTGGGTTGCTGAAGACCTGCCCTGCCAGCCTGGAGGTGTGCTGGGCAGGCGGGTGGGTGGGCAGGCGTTCACGGGGGCAGCCTGGCTGGGGCGGACGCCACACTTCACACTGCCTTTGGAGTGTTTTACGGCATCACTTCACAAGTGTGGACACTGAGGCCGTGGGTTTAAATAACGTGCTCGGAACACAGCCACGTGCCGGGCTGGCCTCAGGCCTCGAGGGCTCTCACTGCGCGGCTGTCCCTCCTCCTGCCCTCGACAGACATCCCAGCAGGCTGGTGGTCCTGACAAGTCCCTCGGCATCCCAGGGCCCCACGTGCAGGGCCCACAGCAGGGCCCTGGCCGGCACAGCGGCACCCAGCCCAACCTCTGGGCATGGTAGGTGTCAGGAATAGTTCAGTGAGGGGAGAGTGGGAGCTCACAGCACCCTGAGCAACAGCGGGGCCTCAATAGAGAGTGCAGGGGGCTTCATGGGGACCGTCTGCATCCGCAGCCAGGGATGCTGTGGACACACGGTGGACACGCGGCTTTGTGTGGTGTGGGGGTGGGTGCACCTGGCCCAGGCTGAGCATGAAGGCCAGACCAGGCCTGGGGGGCCCACACCAGGATCACAGAGAGCCTGCGGCCTCAGGAGGAGGGCTGCGAACACCCAGCACTGGGGCTAGCCGGCATTCACCCCATCTCCCGGATTCCTGGCCTCCCAGCCTCCCGGCCTCACTCAGGTTTGGGCGTCTTGGGCCCCTGGGCCAGCTTATTTCCTCTGTCGCAGTCACACGGAAGCTCTGCAGCCTGGACAATGGAGACTGTGACCAGTTCTGTAGCGAGGAGCGGAGCTCTGTGGTGTGCTCCTGCGCCCGCGGGTACACCCTGGGCGACGACGGCAAGTCCTGCCTCTCCACAGGTGGGTGGCGGGGCTCCGTGGTGTGCTCCTGTGCCCGCCGGTGGCCTTGCTGGCGCAGCAGGAAGCTGAGGCTCCAGCGGGCTTGACTGTGAGGGCCCGGAGCTCTGGTAGCAGGTTGTGCTGGGTGAACTCAGTTTCCTCACCTAAGAAATGGGGCTGGCACTGTCCCCCACACCCGGGCAGAAAGGCACCGAAAGGCTGCTCCTGCACAGCGCCCCGCGGGCCTGGGCACCGTGAGATGAGGACCTCCTGCAGGCGGGGGGAGGGGGCAGACACAGGCAGGAAGGAGCTGGGGACGCTTGAAAACTGATTTTGTTTTCCTGGCCCAAAGTTCATGGAATGTACTTCTACTGGTGAGAGCCAGACGCTGATGAGTCTGATACTGAGTCTGAGCCGATGATAACATGGCTCCTGGGGCGGGGACCAGGCCCCTGTTGCAGACACTAAGAAGGGCCTGTCCTGGGACAGGACGACACCCGCCCACTGAGGCACCGCGTGTGAGTTAGGAATGCAGAGTGCTAGGCCCGCAGGCCTGCACATCTGGAACTATGTCGCAGGCAGGCCCAGAGGGGCTGCACATCTGGCGCTTTCTCTGTCCACAACTGTGGCAAAAATCCCTTCAGTGCCTTGGTCTCCCCTTAGGGGCTCTGTCCCTCTGCCTCTGCTCTTTTCAGTGGAAACAACTCCTTTAGAAAGATGAGTAATCAGCCAGGCGTGGTAGCCCGTGTCTGTAATCCCCGTACTTGGGAGGTTAAGACAGGAGAATCGCAGGTTCGAGGACAACCTCAGCAAGTAGTGAGACTTGTATCAACCTAGTGGAACTGTTCCAAATAAAAATAAAATTGGAGTGGAGATGTAGCTTGAAGGTAGCATGCCTCTGGATTCAACCCCCAGTACCACAGAAAGAAAGAAAGAAAGACAGAAAGAAAGAAAGAAAGAAAGAAAGAAAGAAAGAAAGAAAGAAGTCAAGAAAGAGATGGGTCCAAATTTACCTTTGAAGGCCTACTTCAGTTATGTAACAAAATCACTCAGAAAGTGAAAGACAGGCAAGTTTCATTTTCACTGAAAAGGGAATTTTTTTTCTCTTTGTTCAACCCTGTTAGTACTAGGGATTGAACCCAGCGACATTCTACCTCTGAGATACACTCCATCCTTTTTTATTTTGAAACAGAGTCTTGCTAGATTGCTGAAGTTAGCCTCGAATCTGCAATCTTCCTGTTTCAGCCTCCCCAGTACTGGGATTACAGGCATGTGCTGTCATACCTGACAGATGATGAAAGTTAAGCTTCAGCTGATTCTAAAATATCTTAACTGAAGTCATTTCTTGACATGCATACAATTTTTTAATTCCAGGGATAATTACAAATCAGTTTAAAATAAGGGGCTTGTACTGGACACGGCAGCTCACATCTGAAATCCTAGTACTTGGGAGACTGAGACAGGAGACTGCAGGTTCATTGGAAACCTCAGCAACTTAGCAAGACCCTGTTTCCAAATTTTAAAAAGTAAATTAAGGCTGAGGATATAGCTTAAAGTAAATGTCTCTGGGTTCAATTTCAATCCCCTGCACTATTAAATATTTAAAATAAATATAACATACGTATTTATGTATTTATATATGTATGTATATATATGTCGGGGATGTAGCTCACTGGCCTGGGTTCTAGCTCCAGGACCACACATTTATACATATGGGCGCACGTTCATGCACACACACACGCACGCGCGCGCACACACACACACACACACACACACACACACGTGAAGTGCTTCCTGGTGCAGAGATCTTGGCTCTACACCAGGAATGAGCTAATTCAGGGCTTCAAACGGCACTGGCTACAATATAAACCAGAGCAACAAGCCGTGTGACAGGCACGTCTTGGGTGACAGGTTCCGCAGAGCCCTTGCAGGCCCGGACACTGGCCGACCCCACCTAGTGCAAGAGAAAGTGAAGCCATGCCCACCTGGCCTCAGAGGAGCCCAGTAACAAGGGCGCCACTGTGGCGCCACGGCGGTGGTCCCTCCGCGCCTCTCTGCCGTGCGTCCCTCCCTGGCGATGGGGAAAGGACGCTGTCAGAGCCGCAGCCCTGCACCCTGCGCTTTTGAGCGAAGCTACAACCCTGAGACATCACCAGCAAACCTAAGTCAAATGGCTCTCTCTGCCTGAGATGACGTGCGTCCGTCGCTCCTTCTGCTTGGAGCACTTGGACTCCTTCAGCATTTCAGGAGGAGAATTTCTGGACAGAATCAAAACCCAAAGACTCACACCATGAGCTCCCGCGCGGAGCTGCCCCTGGGCGCATGCTGCACCGGCTGTGCTGGCCCCATCCCGTACTGTCCACCCCGGCCACCAGAATGTCCTCGCTGTCTGGGTCATTTCCGAGTCAGTCGTGGGCAGCTGTGTGCCCCCCTTCACTGCTCTCCGCAAGGCCATGTGGGGACTCTGCACCCCCAGCTTGGCCGGAGCCCCCTCCCCCAGGCCCAGCTCACCCTGGCTGGGAGCCCCGCGGGGTGTGTCCAGCGTCTAGCCTTCCTCACGCCCCGGGCCATCCTTCTTTCAGAGCTCTTTCCCTGTGGGAGACTTACTCTGGGGCGCAGAAAGAGGTCAGTGGCCCCTGCTGCCAACAGCACCGAGACCACCTTGCTGGACTTGGCTGGCCTGGAGGACCTGCAGCCCACCGAGAACCCTGCCGACCTACTGGACCTCAACCAGACACAGCAGGAGAGGGGCAACCGCAAACTGGGCCGGATCGTGGGTGGCCGGGACTGCGAGGAGGGGGAGTGTCCCTGGCAGGTAACCGCCCACTGGCAACTGGGGGGGGCTCCCTCTCAGAGCTGACCTCCTGGGAGTCAGCCACCCAAGCAGGCAGCATGCCCACAGGCCATGGCCTCCAGGAGGCTCCAAGGTCTGTGTGGCCTTTGCTCAGCCACCTTCTGAGCTCAAGACCACATCTCGTCCTTGGCACCCTAGACATCAGCCTGCCCAGAGGGGACATGCTGACGCTGGCCAGGCCAGTGCTGGGCAGACGCCTGTCAGAGGCCAGAGGGACAGGTTCCACTGTGGGTGAGAAAGAGGACTGGGTATCCTGTGTCACTTTCAACGTGGTCATTTTTAAACCCAAAGCCCTAAATCCTCAGAAAACAGGAAATAGCTTAGAGAAAAGCACATCTATTTGTTAAAAAAAAAAAAAAAAAACACTCTGATTGTCGACTTAGGATTGCCAGATTTAGAAAACACACTGGACTTGCAGTTAGATTTAAATTTCACATAAACAATGAGCAATTTCCTTTTTTTTTTTTTTTTTTTGTTCTGTTTTGTACTCAGGATCAAACCCATGACCTCACACATGCCCTGCCAGGGAGCAACACCTCCAGCCTTTTGTGTGTGTGTGTGTGTGTGTGTGTGTGTGTGGTACTGGGGGTGGAACCCAGGGGCATTCAACCTCTGAGCTACACCCCAGCCCTATTTTTTATTCTTTAATTTGAAACAGGGCCTCACTAAGTTGCAGAGGGCCTCACTAAGTAGCTGAGGTTGTGGGTGAACCCTGATCCTCTTGTCTCAGCCTCCCAAGTACTGGGGTTACAAGCGTGCACCATCACACCTGGCTTAACCATGAGCAATTTCTAACCTATGTGTGTCCCATATGCTGCATGAGACACACTTTTTACTAAAAGTTACTTGCTGTTCATCTGATTCAGATTTAATGAGGTTCCCTTATATTTTAACTGGCAGTCCTCACTTGGACTTGAGCTTTCCAGTATCCAAAGCCAACATGCCTGTCCTAAAAGCAATGCTCCTGGAGCCACCAGAAACTACCTGACCCCACACACACCGCTGGTGGGCAGGCACTCCTTTGTCTAGACCGCGAGGAGCCCAAGGAAAGGCGGCACCTACCTCCGTGCCTCACTCTCTGGACACAGGTTTACTGAGAATTCCTGTGTGGGGCTCAGAGCTGGCAGTCATGTGGGCAGAATATGAAATTCTAGACCTGGAGAAGGACCCAAGACCCTGTGATCACCATCCAGGCCCCTGTGACAAGGGCCAGCAGAGAGATGACAGGAAGGGCCCCATGGCTGAGGGGTAGACGAGGGCCCCATGAGTACGTTGGGACAGGGTAGGTGTTTTGGTCAATATTATCACTGCTGTAATCCAAAGAACAGACACCATACAGCTTAGAGGAAGGCACACTTGTTCATTCACGGTTTGGGAAATTTCAGGTTCAGTCCATGTCAGGTCGGGTCTGTGGAGCTCAGGGCATGGCGGCAGGAAGCAGAGGAGAGAGTGAGCCTCTGCTGTCACTTCATGGAGGCCAGAGAGCAAGAGAGAGCAGCGGAGGAGAGACCTGTATGATTATAAACCCCAAGGCCACAACCCTAGCTAGGCATGGCTCCTTAGCATGACGCCCTGCCTCCAACATGGCAGCCTATTCTCCCTGAGACCTCAGGGGACTTTAGAATCCCGAGCCATTACAGGGGCTGAGAGCTGCTCCAGAGCGGAGAGGAAGACGCCAGGGGCCCCAAGGGCAGGAAGCAAAGGCTGTGGGAGCAGGCCAGCAGCCCTGGACTCGACACTCTTCCAGCAAGGCAGGAGCCTTCCCGGCCTGGCGTGGAGGCCTGGGCAGTGCTCCTTGAAAGGGCTCTCCTGACGCTCTCTTCTCAGAGAGCCCTGCGTAGCCGGCCGGCGCCCACCGTGCTGCTGACTCGGACACTCTTGCTGCACAGGCCCTCCTCGTTGATGAGCACAATGAGGGCTTCTGTGGGGGAACCATCCTGAGCGAGTTCCACATCCTCACGGCTGCCCACTGTCTCCACCAGGCCAAGAGGTTCAAGGTGCGGGTCGGTAAGTGACACCGTGAACTGAGGGGCTTCTGGGGAAGCCTGGGGGATGGCATACGCCACCTGGGGGGGGCACTCCCCAGAGGAAGGGTGAGGAAGCAGAAGGGAGGGGTGCGTGAGCCCCAGGCCCCTGGAGGGCCCGTCGCCACACTCTCCTGCCCTCGGCGTCCTTTCCTCCAGAGCCTCCCTGCCCCTCTTTCTGCAACACTGAGCCTCCTACTTTTGTATGTGGACTATTAGCTAACCTATGTCTGTCTCTACCAGACCCCAGAGCTGTCCAGTGAAAAGCTAGTGCAGCCCACAAATACGATTTGAAATATTCCAGTAACGTTTAAATCTGTTACATGTTTAATGAGTATGAACTGGTGAAGTTAATGTATACCATTGAGCCTACTCACTCAGAACGTTGGCATTTCAAAGCATAGTCAAGTAAAGTAAATCTCAAGTATGAGTAAGACACTCGGCGCCCTCCCCTCCCTGCTAAGCCTGACGGGACACTCACCGCTGGGACGGGCCACATTCCCCGAACGTGGCTGCCAGTGGCGCTGGTGGCCGCCTGGTTACACGGTCTGAGTCTAGACGAGACGGTGCACTCCTGAGCGCCTCGCCGGGCCCAGCACACAGGCCCGCTCAGGGATTACCTGCAGAAAACCCCAAGTGCTGAGGGGACCCGAGGTCCCACTGCTGCCTGCGGAGATGCAGCGTGGACCACGGGCGGGACTCCGAGCCCTCACTTTCCTCCCGCCGCGTTCCTCTACCTTGTGGTTTGTGAATGTGGCCGTAGACCGTTCTTCAATTAGAAGCCCAAGGCTCCTTTCAGAATACCTGGGTGGCCGGGGCCCTAACTGCTGCATGCTCTGGGTGCAGGGGACCGGAACACAGAGCAGGAGGAGGGCAACGAGATGGTGCACGAGGTGGAGATGGTCGTCAAGCACAACAAGTTCGTGAAGGAGACCTACGACTTCGACATCGCCGTGCTCAGGCTGAAGACGCCCATCACGTTCCGCATGAACGTGGCCCCTGCCTGCCTGCCCCAGAAGGACTGGGCCGAGGCCACGCTGATGACGCAGAAGACGGGCATCGTGAGCGGCTTCGGGCGCACCCACGAGAAGGGCCGCTCGTCCACCACACTCAAGATGCTGGAGGTGCCGTACGTGGACCGCAACACCTGCAAGCTGTCCAGCAGCTTCACCATCACACAGAACATGTTCTGCGCCGGCTACGATGCTAAGATGGAGGACGCGTGCCAGGGGGACAGCGGCGGCCCCCACGTCACCCAGTTCAAGGACACCTACTTTGTGACTGGCATCGTCAGCTGGGGAGAAGGGTGTGCGAGAAAAGGGAAGTACGGGGTCTACACCAAGGTCACCACCTTTCTCAAGTGGATCGACAAGTCCATGAGGGCCAGGGGGCCATCCGCAGCCGAGCCCCAGGGGCTGGCCTGACCCCCCATTAAAGCTCCAGGGTGCCCGTCTGGGGTCCTTCACGTTGCTCACTGGTTCCTGGCGTGGCTACCTGCCGTCGGTAGTGATCAGGTCCTCGTGCCTGTCCTCACCTGGTTACTTACCTAGACCTTCTCGAGCTGATCTGGTGCTCCTCAGGAGCTGTGGGCCATGTGAGGAGCCTGGCCACCCTGTGCTGGGACCTCCCTGTCCAGCCCAGCCCAGCCCAGCCTTCCAGCTCTGCCTCTAACCGGCCACGCCGGGCTCCTCTGAGACCCAGGACACACCTCGAGCAGGCAGGAGGCCTCTGGGGTGGGAAGGGGCCTTGAACTCCCCAGCACCCACCTGGGCCACCCCCACCACTCACCCCTGGGAATGGGGCAGTGCGGAACTACTGGCCGCAGGTGCTACCAATGTGCTCTGGCTGGCACCCCCTAGGGCAGGGGGCCCACTGCCCCTGAGCGGGCTGTGGCAGCGTGCAGGTCACCCTGAACAGGGCTGTATGAATGTGTGGGGTCACCCTCAGCTGGGCCCCCCATTGAGGATACAGAGGTCACCCATTGAGCATGTGGGTCGCCCTGAGCTGGGCTGGGTGCACATGCAGGGTCACCCTGAGCTGGCCCCCGTTGAGCGTGTGGGGTGCACAGGCTCCATCCCTTAGCAGGTCACTATGGCAACCCCGGCACATGCAGCTCAGCCCTGGCTTTAATTAGCACCCTCTGGGGGGGTCTTTGCAAATCCTGGGTCAGGCCTCAGCCCAGGCACTGAACTCCACATCTCTGGGCTGAGTCTGCCCAGAAGTTTCTGGAACTCTTTTGGTGACTCACCACCCCCAGAGCAGGGGCGCAGAGTGCTGAGACATGGCTGGAGGGGTGCAGAGCTTCTCTGTCCTCTCTCCTTGGCCAGCCACAGCCGTACACCACCTCTAGGCCCTGAGCTGAAACTCAGAAACCCAGCCTGCCTTCGGCAGTAGAATCCACGCAGAATCCCCATGTTCTCCAAGTGTTCTATACAGTTTGCATTTTGCGTAACTCTGCTAAGCAAAGTTTAAAAGTGCTAGTACAAAAACTCTCATAAAAGTTAAGCCCTGGACAGAGCCTTGTGTAAACAGATTTTGCAAGCTTAGGAAAAGTCAGTGTGAACAGCGCTGCTTCCCAGAACCAGGCTGAGGGCCGTCCCGGGGGCCAGGCGAGTCTGCACACTGCCCGCGCCCCTGGGCCCTGGTGGCCCGGGCCCTCCTGCAGGAAGGCGGTGGCCACCCAGGTCCAGGCTGGGATGGGAGGAGACTCCAGGGTCCTGTCCCAACCCACGGCAGACCCAGGCCTGGATTCCTGCTTCTAGGGATCAGTGGCTGTCTGGGTCCAGGGAGAACTCTGAGGGAGGTTTACAAACACCCCCACCTTGGCTGTTACTGTCTGGCCCTCGCTGTTGGCTGCGCTCACTGGGTGGCCTCGGGCCTCAGGAATGTCTCATGCATGAAAGGAAACTGAGTCACCTCAGTGAGGGCAGGTGCCCTTCCTCACCCACTGGGTCCAGACAGAGGCGTCTGGCACAGGAGGTTCTGGAGGGTCAGTGAGACACAGGGCCGTTGCTAGCTGCTCTGCAGTGGATCATGGTAGGCCTGGTGAGTCTTGAACTCATGGTGGGGTTGAAGCCTCTGCTCTGCTGACTCCTGTGTGACCTTCGATGACTCACCTCCCTCTCTGAGCATTGTTTCCTTCAACAGCGAAATGGTGCAAATGAACTGAACCCACGTCTCTGCTGCCGCCAGAGCTTCCCTTAGGGGCCATCTTTGTGTAGGACAGTAGTGCTGAAGGCGAGCCCCTGATGGCAGAGCCAGCCAGGACGAGGGTGGCAAGGAGGGAGAGTTACTTTTTTCTGCTGAGAGTGAAGGAATGTGCGCAGTACTGGGCGTCCCCCCCGGCCACGGCGGAGTCAGCTCGGTTGCACCCAGAGTCTCTTAGCAGCAGGAGGAAGGGTTGGGTTCGGGGTTCTACAGTTCCAGGAACTTAGAGGGGCAGGGAGGCCTGACCCAGCCTGGGGGTCCAGCCCAGAGCTGCCCAGAGCTGCAGGCGGCAGGTGCGGGGTTCTGGAGCAGAGGAGTGGCAGGCAGTTTGAAGGTCTGCTGGCTTCAGTGCACGCCCACTGCTGCAAAGGAGAATAAACCAGGAGGCGGCTTCATGGGGGGGGGGCAGCCTTCGCCAGCGCCATCCTGGAAGGAGCTCTCCATACGGGCCTGGGGTTCAATTCCCAATTTGGAGGGATCCTTGCCACCCCAGCCGCCACGGTGGCCACTGGCCAGGCAGGTGCCATCGTGTGGATCAAAGTCAGGGGAGAGAGGACGCTAGGCGGAAGGGCCTCAGAGCTCTGCATGCACCGGCTTTCCCAAGTCTTGAATGCTCCAGCACTCCCCACAGGACAGACAGGCGACCGGTGCCCAACACCACCGCTGGGAAGCACAGGAGCCTCGTGCCTCGCCGCTGAGTCGGGGTCCTGCACACATGTTTAACTGCACCCCAACACCAGGGGACGGAGGTAGCCATGCCCCCAGGAAAGCCGGTGGCTTGAAGGGCCCAGGTCGACGAGGCTAGCCTCCGAGGTTGGTGCTTCCAAGAACCTGAGGGGCATCAGTGCAGGGACAGAGCTGCGGCCTCATCACACGCCCTTGAGCAGGAGTGAAATCACTGCAGCTGGGGGAACTACAGGGAGAGGAAGGGGACAGATGGAGAGAGAGCCACGTCCACCATGAGTGGCTCCTGGGCGACCAGAAGCAGCCAATGCGCAGCGGGGGCTAGGGCAGGATTTTTCCGCAGTGCTGAGTGTGGCTCTGGGCTTAGTGGAACACTCCTCACTGCAGACCTGGCTGGGTTGATCTGGTGCTGGGGTGGGTAGGGGCGGGACCTGGGAGAACTGCAGGAGCTGGGCGTGGTGCCCCACAGAGGTGGCTGAGTGTGGTGGGAGGGAAACGGCCTGGCCAGGGATCTCCCACGCAGACAGGGTACTGGACAACAGTCTATATCAGACGGGATCCCAGTCCTTACTTCCTAGAGATTGATTTCCAACAGGAAGCCCCTGGGAGCACCAGGGGCTTGTTCAGGAGGCGGGGGTCCAAGGTGAAAAAGAGTTACATTCCAGAGAAAGGGTCTGGAAAGGGCCGCTTGCCCCAGCTGGGAAGAGGTGTTGGACAAGGAGCCCCTCCAGCAGAGGGCTGCAGCACTCCATGTCCAGAGCTGGGACGGGCCCAGGCTTCCATGGCAGGTTCTGTTCATCCTGGCAAGCACACCAGGAGAGCGTCTCCTCTCACCACCCCTAGTGCTGACCCCTGCTGGAGACTTTCCCTGGGGCCCAGTGACCTAGGAGGAGGCCGTCTCCCACAGCGACTCTAGCTCCATCTCTTGTCCAGAGGCTGGGTCCGATCTCCTGTCCCGTCTGTTTCCCTGCCCTGCTCATTCTAATCCAGCTCCCTAAGAGGACCACGCCTCCTGACCGCACGGTCCTCCCACGGGGAGCTGCTCCCTGGCCCACTGCCTCCCCCTGGGGCTTCCCTGTGCCCCCGACCTTGGCGTAGTGGTGTGTGAGTTGGTCGTGGAGCAAATGGCCTTCACTGGCCCAGGGAGAGGTGAGCTGAGCACTACAGCCACTGCGGGGCTGACCGTGCCCCTCTCCTCTCCCCATGGCCGTCCCCCACCCCTGCCATGGCTGACAGATCAGGAATGAGCAGCTCGGGGCCCGGGGCCTCCCTAGCTGGATGTGTGACTGTTCCTAAGATGTCCTGGGCTCAGGACCCCAGGACAAGGTCCACACTGATCCAGGCCCCCTCTCCAGGAGAAAAGCAGAAAGTCAGGCTTGTGTGTAAGCAGGAGCGGCCACAGTTGGAGAAGAGACTCTGACGATGACCAGAGAGAATCTGTGGAAGAGAGAATCCACTCACGGGTGCTTCAATGTTAGATATATTTTGCCACAATTAAACATGCTTGGTTCAAAAAGCTACCAGTTTAGTGAGGCCCTCAGCAAGACCATGTCTCAAATTAAAAAATGAAATAGGACGAGGGGAGGAGCTCAGATCTAGAATGCTCCCGGGGTTTTCTTTTTTCTTTTCTTTTCTTTCTTTTTTTTTTTTTTTTTTGTGGTACTGGGGTTCCTGGAAACCCTTCTACCTCCGGGCTACACTCCCAGACCTATTTTTATTCTTTTTTATTTGGAAACAGGGTCTCTTAAACCAGTGCGGCTGGCTTCGAACCTGCGCGATCCTCCTGTCTCTGCCTCCCAAGCGCGGGGATTACAAGCGTGCGCCACCACGCCCGGCAACTCCCAGGGTTTAATCCCCCAGTATTCTCCCCACAAAAGAGCCACCAGTGATCTAAAAAAAAGCAAAAAAAAAAAAGTATCCGGCAGCCCAGTCCACAGAACCTAGGGGTCAGGGCCCAGGGCCCAAGGCGATTCAAGCTTCTGCAAGGTGTGTCCACGCTGCAGTGCTCACGTTAGACCAACTGGCAGAGAAGCAACTGTACAATCAGATCATGGGGTGCCCGGAGGGCCGCACATGCTACCTCTGCTGAGGATGCCCCAGTACTCGGAGTCACGCAGGGAAGGGGCCTTGACCTGAGGAAGGAGAACCCCTCCCCATGACTCAGAGGTGATGGGGCAGCTCTTAGCCGGGAGTCGGGGGTCAGTTGCTGCAGGGGACAAGGATGACAGTCGGGCTAGATTCTAGTGTTTTGGAGGTTTGTTATAGGACTTCTGGTCTGAAGGAGCTCTCCCGAAAGGGCAGACAGAAACAATTAAACCACCGTATATGATCTTCTCCCTCAAGATTCCCATGCAGACGCCCACCTCAGGAAGTAGCCCTGGGAGGTGCCTGGGCAGCGGCCTCAGGAGGAGACTGGAGGCCAAGGAGCCCCCACCCCACCACGTGGGCACGCACGAGCCAGCGCCTCTGTGACCCCTGGGCTCTCACCAGGCATAGACTCCACGGCACCTTGGTCCTGGGTTCCAGCTACAGATCTGCGAGCAACATCTGCTTGTGCTCTGTCCTGGCAGGGAGTGGGCTGAGCAGCACACCAGACACCGGCCACGTTCCAGGCGCAGAGCAAGCCCCATGGACAGCCGGAAGAGAGGAGAGGCCAAAGACACCACGCCTCTGCTCTCTTCTAGCTTGCTTTGGAGAGCTTTGTTCTAGCTAGCAGCTACAGCACTTTTAGGACCACGGTCTCTCCACATCGAGTCTCTTCCCAACATTTGGAAGTAAAGCAGCAAGTTCTTCCTTCTGCCAGAAAGGGCCGCATCTGGGCAGCAGATGATGGCCCGCAAGCCCAGCCCAGCCCTTGAGATGAAGCTGTATTGGTACGGCGTGTGTACACGTGTGTGTGCACTGGCATCTGTGGAGGCAGAGCCGAGTGCTCCTGGCAGACCCTTTGGCACAGTAAAACAAGGTGCTCTTGTGAGAGAAAGTTTGCTGACCCTAGAGACCCACCTAAGCCCTGTTCCCTCTGGCTCAGGGCCCCCACCCGTCTGCCACTCTGCCTCATAGCTTCAGACGGGCGTGCGTGTGCACACAACACGCACACACACACACACACACACACTCTCACACACACAAACGCACACACAGGCTTCGCCCAGACTGTGGCCTGGACTCTCTCCTCCCACTCCTGTGTGCAGGTATCTGCCCCAAGGCAGCCTCAGGGACCAGCTGTCCTGCGAATCACCAGCCCCCCTCTCGGCCCCCTCCTAGCCTGTCCCTGTCCCCACACAGCCAGACTGACGCTCCTGTGCCGTCCCTCCTGCCCGGGGCAGGGCCCAGTGCTGGACGACAGTGCAGGGAGAGAAGCCACCTGCGTGGTTATGGTGCCTGGAGCTGCCGGCAGCCCATCCCCCCCCCCAGTTGGTTTCCCATCAGCCCCTGCATGGCCTCCTGCCCTTCCTCCCAGGGCCGCAGCCTCCCAAGCCGTCCTGAGGCCGACTCCTTCAGCCGTCACGATCTGCCCTCTCCTCTCTCCAACTGCCACACAGTGCAGGGGAAGCACACATTGTCTGACTGTTTTCCACTCGACCCCCAATATCCAGGCCTGCGGGGCGCTCAGCGCTGCCCCTGTGTCCTCTGAGGTTGTGGATGGAGTGCCTCGCGGACCTGGACTTTGGCTGTTTGCAGACCTCGTCCTGCTTGGGCCGGCTGGCTCTGGGTCAGCATGGCCGGCGGTGTCCGGCTGCTCCAGGGCCTTGTCCTCCTCCTCCTCCTCCAGCGGGCAGAGCTGTCAGGTAGGCTCCTGGTTCTCAACCCCACTGTCTGTCCTTCCCCACACAGCTGTGGTGGTCTGTAGGTGATGCTTTTCCTAGGAACCGGGAGACCAAGGGACCAGGCCCAACCTGACACTCCCTAAAAAGCCCTGTCTGGGTTTGTCCTCACCTGGTGACACCGTATAAAAATGACTCTGTGTCCCTGGGTCCTCCAAGAGCCATGTGGAGCCGGGCAAGAGGGAGGCGGGAGCACTGGGGTGCAGTGGGCTGAGGAGGGGCAGCCCTGGGAGGCAGGCGGTGCAGAGGCAGTGAGGATGGCAGAGGGTGCAGACCCCAGCCCAGTGGGCACGTCGACCCAGCCCGGTGGGCATGTCCACCCAGCCCGGTGGGAACGCAGACCCCAGCCCAGTGGGCACATTCACCCAGCCCGGTGGGAACGTAGACCCCAGCCTGGTAGGCACGTCCACGCAGCCCGGTGGGAACATAGACCCCAGTCCGGTGGGCACGTCCACCCAGCCCGGTGGGAACGCAGACCCCAGCCCGGTGGGCACGTCCACCCAGCCCGGTGGGCACGTCGACCCCAGCCCAGTGGGCATGTTCATCCCAGCCCGGTGGGAATGCATACCCCAGCCCAGTGGGCACATCCACCCAGCCCAGTGGGAACGTAGACCCCAGCCCAGTGGGCATGTCCACTCAGCCCAGTGGGCACATCCAGCCCAGCTGGAGGGAGGGAGGTGCATCTCTGCTGTGTGTGACAAAGCCGTCCCATTACTGGAGCTGGCTGCCTGGTTTTCCTTCAGGGACTCTCAGCCCTGTAGAAGACGGTTCCCAGGGTCTCTGTACCCTCCTTACTCAAGACAGTAATGCTCCTCTGGGGAGACCTAGGATGGAGCAATGACGTTTCACAGATTCCCCACCAAACACAGGTGGTGGCCAGCTTTGTAAATGGCAGCTCCAAGCCAGGCATGGTGGCGCACGCTTGTAATCCCAGTACTTGGGAGGCTGAGACAGGAGGATCAAAGGTTTGAGGCCAGCTTCAGCTACTTAGTGAGCCCCCCCACACACAACTTAGTGCTTCAAAACAAAGAAAAAAATAGGGCTTGGGGAGTAGCTTGGAAGAATAAAAATTAGGGCTTGGGGTGTAGCTCCGAAGTAGAATGCCCCTGGGTTCAATCTCCAGTACCGCAAAAAATGGCAGCCTCATCTGTCCAGTTCTGCAGCTGGACACTCCCACCCTCCTCTCCCACTCCGTCCCCAGTCCCGGGGGCTCGCTGCATCCACGCGTGGCCCTGGGCTCCTCTGTAAAGGGCCAGCGTGGCCCCTCCGCTCCCGGCGCGGGCCTGCGAGCCCACTGACTCCCTGCTCATCCCATCTGCAGTGTTTCTCTCAGCTTGCAGAGCCAGTGGAGTTCTGGCAAGACACAAGCGTGCTGGCTTCCATCTCCTGGAAGAGCTCTTTGAGGGAAATTTGGAAAGAGAATGTTATGAAGAAATCTGCGTCCACGAAGAAGCAAGAGAAGTTTTTGAAGACGACGCGGCCACGGTGGGTACGCCCTCCCTGTGCACGCGCCCGTCACTCAGGCGCCGGCGCCTTGGCTGGCGCCTGCCAGGACACACACGACCTGCCAGCGTTCCTCACCCAGCCGCATGGCAGAACCCTGGCCTCGCGGGGCAGAAAGTGCCCTCGATCCTCGGCCGCAGCTGGGCCCGTGCCAGACTCCAGGTCAGGCAGACCCAGGGCACGGCCTGGCCTGCCCGCCACGGCCGAGGGGAGAGACTGTCAAGATGTCAAAAATGTAGAAAGTACAAGATCTCTCTAAATAGTAAGAAAACTCCTCATAACCTATACTTTGGATTAAGTAAACGATTTTCTCACAATGTGATAACATATATTTTCTAGATAAACACAGGCAGGAGTGTGCCATTTTTAACTACTCATAATCTTATCAGAAGACAAGGGAGGCGGGTCAAAACCTGAGAGGTGGACTATTAGCATGTCAATATTTCAAAATACAGTAGCAAAACATTTCCTGAAGATTTCCCAGGCTGAGGGTGTGGTTCAGGAATAGAGTGCTTGTCTAGCAGGTGCAAGGCCCTGGGTTCCATCTCTAGCACACAAATAAAATAAAATAGGGAAGTAGGTTCCCCAGTTTTACATATAAATGTAGCAATAATTAAAACCCATTCTGAATAAAATGTTGGCCTACTTCTCTCTATATATATTGGTGCTGGGGATCGAACTTAGGAGTGTTCTAGCTCTGAGCTATACGCCCAGCCCATTTTAATTTTAAAAAAGGGCTTTACTGTCAGGTGTGGTGGTGCACACCTGTAATCCCAGTATATATGAGATTGAGACAGGAAGATCTCGGGTTTGAGGACAGCCTCAGAAACTTAGCAAGACTCTGAGAAACCTAGTGAGACCCTATTTCCAAACAAAACTAAAAAGGGCTGAAGGTGCGCTGGGCGTGATGGCGCACAGTTGGAATCCCAGTGCTTGGGAGGCTGAGACAGGAGGATTGTGAGTTCGCAGTCAGCCTCAGTTACTTAGTGAGGCCCTCTGCAACTCAGTGAGACCTTGTTTCAAAATAAAGAGTTAAAAATAGGGCTGGGGGTATAGCTCGGAGGTAGAATGCCCCTGGGTTCCATCCCCAGTACTGTAAAAAAAAGAAAGAAAAAAAAGGGTTGAATGTGTAGCTTGGAGGTAGAATGCCTCTGGTTTCAATCTCTAGTAAAACACACACACACACACACAGTCTCTCATCTACAAAAGTTGGCTTCAAAACTTCCTCTGTCTTCTAAATTTTTTTATATTAAAGTTTCTCCAATGCTGTATATAAGAGGGTTCTTCTGAAACTGACTGTCCTTAGTACAGCTAAGAGAAATTCCTAAAGCATGTGGAGAGGCGAGGAGTTTGCACTGACCTCGGTCTTTGCTTCCCGTCCAGGGAGAGCCGCTCTCACCATCCCCAGGAGCCCAGCATGTCTGGGCTGTGCCGCGCCTGCACGCCCCTCTCTAGGCTTTGGGGCCCGTGGCTCTCCTCCCGTCAGGAAGCCAGCCCATGCTGACTCCCCCCCCCCCAAACTCGAATGGCTTCTAACAAAGAGGAAGGTGATGGCATTGTCACTTGGGCACGTTTCTACAGAGTGAGGCCACAAGACTGTCCAGGAGGGAGGTGGCACCGGGGCTGTGCCCTGATTCCACAGTGTGTCCACGATGCCCACTGTCAGCTTCCCTCAATGGGGCTGTGGTAGCACACTGGAGGACTGCATGTTACATACATGTTAGGTCAACAGAAACGTAATACACATGAGTAGGTATGAACAATGCATACCCTTTGCCTCCACCAATGTCCACCTGTTGGGTAAATAAAAGCAACATTTTCTTACCTTCAAGTCCTGCTATAAGAGGGAAAATGAAGGCCACGCTGGTAACGTGTTTACATTCTGTCTTCTCAGGATGAATTCTGGAGTCAGTACTGGGGTGAGTAGTTCCCCTCTCTCCTGGGTATGACTCCCTCTCCTGCCTCCAGGTGAAGCCTGGATAGCTCGTATTGGAATTCCAGGACCAGGACCAGTGTTGGCTCGGGAAGGCGCTAGCCAGTGCTCCTGAGCCCTCAGGACAAGCGAGCGGGATCCCAGTGCTGTGCCCGTGAAACCGCGAGGCAGCACCGGGCTCTACCTACCCAGCATCTGGGCAGCTCCCGGCTCCTCATCTGCCCTGCAGCAGCCCCTCCCGTCTGTGAGCTCAGGGCAGGGAGGGGAGTCCCAGAGCTGCCCCTCCGTCTGTGAGCTCAGGGCAGGGAGGGGAGTCCCAGAGCTGCCCCTCTCTCTGGGCCTCAGGGGCTCATGGTGGATTCATGCTGCACAAAGGTCAGAACTCCCTCTAAATGCTGGAGAGCTTTGACCACGCATGAGTGGTTTGGGAACTGCTTGCTGGATGTTCCCGGGAGGTACACAGGGTGGACAGTGGCAGAAAGAGGCAATGTGACAGAAAGCAGGACCATGTGGGGTGACAGCACAGGGGATTCATCCTGCGGTGAGAAGGGGCACAGCTGTGCCCACCTTCCAGCAGGCCTGGTGACTGGGCAGAGAGGGGAGGGGCACACAGAGGTGGTGGAGAGGGCCAAGGGGCAAGGGGGACATGGTGCGGGGGGCAGGGGAAGGCCCAGGATGGCCAGCGCGGCAGAGGCTCCAAAGCCTGGCCCTCTCCCCGCAGGCGGCACCCCATGCGTCTCCCAGCCCTGCCTCAACAATGGGTCCTGCCATGATGGCATCCGCGACTACGCCTGCACCTGCTCCCCTGGCTATGAGGGCCGGAACTGCGAGATGGGTGAGACCTGCCTGGCTGCACCCCACAGGGCCTGTGAGCCCAGACCTGCATGCCCCAGAGAAACTTCTCTTCCAGTCAGAATCTCCACCAGAAACCACATCCTAGTGCTGGCTGCATCCTGCGGCCTGGCCCCCTCCTGCCTCCCCAAGGGCTGGCGAGCACGTGGCAGACAGGGAGGACTCAAAGCTCCATCCACAGCAGTCCTTTCCTGTGCCCAATGCCCTCATGGGATGGAGGAAGCCAGTCTCCTGTCGATAATTATCAGCCATGTTAACCAAGAGGCGCTGACCCCGTTGGTGCCTCCCGTCAATGGGAGTCCATTTTGCTGGGGGCAAATATTTCCAGCCCAGATCCCCTCTGGAGCACATATTCCACACCCTCTGCCTCCCTGGCAGCCCCAAGTGACGGTGCTTCACAGGACACCAGCCTGCCCTTCGCTACCCAGCCACCCCAGCGTCTCCAAATCCCGAGAGCCAGCCCCACACAGCACTGGGACCAACAGTCCACATTGGCCCTCCTGGCCTCCCTGCCTTTCCTTTTCAGCTAAGAATGAGTGTCACCTAGAAAGGTCTGATGGGTGCCAGCACTTCTGCCACCCCGGGCAGGTATCCTACGCTTGCAGCTGTGCAGAGGGCCACAAGCTTGGAGAGGACCGCAAATCCTGCTCTCCGGACGGTGAGCGCCCGCCCGTCCCTGCCCTGTCCTGCCTGGGGTGCTGAGCGCTCCTGTGCCTGGGCACTGGCAGAGCACGTGACCGCCACCCACCCCAGACCTGCCGGCCTTCTGTTACCTGCACATGCGCACCCAGAGCGGGGGCTGAGTCCACTCTGCTCTAGTGCGTGACTCAGCTCAGCTTCGTTTGGATGGAGCCAGGAATAAACCCCGTGTTTCCTCCAAAGACACTGACCTTTTCGTGTTGCCTTTGCAAACCAAGGGAAGTGTGCCTGTGGGGTCCTGCCCCCTGGAGGCGACGAGACCCCCGAGGGAAGCGGCCAGCGTCCACGCGGGTTCCCGTGGCAGGTAACACGCGCTTTACAAACGCGAGGGATTCTGCTGTGCTGTCATCCCAACCTCTAGCCAATGGGAAGGTGGTGAGCAGTGCGTCGGGCGCTGTGATCGTGTGCTTCACTCCCAGCACTTCCCAGCCTTGAACCCAGGACGGGGCCGCCTTCACTATTTGCTCAAGTGAAAAGCAAGGCCTCGCCGCAGCGGCTCTGCAATGCAGGCACCTAGTTGGTCCTCCGGTGGCCGCCGCTGCCCGGCCAAACCGAGAGGCAGAGGACTCCGCACAGCCCAGCTCCCAACCTCCGGGCTGGACTCCAACGCCTCTGTTTTGTTTCCTAAATTTCTTTCTTTGGCATTTTTTCCTTTTGTCTTGCTTGCCTGACCTAGAAATTGCACATTCTATCTCTATGTATTTAAAGGGGGTCTTTTTTTTTTTTTTGGACTGGGGATCGAACCCAGGGCGGTGCACCTGCCAGGCAAGCGCTTTGCCACTGAGCTACACCCCAGCCCTGTCTCTATGTATTTAATGATTAGCTTTAACATAGCAAGATGCAAACAGTGATTCTCCTCCCAGATCGGTCCAAGCACCACTTCCACCAGCCATTTTGGCCACCATTTTATTTCTGTTGACAAATGGGAATAGAGCAGGGGGTCTTGCTAGGTTGATGACTCTCACCACTTGCTAAGCTTGTCCGAGAACTAATTTATTTATTTATTTATTTATTATTTATTTATTTATGTGCTTATTTTTTGCAGTGCTGGGGATTGAACCCAGGGGCCTTCTACCTCTGAGCCACAACTCCATCCCAATTTTTTGTTCTTTATTTTGAAACAGGGTCTCACTAAGTTGCAGCCTCACTAAGTAGCTGAGGTTGTTTGTAAACCACGATCCTCCTGTCTCAGCCTCCTGAATGCTGGGATTACAAGTGTGCACCACCAAGCCAGGCTTGCTTTTTATTTTTTAATAAGTCCACAAAAAAAATCTTTTTTGTGGTACTAGGGATAGAATCCAAGGTCATTCTACCTCCAAGATACACCCCAACCCCATTTTATTTAATTTTTAAAGGGGGTCTCACTACTTGCTAAGCTTGTCCGAGAACCTGCGATCCTCCTGTCTCAGCCTCCCAAGTACTGGGATCACAGGGGCACCACCACACCCAGCTGAAGTCTTGTGTTCATTCTGGTTTTATTCCTGCCCTTGGCTTTGATTTCCCTGCTTTCCACCTTGCTTGCCTCGTAGGACCCTCCGGCAGGCCCTTTCCTTCTGCCTGAGTGTGTCCCTGAGATGGCCTTGCCGGCTCAGAGGTGTCTGCCATGTACGAATCTGTCATTTTCCAGGAGCCATGCTGATATAGTAAGAGCAGAGGAACTAAATGTGACGCCATGCTTGAGCCAATGTGTATCTAGATGCCATTTCTACATGGAGGAGGCACAGACACCGCCTTGTATTCCTGCTCTTCCCTCTGTACCTTCAGGCCTGTTGTCTTACTCTGAGTGTGCTCTCAGTTGGACCGGTCACCGGTGCAATGCGTGGCGGCTTGGCTGTATGGGCGGCAGGGCTTACGAGCTCCTTCAGTGAGGCCTGAGGCCTGAGGGCGTGCGTGGCTGTGGGCGCATGCGTGCAGAAGCTGTCCCGCGGTCTCCCCGGCTTGCACAGAGAGCAACAGATGAAGGGCAGCAGCCCGCCCAGCAGGTCTTCACAAACACACGATGCCTGGATGAGGCTGTGGTGGCCCTGAGAAACTCAGGCTTTGCTTGCTATCTTCCATTTTATGAAGCTACTGAAAAGCACAACGTGCTGGACGTGGGGGCACACGCTTGTCATCCCAGCACTCGGGAGGCTGAGACAAGAGGATGGTGGTTCAGCCTCAGCTACTGAGTGAGGCCCTCTGCAACTCAGACCCTGTTTCAAAATAATAAAGAATTGGGCTGGGCGTGTAGCTTGGAGGTAGAATGGCCCTGGGTTCCATCCCCATCCCCAGTACCAAAAAAAAAAAAAAAAAAAAAAAAAAAAGGAAATCATAACATTCCAGAGCCGGAAGCATTCACGTGCCTACTTGAGTGCTTAATTTCACTGAATCCTCACGTTGACCTAATTTTCCCCTTTCGGTGGTAGTATCCCATGATACCCTTTGCTCTGAAATCTCCGTTATCTGTACTGATAAGACATTGCAGCTTTCTCTTGCCAGTGTTGGCCTAGTGTTTTTCATAATTGTCTACTTTTAGCCTATTTGTACTTTTGTATTTAAAACACTTTTACAAGCCGGGCGTGGTGGCGCATGCTTGTAATCCCAGCATTCGGGAGGCTGAGACCTGGAGGATCACGGTTCGCGGACAGCCTCAGCTACTTAGTGAGGCCCTCTGCAACTCAGTGAGACCCGGTTTCAAAATAAAGAATAAAAAATAGGGCAGGGGGTGTAGCTCAGAGGTCAAATGCCCCTGGGTTCCATCCCCAGACCCGCAAAAAACAACAACAACAACAAAAAAAAAAACACTTTTACACATTTTTAAAAAGACAGTGTGCCCCTGGCTTTCGTTTCCATCTGATCCAACACACCTCTGCCTTTTAATTGGGCATTTGGGCCACCGTGCCCTTCTTGCGACTGCTGTGGAGTGTGTTCTCAGCGTGCTCTCCCCCGCCTCTGGGGTCCTGCACTCGCCTCCCCTGCTGCTTGCTGGTCCAGTGCTGCCTGCTGTCTGCAGCGGGTACCGCACGAAGCTTGTGCTCCCTGCATAGACTCCGCTCCTATGGACGTCCAAGCCACCTGTGCTTCTCTTAATTCTACGGAGATCCTCCTAAAGCAGCTGAGGTAACGAGAGTGCTTGCTGAGCAGGGCGCACAGTCCCCAGGCACGGCGGCTCCTCACCAGGTGCCTCTGGCCCTCCCCAGTCCTGCGTGAGGTCCAGCGTCTCCACGGCATGGTGTAGAGGTCTGCCCGCCACCTCCCGGCTCTGGGCGCAGCTTTGGGTGTCACAAGGGCTCTTCCTCCACTGCACCCTCTCCCTGCGGCCCTGGGTTCCATCCCCAACTACCTAACCATGATGATGAGCCTGCCGTAGCTCCCTTCCTGCTTCTGATGCTTAGGTCTGCAGACATTCTTGTGGCTGGACAGAGCATGTCCAGCTTGGGATACTTGGGACTGCTAACTCACTCAAATTCCAAAGATCTTCAGATTCTGGAAGACTTACGAAGACTTTACTGGTTGAATATCTCTAAAAACTCAAAATCCAATTTTTATTTTTTTTTGGTGGTACTAGGGTTCCTAGAAACCCTTCTACCTCCAGGCTACACTCCCAGACTATATATATATAGGCTTAGGCAGGAAGATTGCAGCTTCGAGGCCAGCCTCAACATAGTGAGGCTCTCAGCAATGTAGTGAGAACCTGTTTTCAAAAAATAAAAAGGGCTGGGGGTGTAGCTCAGAGGTTGAATGCCCTTAGGCTCAACCCCCAGCACCACACCAAAAATAAGCAAATAAATAAGTAGAAATACCTTTCTGAGCTAGGCTTCTTGGCACACGCTTGTAATTCCAGTACTTGGGAGGCTGAGATAGGAGGATTACGCAGGTTCAAAGCCAGCCTCCATTACTTAGTGAGGCTCTCAGCAACTCAGTGAGACCCTATTTCCAAATAATATATAGAATAGCTCTGGGAGTGTAGACCGGAGGTAGACGGCCCCTGGGTTCCATCTCTAGTACCACCAAAAAACAAAAACAAAAGCCTTTTTATCGTTTTGAAAATGATCCCCACTGCTCCATCGTCCCTGTCTGCTAACAGTCCTGAGTCCATTTGGGTTGCTTTTCTGTCATGGATCTTGTTTCCCTGTTTCTTAAGTGAGCCTGGTGGTCTTGGCTGGGTTGTAGACCTGGATTTTGCATGCTGTTGCTCTGGGCTGTGGGTAAGAGGCCTGAGGACAACTGGCCCCTTGGCATGTCCTTGTGAGATCTGCTGGTAGGACCAGACCAGTGCTCAGTCCAGCTCAGCTCTCCCCAGGACGCACAGCTGCCGGGTCCAGCCAGCCCCTGGCCACCTTCCCCATGCCGCCGGGGAACGAGGTCTGCTGCGGCCGCATGAGCCCCCAGCCCGTTTCCTCCAGTCCTTTGGGCAATTCTTCTCTGACTTGGAGGTTTCTTTCCCTATGCATACACACACACACACATGCACACACACACACACGCACACACACAAATGTGCTAATCATGCCCCCAGGCTCTCAGCTCTCACTAGGAATCGAGTCCACTGGGCTCTGCAGGTTGCGCGGGCCTGCTCTGCACCAAGGAGACTCAGCAGTCGCTGTGGTCAGCAAACCTGACCGAGCTGATGGTGCTAAAAGCCTCTGCCCCTGCACCTGTTCTCCAACAGGCAGGCCTCCACCCTGGCGGAAGGGGCCCCATTTCCAGCTGAGCGGGCTGGCTTGGCTGGTCAGCCATCTGCCATGGATCCTGCGCCCATTTATGGGGCTGGCGGAAGCTCGGGCCCCAGATCCTTCCCTACTTGACTTGACTGCCCCTGATTCTGCAAACTGCCACGACTATTGATTCTGTTTTGTTTTGTATTTTTAAAGGTCAAATTAACAAATTCTAATGGAAAAGACTTCTGCGGTGGCGTTATAATACATGAAAACTTTGTACTGACAACAGCAAAATGCTCACTATCACACAGTAATGTTAGCGTGAAAATAAGTGAGTACTTTTTCACTGGGAATAAAATGATCTTACACAGGAGCACAGTGAAAGGTTTTAAACTGGATTGTCTCTAATGCGAGATAGGACTGAACTTAGCTTCAGCGATACTGAGCTGCTTATAAAATCAGGGAGCACATGCTAAATACCCAACAGACAAAGCTAGCCACACTGAGCCCAGGGCGCCACAGCGCCTGGGGAGGTCACTTCACTGGCCCTAAAGCCGCCGCGGCGTGGGGCTGGTGACGGGCACAGGTGCAAGCCCTCCCCACCTACACAAGGGCAGGGAAGCCAGGCCCACGATAACCTGCCAGTGCGCTGTGACGAACCCCAAGGGTCTTAAAATAAACACAGCTTCACACTTCCTTCATGCATAAATATTTAGACTCCACAGTCAGGCGCCAACTCTCCTGAGCAGCCGCTCTCCCACCAGCTTGGAGAAGCCCCTCGTCACGCACTCTGATCGTCTCTGCAAAGCCTGTGGTATCTCACAATAAAAGAACTTCCTTTCAGTGTGCTAGAGGCCAAGGCATGGTCTGTCGGCAGATCACAGATGAACAAGGAGACGCTTGCCAGGTTCTAGGATTGCAGTATCAGCCTTAGCACGGGGCTCACTGGGAAACCAGTCGACTCCGCCCCTGATTCAGGTTGCTGTGATTTCAGATCCCGACCAAGCGGGCAAGGGTGTGCTGCGGATCGGGGTCCAGAGAGTCCACGTGCACATGCGGTATGATGAGGAGTCGGCGGAGAATGACATCTCGTTGCTCGAGCTGCAGCAGCCCGCGCGGTGTCCTGGCCTGGGGCTCCCCGTCTGCACCCCTGAGAGGGACTTTGCCGAGCAGGTCCTCATCCCGGGGACGGGGGGGCTCCTCAGCGGCTGGACACTGGATGACACCAGCTTGGGCAACACCCCAGCCAGGCTGCCGGTCACACACGTGGATGGGCGCGAATGTGGACGGGTCCTGAACGTGACCATCACGACTAGGATGTGCTGCGAGAGGGGCACCGGGGCAGCCGGGCGCTGGATGGAGGGGAGTGTTGTCACCAGAGGCCACAAGGGCACCTGGTTCCTCACAGGGATCCTGGGCTCGCCAGCCACGGAGGGGCAGGCACACACCTTCCTCCTCACCAAGGTCTCAAGATACTTGCTCTGGTTTAAGCAGATAATGAAGTAACAGAGACTCAGCAAGCAGGAGGGCGGGCTGGGGGGGCTCCAAACGCAGGTGCTGCTGTCCTGGAGCAAGGAGAGGCCACCAGCGCTCAGGCAGTGGGCTGGGAGATTCTCCTGACACCTCTCATCCAAGACCCGGAGATAAGCCGAGACACCGCAAAGGACAAAATAAACCTGTCAGTTACAAACCAGCCCGCTTCCCAACACTGTCTCCTGGGAGGGCGTCAAGCCAGTGTGCGCAACACCACTCTAGAAGCCTCCAAGACCTGCTAGTTACCGGCAGAAGCCACCTCCCGATTCTGCTTGGGTCGCCAGCTGCTGGTGCGGGCGACACCGGTGCTGGGTGCTGGAGAGGGCGTGGAGGAGCTGGCCAGGAGAGCCATGCTGGGGAGCATGGCCAGGGCTGTGCAGGAAAGGCAGGAAGCAGGCGGAGCAGAGGGAGGAAACACCAGGCCCTCCAGGCTCGGGCCAGAGGCGCTCTGGGTGGGGGAAGCCTCACACGCAGACCCCGAGCCAGGGTTGGCTCTGCTCCCAACCAGCCAGGTGGGCTCGAATGACCACGTGACCTCCCTGTGCTCAGGGTCATCTCTGATCAGAGTGGCACCAATTTGGCCATTACGGTATTTGTTTTAATCTTTTTTTTTGTAGTGTTGGAGATTGAACCCAGCAGCATTCTACCTCTGAGCTACACCTCCAGCCCTTTTTTATTATTTTGAAACAGGGTCTGACTAGGTTGCTGGGCGTTTCAGTAAGTTACCAAGGCTGGCCTTGAACCTTCAGTCCTCCCCGTCTCAGCCTCCCAAGTCCTGGGATTCCAGGCATGTGCCACTGTGCGTGCATCATGATGTCTTAGAGGCACTCTTCAATGCCAGCACAACCAGCAGTAACACATGCCCACCAGCTTGAACTGGGTCCCTCTGCCACAGGCCTCAGTGCCAAGAGGTAAACACTGGGCGCTGGCATACCAAGGCTGCTGTCAAGCCCAACCAGTTGCCTTCAGCTGCCAACCAACACTGTTCCTGACTACTGTTTAATAAATGACTTAGAGAGCTGGGCGCGGTGGCACACACTTGTAACCCCAGGATTTGGGAGGCTGAGACAGGAGGATCGAAGGTTTGTGGCCAGCCTCAGCTACTTAGTGAGGCCTTCTGCTACTTAGTGAGACCCTGTTTGAAAATATAGAATAAAAAATAGGGCTGGAAGCTGGGCATAACAGCACATGCTTGTAATGCCAGCATTCAGAGGCTGAGACAGGAGGATCACAGTTCAGGGACAGCCTCAGCTACTCAGTGAGGCCCTTTGCAACTCAGTGACACCCTGTTTCAAAATAAAAATATAAAGTAGGGCTGCGGGGGGAGCTTGGAGGTAGAATGCCCCTGGGTTCCAACCACAGTACCCCCCCCCACACACACACAAACAAACAAAATATATATATGGCTGGAAGTGTAGCTTGGTGGTAGAATGCCACTGGGTTCAATCCCTAGTAACACACACACCAAAAAAATGACCTGGAGATAGTCATAAAACCTTAGCTTTGGTACTAGAGGTTGAACCCAAGCATTCTCTCTCTGATAGAATATATCTGATAGATATATCCCCAGCCCTGCTTTTTTATTTTGAAACAGGATCTTTCTAGATTTCTGAGGCTGGCCTCAAAACCGCGATCCTCCTGTCCTCAACCCCAGGATGTGGACAACAGGTGTAAGCCACTGCACAGGCCAAACCTTTGTTTTCTACTGCTATTAAACCCAAAAGAATGAAATTCAGAGATGCTTACAGAAACTCCAGCGTTCAATCTGCTGTAAGAACTCCGTTTTGCTCAGAAGTTGAAGGGTGTTTAAGCCCCTGCTTAGCGGTGGGAGGGCTGGCTTCCACGGGCAACTCAGAGAAAACAAGAGCCAGAGACTCACGCCGTGGACGGGGCAGCGCGGCACTGGGCTCGCAGTAAGGGCACTCTGCCTGCCCAGAGGCCACAGCCACTGCAAGGACTGGAACTCAGTGGCCCCGTGCTGGGGCGAGGGCTCCGCAGTGCAGAATCTAGGGTCCACGCGCCCATGGTGTGGAGCACAGGTGAGGTGCTTGGCTGGAAACTGGATGTGTTTCAGGAGATGAGGTCACACACAGGGATCTGCCCTTCTGGATGATACTCCTTAACCCCCACTGGAGGGGCCCTGGATAGCCACCTGCACCCCACTGAGGCCCAGGCGACCCCAGAGCTGGCAAGTCTGCGGTGGGAGCCAGCCACCTTTAAAGGGGCCATCCAGCCCCCAGAGGAGCCCCCAAACTGGGCCACATGGAGCAGAGACCAGCTCGTGACCACATCATGGCCGCAGCCTGACCAGCTGTGCAGCCGAGGTGGCTTCCCCAGCAGGGTGCTCTGAGGGAGCCAGGTGCAACCAGTTCTGAGCTGTGCGGCCCTGTGCGAGGGAATCCACACCTTCCGGAAAGCCGCTCTCTGCATGAAAGGGGCAAGCTGCTCCCAAACTTGCTAACTTCGCAGAGGTGAGCTAAAACAGCTTCCTTCCTTGGAAACTTTTTCACAACAGGAAATGTGCACCCTCAAAAGAGCCGAAAGACCACCAGTGCTATGGGCTGAACTGCGCTCCAGATTGTAGCAGGGGCCTACCTGGAGGAAGGCTCTTTGACAGTGGTTAAGGGCAGATGTGCTTGCAGGGTGGGTCCTGGTCTGCCAGGGCTGTGGTGTCCTAAGAGGCAGAGGGAGAGAGAGCCACGGGCAGCACCTGCAGCGCAGGAGACACTGTGGCCAGAGGCCTTCCCCTCCAGCCTCCAGGCCAGGGGAAGGAGCCTTCGGTGTTGCGCAGTCCAAGCTATCAAATCTGAAGTGCAGATTATTACGTGTGTGTGTGTGTGTGTGTGTGTGTGTGTGTGTGTGTGTGTGAACATGGATAGAACCCAGGGGCATTATGCCTCCGAGCTACACCCCCAGCCCTATTTTTTTTTTTTTTTTAGTATATTTTTCAAAACAGGGTCTCACTGAGTTGCAAAGAACCTAAGTAGCTGAGACTGTCCACAAACTGCACTCCTCCAGTCTCTGCCTCCTGAATGCTGGGATTACAAGCACATGCTGAGATCACGCCTGGCTAAATTCTGCTTTTAAAAAGAAACCTTAAAGATAGGCATGGTGGCTGGGCGTGGTGGCGCATGCTTGTAATCCCCGCGCTTGGGAGGCGAAGACAGGAGGATCGCGCAGGTTCGAAGCCAGCTGTTCTGGCTTATGAGACCCTGTTTCCAAATAAAAATATAAAATAATAGGTCTGGGAGTGTAGCCCGGAGGTAGAAGGGCTTCCAGGAACCCCAGTACCACCACCACCACCAAAAAAAAAAAGATAGGCATGGTGGCGCACACTTGTAATCCCAGCATTTGGGAAGCTGAGACAGGAGGATCAAGGTTTGTGGACAGCCTCACAGCTACTTAGTGAGGCCCTTTGCAATGCAGTGAGACCCTGTTTCAAAATAAAGAATAAAAAATAGGGCTGAGATATAGCTTGGAGATAGAATGCCCCTGGGTTCCATCCCCAGTACCGCAAAAAAAAAAAAAAAAAAAGAAAAAGAAAAAAAAAAAAGCAAGCAAGCAAGCAAGCTGGCTTAAGTTAACCAGGCTCAGATTTAACGTAAAAACAGATATGCCCTGAAAGACACAATAAAGAGCATGCCATCTATCTAAGTTAAGAACATCTTTTTTTTAATAGAAAGAACTGCAAAAAGTCACCAAAACTGCCTTTATGAACAACACTTACAGAATGAGGTGTGGCCACCCAGCACCAGGCCTCCCTCCCAGGAGGCCTGCAATGCCACGAGCCAGCAGGGCTATCTACACTTCCTGAAAAGGAATCCCAGGTTTCGTGAGGCTGACGCTGGTTACAGACAATGAGGAAATTTCAAGAGACCCTGCGTGCTGGCAATTCAGTCTCAGCATCCCTGGAGCCCGGCTGCGAGGGTGGAGTGCAGCACGGGCTGCCCGGCCCCGCGTCCTGTCAGCACACTGTGGACAGCGGAGGGAATGGGTTTTGCTTGCTGACAACTAACTTCTGATGCTGGTGGGATATGTAGCCTTTAATGTGACCCTGGTGAAGAGGAAAAGTGGAGTTAGTTTACACTACCGAATCTGAGTCGCCCCAAACATGTGGGGACAAGCGTTCTTCCCAGCACTAGTACAACGCGACACACGGGGGACAAGGGATAGAAACTATGTACGTAGGTGGAGAACATGCAAAGCTATGTGCCCACCCGCCCTCACTGCAGAAGGCCCTCCGATGGCACCTCCTGGGAGACACTTGATGCTGTAAGTTTAGCACCACGTCAAGGCTTCGATTCCAGACGGGGTCCTGCTGTAAGGGGCTCCTTGGAAGGGAACCTGGACTCACGCACCATGTATATCAAGTTGGCCAGGATGCACTGCACTTCGTCAATGTCCACGTCTTCCACATGCATGAACTTCAAGGCAACCAGGAAGGCGTCCAGGGACAGCTGGTGTGTTCTGAGTAGCAAATACCTGGAACAGGGAGAGAGAAGCCCACTGCAGCTGCGGCAGGGCGCAGCCCTTCCAAGGCCAGGAAGACGTCCCTGACGGAGTTACAACAGTGGCATCTCTCATCAACCAGAGTTCAAAAGGAATAAAAGTGTTTCCATTCATTAGATGTATTCTAAAACACAATACAAACAAGAGCTTTTTAACATAATTGACTTTTCTATTTTAAAAACCCACTAGGACAAGCAGAATGTTTAAATCCGTACTAAATATTTCATAAAATCTAAGATGCTAGTTTTTATATTAATAGCTCTGAGGTCAGGATATGCCTTTGATGAATCATGCTTTACTGATTCCGTTGGTCCTTAAAACCTGTGTGTGGAGGTTTGCTCTGAGCTATACCCCTAGGCCTTTTTCTGTTCTGAAACAGGGTCTCACTAAAGTACCATGAGCTGGCCTTGAACCTGTGATCCTCCTGTCTCAGTCTCCCAGGTCCTGGGCTTATAGGAACGCACCACCATGCCCAGCTTGTCCTACTATTTCTGATAGACAGCCACCTGGGTCTGCCTTTGTTGAGGTTTAAACACTTACAGGCTGGTTGCAGCAAGGCCTCAGCAGAGCCAGCACAGTCCCTATCTGACTCAGGAACAGATGAGATGACATGTGATCAGTGGGCGGCAGGCTGTCCGTCAGGAAGGGGCTGCCGCTCCACGCCTGCACCCAGCTCACGGCACAGACCGTGGGCCGAGCCTCTGCATCCACGCCAGGCCTTCCCCCTCGGGGACACTCACACTTTCTTGAAGAGATTCCTGTAGGTGATGATCTTCAGCTTCTCAAGGATGAGGAAGATGCCGCAGCGGATGAAGAAGGTCTCGTGCCTTGCCAGCGCCTCGTTGAGCAGGAGCAGATTGCCCTCGCTGGGCGAGAGAGGAGGGCGACGCCAACACAGCCACGCAGCGAGCGAGACCCAGGAAGAGAAGTCAGGGCACTCCCTGCAGCACTGAGCAGCCGCCACTGGCTTCAGTTTTAGACGCCTCCCAGGAAAGGGGCAGGACCTACCTCACAGCTTTGGTCACTTCAGCAAACTGCATGAGATGGTACTTTCTCAAAAGCTCAATGGTCGGCATGTGGCCCTAAGATAGAGAGGCAGCTTTCCAGAACAGAGACACTTTCTCTTCAGTATCTTATCAAGGAGGAAGTAAAGCTTTGCAAGCCACGCCAGGACGACCAGCACACTCAGAAAGTCCTTCCTCTGGCTGGCCTTCAGGGGACGGGACTGACCCTGGCCTCCCTGTCTCTAGGCACTTATGACCCAACAGGAGGGTCAAACTGAACACCTGTAACAGCAGGACTTCGGAACAAGAAGGTCTAGAAGAGCCCGCTGGAGGGTCTGGAACCTGCGTCTCTCGGGAGGCTGGACGTGGGGAGGGGTGTAGCACACTGCCCATGGCGAGCGCCCGGACGCTGCGCTGCCGCCATGGGCAACACTTCACATCCCTTTGTTCATTTCTTAGTTTTAGATGGAGAAAGGTCCACCACTCAGGGGTATCAGCAACTAACTCACCAGCTGCCTGGCTTTTCTGTTTAAGTAGCAAAATGAATTCTAGTGACTACAGTATCTACAGAGAGACTGGAAGGACATATTCCTTTCTTGCCTAACCCACTGCTATGCATTTAGGCTTTTAGTGAGAAATATATACAACCTACACCTGTTTCATCTGTCCTCTGAATGCTAAACTTCAGCCTTAGCCCTACTTCTCAGGGAAACACTGGCAAAGCTCCTTGGAGGGGTCTGAGGTGCTGCGCATGGGGGATAGGGATGGGCAGCGGGCCACTCCCGAGGCTCCGTGGGCTGCTCCGGCCTGAGCCTGCGCACTCCACGGCGAGGGCCGGGAGCCACTCACCAGCAGCATCTTCACGGGGAGCAGGTAGATCAAGATCATCCGCTTGTTCTTCTGGCCCGAGCGGTGGCAGCGCCCGAAGGCAAACGACAGGCACTCCTCGGCTGCAGAGAGCGCGGCCACAGCCAGGTCAGAGCGCGCCAGGCCCCCGGTGCCTCCACCCTGCCTGCCCGCCTCTGCCGGAGGCTACAGAGAGCACCTCCTTCCCTGTCTGGAAACAGCAGCCCAGCTCCATTCCGTCACAGCGGGCTTTCTAAGCAAACCCCAGAGCCCCAAACTCAACGAGCAGTGCCTTGCAAGGCTACTTCACAGAAAGTAACTCCACGCAGACTCTTACTTTCTGAGGTCGCCTGCGGCCACTTCGATCAGCCTTTCAAGTTGGAAAGGGCAGAGGTATGTAAAAGACACAGGTCTGTGGCAGAGTCTAGTCATCGCAAACGGTAAGGCAGCTTAGAGACACTTCCCTAAGCGCAGTATAGGAACCAAGCATCATGCACTTCCACCACTTAAAATGGCCACGCACTTACATAGATTATCCTATTAACTTGTATGTATTAATGCTGTTCTGACCATGACTTAATTTTATTTATTTATTTATTTTGTGTGTGGTACTGGGGGTGGATCCCAGGGGCTTTCTACTTCCAGGCTATACTTCTAGACCTATTTTATATTTTAATTGGAAACAGGGTCTCAATAAATTGCTAAGAGCCTCACTAAGTAGATGAGGCTGGCTTCAATCCTGTGTGATCCTCCTGTTTTAGCCTCCCACGTGCAGGAATTACAAACGGGTGCCACCACGCCCAGCTTCTGACCATGACTTTAAAAAGGCTTCTATTTTGAGCCGGGTGTGGTGGGCACGCTTGTCATCCCAGCATTGTAGAGGCTGAGACCTGAGGATCATGCTTCATGCCATGATCCTCAGGCCACGAGCTCAGAGGTCAGGTGCCCCTGGGCTCCACCCCAGACCACAGCGCTCTGCTGGCCACACACCTTGCTTGAAGTCGCTGTCGAACATGGCCTTGCGGCCCACGTAGTACTTGTACGTCACCCTCTGCGCCGTGCTGTACTCCTCTTTCAGATTTGAGCTGTCGATGGCTCGAATCAGAGGTTTGCACAGATGGAGTTTGTTGATCTACAATGAATAACAATCCATTTAAATTACTTTAAAAAAACCAACATGACAGGCATGTTGAAGAACAAACATACACTTTATCAACTGTGTCTCTGTAAGATGATAATTTAAAAACTTTCATGTTACCAAAATTATTTTTGTAGCACTGGGGATGGAACCCAGGGACATCTTACCAAGTTACATCCCCAGCCCTATTTTTTATTCTTTATTTGAAACAGGGTCTCACTAAGTTGTGGAGGGCCTCACTACGTAGCTGAGGCTGGCCTCGAACCCGTGACCCTCCTTCTTGTTATGGTTTGAAATGGTGGGGCTCTTGTTCTTATTCAACTAAAATTGGTTGATAGAAAACTTAACGGGCAGCTCAGTGCAGCTTTAACAAATCTTTATTACAAAATTAGTAGGAAATAGATCAGTAGGAAATAGAGAAGAGAAAAAGCAGCACGCTGACCCGCATGCTGGGGAGCCTGAAAATGGAACTCCGGCCCCTTTTGGGGACTCCAACCCTTAAAAAGATTTTGTATTGGTATCATTCTCATCAGCGTTACCAAGGCAATGGGCTAGTTACTTATTCCTTAACCAGGCGGTGCCTCTTTGTCTCCGGACAGCGCACTTACTAAGTGTAAGGGTCAAGAATCTACCTGGCCCTCGGGTCTATTGTATTGGGCAGTATTGGTTGCTCATCAACTAGGGTGCTTTGAAGCCGCACACAACGTTTACCTTTCCTATGCCCAAGCCGGATCCCAGAGGAGAGGAGGTAAACAGAGGCACCGGCTGCCTCTTTTGTGATTTTAGGGCTAGTGGCTTCAGTTGACTCTAAGGCTTTTACTATAGGTTAGTGATTAGAATGAAGGGCAAAGACAGAGAGGAACTCTGCATCGTAATCGCGGCAGCCCCCTCCCTGTCTGAGTGCCTGCACAGCATCTAAGCTCTGACTAGATTTTACATTTTGGAAATTACCAAAGCCATTTTCCAATACCGGCACCTTAATACATTTTGATGCCTCTTCCCAATAATGGCACACTTCTCAGCCTCCCAAGCTCTGGGATTACAAGCGTGCACCAGCACACTGAGCTACCAAAACTATAGAAATAAAAGAAGAAGCCACCAGGCGAGGCTGATGCACATGCCAGAAGGCCCGAGAAGCCTTCTGGGAGGCTGTGGCCCATGGGGATGCTCAGGCTCCGGACATCCCTCAGAGTGGAAGGCACGAGCCCAGCCCCGCTGCCTGCCACCCTTCACCGGGCTGACTTTAAGTGATAAGAAGTCACTCCTTGTCCCCCCCTCCATGCACACAGCTGCTACTACAACAGAGCACAGAAGGTTCTGGAGCGAAGCCGCTTGCCTCGGAAGCCCAGCATCTCCACAGGGACACGTAAATTCAAATCAGACCCTGGGGAAGCATTCCAGAGCTCCTTGCATGTGGGGCAGTGGTCAATGGCAGGCACTAGGACCGCATTCATGCCTGGGGTTACTGCATTCACTCCCAAGCTGCACCGGGCAGGCTGGCTGTAACACGTGGCCTGACACCAGGAGACTCGTGCGCAAGCATACCTTGAAGTAGATTTTAAATAACTGATTCACCAGGAACAGCATGCCCCACTTCTTAGAATCCTCTATGCCTGCACGACTGTGGGGAAAAACATTTTTAGGTTAGAAAGAAAATAATTGCTTTTGAGTCACAAAATAAACTGCCTAAAAACTTAGCACCTGCCTAAAAACTGACAGCTCAAGTTGCATTCTACCCGCAACAAGATGCCTTTATGAAGAAAGGCTTTATCCTCCTTTGGCAACATTGAAAAGAACAAAGCAAGAATTCCGATCCTCATTAAACACGGCAGTGTATGTAAAAGCTGACAGCGGCAAGTCTAGAGGCGAGAGAGCATCTTCTCTTGCAGTCACGGTGAAATGAACTTGCGAGACACAGGAGGCTGTCCGAGGGGATGCAGCAAGTGCAGACGCACATGGTGAGGAGAGGGTGCCCACTCCACGGGGCGGGCCCAGCGTGGCCAGGCATCCTAAAAGGTCCCAAGGCGGTGGAGGCCTGCCCTATGTGTGCAGGGGAGGCACAGAGACCACTGGTCACAACTCAGAACACATAGAGTTAAGACATGTGCAGTGCTGTGTGTGCAGCCCACCTCAACAGAAAAAGGAGAAAGGAAGTATCTGGAGGAAAGGGCACTGGTGTTCACAACCAGCTTTGCAGAACATCTTTTTAAAGGAAAAAAGATTAATTGGGATAAATCAAAGGTGGACAGAGGGAGGTATGAGTAGATACAAGTTCATAGTAGAGGCAGCAGTTATGGGTAGTCACTATAAAATCCTTTCACCTTTGCTGAATGTTTAAACATTTCAAGATAAAACTTTGAAAAAGCTGGGCATGGTGGTGCACATCTGTAATACCTCCCAGCACTTGGGAGGCTGAGACGCGAGGATCGCACAGGTTCAAAGCCAGCCTCAGCTACTTAGTGAGACCCTGTTTCCAAGTAAAATATAAAATAGGTCTGGGAGTGTAACACAGAGGTCGAAGGCCCTGGGTTCCATCCTCAGTACTACAAATCAAACAACCGTGTGTGGAACTAAGACAGGTGTGTTGTCCAATACATCCAAAACTCACTCACTCGGGAAGCCACCTCCTTACTGGACTGTCAACTCCGTGACCAGTTCACATGCGGCCTCATGTTCCACCCGCCTGCTTCTATACTGCTTCTGCCTTTCCTGTTACCCAGGATGCTCAACACGGGAGGCATTTTTAATGGACCAATTTTCAGGAGAATTCGTTTTTGGATTCCTTATTCTTTTTAAGTACACTGTGTTGAATGTACTCTTTTTGCAACTCTTTTTTGAACATCAATTTAATAAGTCAGTTACTGAGTTTTATTGCTTGCTAATTGTCTTTCTGTTGCTGAATTTAAAAATGCCATATATACTATGATATAAAAGACCTAATTCTATCTTAAGTTACATATAATCAGGCAAATATTTTTAAAATATACACCAGATTAATATGGATAGAAGCAAACCATCCTTAATTCTTTAGTGTTATTCAGAAAGAAATGTGGAATGGGCTAAAATTTCTCACTTAACTTATTGGAAAGCTAAATGGATATGACTATTTCCATTTTTATAGGTACTTTCATGTGCATTGTAAGTTACAGACATAAGATATTTTTGTACATTTTCTTGATTATTTAGACTGTAGGGAGATTTTCCAGTGAATGAAAATATAGTTGAAATTTATAGGTGGACAATGCACATCCTTCATATCTAAACAAATCACTTTTCTAAGTTACTTGGAAAGGATTAGATTTCCCACTGTTCAACTTTAATATCCCTTAATAGCTACTTAAGACAAATTATAAAATCTAAAAAGTAGTTAAGTATCAATAGTTTAGATCCTATTTTATCCAACTTTATTCTTTTCACAAACAGCATTCTTAGTCTGCACCTGTATGCTGTGAAGTATGATGTTGTAACTGAGTTAGCATTGCTTATCTGCAGTATGATTTTCATAGAGAGAACGGTCCATATAAATGAACAACAGGCACGGGACTTCTGATGCTAGTGCAATATCTATGTGATTATTCAGAAGTATTAAGATGTATCTCTTTTACAAAGCATAACTATTTGAGCTCATATTTTATAATTCTGATTGAGAATTTAAGGGACATGGCAATTTTTACCCAAACTGAATTTGGTAATTTTAAATAAAGCAACTAAATTTGGGTTCTTTACTTAATACTTAAAAGAAAGTGAGGCACTTAGGAACCTATCAGTACGCTGGGAAACGTCAAGAGACTTTCTTTCAAAATGCGTGTTTAGAGCCGGCGTGGTGGGCACACTTGTCATCCCAGCACTCGGGAGGGTGAGACCCGAGGACCGTGGTTTGCGGACAGCCTCAGCTACTTAGTGAGGCCCTTTACAACTCAGTGAGACCCTATTTCAAAATAAAGAATAAAAAATAGGGCAGGGGGTGTAGCCTGGAGGTAGAATGCCTTTGGGTTCCATCCAGTACCGAAAAAAAAAAAAAAAACTGTCTCATAATTTGGGCCCAGGCTATCCTATTAATTTTTGTCTAGCTTAAAAAGTATTTGAGCCTATTCCATTTCTTTGTGTTTTGTTTTATGCCCTATAACAGATCTATGCTAAATGTATTTTAAAATAAATGTCAAATTCAAGACTGAAAAAAAAGAAAAACCCAACAAAAACACTAATTTACTAATGCAAGCAGATCTATGAACCATAGATAGGAGAAAAATAACACCAAGCAGGCACAGGAGAGGCAAATTACTACAAACCTACAAGAAAAGAAAACCTGCAAGAGGAGAAAGATCCATTCCACCCACAGAGGAGTGGCCAGGGAGCTCGACCATCACAGCCCAGGGATGGGAGGACATGGTGGAGGTGCCCCAGGGACAGTCTACCTTTACACCTCCTCCCAGCACAGAGTCCTCAAAACTGGAGAGCAACAAAGGCAGCTTCAGAAAAGAGAGGCTTGGAGATGTCAGTCAGGAGACCGACGAGAAGGCCAACTGCTCAGAGGCGGGGACATGCTCAGGGGTGTCCGCAGAGCTCTGGTGTGAGCGTGTCGAGACTCACAAAACAATGACCTCCTGACTGTGGGGCCACACTGTATGCACACGACCACAAAGGTCAGCCGTAACCAAGGACGAGGGCCAAGCCTGCCACAACCCAAGGTGGACGACACTTCCTGGTTTCCAAGCTCTCACTCACGTGTCACTGGCACAGACTCGGAAGCAGCTCATCAGTAATTCAGCGGCTTTTTCCAACATATCCCCAACTTTGCTTTTTCCTTTCTTTACCAACTGTTGATCTGCCTAAAAGAATACAACAACGTTCACTTATGAAAGAAAAAATGGGTAGACATTATCTAGTTATACTACAATTAAAAACTGAGACGTCGTGTACATTACTGCAATCGCCCACCAATCACACCCTCTTCAGTTCGAGCTGAGGGGTCAGCGCAGGGCAGGGCTGAGAAGCTGCCCTCACCCCGTCCCCGAGCACTTCTCGCCTTGTGCCCGGCAGTCGAGATGGCAACACACACTCTAGAGACAGTGTAGCTCCTGCTTGTCCTCCCGGCAGCCTTCTGCTCCTGCCCTTGCAGAGGGCACCCATGCTGGAAGCTGCGCCATGAAGACCCTGCTGGCGAGTGGAGGGCCGGCATGTCCTGCCCCCCTCCCTGCCCTGCTGCACCGCCTGCCCACCCCGAGCGCAGCCCCAGACTCCTGCACTCACTCCACTGGCTGGGTGCCCTACCCCACTTCAACACGCCCTCAGTGGCATATAGCAAATATCAATTTCCATATCTTTAAAATTCTGTGGTGAGAGGAAGTACGAACAGTGCTTCGGTGGCATGCCACAGGGACGGCTGTCCCAGGAAGGGCACTGGCGGCTGTCGGAGCTGGCTGTGCTGGCTAGTTTCCTTCAAACAACTGACAGACACGGCAGCCCAGGCGCAGGCACTGCAGGCCACGTTCCCAAAATGATGACGCAGCCTGTCGCTTCCAGGAAGACCACTGGTGATGTTTGCTGCCAGTGACACTGGTACTTTCAAAACACTAGGCTTCTGGAAAATGTTTGTTGACCATGGTGAGTCTGGCAACTGCCCAGTCCTTCAAGACTCTTCTAATAAGGTCACTAGGGGTGCTAACAAATGCAGCCGTTTGTTTTGGCTGTTTCTGTTTTACATATTGAAGTGTCAACATTTGGAACTGCTGCAGATCTCAGTGAGCCAAGACTTTCCAAATGACCAGCTGCAGTGTGAACGTCTGTGCCCCACAAACTCGTGGAACAAAATCCTGACCCCAAGGTCAAAAAGCGACCCTGAGAGCGGCCTCGCCCCATCCACCACGTGAGGGCGCAGTGAGAAGACACCTGTGTGAGCCACACAGTGGGCCTTCACGGGACACCCACTGTGCTGGCACCTTGACCTGGGACCTCCCTGTCCCAGGGCTGTGAGGAACCAAGGCCTGGCATTTATAAGCCACCCAGTCCATGGTATTCTGTTGCAGTGGCCAAAGTGACTAAGACAGATGACGGCACTACAAAATCCATACGCTGGGTACAAGATCTGCTCGAGGTGCAGGGCAGGCCAGTGGCTTTTAAGGCTGTGATAGAGAGTTCACTGCTATGTGCCAGGGGCAAAACTCAACAGCCTTCAGGGAGTTGCGTCTTGAGTCTGGGAACAGGGATGTGCAAAAGCTATTAAAATACCACTCCCTTTTCCACGGAAGCCGGTCTGCGAGGTCCGCAAGGGCTTCAGTATACATGTCACAATGGAGTGCACGCCTGCACAATTCCAGACGGCTTCTATTAAACTGAACAACTAAGGGCTTAAGACACAAAGCGACGCCGCTCTTCTGAGCTCATTTCGTCTTAGAAACACTGTTCCTCTGCTGTGACTTCTGCCATCTGTTTCGACAGTGCCCATTACTCACTGACCATTTTAAAGGCTGCGTTAAAACCGTCACTAGGAGCTGGGCATGGTGGCACAAACTCGTAATCCCTGTGCTTGGGAGGCTGAGACAGGAGGATTGCATAGGTTCGAAGCTAGCCTCAGCTACTTAGTGAGGCTCTCAGCAACTTAGTGAGACTCTGTTTCCAAATAAAATTAAAAAAAAAAAAATAGGTCTGGGAGTATAGTCTGGAGGTAGAAAAGCCCCTGGGTTTCATCCCCAGTACCACACACACACACACACACACACACCCTCATTAGGGCTGGGGTAGTCTACAAGCCCTCTGCTGCATCCGCGCAGCACCAAAGGTAAATAGTAGAACAAGCAAGATGCTCGGTGGCTCCGGTAGCTGCCCGCCATCACCTCTGTGCTGAAGACTGCCAGATACTTTTTTCACTCAAAATCTCAGAGTTGAGACTTCTCTGGTCCTGGGCATTCCTGGTGACTTAAGTATACCCCAGCCCTTTGGGGATTATGTCAGGGGACGACAGACCTCAGGGCTCTCTGACCTGTGCGTGTGGAGGAGCGGAAGCTGCTGTGCTCTGCCACTGAGCAGGGTGGAGGTCCACACCCTGTTCTCTGCCGGTGGGTGGGAGGGACCCGCAGACTTGTTCACGGGGCACAGCAGAGTGAGGCAGACACTGTCAGAAAGAGTCCTGCCTTGGCAGGCTGTCTGCACCTCTCCTAGTTTCCTTGGGGCTTTTTCGGTCCCGTACGAATTTCCAGGCTTAGGGCTTCCCAGACTGGAGGCAGGAAGGGCGACCCGTTGCCCACCTCATGAGCCCCAGACCTTCTCTCCCCGGAGCATGTGGGCGGAAGCCTCACCAGCACAGAACAGGGAAAGATCTGCATACTTCATCTGCTCTGGAACCGGAATCCTCTATTCTTTTTAAAACTGCCAGGGGTGGGGTGCTGAGCCCACAAAGATGGTGACACGGCTTCCTAACTGGCTTACACTGATGTCCACAGGGAAGTTACCCTGTAATTCCTGAATCTGCTCCCCTCACACCACAGAAGTCCTTAGCTACTGCCCGAACCAACATTAAGCTAGAATGCTTTAGGACAGGAGGCATACCTTGTGTGCTCAACAGAAAGCAGAATGCCTCAATTGGTACTGTTCTCTCATTTAAGAGAAAAAAGCCTATCATGAACGTTCCACCATACGCAGAACTTCTCCCCTCCTGGGCAGGGTGGGAATCTAGCCTGTGCTTATTCCAGTTTGTCTGCATAGAGCCAGAAGGAACAATGAGCCCAGCTGCCCCCTACTCTTCTTCTCCTTGTATCAGATACATCCTAGCTCCAACTCATTCCTCAAAGGTTAGGGAAGGAATACATGAAATTAAGAAGCTTTCATTTTAAGAGAGTAGCGATAGAGAATTAAACTTACATTATTGGCAAACACTCGAAGGTCAAGGGCTACTGCATACATGACAGGAAGAGCCCTGTGAGCAGAAAGCAGACAGTGTGAAGAGGCCGGTGTGCCACCACGTCACATCACAGGGCGAGAGCGCCACACCAGGACGGGGTCCACCCCGAGCCCTGCTGTCAGGCAGACTGCGGTCCAGGACACCTACTGCTGGCTCCACACTGCAGCCCAGGCCCCGGCCCCTGGTCCAGCTGGGCTCCCAGGACATCGCCGAGCCTCACCTCCCACCACCAGGGAGACAGCTCCATATAAAACCATGTGGCTCAACACTTCCTGGCAGGAACCAGGCTACACAACAGAGGTGAGGTCAGAGGTGAGGTGAGACCTGGGCTTCCTTCACGTGAGCAAGTGCTCACGTAGAAAGAGAGGGCTGGGCTGCTTGTTTGTAAAAGGCCTCAGCCATTTTGGTGCAAGCACAACTTATTTAACTATAGTTTCTTAATAAATTAAAAATCAAAGTTAAATTCCAAGCACAGTGGTAAACACTTGTACTCCTAGTACTTGGCAGGCTGAGACAGGAGGATTGCAGATTCAAGGACAGCCTCAGTGAGGTTCTCAGCAACTTAGTGAGATCCTGTTTCAAAATAAAAAATAAGCTAGGACTAGGGATGTAGCTCAGACTAGGGATGTAGCTCAGAGGTAGAAACCCTCTGAGTTCAATCCCCAGTGTTAAAAAAAAGAATTGAAAATAACCCAATTATTACGCACATCATCATCCCCAATGAATTATAGTTGGCCTGCCTCTCTTATCCAAAGTTTAAAACCAAAAGTAAGCCAGGCACGGTAATGCACACCTGGGATCCCAGTGCTTGGGAGACTGAGGCAGGAAGACCGTAGGTTCAAAGCCAGACTCAGCAACTTAGAGAGACCCTCAATAACTTAGCAAGACCCTGTTTCAAAATAAAAATTAAAATAAAGCAGGGTGTGCAACTTGGAGGTAGAATGCCTCTGGGTTCAATGTACACTATGAAAAAAATAAAAAAGGGCGGGATGTAGCTGAGCAGTAGAGCACTTGCCTAGCAAGAAAAGCCACAGGCTCTATCCCCAGTACTAAAAAAAAAAAAGTAAGCTCAAAACTGACAACTGAAGGAAACCATGGCATCTAATAAATATCTGAGGACATGAAGTACTGAAATAAAACAATACTAATAGAGAAATGCCACAGACATCTGGGATATGCCACTTAGCTCACAGAGACCACATCCCTCTATCATCCACATCGACTCCAGAAGCCATCGACTGACACTGGACACCCACAGAGAAACACGAAGCCATTTTATCCTATTTTTTTTCTGTGGCACCGGGTACTGAACCCAGGAGGCTTCTACTGGAGCTACACCCTCAACTTGTTTTATTTCTTATTTGGAAACAGGATCTTGCTAGGTGCATGAGTCTCGCATACTTGCTGAGGCTGTCATAACCTGTGACCTTCCTGTCTCAGCCTCCCAAGTACTAGGATTACAGGTATGCACCACCACACCCAGCTATGCCTATTTATTTTAAACAAATGTTTTGAGAGCTTTGCTTAAAAACAAATGCCATTTACTAATTTCTAGGTGTTTCTGTTCATACTTACCAGTTTTCTTCTTTGTGGGCCTGAAATGCTCGCAGGAATGATGTGTTATATTAAGGAAGGTATGCTGTACAAAATTCAACAAAGCTACAAGTGGTAAACATAAATAATCCAGAAGATTCTAAATTTTACAGAGTAGAGCTCCCTTTAGAAGATTCTACGTCAAACAGTAGTTAAAAAAAAGTTATGAGCTCACATTACAAACATCTATGTACCATTAGGTCTAAGTATCCTAAATACATTTGTTTCATACATACCTTCTCCAAAGTAAAAAAGACTTTTTAAAATGATTTTCTGAAGCCAGGTGTAGTTGTGCACACTTGTAATCCCAGCATTCAGGCGGCGGAGACAGGAGGATCATGGTTCGTGGACAGCCTCAGCTACTTAGTGAGGTCCTTTGCAATTCAGTGAGACCATGTTTCAAAATAAATTTAAAAAAATAGGGCAGGGGGTGTAACAGCTTAGAGGTCGAATGCCCCTGGGTTCCATCCCCACACCCGAAAAAAAAATAAAAAAATAAAATGATTTTCTGAAATTTTGCTTGTTTTCTCTAAGCTCAAGATGGTCACAGTTATATCGTAGTTTCAGAATCTGTAATATAATCTGTAATCAGAATCTGTAATGTAAAGTTTATTAACTCTTGAATTCATGGGCATATTTATTTATTTACCTTTTACTTTTTTGTGGTACTGGAGATGGAACCCAGGGGCTTTCCACCTCCAGGCTATACTCTCACACCTATTTTTTTTTAAATATATATTTTATTTGTTTTTTAATTTTTATTTATTTATTTTTTGGTGGAACCCAGAGGCCTTCTACCTCTGGGCTATACTCCCAGACCTATTTTATATTTTTATTTGCAAACAGGGTCTCACTAAGTTGCTGAGAGCCTAAGTAGCTGAGGCTGGCTTCGAACCTGTGCAATCCTGTCTCAGCCTCCCAAGCGTGGGGATTACAAGAGTGCACCACCACGCCCAGCTTTAATATATATTTTATTTGGAAACAGGGTCTCACAAGGTTTCTGAGAACTTCACCAAGTAGCTGGGGCGGCTTTGAACCTGCGCAATCCTTTTGTCTTGGCCTCCCAAGTACTAAGATTACAAGTGTGTGCCACTACGCCCAGCTCATGGGTATATTTAAACCAAACTTTAGCTGAGCATGGTGGCACCTGCTTGTAATCCCAGTATTCAGAAGGCTGAGACCAGAGGATCATGGTTTGTGGACAGCCTCAGCTACTTAGTGAGGCCCTCTGCAACTTAGTGAGACCCTGTTTCAACATAAAGAATAAAATATAGGGCAGGAGGTATAGCTTGGAGGTCGAATCCCTCTTTTTATTTTAATTTTATTTATTTATTTATTTTGGTGGTACTGGGGATGGAACCCAGGGGCATTCTACCTCTGGGCTGGGGCCAGTGTTCAGCCTAAGAACCTCCATAGGGTAACACTCCCAAGCCTATTTTTTATATTTTATTTGGAAACAGTGTCTCACTAAGTTGCTGAGAGCCTAAGTAGCTGAAGCTAACTTCAAACCTCCTGCCTCAACCTCCCAAGTACTGGGATTACAAGCGTGCATCACCATACCCAGCCAATCCCTCCTTTTAACAAGTGCTTTTCCCTACTTCGCAGGTCACTGAATGAGTCTTAAAACCTGTGGCTAGTGCCGGGCGTGTGGCGCACGCTTGTAATCCTCATGCTTGGGAGGCAGAGACAGGAGGATCGCGCGGGTTCGAAGCCAGCCGTGCGCGCTGGCTTAGGAGACCCTGTTTCCAAATAAAAATGTAAAAATAGGTCTGGGAGTGTAGCCCGGAGGTAGAAGGGCTTGCAGGAACCCCAGTACCACCAAAAAAAAAAAAAAAAAAAATCTGTGGCTAAATGTAGTTCCCAAAGGAAAATGGCCAGAATGAGTTGTCCCTCCAAAACATTTCAGTTACTCTCATTTATTTGTTTTGTTTTTTGTTTAGGTACTGGGGATGAAAACCAGGGGCATTCTACCCCAGAGCTACACCCACACCCTTATTTTTATTCTTTTTCTTTTTTTTTTTTTTTTGGTGTGTGTGGTACTGAGGGGGGAACCCAGGGGCTTTTCTACCTCTGAACTATACTCCCAGACCTATTTTATACTTTGTTTGGAAACAGGGTCTCACTAAGTTGCTGAGAGCCTCACTAAGAAGCTGAGGCTGGCTTTGAACCTGTGAGATCCTCCTATCTCAGCCTCTCAACCTCTGGGTTTACAAGCATGCACCACCACGCCCAGGTCTATTTTTATTCTTAATTTGAAACAGGGTCTCATCATTTGCTTAGGGCCTCAATAAGTAGCTGAGGCTGTCTGCAAACCACGATCCTCCTGTCTCAGCCTCCCGAATGCTAGGATTACATGTGTGCATCACCACATCTGGCTCATTTCCTTTTAAATAATGGGTTTAAACAACTGGCCCAGTGTTTCAAGATCCTAAGCCTCAATAATGAACGTACCTGTGTATAACAGGTACAGTATAACACCGCTACGCACACAACAAAAGATATTGGACGATCACCGTCTGGCACTTGTATGCCTCTATGAAATCATGGTTCCCCACAGCGTAGGTGCACCTGGAAGAGAGACATCAGAGCCTGAGGACAGTGGCCTCAGAAAGGGCGCTTACTTGATAAAAACCCAGATGCTAGCCACGGAGGCCACGTGACCCAGTTCTGCCACCAACACACACCTCTCCACCCCCGAGAAGGACAGCTGGAGCCCCTGCTTGACAGGTCAGAAAAGGAGGAAGAAGTAACACACAATACCACTGAACAAAGCAGGCTGCTGGAGGTGAACCCCAGAAGGGGAGCAGGAGCAGCACTGTGAGCGGCGCTGGCTGATGATACCCCCTGCCCTTCCTCTCGGGCTACGGGGACACTCTGGCTAGTTGCCTCCAAGCAGCATTACCTCACCATCAAGTCGGGAACCCCACTACACCCTGCACAGAGCTAAGACCCCTCGATGCCTCCTGCTGAAGAACACAGAGGCACCCCACCTCTCCCAAAGACCTGGTCGTATTTATAGGGTCTCCTGCTCACAGACCCCAGCTTGCTCCCAAACCCACCACCTGACAGGCAGGAGGGCAGTCACACCCACCAACTCTGCCAGAAATGGTGCCCAGGAGACAGACAGATACAAGTATCACTAAAGAGGAGTATTTTCTGCTCAATTTGTTTCTTTCCCAACAAGGCAAAGAGGTAAAAAAAAAAAACAAAAAACGACGTTTCCATGAAAAAAAAAAAAGCAAGTCTTCAGCCAGGTTCCATACCCTTCCCGTCAGCCTAAGTATCAAGTGAGTCTTCATAGCATGGCACCACAGACACAGTTTTCACAGGTTTTACCAATGAAACTACAAATGTACTTTTCTACTTTTTCTCAGTCAGTTACTCACTGCTTCAAGCAAATATGATACAAGATAAAATCCCTAGTGAGCTTAGCAATTTCTAGATGTGTTTTTCTCCCCTGCCAATAGTTTACCTTAAATGAGCTGCAAACATTTCATCATAAGGGGGTTCCAAAACTTGTTGACATTTCTCTTCTGGAGAAGCCATCTATTTATAAGAAGGAAAATGGCAAAAAAAAAAAAAAAAAAAAAAAAAATTAATGGGGACAGAAAGGATGCAATGTATGGAAAATGATTTAGACAAACTGTTTCAGAACATCACAGTTCACGGCTGTTCTTTATATTTTAGCTCTTTTTATTTACTTATTTATTTTATTTTTATTTTTGTTATGGTGGTACTAGGAGTGGAACCCAGGGGCTTTCTACCTCCGGGCTATACTCCCAGACCTATTTTTATTTTATTTGAAAACAGGGTCTCACTAAGTAGCTGAGAGTCTAAGTAGCTGAGGCTGGCTTCTAACCTGTGCGATCCTCCTGTCTCAGCTTCCCAAGCGTGTGTGTGCCACCATGCCTGGCTACATTTTAGCTCTTTTAAATAAAGGGTTCATGGGCAAGCATGCTGGCACATGATTGTAATCCTGGAGCTTGGGAGGCTGAAACAGGAGAATCACACAGATTCGAAGCCAGCCTCAGCTACTTAGTGAGGCTCTCAGCAACTTAGTGAGACCCTGTTTCCAAATAAAGTATAAAGTAGGTCTGGGAGTATAGCCTGGAGGTAGAAAAGCCCCTGGGTTTCACCTCCAGTACTACAAAAATAAATATAAATAAATAAATAAATGGTTCATGACTTCAACAATAGCTATCAGAATCTTAGGAAACAAAAAGCCACAAATACAATCTGGGTTTGCCCACCACAGGCCAGGAGATAGTCTTGGCGTGTGTGGGGGGGGCGGGGGGGTACTGGGGATGGAACCCAGGGGCATTCTACCTGCGAGCAACACTCTCAGCCCTATTTTTTATTCTTTATTTTGAAACAGGGTCTCACTGAGTTGCAGAGGGCCTCACTAAGTAGCTGAGGCTGTTCTCAAAATGTGATCCTCCTGTCTCAAGCCTCCTAAATGCTGGGATTACAAACGTGTGCCCCCACGCCCAGCTGGTCTTGGCATTTTTATGTATATTTTAGTATGTAATAACCAGTCAGTCAAAAACATCCTATTAAGCAACTGCTATGGGATTAATAAGTAAGGCCCACAGCACCTCCATGCATGAGGTCTAACAGGCAGAGGTGGTCCTGTGAAGACACCTTCCTGGAAGGAGCACTATTGCCAGTGAGTGGCCAATGGGCCTGCCTCCTAATGGCTACATTTAGAAACTCTAACACCAGAACAAATGATGGTTAATTCCCTTGTCCCCATGACTGACCCTGGGACATCCAGACTGAGCAGGATGGTGTCAGGATGAGCCCAGCATTTGAACTGAACTGGTGGGCCCTGAAAGCAGATGACCCTCTCCCTGTGGGTGGGCACCAGCCAAGCTGTTGGCAGTCTAAAGAGAACATAATGTGAAAGAGGAGAACCATGCCCCTGAGGCTCCTGCCTGCCTGTCTTGGCCCCCGCCCTCAGGATGGATCTCCATCGCCCCTGGCTCTCAGACCTCTGGACTTGGACTCAACACCACCATTGCTCTCCCGGGGCTCCGGCTTGCAGGTGGCAGATCAAGGTACAGCTCAGCCCCCACAACCACCTTCTGATAACCTTTCTTTCCATGTATATTTCTACGGGTTCTGTTTCCCTAAAAAACCCAAACACATAATAAATTATAACAGCAAATTAAAAAAGAAGTCAGTGAGTCCTCACTGATACAAAAAATATGTGTACATACATGCATATTTCTATACACAAGAAAGAAGAGTGATGCTATCAGAAAAACCACCATTCTATAGTCTGTAGAAACAGACTCAGACAGTGGCCACCAGTGATGGACCCTCAGATCAAAGGCTAAGGGGACAGACAAGTCTGGACAGAGCCTAAGCGCCACAGCCTCTCCCTGGTGACCTCAGTACAACACTTAGTTCTCCACATCTCAGAGAGCTATGCAGGAATTACGTGTAGGAATATGAGGTGAAATGCTCAGAATACGAAATGGGACATGCCAGGCGTGGTGGCGCACGCTTGTGATCCCAGCATTTGGGAGGCTGAGACAGGAGGATTGAAGTTCACAGACAGCCTCAGCTACTTAGTGAGAATCTGTTTCAAAATGGCTGGGGGTGTCACTCAGAGGTAGTGTGGGAAGCCATTAAGGTTTTCTCCTAAAAGAATATTTCTGATTCAGCTGACTGTCCTTAGCCCAGAGTCAAGAAGGTTTGGGGTCATGGAAAGTTCAAAGTAAAAGGTCTGGGAGAAGATCAGGTGGTGATGGCACGAGGGTGCTGATTAACCTACCTGTAATGTATGTGCTTTGGATTGGTCTTCATTGTATTCTGGTGGTGATAGCACGGGGATATTGATTGACCTGGAACTCTACAAATACCCCAGGAGTGGAGAGGCCGGGGGAGAGAGATGATATTGACCCAGAAGTAGGCGTCGGCCAGTAGGTTGGCCAGTAGAGATACTGACCCAGGAGCAGGGGTCGGCCAGTAGAGAGTAGGCTGGCGGTCCCCCACGTTAGAATTAAAAATTCTCAGAATCAAATTCTTAAGAGTTGAGTTCTTCATCCTCATGCCTCTCTTCGGAACCCGTACTTTTGTTGGCTGGCTCCGGCAAGTAGAATGCCCCTGGGTTCCATCCCCAGTACAAGAAAGAAAGAAAGAAAGGAAGGAAGGAAGGAAGGAAGGAAGGGAGGGAGGGAGGGAGAGGAAGGACTACATAAACCACACGGGGACTCGAGGCTGAGTAAGAGCAACACTGCCAGTGCTGCTCTCTTCACACTCTTGGCTTCTCCTGAGGTCTGGCCCCACTGCTCTCGGCTCACCTGCAGCCGTGGGTTGGCAACATGAGGGTGCTTGAAAGATACCAGCTCCGCGCAAGATGCTCCATCTCTGGTATCAATTGCTTCGTAGACCTGAAACATGTCAAAGGGGAAACGTAAGTAGTCAGAAATGCATTCTATTGTAATAGGACCTAAGGAGCCACTGCATACCCCTAAAATCACTTTCCCCTACTACAAGGGTTCAAAATAACCAAAACATAAAATGTTGACACTTTTTAGCCAGTAAATAATAACTTCACTTCAAAGGTAAGTGAACAAGTAAAGCAGAGTAAGTCAGTGACTTACTTGGTTAGTAACTATTTGGTTACTAACAAAGGTGAATTATTCTAGTCTTTCCTGGTAATGATAAGAACACATTTGAAAATTCACTTATACAGCTTATGAAAAAAGTTCAGTTTAAAAGCAGACTGTGGTGCCATGCACCTGTAGCTAGAGCAGTCCTAGAGAAGCTGAGGTGGGGAGGACTGCTTGCCCTAGAAATTAGAGGTCAGCCTAGCAATGCAAGGCTATCTATCTCAAAAATAAAACAAAAAACAAAAAAGCCAGAGCTGGGCGAGGTGGCACACAGTTGTAATCCTGGTACTTGGGAGGCCGAGACAGGAGGATCACAGGTTCATGGTCAGCCTCGGCTACTTAGTGAGGCCTTCCACAACTTAGTGAGATCCTGTTTCAAAATAAAGAATAAAAAATAGGGCTGGGGTATAGCTCAGAGGTAGAGTGCCCCTGGGGTCAATCCCCAATATTACCAAGGAAAAAAAAATCAGCTTAAAATACTTATGCACCAGCTGAGCATCCTGGTGCACATCTGTAGCCCCAACTCCTCAGGAGGCTGAAGTGGGAGAACTGCAATTTCAAGGCCAGCCTGGAGAACCTAGTGAAATCATTTCAAAATAAAAATTTTCCAAAGGGCTGGGGGCGTAGCTCAGTGGTAGAACACATGCCTAGCATGTGAGGGCCTAGGTTTGACCTGAAGCACTCATTAAAAACAACAAAACCCAACTGTATCCAAAATTCAAAAGGCTTCTACTCAACTTTGATGTAAAGTAAAAAGGAAATGGGTGGCTTTGATACCTTAAGTCATGCTATACACACAGCTGTATGCTTCACTCTTTTCCAATATCATGACTAGAATTTGTCACATTTGTACAATGATAAAATGCCTACTATCAAAAAAATGAAGTGGATCTCTATGTAACAGCACAAATACACTCTACACTCTGCTTGCGGTGCGTGTCTTGGCCTGGAAGACAGAACAGAAACCCACGTACAAGGTGTAGGCAAAGGACACAAGGCAGGCCCACCGACACCAGCTGGTCACTAGGGACACTCTGGGGACCGGGGAGATGTACTTCATACACCTCAGCTTTGCACCAGAGGCCTGTGTCCCTACAAACGTTTTACAACTAGAAAACCAAAAGAGCACTGGGTGTGATGGCGCAGGCCAATAACTGGAATATCTGGGAGGCTGAGACAGGAGGATTGCAGGTTCCAGGACAGCCTCAACAATTAGCGAAACTCTCATCAACCTAGCAAGGCCCTGTTTCAAAATAAAATAATAAAATAGGGCTGGGCGTGTATCTCAGAGGTAGAATGCCCCTGGGCTCAATCCCCGGTACCACAAATACACAGACACACACAAGAAAAAGCAGGACACTCAAGTTGAGAAAACTGAAGCTATCCCTACTTGAGGCTTTAAGGCACAAGGCTCTCTGGTTATAATGTGCCATCTTCCTATCGTTCTTCTATTCACGCCCTAGTACAGCCTAAAGGCCTGAGGAGGCACCTTGCTCTAGTTAAGGTGAGCGATTCTAGCCATCTGACATACTTGAGCATAACAATTCTGAAGGTGCCCGCAGCCTCCAGAGATCTCTAGAGGAAACCTATGGGTGGCAAAGAGTCACAGGACAGACCAAGCATAAAACCAAACCATATCTCTGATGCCTGAAAATACTAGGAACATAGGTCACCAAGGCCCAGACACCAGGTCGCTCCAATAGCAGTACAGGTGGCCCCTGGAGACGGCAGGGTAATGTGCCCGACACCTCCCCAGGTGGTCCCTGGAGACGGCAGGGTAATGTGCCCGACACCTCCCCAGGTGGTCCCTGAAGACGGCAGGATGCGGTGTGCCTGATATCTTCCCAGGTGGTCCCTGAAGACGGCAGGATGCGGTGTGCCTGATATCTTCCCAGGTGGTCCCTGAAGACGGCAGGATGCGGTGTGCCTTGACACCTCCCCAGGTGGTCCCTGAAGTCGGCAGGATGCGGTGTGCCTGACACCTTGCCAGGTGGTCCCTGAGATGCGGTGTGCCTTGACACCTCCCCAGGTGGTCCTTGGAGACTGCAGGATGCAGCGTGTCTGACACCTCCCCAGGTGGTCCCTGAAGACGGCAGGATGCGGTGTGCCTTGACACCTTCCCAGGTGGTCCCTGAAGTCAGCAGGATGCGGTGTGCCTTGACACCTCCCCAGGTGGTTCCTGAAGATGGCAGGATGCCGTGTGCCTGCTACCTTCCCAGGTGGTTCTTGGAGATGGCAGGATGCAGTGTGCCTAACACCTCCCCAGGTGGTCTCTGAAGACAGCAGGATGCAGTGTGCCTGACACCTTGCCAGGTGGTCCCTGAAGATGGCAGGATGCGGTGTGCCTTGACACCTCCCCAGGTGGTCCTTGGAGACTGCAGGATGTAGCGTGTCTGACACCTCCCCAGGTGGTCCCTGAAGACGGCAGGATGCGGTGTGCCTGACACCTCCCCAGGTGGTTCCTGAAGATGGCAGGATGCCGTGTGCCTAACACCTCCCCAGGTGGTTCTTGGAGATGGCAGGATGCGGTGTGCCTTGACACCTCCCCAGGTGGTTCCTGAAGATGGCAGGATGCCGTGTGCCTGCTACCTTCCCAAGTGGTCCTTGGAGACGGCAGGATGCAGCGTGTCTGACACCTTCCCAGGTGGTCCTTGGAGATGGGCATAAGACCATGGCTCTGAATGGCCAGAGCCACTTGCACTGCACTCAGAGGCTTAAGCATGACCTAACCAGGAACCGGCTCAGCTCCACAGGTACCTGAACTCATGTCTGATTCTCCAAGAGTGGTCCTATCAGCATCCTGCCCCATGACTAAACTGTAAGAGAGCTGGAGTGTGTAAAGGGAAATCAGGGATGGTAATAGGCCACATCAGCACACGTGAAAGAAGTAGCCAGCTGCCCAGAGGACACAGCAGTCCAGGCACCCCATCACCTGCTGCAGGGTTTCAGAGTGCTAACACATAACACCACGGAAACTTCCCTTTAGTTTAGAGACCCCCCAACTAGACCATGCAGCCATACCCAAGGGAAGCCTGTGAGCTTGTCCCTAGGCCAGTTCACCAGGGATGCTCTCTAACCTCAGGTGGGCTGTCTTTCCATGGTGAAGTGAGAGGTCATCTCACATTCTCCAGACTGGTCCACAGGGGTACCATCTATTCTTGGAACTCAATTGTTTAAAAATGTATTCATATGCTCAGAAGCAATGACTCTGCAGAACAGCAAGCACACCTAGCACCCAATTTTCTATATCTAAAATTCTAGCACTCCTTAGAGAAAGGACTTCAGGGCAGGGAGGAAACTAGGTGAACTTGAAAGAGATACTGTCCCAGAAAGAGCTCAAAGGACAGGGAAATTCAAATGCCACAGAAACCAGCAAAAGCAGCACTGGGACAATCTAAGCTTTAAAAAAATAATAATGAGTGTAACGCGGCATTAAACATAATAACTGAAAGCGTACAGAGAAGCCAAGCCTGGTGGCACACGACTATAGTACCAGCAATTTAGGAGGCCCACAAGTTCGAGGCTGGCCTCAACAACTTGGTGAGGTGTTGTCTCAAAACTTAAAAAAATTTCTTTAAAGGGCTGGGGATAGAGTAGTAGAGCATCCCCGGGTTTCATCCCTAGTATGGCAAAATAGTAATAATAACAATAATAAAACCAGTCCTCGCAGAAATGCTAGGAGTGATGAATGTCTCTCCCCATGCTCGACCGGACATGAGAAGCAGAACTGCTCACAGCTGCTGTAAAACCGGCACGCTCTCCAAGCTCAGCGTCTCCTCCCCACAGTGCATGCAGGCACCTGCCTGGCCACTGCAGGAGCCTGCGGGTCTGGGGCCCAGGGACCAGCTCTGAGTGACAAGGCCTCTGGTCCTTGGTTCAGGCTCCTGTGGAAGAGGAGCAAGCTGACCTGTCGGCTCCAGGAAGGGCGAGATCGACTACTCGGGGCAGCTGCCGGGAGTCACTCAGAAGGTATGGAGAAGGAAGTCATTGCACATGCAGCTGCACCCTAAGCTATCACCAGGGTGCCAAACGAGGGAAGGTTACTTGGCCAACAAGGCCAACGAGACCCAAGCATGACATCCCAGGAAACGACATCTTGGAAAAGATGAGCAGTAAGGCTGTAGACTCGGGCCAGATGCACTGGAGTCTCGCCGTCTCACTTCACCCCCGGAGACTTGGACCAGCCACCTGGCCTGCCCGGCCAAGTGGGCCTGTGATGCCTGGCCTCAAGGACCATACTGACACAACAGTGCCTGCTGCTGGAAGACACTCACAAGCACTACATTCGTTTCTTCTTGATCTCAACACCCCAGTGATTCTCACCACATGAGACAAAGCAAAGGATTCCCAAAGTGCTCCTCTGAGAACATGGCCAAAAGGAGGGTGCGCTATGCAAAGAGAGAGAAAGGATAAGTAAGTTTTAGTCTAGCACAAAAAACTACTGCTCAGCTGGGCATGGGAGCGTACACTTGTAATCCCAGCATTCAGGAGGCTGAGACAGGAGCATCGTGGTTCAAGGCCAGCCTCAGCTACTTAATGAGGCCCTTTGCAACTCAGTGAGACCCTTTCAAAATAAAGAATAAAAAATAGGGCTAGAGGTGCAGCTCAGAGGAAGTATGCCTGAGTTCCATTCCCAGTACTGCAAAACAAAATACAAAACAAAAAACAAAACTACTGCTCATTACTATCCGAGCACTGGCGAATCACTCAAATTTCCTGCTCACACCGCTGACTGGGCCCCTCCACCCCCATCAGCCTCTGTTAATCAATACAGCTCCTGAACCAGAATGCAAAGATTAAAAAGAGACAAAAACAATACTCTCATGAAGCTCAAGTTTAGAAAGAGGAAAAAAAATAAAATAAAAAGCAAACAAAACAGATCAAGAGTCAAGATGGTGCCATTTAATGCTATTTAAAAAAAAGAAAGACACCACAGATAAGGCTTCTCCCTAATGGGCCACCAAGAAAGACTGCTCTGCAGTCAGGACACGTGACCTGTGACCTAGCAAGTAATCAGGAGATAACGATGAATAACATAAACCGTTCCCCAATCAACCAAGTCCCTTCCCTTTTTTTAAGTTGGCAGAGCCCAGCTCCAGGGACATAGGCTCAAAATGGCAAATTTGCTTTCCCAGCTTCCCTTGAAGCTAAGGGTGACCCAGTCCTTGCTAAGACATTCAGGATGGGGACAGGTTTCTGGAAGTATTTTCTTCCTCAAGAAGACAGAAGAGTGCCAGGAAGACATATTCTTATATCATTTTCTTTTCTTCTTTTGTGGTACTGGGTATGGAACCCCAGGTGCAATCTACCTTCAAGCTACACCCTCAGCTACATCAATTTCATTCTTTTTTATTTATATTATTATTATTATTATTATTATTATTATTATTATTTTGGTGGTACTGGGGTTCCTGGAAACCCTTCTACCTCCGGGCTACACTCCCAGACCTATTTTATACTTTTTTTTTTTTTAATTTGGAAACAGGGTCTCTTAAGCCAGAGAGGCTGGCTTCGAACCTGTGTGATCCTCCTGTCTCCGCCTCCCAAGCGCGGGGTTTACAAGCCACCACACCTGGCCTTTTTTTTTTTTTTTTTTTTTTTACTATTTTGATAAAGAGTCTCACTAAGATGCAGAGGGCCTAAGTTGCAGAGGCTGATCTGTCTCTGCCTCAGCCTTCCAAGTACTGGGATTAGAAATGTGTGCCATGACACCTGGCTTCCCTGTTTTCAAATGGGAGGATGCTTGAAATTGCTGCAGCCGTACAAGGGCTGAAGGGACATATCACTGAAGGCCAGACAGCAGAGCAGAGTTGGACAGAGCCTGAGTCCTGGATGACATGACTAGGTGTTGATATGAAGAGTTATAAATAGCTGACAAAGGGTAGTAATAATGAATCAGAAAGTTCAAAAGACTTTCCTGAGAAACAGCCATTCACACTGCCTCTTGTATCAAGCGATCACGGGATTCATTCTACTTTTACCAACGGTACCCTGGTATAATTTAGTAGAGAGAATTTAGGCTCTGAACCCAGAAACACCTATGCTTGACTATGAGTCTGCATTTACACTCCATGTGAGCCAAACCTGGGGATACACAGCTACCACAAGATACAAAGTATGTGATGTGGTGTTACACAATGGCTCCAATCAGCAGGCTAATCAGACTTCAGTAGAGCCTCACCCTTGCCCCAGTCTCAAGCCATCCTTCTCTCCCAGCATCTATATGAGGCAACTCTGGGCCAGGCCTTTAATGCACAGGGCCCACTGCACCCAGAGGGGCAGCACCCAAGTGCTGTGCCCTGCCGGCCCACCCTATCCCATGACAGTCTTCTGCCCAGACCCTGATGGGGATTGAGCCTGTTGGCTGCTAATAAGGGCAGTATTAATTGCTAATAAGAACGAGTTTTCATACTTAGGCAAAAAATATAAAATCCTTTTCTCTGTCTCTAAGCTGTCAGCCAAAAGCTGCAGCCAGGGCTAACCTTGGTCAGCTAAAAGTTGGCAATTAGCCAGTTGAATACTAAATGTTAAAACACCTACCCTTAGAAAAAGAATTATATAGATTCTCACAATAGTTTAGACTAAAGTTAAAGATGGAAAAGCAAGCTATTAACCCAATATTAATCACTAATTACGCAAAATCGTTATAGACTCACACCTCCAAACTTTAAAAGACTATACTCCTTGGCCGGGTGTGGTGGCACACGCATGTAATCCCCGCACTTGGGAGGCAGAGACAGGATTGTGCAGGTTCAAAGCCAGCCTCACTGGCTTAAAAGACCCTGTTTCCAAATAAAGTATAAAATAGGTCTGGGGGTTCCATCCCAAGTACCACCAAAAAAAAAAAAAAAAAAAAAAGACTATACTCCTATGTCTTTAATTTTTGGTACTGGAGAATGAACCCAGGGGCATTCTACCTCTGAGCTATACTCCAGCCCTATTTTATTCTTTATTTTGAAATAGGGTCTCACTAAGTTGTGTAGGACCTAAGAAGGTGAGGCTGGCCGCAAACCTGCGATCCTCCTGTCTCAGTCTCCCAAGTACTGGGATTACAAGCATGTGCCACTACCCTTGGCTCTTTATTATAAAACAAGTTTTCAACATAGTAAGTAATTTCTAGCAGACAGAGATGAGAAAAGACTGAGAACTCACCAACGCCACAAGTGGACAATACATGCTTTAAACTTAAGAGTAAAAATAAAACCAAAGACAAGCCACAATGGTGGTACACACTTGTAATCCCAGTATATCTGGGAGGCTGAGACAGAGGATCCAGGTTTGCAGACAGCCTCAGCTACTTAGTGAGGCCCTTTGCAATTCAGTGAGACCCTGTTTCAAAATAAAGAATAAAGGCCGGGTGTGGTGGCACACGCTATAATCCCCGCACTTGGCAGGCTGAGATATGAGGATCGCACAGGTTCGAAGCCAGCCTCAGCTACTTAGTGAGGCTCTCAGCAACTTAGTGAGACCCTGTTTCCAAATAAAAAATAGGTCTGGGAGTATAGCCCGGAGTTAGAAAGCCCCTGGGTTCCATCCCCAGTACCACCAAAAAAATAAAAAATAAAAAAAATAAAAAATAGAGCTAAGGGTATCACTGAAAGGTAGAATGCCCCTGGGTTCCATCTCCAGTACCGCAAAATAAAACCGCAGAAAAAACGGATATACCACGAACTCCCCGACCTTGCTAACCAAGTAACACATTTTGATTGGTAATATCAGACATCTGTCCCTGTGAGGATGAACAAAGAAGGCTAACAGAACAGGCTTACACAGCAGAGATAACTGGCGGGCCTGCGCCTGCGTTTGGGGTGGGGGGAGATTATTGGCTAAGCAAGATGGGAGGAAGGAGATAATGAATTCTTATTAAAAATATCATGTGTCCAGAGACCTGTCTTACCTTCACGACACTGCATTGCAACCCTTTGGCGTAGTGCTTTGCTTGTTCTGTCCCTTCTTTCTACCTTTGTAATAATAAAACTTGCTTAAGCTAGCAGCAGTGTAGTTCTGGCTATTTTTTCTAAACTGGCTAAGAAAAAGAGCCCTCGGGGACACGTCAAGCCTTTAAAAGCCCGACCCCCAGGCCGGTCGGGCCGCGCCACCCTGTGCAGCCACCCCTCCGCGTCCAGCCGGCGCCTGCGTAGCCGCCCCGCCAAGTCCAGCGTCCGGCGCCCGCCGCCCGGCCCGAGCCCACCGGGCAGGACGACGCAGACACCCACCTGCTGCAGGTACTGGTTGATAGTAATGTGCGCCATGGCGGCGGCAACGGGCGAGGAGACGTCACTTCCGGCGCCGTCCGTCTGCGCCCGGCTCCCCGCGCCGCGAGCCGCGCTCGTTGGTTCCGGAGCGCCACGCGGGACCCGCCCGCCGGCCCGGCTCGCGGGGGGCTGGGCCCTGGCCGCTCCGCTCGCCCCTCGAGCCGGGCGGCGCCACCCCGCTCGGGGACGACGCGGGGGTCGGGCCCCCCGGAGCCCGCTCCCCTCAGCGCGGAGCGCCGGCTGCCGTCTGGAGGGAGGCGGGCGCCGAGGACCCCGCGCGCGGGCCGGACGCCCCGTCCCCAGTGCCGGGTCCTCATGGCGGGGCGTCACCGTCCCCCCACCCCGAGCCGTGTCCTCGTGGTGCTGTCCCGCGCCCTAGTGCGGGCCCCCGTCCCCCATGCCGGGTCCTGGTCTGGGGCGCCCGGTCCTGTCCTCGAGCCCAGTCCTCATCGTGGTGTCCCCGCGCCCTAGTGCGGGCCCCCGTCCCCCATGCCGGGTCCATCGCGGGGCGCCCTAGTGCGGGCCCCCGTCCCCCAGGCCGGGTCCATCGCGGGGCGCCCTAGTGCGGGCCCCCGTCCCCCAGGCCGGGTCCTGGCCCGGCCCCCGCCCCCCAGGGCCGGGCCCCGCCGCCGCCCGCGCCCTGCCCGCGCCCCGACCCCGGCGGCCGGTCCCGCCCCCGGCCCGGGCTGCGCGCGCCGAGGCGGTTGGGCGCGGGCGGCGGCGGCGGCGGAGGAGGAGCCGGCGCGCGGGGCGGGGCGGCGTCGGGCCCAGCCATGGCGGACGAGGGCCCGCGGAAGGGCAGCGTCTCGGCGCTCGTGGGCCGCACCAATGGCCTCACCAAGCCCGCGGCGCTGGCCGGCGGCCCCGCCAAGCCGGGGGGCGCGGGCGGCTCCAGGAAGCTGGTCATCAAGAACTTCCGAGGTGGGTGCGCGGCCGAGCGGGGCGGCGGCGCGCGGGCCTGCGGCGGGAGGCCCGGCCGGCCGGCCCCGCTGACCCCTCTCCCCACAGACAGGCCGCGGCTGCCGGACAACTACACTCAGGACACGTGGCGGAAGCTGCACGAGGCGGTCAGGGCCATCCAGGGCAGCACGTCCATCAGGTACAACCTGGAGGAGCTGTACCAGGTGAGCCCGGGCCGGGAGGCCGCAAGGCCTCAGTGCGGCCGGTCCGCCGCCTGCCTGCCTCGGGAGGCTTTGTACCTGTCCTCGATGGCTCTGCGGTGCCGTGTTGAAACTACCGTCTGCAGACCTATTTTGTTAGGTTCAGAGATCCCCTGTTTCCAAAGTCAGAAACAATGGTCAGATGCGCATTGCTGTTTGGGTACTTGGACTCAAAGCAGACTTTTTCTTCTGGTGCCGTGTTTTTATAAAGAAATGTTTAGGTAGACTACTTCTTACATTTTCGGTAGCAAAGAATATTTGTTCCCGTTTAAGGCCTTGAATTTAAGGTTTTCATCCCAGCCGGTCGTGGTGGTACACACTTGTAATCAAATACTTGGGAGTCTGATACAGGAGGATGGCAGGATCACAGCCAGCCTCAGCAACTTGGCGAGACCCTGTTTCAAAATAAAAAGAGTAAATCGGGCTGGGGGTTGAAGCTCAGAGATAGGGTGCTCCTGGTTTTCATCTACAGTACCACAAAATAAAATGTTGTTTCCTGGCTACACATTTTAAAAGTACATTATGAAAGTGATAAAAACTACAAAAAAGTACATGAAAATTTTTAATCACTGTGGTCCCACCACCCAAAGATGGTTGAGCATCCCTTGTCCAAAAATCTGAAAGGCTCCAGTATCCAAAACTTTTTTTTTTTTTGGCAGGTCTGGGGATGGAACCCAGGGGCATTCGACCTCCAAGCTACACCCCCTGCCCTGTTTTTTATTCTTTATTTTGAAACATGGTCTCACTAAGTTACGGAGTACCTCACTAAGTAGCTGAGGCTGTCCACAAACCAAAACTTTTTTAAGCCGGGCATGGTGGCTCACACTTGTAATCCCAGCATTTGGGAGGCTGACACAGGAAGGTCATGGTTTGTGGACACACTCAGCCACTTAGGCCCTCCGCAATTTAGTGAGACTCTGGTTCTAAATAAAGAATAAAAAATAGGGTAGGGAGTGTAGCTCAGAGGTCGAATGCCCCAGGTTCCATCCTGAGAACTTTTTGAGCGCCAGCATGATGCCAAAAGTCGGAAATTCCACTCCTGGCCTTAGTGCAGGCAACACAGGCTGGCTTAAAAATACTGTATGAGATTTGCTTCAAGCTGCATGTATGAGGCATGTACAAAACATAAACGAATTTTGTGTTTAAGTTTGGGTCCCATCCTCAAAGATACTGTGTAGATAAATGTAAATATTCCAAAACCTGAAATCCCAAACACTTCTCATCCCAAGCATCCCGGTAAGGGTATCATCCAACCTGTCCTACAGTTAGGTATACCTATGTCTATTAAGTGCATAGGGGTTTTTTGTTGTTTTTTTTTGTTTTTGCAGGTCTGGGGATGGCGTCCAGGGGCATTCAACCTCCAAAATACACCCCTTGCCCTATTTTTTATTCTTTATTTTGAAGCACTTAAGTTATGGAGTCTCTCACTAAGTAACTGAGGCTATCCCCGAACCGCGATCTTCCAGTCTCAGCCTCCCAAATGCTGGGATTACAAGCATGTGCCACCACTCCTGACTTGTTTTGCTTTGCTTTGGTACTAGGAATTGAACCCAAAGGCATTCTACCTCCAAGCTACACCCCCAGCCTAGTTTTATTTTAATTGGAAATGGAGTCTCTCTAGGTTGATGAGAGCCTTGCCAAATTGCTGAGGCTGGCTTTGAACCTGCAGTCCTCCCGTCTCAGCCTCCAACTATTGATTGTGTTTTTAATCAGTTTTATCTGAGGTATAATCTTACATGTCATATGCTGTTTTTTAATGTTTTGAGGTTTATTTTATCGGACATTATGAGGTACAGGATGGTAGAGGCACACTGCACACATCGCTCATTTAGCCCTCCCCACTCCCCCCCTCCTGACTTAGTGACTAGCTTGGCTGTGTCTGTGAATGTACATCAGGTGCGTAGGGTGGCCCCCTCCCCTCCCACCTCCCTCAAGTTATCTTCACTCGACACTCAACTAAGGTTTCTCCTTTGTCTGGAGTCCCTCCTGTGTTCCATTTTCTCCCCGGCTTCCACATTTCCCTGTAAGTGACATAATTGTGTTTTTCTTTATGGCCGAGTAAAATGCCATTGTGTACATATCCCGTAGTTTTGTAATCTGTTCATCGGTTGATGGACATCTTGCCTGGTTCCATAGTTTGGCAATTGTGAATTGTGCAGCTCATGGTGGCTAGAAGCCCGATATACCATGAATTCCCGAAAGCCCTCTCACATCATGGTGGCCAGAGTCGCTTTCATATCATGGAAGCGCGTGCCACATTATGGAGGCTGGAAGCCCGCGTCATGTCATACCACAGAGGCTAGAAGTCACTCTCACATCGGAAGCCAGAAGTCGCCCGCACATCACGGAGCCTGGAAGCCCTGTCGTGTCGGGGATGCTAGAGGTCTCTCTCGCGTCACTGTGGCCAGAAGCTGCCATCACACGGAGGCCGAAGCTGTCCCCACATCATGAGGATGGAAGCTGCTCCCACAGCTGGGAGGACGAAACCACTCTCAGATCATGGAAGACGGAGTCTGCTTTCCCATCATGGAGGCCAGGAACTGTCTTCTGAGTATTTATTGATTTATTTACTTATTTATTCTTGTACTGGCGATTGAACCCAGGGGTATTCTATCACCTAGCTACACCCCACCCCTATTTTACATTTATTTGTTTGCTTATTTATTTATTCATTGTGATACAGAGAATTGAACCCAATGGCATTCTACCTCCGAGCTATACCCCTACACCAATTTTATTTACTTAGAGTCTCACTAGGTTGATGAGAGTCTCACTGCTTGCTGAGGCTGTCCTCAAACCTGTGAGCCTCCTATCTCAGCCTCTCGAGTACTAGGAACTTTTATTCTACTTCTTTTTGGTGGTGCTGGGGATTGAACCCAGGAGCATTGTACCTCCAAGCTACACCCCCAATCCTATTTTATTTTTATTTGGAAACAGGTTCTTGCTAGATTGATGAGAGTTTCACTACTTCATGAAACTATCCTCAAACCTGTGGTCCTGTCTCAGCCTCCCAAGAACTGGGATTATAGGCGTGTGCTACCACACGTGGCTCTTATTTTTCCTTTTAAAATAGGGTCTCATGGCATTTGTGAGTGCCTCCCTAAGTTGCTGAGGTTGGCCTCAAACTTGTGATCCTCCTGTCTCAGCCTCCCAAGTACTGGATTAGGGGCATGTTCCACTCACTGGCCCTTGCTTAGGTGATAGCAGACGCATGCAGTTCCCTTAGCAGCAGCACCACACTCAGGATAGAGAGCATGCTCTGGAGGTGCGCTCAGTGGTAGAGCATCTTAACAGGCCTGAGCCCCTGGTTGCCATCCCCATCGCAAATGAAAGAAAAGACATAGTTCCCATCACAGTCATTCTTCCCGGCTCCCCTTGGCAGTCACCAGGTTGTTTTCTGGTGCTCTCTTCTGCCATTTCTAGGCTCCTGTCTAAGTAGGATCCTGCATTTTGCCATCTTTTGTATCTGGCTTTTACTTAGAATGGTGCTTTTGAGATTGACTCACTCTGATATTAATTTGTATCTTTTGCAGTACTGGGGATGGAACCCAGGGGCATTCTACCTCTGAGAAATACCCCAGTCCTATTTTTTATTTTATTCTTTATTTTGAAACAGGGTCTCACTGAGTTGGAAAGGGCCTCATTAAGTAGCTGAAGCTGTCCACAACTGTGATCTTTCTGTCTCAGCCTCCCAGTTGCTGGGATTACAGGCATGCACCACCACGCCCGGCTAATTTGTTTCTTTTGTCACAAAGGATGTGGATGACTGCAGTTAATCATCTGTTCATCAGATAATGGACACGGGGTGTCCTATTTTTTTGGTAGCGAGTCAAGCTGCTATGAATATTACCTATTAGCAAATAAGTCTGTGCATGGACATATATTCTCATTTCTATTAAGAAAAAGAAGTCTAAGCTGGGTGTGGTGGTGCACGCTTGTAATCCCAGCATTCGGGAGGCTGAAGCAGGAGGATCAGTTTGCAGACAGCCTCAGCTACTTAGTGAGGCCCTTTGCAACTCATTGAGACCGTTTCAAAATAAAGAATAAAAAATAGGGCTGGGGGTGTAGCTTGGAGGTCCAATGCCCCTGGTTTCCATCCCCAGTACTGCAAAAAAAAAAAAAAAAGAGAGAGAGAGAGAGAGAGAAAAAGAAAAGAAATCCTTTTTTATTTTTTAAATGGGTCTGGGGATGGAACCCAGAGGCATTCTACCTCCGAGCTACACCTTCTTCCCTATTTTTTATTTTTTATTTTGAAACAGGGTCTCACTGAGTTGCAGAGGGCCTCACTCTGTCGCTGAGGCTGTCCGTGAACTGTGATCCTCCTGTCTCAGCCTCCCGGGTGATGGGACGACAAGCCCTCTTTTTAAAGCTGCTGTACCCTTGTGCATCTCGGCAGCAGTCCCCCGCCTGGTGTCTCGGCCCTCTCCCGCCGTTGTGTGGTCAGCCATTATGCTGCTTGCTCTTCCAGGAGGCCAGTGGGAGGCTTGGTTGTGGTTCTCATCAGCATTTCTCCATTGCTCTTGAGTACTGTTCCAGGTGTCGATTTTCTGTTCCGTGTGTCACTAAAGTGTCTGTTCATATATTTTGGTCTTTTTTAATGTTTTTTTTTTTTTCTTAATTTGGGAGGTATACTGGGATTGAACCTAGGAACATTGTACCTCTGAGCTGCACCCCCATTCTTTTTTATTTTTATTTATTTTTGCAGCTCTGGGGATGGAACCCGGGGCATTCGACCTTGGGTCTCACTGAGTTGCAGAGGGCCTCACTGAGTAGCTGAGGCTGCTCACGAACCGCGATCCTCCGGTCTCAGCCTCCCAAATGCTGGGATGACCAGCGTGCCCGCCGCGCCCGGCTCCCAGTTCTTTTTTAATTTTTACTTTGAGGCAGGGTGCTGCTAACTTGCTGACCATCTCACTAAGTTGCTGAAGCTGACTTTGAACTTGTGCTGCTCCTTTCTCAACCTCCGACGTACTGGAATTACAGGCGTGTACTGAGTACCAGTCTTACATCATCCTCACATATACCTTCTCCCAGTGTGTGTGCCTTGTCCCTTGACTCTCTTAACTATGTCTTTGAAGAGCAGTAGTTACAAATTTTGAAGTGCAGAGTATCCGCGTGTTCTTTTATCTAAGAAATATTTGCCCTGAGCTGGTCCCAGAGCTTCTCTGTGCACCTTCTGCAGACGCCTCAGAGCTCCCACCTGCCTCCGAGCATGCAGTCTGTGGGGAGTGGATCACGTTCCCTGTGAACGCCGCTGCGTCCTTCCCCATCCCAGAGTTGCCTCTGCGCCTTTGGCCGGGCAAGGTGCCTCTTGCCAAGGAGCATGAGGGAGCCTGGAGATGGGCCTTCATCTCAAAGTCGTGCTGACTATCCTTGGTCCTTTGTATTTCCCTGAGTTTTATTAGTCTGTTTACCAGTTTCTGCCAAAGGCCCCCTAGGATTTTGATGGGAATTATGTGGACTCTGTAGGCGAGTGTGTAGAGAATTGAAGTCTGACAGTTTGAGTCTGCCTGGTGGATAATAGCGCTGCATTTATTAAGCCCTTTTGCGTTTCTCTCAGCAGCGTGTTCTAGTTTCAGTGTAGAGGTCTTGTCCATCTGTGAAATTTGTCCCTAATCAGTTGTGGGTTTTTTGGAGGGGGTACTGGGGCTTGAAGCCTGGGGAGTTCTACCTCTGAGTTACACTCCAGCACTCTTTTTTAGTACTGGGGATGGAACCCAGGGACATTCTACCTCTGAGCTACACCCCCAGCCCTATTTTTTTTTTAAACAAGGTCTCACTAAGTTGCAGAGGGCCTTACTAAGTAGCCGAGGCTGGCCATGAACCTGCAATCCTCCTGTCTCGGCCTCCCAAGTACTGGGATTACCAACGTGTTCCACCACACCCAGCCCCCCTTTATTTCTTATTTTGAAACAATCTCACTAAGTTAGCACACAGGCCTGAAATCTCTGAACCTCCTGTCTCAGTACTGCACCCAGCTCGATTTATATTTTTATAAATGGTATTTTAAGTTTTAACTTCTGGTTCTCACAGTTAATCAGGATACCACTGATATTTATGTATCGATCTTTTTTCTTACTGTATTGCTAACCTGACTTGTTTCTAGTAGATTCCTGTAGATTCCATTGGATGCTCTGCATACACAATGTCTGCTGGGATGAGAGATGCTTTCCTTTTCCTTTCCAATCTGCATACCTGTTGTTTTCTCTCCTGGCCTCACCGTGCAGACAGGACCTCCAGGAGGCTCCAGGGGCCTCCCGGGCTTGTTCATAGGAGACCTCGCACCCTCTAGCCTGTTAGAGTGGTGCTGCCTGGTGGAGGAGTTCCTTTTGCTTCTAGTTTTCTGAGAGTTCTTTTTCCACGTCTTGAGGGATCATACGATTTTCATTTCGTAGTTTGTTAATTACTTTCATAGGCTATTTTTTCAAATATAGAGCTAATTCTGGTTAAGGCCTACCTGGTCACAATGCATGATCTTTCTACGTGTTGTTGGACTCAGTTTGCTAACATCTGTTAGTTTCTGCATCTCTGTTCACAAGGATATTGGTGTGTTTTCTTGTTGTGTCTTTGGTATCAGGGTAGTGCAAGGCCTTGTGATTTGGAAAACATTCTCCTCCATTTCCTAGGGCTCTGTAGAGAAGTGGCATTATGTTTCCTTTAAGTGTCTGGAGGATTGCCTGGTGGCACCATCCTGGCACTCTTGGTGAGGAGATTTTAAGTGCACACTGAGTGTCCTGTGTCCGTGGGGGCTGTGGGGTCCCCCTTTTCCTCCGGGTCTTTAGTCTTCTACAGTATCTGCCCTTGCTACCACCTGCTGTTGGTTTACCTCGTGCCGATTGGCGCTCTGGGTGTGCAGTTTGAGTCTTTTATACGTATTACCTGTCTCTGCTTGATCTGTGGATGGTGAGTTCAGTTGTAACTGCTCTTTTAGTGTCCTGGTGTGCAAATTCTGTCCTCACTCAGTACAGGGATGGTTTTGGCTAATTGGTATTTTTTTCTTCCCATTTGGGGTTTTATTTTCCTACTTTCATATCTGGCAATCTTTGATTGGATGTCAGATGTGAATTCTAACTGGTGTGCCTAGATATTTTTATGTTCCTATAAATAGGTCTTGACCTTTGTCCTGGACACAGTTAAATTATTTGGAAACTGCTTGGTCTTTTTGAGTTCTGCTTTCGCGATTTGTTAGGCACGGCCGTGTCTGGGGCAGACGGCCCTGGATACTCTGCCCTGCGGGAAGCTACAATCCAGGCCCCACGTGCACTCCAGCGATGTTCCTCGAGCCTCCTGGGTGGCCCTTCCCTGGTGGGGGTGGCTTCCTCAGCACATGCCGGCCACGCCTGCTGAGTACTTGGGAGTCCCAGGAGCTGGGAGCCATCTCGCTCGCCTCCAGGGTCCTCTAGCCCCACCTCTCCTCTCCAGGCTTGGCAGGGGGATGTGAAGCCTGGGAACTCCCACTCGGGAAGCCTGTTTCCATCTGCATCTCACTGTTCCCTTTCCAGGGGTGTTCTCCCTCCCGTGCCACACTCCTAGCCCTTTCACTTTTTGTTTTGAAACATGATCCCACTGCATTGCTGAGAGTCTTTTATACCAGGGAGACTGGCCTTGAACTTGCAGTCCTCCTGTCTAGGCCTTCCAGGTACTAGGGTTGCAGGTGTGTGCCACCATGCCCGGCTGGTTTGTCAGAGCCGTGTCCAGTGCCCTGGAAGTTGTCGCTTCACATGTTGTCTGGTGTTCTGCTTATTTTGTCACAAGTGCTAACCTAACGATTTAGCTGCATCTTGGCCAGGAGTAAGAATCCCAGTGCGTGGACTTTGACGTGATGCATAATAACGCACTATGCCTTACAGTCGAGGCTTGCTACTCCTTTCTTGGAGATCAGGTCATCTGGTGTTGGTTGCCCCATTGTTTGAGGGGCGGTGGTTGTTGTTTTTACTTTCCTAAAACAAATACTCTGCTATGTGTTATAAGCAGTGACGGGTCTTATAAAATGGTCACTACAGATATTATAAACAGTGTCTCCAGGTGTCCTCCATGTCAGTTCTGAAACCCTGGGAACTAGGGATGCCTGCCCCAAGGTGGCCCTCATTGGTTTCTCCCTAGAATTAGACCAATTGTTCTGGGCATCTCTGGTCCACCGGACACACTTGGGGACCTGTGACCCCTGCTGATGGTCAGCCTCGGGCATCCACAGGGAAGCAGCAGGGAGTCCAGCAGCAGCTTGCACACAGCTGCCTCGGGCCTCTGGGGCAAGTGGGCTTACACAGTAAGGAAGGCCCTTGTGCGGCTCTCAGGCTCTGGGGTGCCGCCCAGCTCTTGCCGGAGCGTTGAGTGAAAGTACCAGTGCTCACCACTGTTCGGAAGACCGTGGTGCTGGTTGTACGCGTTCTCGCTCCGAGCCCGGCCGTTGTGGTGCCGCTCCTTAGCAGTTGCTGCTCCCTGTTTGGAACCTCGGTGATCTGGGGCGACAGCAAGTCACACCCACCACCCGTCCACACACTCCTCCCAGCACACGGGCAGCAGTCTTCCCTGCGTGCTCCTAAAACCCTGAGGAATCCCCGACTGCTCCTCAAAGAAGCGGCGCCTGTGTGTCTTGTGTCCACGGGTCTTAGTCTTCACTGTCAGCACTGGCGCAGCGGGAAATGGAAGACCATGCTCCCAGAAGCTGTCAGAGACAAGAAGCAGACCCTGGAGGCCAGCGTCAAGGGAGCCGGCCGCCCGGCCACCTGTAGCACAGATATGTCCCTGCAGCCCTTGTCTGGAGCTGTGGTTGAGTCAGGTATTGGATGGCATTTCTAAAACAAGTATAAAGAGTCGGGCGTGGTGGCGCACACTTGTGATCCCTGCACTTGGGAGGCTGAGACGGGAGGATCGCACGGGTTCGAAGCCAGCCTCAGCTACTTAGTGAGGCTCTCAGCAACTTAGTGAGACCCTGTTTCCAAATAAAATATAAAATAGGTCTGGGAGTATGGCGGAGGTAGAAAGCCCCTGGGTTCCACCCCTAGTACCACCAAAAAAAAAAAAAAAGACAAGTGTGAAAGAGGCCAGCGAATGGTGGACAGTTGGACACAGTGCTTACTGGGCCAGTTGAGGAAGTGGCAGCTGGCGAGAGGGACCCGAGCCTACTTAAAGTAGAGGAGAGGACACCGCCCCCACCCACCAGGCCAACAGGAAGGTGCTGGTGTGCTTGGTGGTGCCTGTTGGGAGTGGAGATCTGGTCTGGGACCATGGTGGTAGTCCGCCATTTCGCCCGGGAGACCCTGAGTGTCCTGCCACCTAGATTTGAGTTCCTACTAGCTCTCTGCGCTGTTCCCTTATTTCTTCCAGGTAGGAACCTGGAAGGGTCAAACACTTCTAGCATTCCTTCCCCATGGGCTGCGCCAGAGTGTAAATAGGGAATGGCGATGGATAGAGGACGCTACCACAGCCCCATGGCCACAGAAAGAGCAGGCCGGCTAAGAGTCACGACAGATGAAGGAGAGACAGTCCCTGACTGTGCTGCAGTTCCTGTCACACGTGGTCAGGCGGACTACCACGAAGAGACCCCGGTGGGCGGGGTGGGGCGGGCATGTGGAATCCCACGGCCTCCGCGTCACAGCACGCGGCAGAAGGCCGGCGCACCTGCTTCTCCTGGACACCGTGGGTCAAGGTGGATCTAGGTACACTTCTCTGGAGGTGGGTTGCACACTTGTGAACCCAGTACTTGGGAGGCTGAGACAGGAGGATTTCAGGTTTGAGGACAGCCTCAGCAAGTCGTGAGACTCTCATCAACCTAACAAGACCCTGATTCAAAATCAAAATAAAAAATGGGGCTGGGGTTTAGCTCGGAGGTAGAATGCCCGAGTTCAATACCTAGTACCACACATACAAAAATAATAACCTATCACTTTTCATTCCATGTTTGTATAATTTAAAGATCTGCCATCCCTTTCTCTCCCAAAACATCCCAACGACCTCACAGTAAAGCTTTGCTCCAGAGACCCCACGGGTCATTATGGAAACACTTGCTTAAATTTCGCCATTGCGAACTGCGGGACAGCCCTGTGGCAGCTCTTGCACACCTGCAGTGGTGCCGCCGCCGCCCACCCGCCCGTCTGCAGGGGATGTTCACTGGAGTGGAGACTTTGATGCCACAGTCCAGACTGGTCAGGGCTCAGAAGGTGGCCCCGGCACAGCCTACAGCTCAGAAGGCAGCCGTGCTGGGAGAGGCAGGAGCAGCTTCTTCCCGCCAGGCTGTTTGGGGAGAGCAAGTGTGTACTATAGGAGCGCAGAGGCTGCCTTCCTGAGAATTCCATGGGGTAGGTCTGGCCTCCCTGGGGTGGTTCTTTAAAATGCTAATGGCCGTGGTGCTTCACACTGAAGCGCACAGCACCCAGGGGAGAAGGTGCTTCCTACATCGAAAGGAAGCAGAAGTATCAGAGTACTGTGGAGTCACAACATGCTGCTGTGCAAGGGGCCCTGTGTGTGCTGCTCTTGTACACGGCATGTGTGTCCAGGACCTGCAGGCACAGAGGCAGCAAAGCTCCTGTATCAAGAAGGCCTGGGTAGTGACTCGGCACCTCCACCAGCCTGAGCACTTGGAGAGGTCTCCAGGTTCTCAATACTGAAGACAAAAGAAGCACATGTCCTTAGTCCAAATAGGCGTATCGAGTGGGTTTTAGAGGCGGCTGTGAAAGCAGGTCCGTCAGGACAGCTTGTGTCAGGCATTGACTCCTGCTGAGGAGTTGGACACCTGGGAAAAGGCCCTGCTGGGTGCTGTTAGAAAGACGAGCACTGCAAAGCTCCTCTTGAGTTGGTTTGGTTTTTGTATTTTTTGTTTGTTTTTTCTGTGGTGCTGGGGATGGAACCCAGGGCATTCTACCTTCAAGCTACACCCCCACCTCTATTTTCTGTTCTTTATTTTGAAACAGGGTCTCACTGGGTTACAAAGAACCTCACTAAGTGAGGCTGTCTGCGAACTGCGATCCTCCTGTCTCCACCTCCAAAATGCTGGGATTACAAGCGTGCACCACCACGCCCGGCTGGATTGTTTTTTTTCGTGTCATGTATTATGTTAAAATAATATTATGTTAAAATAAAGCATAAAATAATATTATGTTAAAATAAAGCAGACTTTATGGTGGCACACATCTGTAACCCTGGTACTTGAGAGGTTGAGACAGGAGAATTGTAGGTTCGAGGACAGCCTCAGCAAGTAGTAAGGCTCTCATCAACCTAGTGAGAACCTTTCAAAATGAAAATAAAAATATATATAGGGCTGGGGGTGTATCTCAGAAATAAAATGCCGTAAGGTTCAGTCCCCGGTACCCCCCACATATACACAGAATAGACTTTGCAATACTTGTGTTTGTGGGGCTCATTAATTAGCTGGTAGAGCAAAGCCTTTGTTGTGAGTGTATTGTGCTGTTCTAGGGGAAAAGGGGATGGAGAGGGAGGGGTAGCAACCCTTCTTTCTACACTAAGACAAAGTGGAAAGGAAAAGAGGGGGTTGCGCTATACTGATAATAACTTTGCTAGGAATAGATGATAATATGACTGGTTTGGGACTCTTGGGGGGATACTGAGAATTGAACCCAGGAGCAAGCTATCCCCCCCAGCCCCTATTTTATTTTGATTTTGAAACAAGGTTTCACTGGGTTAATGAGAGTTTCACAACTGGCTGAGGCTGAGGCTATGCTCTAACCCGAGGTGCTTCTGTCTCAGCCTCCCAAGTATTGGGGTTACAAGTGTGTAACGCCAGGCCCAGCATGTTATTGTTGTTCTGCAGTAATTTGTAAGTGTGTGTGTTGCTTGATAGAAATGACCTTACTTGCTTAATGTAGGTTAGTAGGTAGCCGTTCTGCTATTGTCTTGGAATTATTAATGCTTGGTACTGAAAGTGTGTGTGTGTGTGTGTGTGAGTGTGTGGTGTTACGGTTTGAAATGGTAGGGTTCGAGGCCGGACGTGGTGGCGCACGCTTGTAATCCCCACACTTGGGAGGCAGAGACGGGAGGATCGTGCAGGTTTGAAGCCAGCCGTGTGCTGTTTCCAAAATAAAAATGTAAATATAGGTCTGGGAGTGTAGCCCGGAGGTAGAAGGGCTTCCAGGAACCCCAGTACCACCAAAAAAAAAAAAAAAAAAGAAAAAGAAATGGTGGGGTTCTTGTTCTTATTCAACTAAGGTTGGTTGAATAGAAAAAATTAACGGGCAGCTCAGTGCAGCTTTAACAAACCTTTATTACAAAATTAGTAGGAAAGAGATGAGTAGGAAATAGAGAAGAGAAAAAGCAGCATGCTGACCCGCATGCTGGGGAGCCCGAAAATGGAACTCCGGCCCCTTTTGGGGACTCCAACCCTTAAATTGATTTTGTATTGGTATCTGTCTCACAGCGTTACCAAGGCAATGGGCTAGTTACTTATTCCTTAGCCAGGCGGTGCCTCTTTGTCTCCAGACAGCGCACTTACTAAGTGTAAGGGTCAAGAATCTACCTGGCCCTCGGGTCTATTGTATTGGGCAGTATTGGTTGCTCATCAACTAGGGTGCTTTGAAGCCGCACACAACGTTTACCTTTCCTATGCCCAAGCCGGATCCCAGAGGAGAGGAGGTAAACAGAGGCACTGGTTGCCTCTTTTGTGATTTTAGGGCTAGTGGCTTCAGTTGACTCTAAGGCTTTTACTATAGGTTAGTGATTAGAATGACGGGCAAAGACAGAGAGGAACTCTGCATCGTAATCGCGGCAGCCCCCTCCCTGTCTGAGTGCCTGCACAGCACCTAAGCTCTGACTAGATTTTACACTTTGGAAATTACCAAAGCAGTTTTCCAATAACCGCACATTAATACATTTGATGCCTCTTTCCAATAATGGTGTGTGTGTGTGTGTGTGTGTGTGTGTGTGTGTGTGTGTGTGGTGTGTTTTTACTGGGAATGGAACCTGGGGGTATTTGACCTCCGAGCTATACTCCAGGCCTATTTTTTATTCTTTCTTTCTTTTTTTTTTTTTTTTTTTTTTGTGGTACTGGGGTTCCTGGAAGCCCTTCTACCTCCGGGCTACACCCCCAGACACCTATTTTGTATTTTTATTTGGAAACAGGGTCTCTTAAGCCAGCACACGCGCCTGGCTTCGAACCTGCGCGATCCTCCTGTCTCTGCCTCCCAAGCGCGGGGATTACAAGCGTGCGCCACCACGCCCGGCTTATTCTTTCTTTTGAAATAAGGTCTCACTAAGTTGTGGAGGGTCTCACTAAGTAGCTGAGGCTGGCTGTGAACCTGCAATCCTCCTGTCTCAGCCTCCCAAGTACTGGGATTACAAGTGTATGCCATCACACCTGGCTTCTAAAATGTTTTTGTGTATCCCCTCATTTTTGGTTCTGGGGTGTTTTATTGTTTTTTGGTTCTTGGAATTGGACCCAGGGGCAGTTTACCTCTGAGCTACACCTCAGCCATCCATCCATCCATCCATTCATTCATTTATTTATTTACTTACTTTGTACTTGGCATTGAACCTAGGGTCATTCTACCTCTGGGCTATACCCTCAACCCTTTTTATTTTCTGTTTTGAAACAGTCTCACTAAGTTGCTGAGATTGGCTTTGACCCCGCAAAATTCTATCTCAGCCTCCCAATTGCTAGAATTACAGCATGTACCGCCAGGTATGGTGGTGCACGCTTGTAATCCCAGTACTTGGGTGCTGAGACAGGAGGATCGCAGGTTCAAGGACAGCCTCAGAAATTAGTGAGGCTTTCAGCAACCTAGTGAGACCCTGTTTCAAAAATAAAACAGGACTGGGGGTCCTAACTTGAAGGCAGAATGTCCCCAGTTTCAATCCCCAGTACCACATGCACATGTGCATTCACACATACACACACACACACACACACACACACACAGCACATGTGCATACACACACACACACACACACACACACACACGGTTCAAAAGTAATTGTTTAAAATATTCTCTTTGAAATTAAATGAGATTCTGAATTTGGACATGAGCTTTGGGATGAAAGTTTATTAGAGCCGGGCGTGGCGGCGCACACTTGTAATCCTGGCATTCAAGAGGCTGAGACAGGAGGGTCACCGTTCTCAGACAGCCTTAGCTACTTGGGCCCTTTGCAACTCAGTGAGACCCTGTTTCAAAATAAAGAATAAAAAATAGGGCTGGAGTGTAGCTCAGGGGTAGAGTGCCCCTGGGTTCGTCCACAGTGCTAAAAAACAAAAAGTTTATTAGAACTGGCAAGACTGGCAAGAATGTATGCACACTGTCTTTGAAGTGGGGTGCTTGCTCTAGCACTGAGCTGAGCACTCTGCAGTACCGAGGTGGTGGAGGAACAGCCTCAGACCACAGCTGGAGCCCAGCAGTCAGGAGCGCCCTCGGGGCACAAGGGGCGAAAGGGCTTGTGATCACCCACTGGGGGAGTTGCCTTTTGGTTAGATGACTCTACGGGGCTTTTCTGAGACCTGGTAAGTTGTGTACACTGACTAATTCACTCCTTTTGTTTTAGGCTGTTGAAAATCTTTGTTCCCATAAAGTCTCCCCAACGCTGTATAAGCAGCTGCGCCAGGTCTGCGAGGATCACGTCCAAGCACAAATCCTTCCATTCAGAGAATATCCTTTTTCGGCTGGTGAAGTTTCTGTTCGTTACCTAAATCTTTTTAAAGTGGACATTAATAGGACAAAGAAGTAATATCCTTATAGGTTTAAATTATTATTTGAAACCAACAGGTTTTAAATTATAGAACAAAAAGCTTAAGTTTGTTTTATGACTCAATAGGGGTTTTTTTGTCTTTTTTTTTTTTTTTTTTTTTTTTTTTTGGTGGTACTGGGGGTGGAACCTAGAGGCTTTCTACCTCCGGGCTATACTCCCAGACCTATTTTTTATATTTTGTTTGGAAACAGGGTCTCACTAAATTGCTGAGAGCCTCACTAAACAGCTGAGGCTGGCTTGGAACCTGTGGAATCCTCCTGTCTCAGCCTCCCAAGTGCGGGGATCACAAACATGTGCCACCGTGTCCAGCAATAATATGGGTTTTTAAGTGAAATTTTAGTATTTAATTTTACTCTGCTGTTAGGAATGGAAGGTGAACGGTGCTCATTTTTGTATCTGGTTGAGGTACTTAAGAAAAGTTTTACAGTTTGCATTCTGTCCTGTTTGGTAAAACCATCTCTGTTGGTTTTCTCGCCTGCGTCCCAGCTTACACAGTGGTGGCAGCGTCCGGCACCCCACTCAGCTCAGTGTGGCGGGCAGGAGGTGGCCTGCCGGCAGCAGGCCCTAGTCTGGCCTGCCAGCAGGTGCGTTCCTTGGCTCACTGAGCAGCTGGTGTCCAGGCCCTGTGGCTGTTAGGACAGTGTCTCCATGTTCCCGCTTGCTCTCTGGTGTCGGCAATCACTCTCAGCCTGAGGCTGCCCTCGGGTCTAAGACTGCCTCGTGTGACAGAGCCCGGAGTCGCGCAGGGCACAAACTGGGGACAGGGAGAGGGCATCTTAGGATTTGCTGCCATGCCATATGGGACTCTGTCTGAGAGGAAATCCCTGAGCTCCTTACCTCCTGTCAAAGCCATTTAATCTGGCCCAGGTCAGCCAGGCATGGTGGGCACACTTGTAATCCCAGCACCTGGGAGGCTGAAACCGGAGAATCACAAGCTCACAGCCAGCCTCAGCTACTCTTAGTGAGGCCTTCCACAACTCAGTGAGACCCTGTTTCAAAGTAATGAATAAAAAATAAATAGGGGTGGGGGTATAGCTCAGAGGTAGAATGGCCCTGGGTTCAATCCTCGGTACTATAAAAAAGAAAAAAGAATGAAATAGGCCTGCCCCCCACACACACACACACACAATTGCCACTGCCCCCTGTGTTACATAGGTGGGCCTTAGAAGCAGATTCTGTCATTGCAGAAAATCTGCAGCTATACTTTTTCTGGACCTCTGTGTTCATGTGCAAAATCAGGTGGCTGTAACTTGCCTGTTTCTGGGCTTTCTCCTGGCTCAGGAGGTGTTTCCCCCCCACAGAAGCTTGGGGTGACCTCGGGAAGCAGCAGCTGGTGTCACTGTCAAGCTTCTGCCACCCCAGATGGGGTGTCTGCACTCAGGCTAAGCCCGTGCGGCCCCCAGCACAGATGCACAGTCCCCCAGTCCCTGGCTCTGGGGTAGGCTTTGCCAGTGCATGGCGCCCGGGAGGCTCCCGGGCGCCCTGTGTCAGTGACACAGAGCACCCTGTCTGCCAAGAGGAGCCCCCCGCATTGGAGGCCATGTGTCAGCCAGCTACTGCAGTTTTGCTGCAATCCCTGTTTGCTTGAAAACTTCTTTCTGATTTCCTGTTCAGGTTCTCCCACCCGCTAAGCCTGCTGAGCCTTGACCCCGGTGCTCAGCAGGTACTTGCCTGCCCCACACACTGGCACAGGAGGCAGAGCAAGGGTGGCTTTGCCTGAGGCCCACCCTCAAAGGTCCCAGACCAGGGGCTGGTATGTTCCTGATGCTGTGACAGAACCCTGGTTATAAAAGTCACCATGTTTCAGAGAAGAAAGAAAAGGCGCTGGCACGCGCCGTGTCCTCCTCAGGTGCATAATGTCTTGAGTTCAGACACACTCAGCCCTGAGCGTCTGGCAGGAGTGAGGCAAGGCTCCCAGGGGTGCACCCGGAGGACAGCAGGACCCAGCCAGACAAGGGGGCGCGTGCAGAGCCTTCCTGGGAACCTGGAGTAGTCAGGATGCTGGGGGTGTGGACTCGTGGGGTCTGAGGCTGTGATGCTGAAGCAGATTGGTCCTGAATCCGCACATGCTGCCAAAGCATTGGACGTAAGCCCTTGAGCAGCTGAGCGTCCTTACAGGTTTTCTAAGGCAGAGCTCAGTGGGACGGAATTGTTTTGTGAAGATCCTTTGGCAGATGATTGCAGCATGTACTCTGCTCATGGAGCTCGCTGAGTGGGGTTCTGGCCTTTGGGGTTTGTCCTCTACTGAAAATGGCGGATGCAGAAAAGTGGGCATTTGTGCCCATTTTTTTGAAGTCCACACAGCTTCCGGACAGAGGAGCAGGAGCCAGTCTGCCTGGCGAGGAGCTCTTGGAAAGCTATGTTTGATGTTTGAGTGATGGCTGTGCCCTGGAGCAGCAGTAGCAGGCGGGCACCCAGCACGGGGGCCTGGTGGGGCGAGGCAAAGAGCCCGCTGGAGAGGTCACAAGTGGTTGCTGCAGGCAGGAGATCTCAGAAGGGGGCGCCCAGGACAGCCATGCCAAATCCTGAAGTGAGAAGTTGGCCTCCAGGAAGACAGGCTCACCTGTGGTGGTGGGCTACCAGGACGGAGCTGGCAGCAAGGAGACACCTGGCCTCTGAGGGAACTACAGTTCAGAGGACGGGCAGACTGAGGAAAGAAACCAGGAGGGGCTGGCTGGGCTGGGCTGGCATGGAACTACAGTTCAGAGGACGGGCAGACTCAGGAAAGAAACCAGGAGGGGCTGGCTGGGCTGGGCTGGCATGGAACTACAGTTCAGAGGACGGGCAGACTCAGGAAAGAAACCAGGAGGGGCTGGCTGGGCTGGGCTGGCATGGAACTACAGTTCAGAGGACGGGCAGACTGAGGAAAGAAACCAGGAGGGGCTGGCTGGGCTGGGCTGGCATGCTGGGTGCAGCTGGCAGAGCTGGCAAGGGAGCACTCAAGGAAGGTGCCCGGTGGCAGCCCCAGCACTTCTGGGGGAGGGGGAGAGAGCCTGTGGGCCACTGCACACTGAGGGAGCCGACTTAGACGGCCGCCCAGCTGGCCCCACTGAGGAAGCCGCGGGCGGAGGAGCCGGGTAGGGCAGCTCCGTGAAGAGGGCTTTCACCTCGAGCAAGTGTTTGTATGCTCCATGTTGTGCCGACGGGACGACTCAGGAGCCACACAGCTCCCGCCTGGGCTTGGGAGATTTCCTTAACAGGCCTGCACAGACTCATTGGACAGCCTTCTGTTTTTAAAGAAGATTAACACATGCTGGCAGGACCACTGCAGACAGATGGTAAGATTTGGGCTTTTTAGGGCTCTGACAGTGTGTGTACTGCACCCCTGAGCTCCACCCAGGGCCACTGCACACCTCCTCAGGTACCTAGTGGTAGGGACTTTCCCCTCCAGTCTACCATGGCCCATGCCACCTCCTTCCACCCGAGGCACGCGGCAGGCCACCAGCTGAGGTTTGGACATCCGCTCAGGTGTGTCTGTATGTCCAGGGCTGCTGAGCAGCATGGCCAACCAGCTGTAGGTATGGGGCAGGATCCACGAGCCAGGGCCTCCACGTCTCTGAATCACAGCCTGCCCTGGGTTACTACTGCCAGAGAACGTCTCTAGTTTGATATCATCCGTTTTTAGCCTGGCCTGGCTGTTAAGATGTAAGGAATAGAAAGGATAGTGCTCATAGCTTTTGAAAGCAGTCTGAACTTTTGATTTCTAGGTAGAAGACAGTGAATGGGACAGGCAGCGGACAGGTGTGAGGATAGTGTCTGGTGGGGAGGCTTGTTCACGGCAGCAAATCTCACTGCAGGTGCGGTTTGAAAAGAAGGCAGGGGCTGTGGCCCCCTTAGGGGCACCTCACTCTCCTTTGTTCTTGTTCTGGGCACATGGCGCCAAGAGCCTCACGACAGCGTAACAAGAAGGGAGCTTTAAAAAGATGAGCAGTCATGTCATAAAACAGATTTATGAGATCCTCCAAGCCATGTGCTTTAAATCCCTGTGGTTGTGGTTCTTGTGTAAAAAGATAGTAGCCAAGCACAAGAAGAAACAGATTATTTTACAAGCGAGGGAGTCTAGCGGGCGCGGTGGGCACGCTTGTAATCCCTGCATTCGGGAGGCTGAGACAGGAGGGTCTCGGTTTGGGGGCAGCCTCAGCTACTTAGGTCCTTTGCAAATCAGTGAGACCCTGTTTCAAAATAAAGAATAAAAAAAATGGGGCTGAGGGTGTAGCTTGGAGGTAGAATGCCACTGGGTTCCATTTCCAGTACCAAAAAAAAAAGAAGAAGAAAGATAAAACAAGGGAGTCAGGAACAAGCATGTTAGATTGAAGAGTTAATTAACATAGAGTACTCCGAGAAGTCCTATCTCTGTAGTTGCTAAGGAGGTGGGTGATGGACAATTCTCCTTCTGGTTCTCAGATGATGGTTAGAAGCATCTTCCTGTTCCTGGACCGCACATACGTCCTGCAGAACTCCATGCTGCCTTCTATCTGGTGAGTGCCCGGCCAGCGGAGCCACGCCACCACCACGCAGTCCTCCACCTGCCTCTCGGGGCCAGTGTGGCAGCTGTGTCCTGCGTCAGCCAGGGTCAGAGATGCCAGTGCAGGGTCCAGTGGCTTCCATCACAAGAGTGCGGCAGGCCTGGGCTGGCGCTGCTCAGGAGTGCTGTGCTTCAGCAGGGCCCAGGCCCCAGGAGCATCTAGGCTGAGCGCACACTGCTCGCTTGCAGTGAAGGGAAGACCAAGGGGCTCTGCAGCTTCTCTCTGGCGGCTCCAGTGTGAGCGGAGCTGCTCTGCCAGTATCCGGCACGGCCCTGGCCATGTGGAGTCCTGGGCTGTGTGGGCCCGCCCTGTGTAGCTGTGTGCTTGGGTCTCCGCGGGCCGCCTCTCCTGGGCTCGGCCCGCCCGCAGGCTCGGCCGTATGTCAGGGCCTTTTGTCTCAGCCCTTGTTCCTCCTGCTCTTGCAGGGGCTGTGTGAGTTGGGAGCCCATCCCCATCTGCTTGGTCTCCCACTGGGTGCCTGCCCTCCCAGGGGTCACTGCTCACACACAGATGATCTTCTCCCGCCTAGAAATGATAGCAGTGCTCCTCTCCCCTGGCGCCCCTGCCTCCTGCCCTTGGCCCCACGGGGAGGCAGTGTGTTTCTGCTCTTCCTGCTGGAGCTGGCTCCTGCACATGCTGTTGCTGTCAGCGGGCACGAGTTGCCAGCTGTGTAGGTGCTCACTTAGCAGCGTTTCCCTGCCCCACGGCCATGTGGGCTGGACACTCCTTGCTGAAGCCCTCTCCTGCCTTGGGACATCTGCCCTTCGTTTTATTCCTCCTACCTCTTCAAACTCCTCACACACTGGATGTCCATGTAGGCCACGAAGGCAGACACCATGCAGAAGAGACAGTTTTGTGTACAGGGAACGATGGGCCGGTACAAACGATAACAGCCAGTAGCAGAGTGTCCTGTGCCAGGGCGCTGCCCCTGGTGCCTGTCACCCCTGGACGGCTGTGAGCAGCGACGTCACCGGCCCTGTTTAGACAGGGCAGAGAGCAGCTTCCTGCCTGTGTCAGGCCCGGGCCAACCTCTTGATTCATAAGCTATAACACGGTGTGTGTCACAGGCCATAAGCTTGGTTGACAGTGTCAGCTAACACCTCCAGTCCACTGTGGGCATCTGCCCCGTGTGGGGGCAGGGAGGGTGGCTAAGGGCAGCCAGGCCTGGTGCCGGAAGTAGGCAGCAGAGAACAGGAAGCAGCAAACCCAGGCAGCTGTGGGCAAGCCTCAGCTAGGCTGTTAGGAAGAGGATGAGGGCATTGGAGCAAGGGGTGCTCTTGTGGAGAATCAGGCCTCTCTGGGCCCTGACTGGCGCTGCTCCCAGTTTTCTGTGGCCTGACCATGCAGTTGATGTGTACTCCACACTGAAGGAGGTTCAGTCCCTGCCCAGGATCACAGCAAGTAGCAGGGCCGAGACTCAAGCCAGTGGCTGCTGTGAGCCACATGGCTGGCCCTGGCCCTGACTGCGCCTGCCGAGGTAAACACTTCATCTGTGGTGTGCACAGGAGGCGACAGGGCACAGCTCTGCAGGGTGCACTGTGCAGTGTTGGGGGGGGCTGTGTGTGTAGGCAGGGCTCCTAGCACCGAGCATACCTCTACTGCCCAGACCACCTGTGCCCGTCACTGGGCAGCCCACTGCTGCCCTGCAATGTAGTCAGGGTGCCCGCCAGAGGGCAGCCTCCACGTGTCTGTCCTGTCCTTTTCGAGGGGCTTGGCAGCTGGGGCCCCCAGAAGTTCTGCAGCACAGTGCAGAGCTGGCTGTCACCAGGGGTGTGCGCAGTCTCTGGCAGCTGAATGAATGGTCTGTCCAGATTCCAGGCCGTGAGCTGAGGAAGCAGGTGAACCCAGACTGGCCTTTGGAGTCTGTTCCCTATGGGAAGGACCAGATACAGGAGGGCACCGCTGGGGGTGGCAGAGGGGAGAGCATCAGAGGCAGGAGGGTGCTGAGTGGTACGGTGGGACTCAAGCTGGCCTGATGCCTCCACAGGCGAGCCAGCAGGTGTGCCCTGTGCTGTCGGGTTGCCAGGCACACACGTGACCTGGGATGTTTAGCACCACCTCTTGGATGGTCAGTCTGATCTTCCCTTGGGTGGGGAAGGAGACATCAGGTATCCTGGACTGGCCAAAAAGGGTACTTTTTGAGATGGGTGTCGTGGTGCGGGCTTGTAATCCCAGTACTTGGGAGACTGGACTGGAGGATTGCAGGTTCAAGGTCAGCCTCAGCAACTTAGTGAAACTGTTTCAAAATAAAATGTGGTGGGGTGTAGTTTTGTGGTGGAATGCCCGGGCTCAATCCCTAGTAACAAACAAAAGAAGAAAACTTGAGACACATGGCTCAGTGCCTTGTATGATACTCCTGGCAGAGCTTCGGAGGAGTGGAACTGAAGCCCGTGTGTGTCTGTGTTTGTGCAGGGACATGGGCTTGGAGCTATTTAGGAACCATATCATCAGTGACAAGATGGTTCAGAGCAAGACCATCGACGGAATCCTGCTGCTGATTGAGCGAGAGCGAAGCGGAGAGGCTGTAGACCGGAGCCTGCTGCGCAGCCTGCTGGGCATGCTCTCGGACCTCCAGGTGAGGCTCCTGCGCACTTGACTGTGCACACCGGCCAGAGTGCAGGAGAATCGTAACGGGGACAGGTGTTCTTAAGCCCCGGAGAGGGGAGAACTCTTAGGCTAATACTGCACCAGGAACCACACAAGGATGACTGAGAAACATAGCAACATCAAAGTGGTAATTTCTAATAGAAAAACACCATAAACAAAAAATTGGGCGACAAACTGGGAAAAAATATCAGCTGCACATATAAAAGGGCTGAGCCTTTTAGTGTTGTCTTTGCCCATGAAGGGCTCTGGATGCTGGTCATGGGCAGCTCGTAGCATGGGGTCCCTGAGCGCTGGAAGGCGGGTTTCTCTGCTGAAATTGGTCACTAACTGCTCATTTCTTAGGTATATAAAGATTCATTTGAGTCGAAGTTTTTGGAGGAGACTAACTGTTTATATGCTGCAGAAGGCCAAAGATTAATGCAAGAGAGAGAGGTGAGACAGCGTAATGTCCTTGAATTGGTGTTTCTGTTTCTCAGGATGCACATCTCCACATCCCTCCTGGCTTCATCTTCTCATACACTCCGACGTTTGGTCATAAGTCAGAAAGCTAGAGTCTAATTGAAACATCTAACAGTGAGCTTCAGTCTCATGATTGTAAGAGTTTTAATTTCTTTCCCGTAACTTAGAAATTATATATTTGTCCTCTCCCTGCTGACAAAAACCCAATAAGAATCAAGCATGGCGATTGCATGCCTGTGAGCCCAGTACTTGGAGGCTAGGACAGGAAGAATACAGGTTCTCAGTCAGCCTCAGTAAGTTAGCAAGAACCTGTTTCCAAATAAAAAATAAAATCATTCTGGGGTTATAGTTTGGAGAGTGTCCCTGGGCTCAATCTCCAGCACAACAAAATAATGATGTTAGTACTAATGATATGACTTCTGAAATAATAAAGGTACTCAAGTTTTAGCAAGAGGATAAGAAATAAGTCCTAAATGCAAAAAAGATAATGACTATCAAATATTCATCTAAGGAAGCCAGGTGTGGTAGCACACACTTGTAATCCCAGTACTTGGGAGGCTGAGACAGGAAAATCGAAAGTTTGCTGCCAGCCTTAGCTACTTAATGAGGCCCTCTGCAACTTAGTGCGACCCTGTTTCAAAATAGAGAATGAAAAATAGAGCTGGGAATATAGCTCAGAGATAGAATGCCCCTGGGTTCAATCCCTAGTACTGCAAGAAAAAAAAAATTTATCTTTGAGAAGAAGTTCCCAAAAAAAGTGTGTGAAAAAGTAAATGTAATACTAAAGTGACCCCCAAACCTGACAACTATCTTCCCAAATGCTAGAGCACAGCTCTAACCGCAGCCCCTCAGGATTCCCCCGACCCCGTGCTGACCACAGCCCCTTGGAATTCCCTCCCCCCCCCCACTGGCCACAGCCCCTCAGGGATTCCCCTGTCCCCCCAGCTGACCGCATTCCCTCAGCGATTCCCCCATTTCCCTGCTGGTACCCAGGACAGGCCCCTAACCTTGTTTCTCGAATCCTGGTTTGGAAAGAAATTTTACATCAAATACAGGCCTGGCAGCTGGGTCTGGTGACATACACTTGTAAACATCCCAGTACTTGGGAGGCCGAGTTCGTGGCCAGCTTCAGCTACTTAGTGAGGCCCTCCACAACTTAGTGAACCCTATTTCAAAAAAAGAAAAAATTGGGCTGGGGTTGTAACTAGGAGATAGAACGCCTCTGGGTGCAATCCCTAGTACCACACACACACACACACACACACACACACACACACACACAAATACAGGCCTGGTTGTTGCTCTGTGATCCTTTGAGATCTCTGGCCATCCCTGTGATGGGCTGTGGATAACTTTGCAGGCCAGCTGTGTACAGATGCAGGGCTGCCAGCAGCTCAGTGCCCTCCACTCCTGCAGCCAGTGGTCAGCACTTGGTAGTGAGCAGGAGCAACGGTGAGCACACCCTGGGCCTCTCCTGGAGGTGCTGTTGCCCTCCCTCGTCACTGGCCACCCATCACCTGTATTGGGATGCAGCTCCAATATGGGTTGTGTATCCTGCTGCTTTTTTTTTTCTTTCGTGTGTGTGTGTTCCTGAGATTTGACCCTAGGGGTATTCAACTTCCAAGCTACATGCGTGTTTTTATGTATGTATGTATGTATGTATGTATGTATGTATGTATGTATGTATGAGTGTGTGTTTTACTAGGGATTGAATCCAGGAGCATTTTACCTCTGAGCTACACCCATCTGGCCCATTTTACTTTTTGTTTATAAACAGTAAACAGTGTTTTGCTAGGTTGCTGAGAGTCTTGCTACATTGCTGAGTCTGGCCTTGAACTCTGTCTTCCTGTCTCAGCCTTCCCAAGTACTGGGATTACAGGCATGTGTCACAATGTCCAGCTTATTTTTTATTTTGAAACAAGGTCTCACCTGCTTTGAGCCTTCGATCCTCCTGACTCAACTCCCATGTACTGAGATTACAGGTGCATACCACCATGCCTGGCTATATTCTGTTTCTTAAAAAGTCTTATGAAATTTCAGTGTCTTGGTTAATGTCAAGAATCTTGTCTCCTTTGGAAGGTTCCTGAGTATCTGAACCATGTGAGCAAGCGTCTGGAAGAAGAAGGAGACCGAGTGATCACGTACCTGGACCACAGCACCCAGTGAGTCCTGCTCAGGAGCTGCATTGGGCTTTCCATGCTGGGCCTCGCGGTTCCTTGGTGCTACCTAGAACTTACTCCACACGCTGGCTCCTGTTGGCGTCGGTGTCCACTTACAAGTCAACCTGTGGCCAAGAGCCCTGGACTTATCGAAGGGCGCTGGCCATCTCCAGTGTTGAGGCAGGGATTGTCTGTGTGGGACACGGCTGTATAGATTATCAAGTTGTTGATGGATGCTTTATGTGACTCCCACTCTTATTTACGATACTACTCTTTGTTTTTCTTTTTCCCTCCCTTCCTTCCATCTTTCCTTCCTTCCTTTGTGATGCTGTGGGATTCCAGGGGCATTTCACCATGGAGCTACAGCCCACCAACCCTTTTATCATTTTTCATTTGGGGACACGTTTTCACTAAGTCGCCACATACAGGCCTCAAACCTGCAGCTCCCTGTTATCTCAGCCTCCCAGGTACTGGGGTTATGGTGTGCCTGTGGCCACGGCACCTGGCTCCCCATCTTCCTTTCTGTCTAGACCTGGAGTTGATGAATAGCTAGGAAAAGAAAAGGAGAGATTGAGTATCCCAGCCAGCCAGGCAGTATTCACTGTTGTGAGGAGTCGGCACGGGGGCGCGGGATGTGCTCGGGAAGGGGCTGATGTGATAATCATGTAGAAGTTGGCCCCTTGTGGGGGGCCAGGCTGGAGGGAAGCAGGGCACAGGATCCCATCAGAAATGGGTTGGGAACCCAAGCCGGGCATGGTGCCGCACGCTTGTAATCCCAGTACTTGGGAGGATAAGACAAGAGGATCTGGGTTCGCAGTCAGCCTCAGCTATTTAGTGAGGCCCTTTGCAACTCAGTGAGACCCTGGGTTTTTTTTGTTTGTTTGTTTTGTTTTGTTTGGTGGTACTGGAGTTCCTGGAAACCCTTCTACCTCCAGGCTATACTCCCAGATCCATTTTTATATTTTTATTTGGAAACAGGGTCTCTTAAGCCAGCGAGGCTAGCTTCGAACCTGCGTGATCCTACTGTCTCCACCTCCCAAGCATGGGGATTACAAGCGTGCATCACCACACCCAGCAAGAGACCCTGTTTCTAAAATTAAGAATAAAAATTAGGAGTGAGGGTGTCGCTCGGAGGTAGAATGCCCCTGGTTTTTATTCCCAGTACCGCAAAACAAAAAGAGAAAGAAAAGAAAGAAGGTGTGGGAATAAAGGAAACACTGAGGAGAAGGGCTCAGTGTCCAGGCATGCCACCTACAGCCCTTGGGCCCCGGGGTCCAGCACAGTCCAGCTCGATGAGACAGGTGGCTGGGTTGTAACATGCTCTTATTCCATCGAGCCTGATGTTCTGGGCTGGGGACTGAGGCTGTAATGTTATCCTGCTTTCTCCATAGGGCTGCTGTGAGATTAAATAAGGTGTGCACTGAGGAGATCTTTATCAACTAAAATTAGTAATACTTCCAATAAAACAGGTGTTCCAGCTGGGCGTAGTGGCGCACACTTGTAAACCCCGCGCTTGGGAGGCTGAGACAGGAGGATCGCGCAGGTTTGAAGCCAGCCTCAGCTACTTAGTGAGACCCTGTTTCCAAATAAAATAGAAAATAGGTCTGGGAGTATATCCCAGAGGTAGAAAGCCCCTGGGTTTCACCCCCAGTACCACACACACACACAAAAAAACTAGAACTGAGTTGTAGATGACAAAAGACAAGGCCAGGAGACGACTTCTGCGTCACTCTCTGAATGTGGTTGTCACACCTGCTAAGTCCCCTGTGATGCTTGTGCAGCTCGGGTGGGTGGGTGCCTGTGACAAGCAGGATGGAGCCCCTGTGCCGGGGCAGGGGCATGGGCAGAAGAGTACGGGGCCAGGTCAGCGTGGGCACTGTGCTTCTGAGTCATGGAAGCCAGTGGGAGCCTGCCAAGCCCTGCAACGGAGCGCCTCAAGGGCAGAGGGTGTGGGCGGCCATGGAGGGGCAGCCCTGAACTCTGAGGGCAAGATAGCTCATCACAGAAACTCGCCACCTGAGTGTCCAGATCAGGCCCTTGTGGGCTCCCCACCCTGCACACTGCGCAGCTCAGGAGTAGCCCAGGTGACCGTAAGAGCCGTGTGCTGGACAGTCAGTGCTCCCTGCCTGCTGGGACCCGCGACCCGCCTGTGCACCGTCCTGTCTAGAAGTGGCGCTGGCCATGGTGAACGAGCACTTGCTCTCTTGACCTATGGGCGCCGGCTCCACCTCCATCGTCAGCCGGCCGGTTTCTCCTCTGCTGCTCCTGATGTTCATTCTCTTCTGCCTTTCTAGGAAACCGCTGATTGCTTGTGTGGAGAAGCAGCTATTAGGAGAACATTTGACGGCAATTCTACAGAAAGGTAGATTACTCTGATCTTTGTTAAGTAAACTGAATGTCAACTGGGCATCGTGGTGCACACCTGTAATCCCAGGAGGATCATGGTTCACAGACAGCCTCAGCTACTTAGTGAGGCCCTCTGCAACTCAGTGAGACCTTATTTTAAAATAAAGAAGAAAAAATAGGGCTGGGGGTGTAGCTCAGAGGTAGAATGCCCCTAGGTTCCATCCCTAGTACCACAAAGGAACGAAGGGAGGGAGGAAGGAAATTTGCAGCCGGGCATGGTGGTCCATGCTTGTAAATCCCAGTACTTGGGAGGCTGAGATGGGAGGATCCGGGTTCGTAGCCAACCTCAGCTACTTGTGAGGCCCTCTGAAACTTGACCCTGTTTCAAAATAAAGAATAAAATAGGGCTGGGGGTGTAGCTCAGAGGTAGAATGCCCCTAGGTTCCATCCCCAGTACCACAAAGGAACGAAGGGAGGGAGGAAGGAAATTTGCAGCCAGGCATGGTGGTCCATGCTTGTAAATCCCAGTACTTGGGAGGCTGAGATGGGAGGATCCGGGTTCGTAGCCAACCTCAGCTACTTGTGAGGCCCTCTGAAACTTGACCCTGTTTCAAAATAAAGAATAAAATAGGGCTGGGGTGTAGCTCAGAGGTAAAATGCCCTGGATTCGATCCCCAGTGCCACAAAAATGTTAGTTTATTTGCATCAGCAAATTGAAAATAATTTAGAAATAACAAGCATTTGCACACTGGCTGGCAGAGGTGCCGCCCTCCATGCACGTGAGTTCTCGCGCTGTGAGTGTGCCACAGAGGACGCACACACAGGCCTGAGGCCGAGGTGGCAGCACAAGAGCCACAGCCTGCTGCCAGCCAGAGGCAGTGTTCAGATGGCCTGCTAGCAGCATCTTCAATACCTGAGCTGGGTGTGGTAGCGCACACTTGTATTCCCAGCATTTGGGATTACAGTGCCCCTGGGTTTCATCCCCAGTACTAGGGGGGGAAAAATTAAAAACAAACCTTTAAAATATGAGATGGGGGATCACAGGTTCCTAGCCTCAGCATCTTAGTGAGACCTAATTTCAAAAAAATTTTAAAAGGGGTTGGGGGTATAGCTCAGAGATAAAGTGACTCTGGGTTCAATCCCTAGTAAAATTACAACACACACACACACACACACACACACACACACACACACACACACACAGAGTTAAATACTTCAAATAATCTTTTTTTTTTTTTTTTTTGGTACTGAAGGTTAAACCTCAGAAGCACTCTGTCTGCGCTACACATCATAACACTATTTTATTTTGAACCAGTGTCTCACTTAATTGCTGAGAGACCTTACTAAATTGCTAATACTAGTCTCAAACCTGCTAATGTCCTGTCTCAGCCTCCTAAGTATGGGATTATAGGTGTGTGCCACCACACCCAAGCTTCAAGGTGTGTGTGTGTGTGTGTGTGTGTGTGTGTGTGTGTGTGTGTGTGTGTGCTGGGGATTGAACTCGGGCATTCGACCTCCGAGCTACATCCCCTACCCTATTTTTTATTCTTTATTTTGGAGTAGGGTCTCACTGAGTTGTGGAGGTGGCCTAAGTAGCTGAGGCTATGATCCTCCTGTCTCAGCCTCCCAATGCTGGGATTACAAGCGTGCGCCACCACGCCCGGCCCAAGGAATCTTAAAATAAATGTTTTTTTCTCACAGTTCATTGAGTATGTGAAAAGTAATCAACTAAAAAGTTAGATTTGATAGCTTATCTTTCAGGAAATATATTTTCTTACTAATGGACTAAACCAATAACAACTTGAATCATGAATCTCTCAAGGCCAGTAGTTGGTATAAAAGTTTTCTGACTATAGCCGGGCCAGGTGGCGCACACTTGTAATCCCCATACTTGGGAGGCTGAGACAGGAGGATCGTGCAGGTTAGAAGCCAGCCTCAGCTACTTAGGCTCTCTGCAACTTAGTGCGACCCTGTTTCCAAATAAAGTATAAAGTAGGTCTGGGAGTGTAGCCCAGAGGTAGAAGGCCCCTGGGTACCACAAAAAAAAAAAGTTTTCTGACTATTGCTGCTCATTTGAAATAAGTGGGCTTTAGTGACACAAGGAGATAAGTAACACATCTCCTAGGATTCAGAAATGACACTCACCTAGCTGTTCACCATCTCAGGATCAGCTGGACCAGCTGGCCTGCGGGAGTAGACAGAGGGACCTGCACACTCTGTGTCCACGCCTTACAGGAGTAGACAGAGGAACCTGCACACCCTGTCCGTGCCACGCCTCCGCTTCCTACGGTGTCTAATCGCCTGTGGAGTCTGGCTTCCTGCGGTAACCTGCCTGTGTCTGCACTCCCCCAGGGCTTGACCACTTGCTGGATGAGAACAGAGTGCCTGACCTCACGCAGATGTACCAATTGTTCAGCCGGGTGAGAGGCGGGCAGCAGGCGCTGCTGCAGCACTGGAGCGAGTACATCAAGGTACTGCGGCTGCCCGGGTGCCCACACCAGCCCAGTGAGCAGGTCCTCATCACAGGCGGCAGGGCGGACGTGTCTACCTTTCCTCAGAGCATCTGTGCACATTTTTCTCAAGTTTATTTGTTTAAGATAACACCGAGTGATGGTCACCGCCCGGGTTAGCAGGCCGTGACATGCTGCAGCAGCAGCAGCATTACTGATAGCGGGCCCACAGGCCTGGCTTCAGGAGCAGTCTGCCCTGCTCACCTGCCATGCTCACTGCCATGCTCACCTGCCATGCTCACTGTCATGCCTCTGCTCACTCTGCTGCATCAGTCGCTCTGCAGGCTCCTGTGTTTCCGAGCAATCCAACTGACCCAGGCTCAGGCTTCCTGCCCAGTGCTGCATGGACCTCTGAGCCCTGGCACCAACTGCCCCAGTGGACGCCTCGCGACGTCCCCAGGCCTCCCTGGTGGCCACAGCAGAGGGTGTGCAGGGCTGCTGCCAGACTGAGGGGTGCTGCTGGGTTCATAAGCCTGTTGCTGACTTGACACTGTTTTTGTAGACTTTTGGGACAACAATTGTCATCAATCCTGAGAAAGACAAAGACATGGTGCAGGACCTGCTGGACTTCAAGGACAAAGTGGACCACGTGGTGGAGGTGTGCTTCCAGAGGAACGAGCGCTTCATCAACCTGATGAAGGAGTCCTTCGAGACCTTCATCAACAAGAGACCCAACAAGCCCGCGGAGCTGATAGGTAGCAACATGGTCCCAGACCGCTTTTTAATATGGGAAAAAAGGCAAAACTCAAGCAGATTTTTCTCCCAAATGTTTAACCCACTAAGTCCTAAGTTTTCAATTCTATTCATATTTCAACGAAATTGACAGGTGCATTAAAATAGATTGGAAATCATAATACAGATTTTGTAATACAGAATCATAATATTCTAAACTTGGCGTGGTGGTGCACGCTTGTAATCCCCGCGCTTGGGAGGCTGAGACAGGAGGATCGCATGGGTTCAAAGCCAGCCTCAACTACTTAGTGAGGCTTTTTCAGTAACTTAGTGAGACCCTGTTTCCAAATAAAATATTAAAAAAAAAAAAGGTCTGGGAGTATAGCCCGGAGGTAGAAAGCCTCTGGGTTCCACCCCCAGTACCACCAGAATCTTAATATTCTGTTATAATTATTACATAATAAGTTATATTGAGTATTGTACAATTATACATCTATACTATAGTTAAGTTTGGGGGGTTTTTTTTTTGTGTGTGTGTGGCACTGGGGGTAGAACCCAGGGACATTCTACCTCCAAGCTATACCCCCCATACCTATTTTATTCTTTTATTTGGAAACAGGGTCTCACTAAGTTGCAGATGGCCACACAAGTTGATGAGGCTGGCCGCAAACCTTCGATCCTTCTGGCTCAGTTCCGCAAAGGATTACAAAGCCTGTACTGCAGCTCCTGGCCTAAGGTTTTATATGTGTTCCACATCTGACAGTGGAGCAAAGTGAGTTAAGCTCAAGGGAGATGTGGGGATCTTCATGAAGCCTCACCAGAATAGAGAGCTGGTGTGCTGGCACGCACCTGTAATCCCCGCGCTTGGGAGGCTGAGACAGGAGGTTCGCAGGTTTGATGTAGCTCGGAGGTAGAAAGCCTTCTCAAAGGTTCAGTCTGCAGCAATACACACACACACACACACACACACACACACACACACATAGTGTCTACATGCACACACTTGTAGGTGTGTGTGTTTGTGTGTTACTCTGTAAGGGAATGAATGTGCAGTGGGAACTGAGCAGGCGTAAAACTTGACCTCACAGCGGGACAGTTCATACTTCCTTTACTGGCCTCTAGGGCCCATCTCTGAAGGGTGACGTCATTCCATCCTGCCTATATGCAGTATTTTTTGCTCAGAAATTGCATTGAGAAGGTTTGTCATGTCTGATTGCTTTTGCAGTGTGAGTGTAAATATATCCGACTCTGGATAGCGTTGTGAGAGAGTTGTTCGTCACCATCTTTGCGTCCTCTGCTCAGTATGGAAGTAGGTAGACTTAGGTGAGACTTCAAAGGGAACAGTGTTGAAGCACCATTATGTTGCAATAGTACCAGAAGTGGGCTATGTATGATGTGCTACAGATGTTGCTTAGGACTGTGGATGATAGCGCGTGGACTTTACTGATGGTTGTCTATTCTGCTACATACTCACAATGTTCCACAATAAGTACGTTCACTTGGACTTAACTAGTATATTGAGGAAGATTCTTTCCTCTTTGACAAAGTCACCTCCGAACTGATTTCGCTAGGTCTTAATTTTGGTGTTGGTACTAGGGATTGAACCCAGGAGCATTCTACCTCTGAGCTACCTCCACCCCTATTTTTCTTTCTTTTTTTTTTTTTTAAAGAGTCTTGCTAAGTTGCTGAGACTGTCCTTAAACCTGCCATTCTTCTGTCTCAGCCTCCCAAGTACAGGGATTACAAGTGTGCTCTCCCACTCCCAGCTTTGAAAACGCCCCTTTTTAAGATCTAGTGAAGTCGCAACTTAATGAGACCCTGTTTCAAAATAAAGAATAAAAAAGCCAGGCGTGGTGGCACACGCTTGTAATCCCCGCGCTTGGGAGGCTGAGATGGAGGATCACGCAGGTTCGAAGCCAGCCTCGCTGGTTTAAGAGACCCTGTTTCCAAATAAAAATATAAAATAAGTCTGGGAGTGTAGCTCGGAAGTAGAAGGCCCCTGGGTTCCATCCCCAGTACCACCAAAAAAACAATTAAATAAAGAAATAAAGAATAAAAAATAGGGCTCTCGGAGTATAACTCGAAGGTAGAATGCCCCTGGATTCAATCGCAGTACCGCAAAAAAACAAATGAGGAGAGGGCTTTTTCAGTCTCTGGAGTACTGGAGCCCAGGCGCATCGTTACTGGGATCAGTCGTGTTTTGTTTTAATCTGGGATTAGAAATAATCTTTTAAGCCTGCCTTTTAGAGCCTTCCTCTGTGGCTTGGTGTCAATTGTGAGGAGTCTGTCCCACAGCACTTGAGCGCCTGCAGTGGAGCCACACTCCGAGGCCTCTGCCTCTGCGGCCTCTGCTCCTCCGCCATGGCTCTAGGCCTGTGCTCTCACGGAGCGCACACCAGGCCTTTCTCACCAAGCTCCTACTCTCCCAGCCAAGCACGTGGATTCCAAGCTGCGAGCCGGCAACAAGGAGGCGACAGACGAAGAGCTGGAGAGGATCCTGGACAAGGTCATGATTCTGTTCAGGTTCATCCACGGTGAGCGGGCGGCCAGGCGCGGCCTCGGAGGGAGGCCTGGGACAGGACGGGCACCCCACAGGTGCGGCTGGCGTCCACACCAGAGCCTCACCCTCGCATGATCTCATCCGCTTATACACAGGCAAAGATGTCTTTGAAGCATTCTATAAGAAAGATTTGGCAAAAAGACTCCTCGTTGGAAAAAGTGCCTCAGTTGATGCAGAGAAGTCGATGCTGTCAAAGCTCAAGCATGGTGTGTGTATGAGAGGACCCCGCTCGCGGTGGGTGGGGGGAGGACTCCCGCTCGCGGTGGGTGGGGGGAGGACTCCGGCTTTCGGGTGGGTGGGGGGAGGACTCCGGCTCTCGGGTGGGTGGGGGGAGGACTCCGGCTCTTGAGTGGGTGGGGGGGAGGACTCCTGCTTGCAGGTAGGGGGTACTCCTGCTGCTCCTGGGGATGGGGGAGGACTCCTGCTGTTCCAGGGGATGGGAGGACTCTTGCTTTGGGGTGAGAGGGAGGACTCCTGCTCCTGGGAGGGGGCGTGGGAGGATTCCTGCTCCTCTGGGCTGGGGATGCATAGCTGTGGTCTCTCACCCGCTCCTGGTCAGAGTGCGGGGCAGCGTTCACCAGCAAGCTGGAGGGAATGTTCAAGGATATGGAGCTTTCCAAGGACATCATGGTCCACTTCAAGCAGGTGGGTCACGTTTCCTCCAGTAAACCCTGGCTTGGGAGGTCTGTGTTTGGGGAATGTCAAGGGGCAGTGGAACCCAAGGAAGAAGTATTCCGGTGGCTTGGAACATTGTGCTTGGCCCGAATGTGTTCTGGAGATTGAAGTAGTTGCTAATACACAGAAACTATTGTAAAATTAAGTCACTTCCTTTCTATACATTAATTATTTCTGAGTTTTTCTGAAATAGTGGCTTTTGTCTTGGCCTTCCTTGTCTGTTTTCAGCATATGCAGAACCAAAGCGCCCCCGGGCCCATCGATCTCACGGTGAACATACTTACTATGGGGTACTGGCCCACCTACACGCCTGTGGAAGTGCATCTGCCTCCAGAGGTGAGTGTTCGGCTTCCACTGCCAGGCCCAGCCCGCCCCAGGCCTGCCACCTAGGAAGCATCCGATCAGTTGGGAGTGCACGCCTGGAATCCTGGTACTCAGGTGGTGAGACAAGAACATCACAGGTTCAAGGCCAGCCTCGGCAACCTCATGAGACCCTGAGTAACTTAGCAGTAGTTTGTTAGAAAATATAGAGTCGGGTGTGGTGGCACACACTTTTAATCCCAGCACTTGGGAGGCCTAGACAGGAGGATCGCAGTTCGTGGACAGCATCAGCTACTTAGACTCTTTGCAACTCAGTGAAACCCTGTTTCAAAATAAAGAATAAAAAATAGGGCTAGAGGGTGTAGCCTAGGGGTAGAATGCTCCTGGATTCCATCCCCAGTACTGCCAAACGTGTGTGTGTGTGTGTGTGTGTGTGTGTGTGTGTGTGTGTGTGTAGTATATGTGTATGTATGTATGTATATGTATATATGTATATTGTGTGTATATATGTATGTGTGTATGTATATATGTGTGTGTATATATCTGTGTGTATATGTGTATGTATATATGTGTGTGTATGTATATGTGTGTATGTATATGTATATATGTGTGTATATATGTGTGTGTGTATATGTATATTTGTGTATGTGTGTATGTATATAGATAGATAGGAAGATACAGAAAATAGGACTAGGGTAGAGCTTGGAGTTAAAATACCCAGTATAAAAAAAGTAACAGTAGCCTTTGATGAGAAGTTTGTTCAGAGAGGTCTCTGGAAGCGGTGTTTCAAAGTGGCCACTTGGTCACAGCCCGAGGCTCCTGTGGAGGTCACGTGCTGTGTCCACCTGCTGGGCTCTCGTTTTGGGAATGGCTGCTTAGCTGCTGGTCCACCCTTCTTTTGTCTGGAGGGGGCATCCAGTAGGGCCTGCCTCTCTGGTGCTAGGTGGCAGGCGGAGTCCCGTTTTTGCAGGTGCTGCCGAGGAAGTAGGCCTCCATGAGTGGGACGGGATGGCTGAGGGTGGGGCCGGCAGGGCTTCCTGGAGACGCACAAGGGGCATGGAAGGAGCCAGGAAGGGCAGGGAGAAGCAGAAAACCCACACTGGGGAAGCAGAGGCCGGCCCTGCAGCCTCCCATGGACATGGCTGGCCCTCTTTGCTATTTGTCTCAGAACCTGTTTTCAGTTCTGAGACATTGTCTTTTCGGGGTTTTTTCTATTGCTGGGCCATGATCAGCGGCCTGTGTCATCTCCTCTTCTCAGCTTGCTCCTCGCTCCATGCAGGTGCACCACAGGCTCAGCACCTGTCTGTCCTGTCCACGTGCCCTCTTCTGCACTGCCCTCCTCCCCAGACCGTGTCCTCGGGGACTTGGCCGGGTTCCCTGGCACCTGGCTCTGCCCCAGGGCCTCCTGGCCACTTGCAGGCAGGTCCCAGCTGCACCCAGTGCTCAGGCAGAAGCCTCTCCACGGTACTGCTTCCTCTGGCAGCCGCGGTGCCTCTGCCCCTGAAGAAGCCTGGCTGGGAACTCAGTCGCTCGGCCGTCCGGACCACCTGGGCGGCCCCTCAACCGCTGGTTCTTTCACTGTTTCTTCTGAGGAAAATCCAGACTCGGAATATGCCAACCCGGTTCAGAGAACGCCTGTGCTTTAGCTTTGGCTTTGGGGTTGGTTTGTTTGTTTGTTTGTTTGTTTGTTTGTTTGTTTTTGCAATGCTGGGGATGGAATCCAGTGGCACTCTACCTCTGAGCTATACCCCCAGCCCCATCTACACCCCAGCCCTATTTTTATTTATTTATTTTTATTTTGAAATAGGGTTTTACTAAGTTGCTGAGATTGTCTTTGAATTTGCAGTTCTTCTGCCTCAGCCTCTCAAGTTCTGGAATCACAGGCGTGTGCCACTGTGCCCAGCGCACACTCATGTCTTAGCGTTAGCTGCACAGGCAGTGAGGTTTCTTCCCACGTGTGCGTGTTTTCCAGGCCCCTTTGAGAACAGGCTGTGTTGTGCCATTACCCATACTATTTCTGTACTTCTCTCCAAAGAACACCACAGAGGCCTTCTCTCAAGCCAGGAAGCCCTCAGCGATGCGGCACTTTGACCTGGTTTCATCAGTCATTGCAGTTCTTTGCAAGCCAGGCGTGGTGGCGCACACTTGTAATCCCAGCACTTGGGAGGCTGAGATAGGAGATGGCAGGATTGCAGCCAGCCTTACAACTTAGTGAGACCCTGTTTCAGAAACAAAATAAAAATAGGACTGGGGGTGTGTAGCCAGAGGTAGAATACACTTGGTTTCAATCCTCAGTACCAAAAAAAGAGTTCTTTGCAGCGTTTTCCTGGTCCCTGTGCAGCTCGGGGTGCGCAGTGCAGGCCGCACCACCTCTTCTCCTCCTTCGGGGCACACTGCTCCTTGTGACGAGGCCAAGATCAAGGGCCTGCCTGAACGCCATGCCCGCGCAGGCTGCATGCTGGGGCAGGCGCTGTGCTCTGTGGATGGCCAACAGAGTCATGCGGTTATGGTCTTCACCCTTTTCCCTGTGTGTTAGTGCATTTCCATTTTTAACTAGGGACTTGCGGGAGCTGTTTCGCTGTCCAGTGCCCGCCCTACACGAGGTCCCTGCCTGAATCAGCCTCCACCTTGATCTTCGGGGCTGCTTTCTTGCCGCCACATTTTTTTTTTGCTTTCTTTTCTTTTCCTTTCTTTCTTTTTCTTTTTTTTTTTTTCTTTTTCTTTTGGTACTGGGAATGGAATCCGGGGGCATTCTACTCTGTGCTATACCCGCAGCCCTCTTTTTTATTCTATATTTTGAAACAGAGTCTCACTGGGTTGCAAAGGGCATCACTAAGTAGCTGAGGCTGTCCGCAAAGCGCGATCCTCCATCTCAGCCTCCTGAGTGCTGGGATTGCAAGTGTGCGCCACCGCGCCTGGCTACACCACCTCCATTTCTGGGTTTAGAAGTACATTGTACTCCGAGGCCCTTTCTTCTGCCCTGCGTTTATTTCTTTCTCGGTGTCACTGTGAATTTTTAGTCTGCTTGTTTTGATGCTTGCCTGGTCCTGGATCTGGCCAGTGGGAGCTCCTCCCACTGTTGACACAGCCTGTCACGTTGAGTGTTTTTTGTTTTCTAGCAAAAGACATTGGTTATGTAAATGCACCGTAACACACAATTTTCCGTCCTGATGCGTCCGGCTCGGTGGTATCAGGGCTGTGCGCTGCTGCGCGCCCGTCACTCAGCTTGTCTGTTGGCGCTTCCTCGCCCCTTGTGAAGCCCTGGCCCCGCCAGCAGCCTCACACCCATGCTGGCCCTCAGCCACCAGCCTTCCTGTCGGGGGCCTGCTGCTGGAGGCCCCACGTGACCAAACTCAGCACACAAACTCCCATGTCTGGAACTGTTAAGATACCGGACTGTGCTGGGGCATGCCTGTAATCCTTGTACTTGGGAAGGTGAGACAGGAAGATCCCAGATTCAAGGACAGCCTCAGCAATCAAATGAAACTCAGCAACTTAGCAAGGCCCTGTTTTAAAACAAAACATAAAATAGACCTGGAGTTGGAGCTCAGAGGTAGAATGCCTCTGGGTTCAACCCCCAGTACCCAAAAAAAAAAAAAGATTCAGGACTTTGTGGGACACAATGGTATATGCCTGTAGTCACAGCATTTGGGGGCTAAGATGGGAATGTTTCAGATTCAAAGCCAACCCAGGCTGACTTACTTAGACCTTGTCTCAAAAAAAAATAGGGGTAGGGTATCACTCAGATGTAAAATGCCGCTGAGTTCAATTCACAGTACCAAAGTGTGTGTGTGTGGTGTGTGTGTGTGTGTGTGTGTGTGTGTGTAGCCACACGGTTGTGTGAATATTGAATGAACCTAGAACATTCTGCCTCTGAGCTACACCCTCAGCCCTGTTTTATTTTTTATTTTGAAATGGTCTCCCTATTTGCTGAGTTTCACTACATTGCTGAGGCTGGCCTTGAACCAGGGATCTTCCTGCCCCAGCCTCCCACGTACTGAGATTACAGGCATATGCCACCATGCCCAGCAGGACTGCTTTTTAATCAGTCATGGAGAACTAAACACTGTGGCCCAGCCTACGACTGTCATGCGTGCTGAGCGTTGTCACCTGTGTCTTCCCTCCTGCAGATGGTCAGACTCCAGGAGGTGTTCAAGGCCTTCTACCTGGGGAAGCACAGCGGCCGGAAGCTCCAGTGGCAGACCACGCTGGGGCATGCCGTCTTGAAGGCGGAGTTCAAGGAGGTGTGCGCGCTGATTCCTTTGACCTTTCGCTCCCTGTGTGTTCATGAAATCGTGGGGGTTAAACCCAGGGCCTCCTGCTAAACAAATGCTCTACCACTGGGCCGCATCTCCAGCCCTTTTTTATTTTGAGACAGTCTTGCTGAGTTGACCAGATGGGCCTCAAACTTAACTTATTTTATTTTATTGCTGTTTGTTTGTTTGTTTGTTCTTATATTCTTAGTACTGGGGATTGAACCCAAAGGTCCTACCTCTCAGCTATACCCCTGCCATAATTTTTTTTTTTTTCCTGTACTGGGGATAGAACCCTGGGGTATTGTACCTCCAAGCCACACGCCCAGCCTTATATTTTATTTTTTATTTTACAATAGGGTCTCACTAAGTAGCTGATGTCCATGAACCATGATCCTCCTGTCTCCGTCTCTCAAATGCTGGGATTTTGTAATGCCAAGCCTGCACCACCACACCTGGCATTTATTTATTTATTTATTTATTTATTTATTTATTTTTATATATTTTTGGTGGTACTGGGGTTCCTGGAAGCCCTTCTACCTCCAGGCTACTCCCAGGCCTATTTTATATATTTTTTTATTTGGAAACAGGGTCTCTTAAGCCAGGGAGGCTGGCTCCGAACCAGCGCGATCCTCCTGTCTCCGCCTCCCAAGCGCGGGGATTACAAGCGTGCGCCACCACGCCCGGCTTATTTTTTATTTTGAGTCATGGTCTTAGTAAGTCACTGCATGCTGGCCTCAAACCTATAGTCCTGTGTGCCACCATGTCCAGCCAGTTAATAGAATTTTTAAATTGTCAGCCAGGAAGGGTGGCACACGCCTGTAATCCCAGTACTTGGGAGGCTTACACAGGAGGATTGCAGGTATGAGGACAATCTCAGCAATACAGAAAAGCTCAGCAACTCAACAAGACTTTTTTTCTTGCAGTATTTACAGTACCTGGGATGGAACCCAGGGGCATTCTACCTCCAAGCTATAATGCCAGCCTTTTTTTTTTTTTTTTTTTTTTAATATTTTGAAACAGGGTCTTGCTGGGTTGCAAATGGCCTCACTAAATAGCTGAGGCCTCCTGTCTCAGCCTCCCAAATGTTGGGATTACAAGTGTGCACCAACAAGACCCTGGAATCCTTCTGTCTCCTCCTCCCTCCCAAGTACTGGAATTACAAATGTGTGCCACCATGCCCGGCAGTAATTTTTTTATTCCTCACAAAATGTCTGAGAGCTAAAGCAGCCTCTCCTGATCTTACAAAGTTTCCGTGTACAGCTGCAAAACTGACAGCTCTGTTTCCTTGAAGGGGAAGAAGGAGTTCCAGGTCTCCCTCTTCCAGACGCTGGTGCTGCTCATGTTCAACGAGGGGGACGGGTTCAGCTTCGAGGAAATAAAGATGGCCACCGGGATAGGTAGGAAGCCCGCTGTGGACGTCTTGGGAGGAGGCGCAGCGGGCAGGCCGCGCGGGCCAGTGGTCACTGTGGCCATGCCCGTGCTCATGCCAGCCTTTGCCCCCACCCAGAGGACAGCGAACTGAGAAGGACGCTGCAGTCCCTGGCCTGCGGGAAAGCACGTGTGCTCACCAAAAGCCCCAAGGGGAAGGAGGTCGAAGACGGGGACAAGTTCATTTTCAATGGAGAGTTCAAGCACAAGTTGTTTAGAATAAAGATCAATCAGATTCAGATGAAGGAAACCGTATGTATAAACTTTGTATTCACAGTAATTTGTGACTGTCAGAGGTCTGCTGCATATTTCTAAGTCTAATCTGAATGTCTAATGTTTACAGGAGAACTCATTTTCATGTACCTTTCATTAACTGTGTTCTCAATGGGAATGAAAATCAGAAAGAAGCTAGGTGTGGTGGCGCACGCGTGTAATCCCAGCACTGGGGAGGCTGAGACGGGAGGCTCGCTACTTAGTGAGGCCCTCTGCAACTTAGTGAGACCCTGTTTCGAAATAAAGAATAAAAATAGGATGGGGGTGTGGCTCAGAGGTCAAATGGCCCTGGGTTCCATCCCCAGACCCGCAAAAAAAAGAAAAAAAAATCAGATAGAAAGCTTAACCACAGTTACCGCCATTCGCCCAGTGGTACACAGGTCATCTCTTCCCCCGACTCTAAGACCACAGAAAGCATGGGGAATTCCCAGAATTCTGTCCTGGCCTCTTCTGTCCAGCGCGTCAGTGCTCTCTGAGCCTTGGGCTCAGGCAGCGTCCTGCCCTGGAAGAAGGGTGGCCTCTGGCTGGGCCTCCGAGGGTGTGGCTGCTGCCTGTCTCTGCCTCTGGCTCTCGTGGGGAGCAGAGTCCAGGCACGTTTGAGACCACAGCTCTGGAAGGGGGAGGGGCTGTGGCAGGGGCCCTCAGAAAGGGGGGCGACTTTCTTGGATAGCACGCTTGAATTCTGTGTCTCATTCTCCAGGTTCTGTTCATCTGTGTCCAGTCTGCACCCTCAATCTCTTTTTCTTCAATGCTAAAGATAGAACCCAGGACCATGCCTTTGCTAGGGAAGTACTCTCTACCACAGCCACAACCTGAACCCTAAATTATTTTAGTTAACAATTTGTTGGCCAGGTTTAGTGGCTCACGCTTGTAATCCCAGCGCTAGGGAGGCTGAGACAGGAGGGTCACAGGTTCAAAGCCAGCCTCAGCAACTTAGTGAGGCCCTCTGCAACTCAGACCCTGTTTCAAAATAATAAAATATAGAACTGGAGGTGTAGCTTGGAGGTAGAATGCTCCTGGGTTCAATCCCCAATACTGCAAAAAAAAAAAAAATTTTTTTTTTGTATAATTTTTATTCTCTCAGTGAACTAGAAAAAATTTCATCATGTTTTTGCTCCCCTTCCCATAGGAACATTGATATTTTTTATTTAAATTAACTTGCAGAGCCAGGAGTGGTGGTACACGCTTGTAATCCCCGCATTTGGGAGGCAGAGACAGGAGGATCGCGCAGGTTCGAAGCTAGCCGCGCTGGCTTAAAAGACCCTGTTTCCAAATAAAACATATAAAAATAGGTCTGGGAGTGTAGCCCAGAGTAGAAGGGTTTCCAGGAACCCCAGTACCACCAAAAAAATTAATTAATTAATTAATTAATTAAATAACTTGCAGAGTTTTTGTATTTATCATATAAAATCCCCTCAGTCAGCCTAGTGTGGTGGTGCATGCCTTTAAACCCAGTACTTGGGAGGCCTGGCCAGGATGATCGCAGTTTCAAGTACAGCCTCAGCACCTTAAGGAGACTCAGCAACTGAAAGAGACCCTGTTTCAAAAGAAAAATAAGAAAGGGCTGGGGATGTCACATGCTTGAAGGTAGAATGCTCCTGGGTTCAAAGTTCATTCAATCTCACAAGCACCTGCAGTGGGCGGGGCCCTCCGTGAAGCCTGAGCAGTATCCTTGGGGACCTGCAGCCCTGAGCCAGGGGTGAGGCCAGCAAAGGCCTCCCTGGCCCAGGGAGGGTGTGAGGTCAAGAGCGTGGAGTCCTGTGGTCTGTGAGGCATCTGGAAGGTCAACGTAGTGCTGGCACCTTGTGAGGAGACCTTTTTCTTCCATCTCTGGTTGTGTTCAGTATGTAATAGTAATGCTACTTATCTTATTCCCAACTGATTGACAGCATTCTCGTCGACGTTGATGGCTTTTTGATGGATTTTCTTAGCCTTGTGTGTGTGAATTTAGGGATTGAACCCAGGGGCATTCTACCTCCTAGTACATCCCCAGCCCTATTAGATTTTGATTTTGATTTAAAGTCTTACTAGGTTGATGAGAGCCTCATTACTTGCTGAGGCTGTCCTCAAACCTGCGATCCTCCTGTCTTGGTCTCCAAAGTCCTGGGATTGCAAGCATGCTCCACCACGTCTGGCAATTTCTTTAGCTATTTCTGGCTCATCTACAAGTAATGTTCATCTTCTCCTTTACAGTGAACCTATTCATTTGTTCCCTGTTAACATTACTAAGACCTCTAATGTTAGACATTAGACGTAAGGTGTTTGTTGATGGTGGTAGTTTTGTGTGTGTGGTACTAGGGAGTGAACCCAGAGCTGCTCTACCACTGAGCTACTTCCCTAGCCCTTTTTCTTGCTTTGAGATAGGATCTTGGTAAGCTGTCAACGCTGACTATTCTTGAATTTACCATCCTCCCTTCCTCTTGAGTAATGGGGTTACAAGTGTGCCACCACACCCAGCTAAAATACTGCTTTTAGAAAATAGAAGCGCCATGGGACATGGTAGGGCACACCTGTAACTCCAGTACTGGGGAGGCTGAAGCCATCCTCAGCAACGTAGACCCTGTTTCCAAATAAAAAAAATAAAAGCCAGAAGCCAAGCATGGTGGCACATGCTTGAGACCCCAGCACTCGAGAGGCTGAGACGGGAAGAGTGTGGCTCAGGATAGCCTCAGCTACTTGGTGAGGTCCTTTGCAACTCAGACTCTGTTTCAAAATAAAGAATAAAAATGGGGAGGGGGTGCAGCTTGGAGGTAGAATGCTCCTGGGTTCCATCCTCAGTACTGCAAAATAAATAAATAAATAAAAATTAAAAAATAAAAGCTGGATGTGGTGCCTATAATCCCAGTACTTGGGAGGCTGAGACAGGAGGATCACAGGTTCGCAGCCTGCCTTGCCAACATAGTAACGCTGTCTGCAACCTAGTGAGAGCCCCTTTCAAAATAATTCAGAAATTGTTGGGGTATAGCTTGGAGGTAGAATGCCCTTGGGTTCCGCGCCCAGCCCCCAAAATAAAGAAATGTAGTGAAGCTCTCTCGACTTACCTCCAGTCACGTGTCCCTTTGAAAGTGTATGAGAGCCGCCCCACCCCGACAGTGCTGCCCCTCCCGGCTGCCCCTGGCCTGGGTCGTGATGCAGTGGTTCCCCCTTGTCTTGTGTTCCTCCTACACAAAGCTTACTGTAAATCGAGACTCATATTTGGCTTTCTCGTGCCTCCTGATGCTTGGTTCACTGTGCTGCTGCATTTAATATTCTCATATAAGCAGCCTTTCTATAAGAAAGTGGGGCTTTTACATTTATTTTCAAGTTTGGGCTTTGAATTTTCTATTCTGAAAAGCTAAATTTTTGTAGCACAAACTGAAAGCCGTAACAAGATTCATCAAGGTGTGGCCATGGTTCACATCAATTCAGGTTCCCATCAAACTCAACAACATGAAGTGATACTAAAGCTGATCTCTGTGCTGCTTTTCTTCTGCACAGGTCGAGGAGCAAGTTAGCACGACGGAGAGAGTGTTTCAGGACAGACAGTATCAGATTGACGCTGCTATCGTAAGAATAATGAAGATGAGAAAGACTCTGGGTCACAACCTTCTGGTTTCTGAATTGTATAATCAGCTGAAATTTCCAGTAAAGGTAAGCATACTGTTAGCATAAGAGAATGCGTAGTTTCAGCACGTCCCGCTCCTGTGCCGGATCCCCTGTAGGCCATTTGAGTGGAGGCGATGAGCAGAGGCTGGCGGGCGTGATGGGAGGGTGTGATCCGCTGGGGCTCTCCACGGCGGACAGAGCCCCGCAGCCCTCTGGGCCCGTTCTCAGGCGGGAAGAGGACCTCTCCTCTGGAGTTGGAGCGGTGACGCTCACCCACAGGGTGTTAAGGCAGCAAGCTTACAAGCTGCAAAGCTTTGCCTGCCTTGGTATGTTGTCCCTACTGCTGCTTATGAGTTTTGGCCTGGGCACCGCCCTCCCATGGGCTCCAGGCCCTGGCTGCGCTGCTTTGTAACAGCAGAATGTGGGGTGAGCTAGGGGAGGGTTTCAAAAATGTGGCCGCGGGGCGTGGTAGGCACACCTGTGATCCCTGTACTTGGGAGGCTGAAAAAGAGGATCACAGGTTCAAGGCCAGCCTCAGGAACTTAGGCCCTCTGTAATATAGTGAGACCTTGTTTCAAAATAAAGAGTAAAAAAAGCTGGGGGTGTACACAGAGGTAGACCACCCCTGAGTCAATCCCCAGTACCACACACACAAAAAAAGAGTAAGTAAATAAAAAATAAAATAGAAGTCGGACATGGTGACGCACACTTGTAATCCTTGCATTTGGGAAGCTGAGACAGGAGGATCACAGTTCACAGACAGCCTCATCTACTTAGTGAGGCTCTTTGCAACTCGGTGAGACCCTGTTTGAAAATAAAGAATAAAAATTAGGGCTGACGGGGCCAACGGCCGGCATCGGAGCCTTCTGTGAGGCAAGGCCGCTATTGAGGCCTCCAGGGCCGGGATCAGAGCCTGCCGAAGGGTTAGGGCAGTGCTGGGGCCACTGGCCGGCATGGGAGCCTTCTGTGAGGCAAGGCCGCTATTGAGGCCTCTGAGGCCAGGATCGGAGCCTGCCGAGGGGTTAGGCCGGTACTGGGGCCAGCGAGTCTGGGATCGGGGCCTGCCGTGAGGCAAGGCCGGTGCTGGGGCCTCCGAGGTCGGGATCGGAGCCTGCCGAGGGGTTAGGCCGGTGCCGGGGCCAACGAGGCCGGGATCAGAGCATGCCATGAGGCAAGGCCAGTGCTGGGGTCTTCGAGGCCGGGATCAGAGCCTGCCGAGGGGTCAGGCCGGTGCTGGGGCTTCTAAGGCCGGGATGGGAGCCTGCCGAGAGGTTAGGCTGGTGCTGGGACCAATGGCCGGCATCGGAGCCTTCCGTGAAGCAAGGCCGTTATTGAGGCCTCCGAGGCCGGGATCGGAGCCTGCCGAGGGGTTAGGCCGGTGCGGGGGCCAGCGAGGCCAGGATCGGAGCCTGCCGCAAGGCAAGGCCAGTGCTGGGGCCTCTGAGGCTGGGATTAGAGCCTGCTGAGGGGTTCGGCCAGTGCCGGGGCCACTAGCCGGCATCAGAGCCTTCCGTGAGGCAAGGCCGTTGTTGAGGCCTCTGAGGCTAGGATCGGAGCCTGCCGAGGAGTTAGGCCGGTGCTGGGGCCAGCGAGGCCAGGATTGGAGCCTGCCGTGAGGCAAGGCCGGTGCTGTGGCCTCCGAGGCCTGGATCAGAGCCTGCTGAGAGTTTAGGCCAGTGCCAGGGCCACTGACCAGCATCGGAGCCTTTCGTAAGGCAAGGCTGCTATTGAGGCCTCTGAGGCCAGGATCAGAGCCTGCTGAGGGGTTAGGCCGGTGCTAGGGCCAGCGAGGCCGGCATCGGAGCCTTCCGTGAAGTAAGGCCTCTATTGAGGCCTCCGAGGCCGGGATCGGAGCCTGCTGAGGGGTTAGGCCGGTGCTGGGGCCAGTGAGGCCAGGATTGGAGCCTGCCGCGAGGCAGGGCCGGTGCTGGGGTCTCGGAGGCCAGTATCGTGAGTCTGCCGAGGGGTTAGGCCAGTGCCGGGACCAGCGGCCGGCATCAGAGCCTTCCATGAAGCAAGGCCGCTACTGAGGCCTCCGAGGCCTGGATCGGAGCCTGCCGAGGAGTTAGGCCGCTGCTGGGGCCATCAGCTAACATCGGAGCCTGCCGTGAGGAAGGCTGGTGCTGGGGCCTCCGAGGCCGGGATCGGAGTCAGCTGAGGGGTTAGGCCAGTGTTGGGGCCAGCGAGGCCAGAATCTGGACCTCCCATGAGGCAAGGCCGCTGCTTGAGCCAGTGAGGTCTGGATCAGTCCACTGGGTAGCCAGGCCACAACTGGGGCCGTCAAGAGTGGGGTCGGTATTTGCAACGCAGCATGCACAGAGAAATATCGCAGAAAATTAAAACCAGATGCAATAGCTAGGAGGAAAGGGGCAACAGGAAGTGGTCGAGATATAGAAAAGGCCCTATAGTGAAGCAATTAAGGTGACCAATCAGAGGGTATGGAATAGGGGAGGATGGAGCCTCTTTAAAAAGCAGGAGGTACATAAACAAATGTATCAAAGTTAATCACCAAACAAGCATGGGATGGAGGGAGGAGGAGGGAATGGGATGGGGACTGGATGAGGGCTAATTGGATGATGTGTGCTTGTATATCCTCTCAAGTCTTATATTCCAATGTGATGTATGATTACAATGCACCAATAAAAATAAATTTTAAAAAAATTAGGGCTGAGGGTGTCACTCGAAGGTAGAATGTCCCTGGGTTCCATCCCCAGTACCTCAAAAAAAATAAAAAATAAAAAATAAATAAAGCCAGAGGCCGGGCGTGATGGCGCACACTTGTAATCCCCATGCTTGGAGGCGGAGACAGGAGGATCACGTAGGTTCGAAGCCAGCCTCGGTGGCTTAAGAGACCCTGTTTCCAAATAAAAATATTTAAAAAATAGGTCTGGGAGTATAGCCCAGAGGTAGAAGGGTTTCCGGGAACCCCAGTACCACCAAAATAAGTAAATAAATAAAACCGGGTACACTTGTAATTCCAGCATTCAGGAGGTTGAGACTAGAGGATCACAGTTCACAGACAGCCTCAGCTACTTTTTAGGCCCTCCGTAACTTTGTGAGACCCTATTTCAAAAATAGAGAATTTTAAAAAATAGAGCAGGGGCTGTAGCCTGGAGGTCGAATACCCCTAGGTTCCATCCCCAGACCCGCAATAAATAAATAAATAAATAAATAAATAAATAAATAGGGCTGGGGGTGTAACCTAGAGGTAGAACGCCCCTGGGTTCAATCCCCAGTACCACAATAAATAAATAAATGAGTAAATAAATAAAAAATAATTGGGATGTAAGCTCAGATGTAGACTGCCCCTGGAGTTCACGTCCCAGTACTGCAAGAAAGAAAGAAAGAAAGAAAGAAAGAAAGAAAGAAAGAAAGAAAGAGAGAAAGAGAGAAAGAAAGAAGGTAGGTAGGTAGGTAGGTAGAAAGAGAAATGTGTGTGAAAATGGGTCCTAAAATGCATACATCAAATCCCAAAGATTCCAACTCCTGACCCCTGGCCTTTCCGCAGCTGAACTAGTCCATGTTCTTCAGGGGAGAAGGCCCCCATCATGATGAGGCCTTCTTCATTAGTGCAGCACAAATTAGCTTCCTAATACAGCAGAGCTGGGGTAGGTTCCCTTCTGGGATGGAACATGCTGAGGCTGTGGACCTGATGATTCATCATCTTTAAAGTATAATATTTAGGGAGACCAAGGAGAAAAGTGCCCACCAGGGATAAGCAGATTTCCCTTCCAAACAGGAGCTGGCAGAGGTAGGCGTGTGCTCAGGCGGCTGGTGAAGAGTTGAGCTGACTGTCCTTGAAGGAGGCAGAGTCGTCCACTTTGTAATTATCAATGTGCATCAACAGGTCGTTTTTGTAGAATTATATGTATAATACAAAATTCAGGCTTGAGCTATTATATTACCTTATATCAATTTAATGCCACTATAATGAGGTGTTTTGCTTTATTTTTCTTTTTCAGCCTGGAGATTTGAAAAAGAGAATCGAATCTCTGATAGACAGAGACTATATGGAGCGAGACAAAGACAGCCCCAACCAGTACCACTATGTGGCGTGACCACTATGTGGGGCTGTCGTCTCCCAGGGAAACACACACCCAGGTGGCCGCGCAGCGGTGGGGCCATGCCGTCCCTGGGCCGTGACTGAACGCTGCGGACACTGGGGCTCCAAAGAGGAGGTGACCCTTGGACCGGCCTTCCCAAGGCTCAAGGGCTTTCTGATGAAACTGTCTTTTCTCTCCTCCAGTTCTTCTTCTAGTTCTTTTATGCATTTAAATTGTTGCTGTTGCTCTGTGCAGAATCACAAAGATGCTAGTCCCCAGGCGCTCCTCCACAAGGCCTTGTTCTCGGGCAGGAAGCTGCGGGTGGGCTTTGTTGCTGTGTGATCGAGAGTGCACCAGGAAGACCCTGAGTGCTGCGTTCTCCTGAAGACACGCTTGGATGAAAGCAGAGCCCTTGGCTGGCAACATTAGAAAGAAAACAGTCCGCGTCCAAACTGGTGACCCGATTATGCAACCTCGTCACGGGCCCCTGTGTTCTGCGTACTTCCAGAACAGTGTGGACCTGGGTGACTTTTTATAGATCAGGCTGTGCGCGAGGTCCCCAGTGTGCCAAGTCTGCACACTCGATGCACCACCAGCTCACTGCAGCTCAGTTACTCGTGCTCCCTGTTTTGAAGGGCTTGGGGTTGGGGTTGGGGTTGGGGTTTTCATTCTGAGATGGAGTCTAGCAGCCCCTGTTTTGGCCTTGGGGTAGCTGCTGTTTGATTTTTAAATTGCAGTATTCGTGTGATTACCATAATAAAGTTTGGTTTGGTTTTACAGTCCTCTGCAGGGACAGTGCTTGTTCTCCACCCCTCCACCGTAGGCAAAAAGCTTCACAGGAGAATCCCAGGTCCGAGGTTGTGTTACAGAGGTCATTGTGTCAAAAGATGAGAGGATATTGTTGGTGCCCAGGTACATGTTGTGGATATACACCCGAGGCCGAGCAGCGAAGATGGCGGCATGGTGACTTAGTGTGGTAAAGATGGCAGCGAGCTTTATGGCGACACTTACAAGTACTTTCTGGTTTACAAAATGGCATGTTTCATTTTGATTAAAAGCTACCAAAGGAATTTTGATCATGGTGTACATGTTTAAAGCAATATTTTCTGGAATATACCAAGTTTATACAATTTGATTTTATGCTAAATTATTAAAGGAGTCTCCCTTTTGCAAACATGCGTGTTTAAATATGACATCTGTTGGGTTCCCATATTAAAGTCTATACTCTACGTATCATCATTTCTGTATTTGTAAATCTTCATTTATGAGTTCTATATGTGGTCTATAGAAGACCAATAGATTTCTATTTCTATTCTTATATTTTAAGTTCATTGTGTCTAGAGATTGTTAATATTGTAATTTAATATAGACTTACTTTGAATAAAAATGGTTCAATTGGCCTTAAAATTACATTAATAAAACTTTTTGGTATGCAAACGACATGTTCCTCATAACTGTTGAGCAACTTTAATAACTAGCACACCAGACAAGAAGCAGCCAGCGTCTGGAGCTCGGGTTTTGCGTTCCCTCTGCTGAGCCGGAACACTGGCAGGGCAGGAGGCTGCAGCTCTCCCGTGAACTCTGTTCCTGTCACAGTGAAAGGCTATTGTTTTAAAGTAGATAGCATAGAGGGAGTCGTTCATTGAGAGGGGAAGGGCACTTAGAAAAGAGAAAGCCGAACACTAGAAGATAAAGGCGAAACGTTAAGATCAGACAGCTGTACCCAGAAAATGTAGGAGAAGCAAACAGTGACACCAAGTTAACAGAAAAGTCTGTCAGCAGCCTCCTTCAAATGCAGACTGGGATGGAAGGTGGTGTCTTCAGTAACAAAAGACAAAGCACCTGTGACAGGGGAAATGCCGTTTGTTCACTGTTTAGTGACAACCCGGAGTGATCGCACACTTGTAATCCAGTACCTGGCAGGCTGAGGCAGGACGATCGCAGGTTTGTGGCCAGCCTCCGCTACTCAGTGCAGCCCTGTTTCAAAATAAAGAGCAAAAATCGAGCTGGGGGTGTAAGTCAGAAGTAGAATGCCCCTGGGTTCCATCCCCAGGATGGTAAAACAAAACATTATTTAGGCTTTTTATTTTTTTATTTTATTTCTTTACTTGCCGTATTGAGGATGGAACCCGGGGCATTTTACCTCTGAGCCACACCCCTATCCCTATTTTTTATTATTTATTTTGAAAGAGGGTCTCACTGAGTTGCAAAGGACCTCACTAAGTAGCTGAGTTTGAGCCAGGTGTGGTGGTGCATGCTTGTAATCCCAGCATTTGGAAAGCTGAGACAGGAGGATCACGGTTGGAGAACAGTGTCAACTACTTAATGAGGTCCTTTGCAAGAGACCCTGTTTCAAAATAAAGAATAAAAAATAGGGCTGGGGCCAGGCGTGGTGGCTCACACTTGTAATCCCAACATTTGGGAGGCTGAGACAGGAGAATCATGGTTCATGGACAGCCTCAGCTACTTAGTGAGTCCCTTTACAACTCAGTAAAACCCTGTTTCAAAATAAATAATAAAAAGTAGGGCTGAAGGTGTAGCTCAGAGGTAGAATGCCCCTGGGCTCCATCCCCTGTACTGCAAAAAAAAAAATTTTACATAGATAGATAGATAGCTGGGGCTGGCGGGCAGTATCTCTGAAGAGGTAGAATGCCCCTGGGTTCCATTCCCAGCACCACAACCAAAAAAAAAAAAAAAAAAGGAATTGTTTTATAGAACATCTCCAAGTCTGGGATAAAAGCACCAGCAATCCTTTAGGTTAATGTACATTCTTCCTGAGTTTAGGAGAGGGTCAGAGGAAGTGGTTACTGTGGGCAGAGACCGCAGTTGAGGGGCGGAAGTGGCTTCCCAGGAGGAGAGGTGCCCGGTGTCCATGCTGGGCAGGAGGGTGGTGTCTTGAGGTGAGTGGGTCCCAGCCAGGGTGAAGCGAGCCTGCGGAGGGCCCACAGGGAGAGCCTGCTGCCAGCTGAGGATCTGGGAATGTTGGCACCGGGGTGGTCTGGGTGAGGACAAGACCTAGGAAGTGGCCTGACGGCCAAAGACAAAAATAAACTCCAGGAGCCGGAGGACCAGAGGAGGCACCAAGGGTGGACAGTAGTCCACCCAGCCAGCCCCAGGGGCTGCCCACACCTTCCACAGAGCAGAATGGAGGGCCCAGGGGAACAGCCAGGGCAGGCAGCCAGCACTGGTCCCTGGCGGAGTGAGTGGCCCCGCCCCGGGGCCCTCGATCCTGGTGGCCACTCAGGTAAACTTGGAGGGAACTTGCCCTACGATGGACACCGCGAACTCCATTTCTAGACACTGAGCCAGTATGCCCACTGCTCTCTGCAAACCCAGATCCTCCTGTCTCGGCCTCCCAAATGCTGGGATTACAAACAGGCACCGGGGCACCACCAAGGCCCAGCTTCCTATTTTATTTTTTGTTTTGAAACAGAGTCTCGACTAAGTTGCAGAGGGCCTCATTAAATTACTGAGGCTGGCTTGCTGAGACAGGAGGATCCAGGTTCACAGCCTCAGCTACTTAGGTCTTGTGCAACTCAGTGAGACTCTGTTTCAAAATAAAGAATAAAAAATAGGGCTGGGGGTGTAGCTCGGAGGTAGAATGCCCCTGGTTCCAGCCCCAGTACCGAGAAGAGAAAAAACAAAAAGTAGATCACTGCGGTTAATGCTTGCCTGCTTGCCTGCCTGCCTGCCTGCCTGCCTGCCTGCCTGCCTGCCTGCCTGCCTGCCTGCCTGCCTGCCTGCTGTCTTCATTATGGGGTGGAACCCAGGGGCATTCCACCTCTGAGCTACACCCTTAGCCCTTTTTATTTTTTTGTTCTGAAATAGGGTCTCTCTAGGTTGCTGTGAATCTCACTAAGTTGCTGGAGCTGATTTCGATTCAGCTGATTGCTGATCGCAATCCTCCTGTCTCAGCCTCCCAAGCACTGAGACCATGGGTGTGTGCCATGACACCCGGTCTTAATTTTGTTCTTAGGCCTCCTTTTTTATGGGGATTGGGCCCTTATTGATTGTTAATAAGAGCTTTATTAATTGCTGATAAGAAAAAGTTTTCAGCCAGGTGTGGTGGGCACGCTTGTAATCCCAGCATTTGGGAGGCTGAGACTGGAGGATCGCGGCTCACGGACAGCCTCAGCTACTTAGGCCCTCCGCAACTTAGTGAGACCCTGTTTCAAAATAAAGAATAAAAATTGGGCAGGGAGTGTAGCTTGGAGGTCAAATGCCTTTGGGTTCCATCCCCACACCTAAAAAAAAAAAAAAAAAAAAGTTTTCATACTTAGGAAAAACAATAAAATCCTTTTCTCTGCCTCTAAGCTATCAGCCAAGGGCTGCAGCCAGGATTGACCTTGGTCAGCTAAAAGTTGGCTGCTATCCCAGCTGAACACAGAATGTTAAAACACAAACACTCTCACCTAGAAAAAGAACTATGTATATTCTCAAAAAAGTTAGACTAAAGTTAAAAGATGAAAAAGCTAGCTATATTAACCCAATTACACAATTACTAATTACACAAAATAGTTATAGCTCCAAACCTCCATACTTTAAAAAATTATATTCTTATGCATTCCTAATGTCTTTATTATAAAACAAGTTCTCGACATAAGTAACTTCTAGCAGACAGAGATAGGGAAAGGCTGAGCACTCACCAAGGACACAGGTGGACAGTCCCTGGCTTAAACTTCAAAGTGGGCATATACCGTGTAGCCCCTGACCTTGCTAGCCAAGTAACACATTTTGATCAATGATCTGATGGAAAAGGCTCACACAGCAGCGATAACTAGAGGGCCCGCACCCACATTGGGAGGAAAATTATTGGCTAGCCTGTATGGGAGAAAGGAGATAATAAATACTTATAAAAGATGTCTTTAGAGACGTCAGTGTCTTCCTTTCCAAGCCTTCCACTGCATCCCTCTGACGTAGTGCTTGGCTTGTTCTGTCCCTTCTTTCTACCTTTGTAATAATAGAACTTTGATTAAGCTCACAGCAGTGTCATTCTGGCTACCTTTTCTTTTTCTTTTTTTTTTTTTTCTTTTCTTCGTGGTACTGGGGGTGGAACCCAGAGGCTTTCTACCTCCGGGATATACTCCCAGACCTTTTTTTATATTTTATTTGGAAACAGGGTCTCACTAAGTTGCTGGAAGCCTCACTGAGTAGCTGAGGCTGGCTTCGAACTTGTGCGATCCTCTTGTCTCAGCCTCCCAACCCCGGGGATTACAAGCGTGCGCCACCACGCCCGGCTCCTGGCTACTTTTTCTAGCTAAGAACCCAGTGACACCTCAATTTGTTAGACCTTTAAGAATCACCAGACAGGAAATCATCGCGACACTTTCCCACACTTTCCCCTTCGTGGGAAATATATCATATCTGGCCTGGAATAAGGATTCCACAAAGACCATCAAAGTCACGGAGTGAAGTGTGGTGTGCACGCCTGTATTCCCAGTGCCTGGGAAACTGAGACAGGATCTCAGGGCCAGCCTCAGCAAGTTAGTGAGGCACTGTTTCAAAATAAAAAAAAGTGCTGGAGTGTATTTCAGAGGTGGAATGTCCCTGGGTTCAATCTGCAATACCACAAAAATGAAAATAAACGCTGGGGTTTCCAGTATTAGTCCCACAAAAGAGGAAGCTGTCTCAGCACTAAGTTCTTGTTGGAAACACAGCATGCTCAGGAACAGTGGTGTGTTACAGTGCCCCCTTTGGGCTCCAAAACTACTGGTGGGAGATGTAGCGTTGGGTTCTTGTTCTTAGCTATTTGTAGAAAAGAATAGCCAGAACTAATGCAAACTTAAGCAATTTTTATTACTACAAAGGCAGAAAGGAAGCACTGCTTTTGAGGTTCAGTGGATTGACCTGAAAATAAGTCACTGAAGTTTTGAACATTAGAACAGTGTGTTATTATTTTTTTACTTAGCAGTACTGGGGGTTTAACCCAGGGGGGATTCCAATTCTGAGCTGCACCCCCAGCCCTATTTTTTTATTATTTTATTTTGAAACAGGGTCTCACTGAGTTACAAAGGGCCTCACTAGGTAGCTGAGGCTGTCTGCAAACCGTGATCCTCCAGTCTCAGCCTCCCGAATGCTGAGATTACAAGCATGCACCACCACACCTGGCTCTAAAACAGTTTTTTTTTTAAATAAGGATTTGTGATCTCTTCTTTCCCATCCTGCTTAGCCAATAGTCTTTTCACCTCCCCTTTAACTAATGCAGGCACAGGCCACCGATTATCTCCATGGTGTTAGCCTTTCTTGTTAGATTTATGACCAAGATGTGCAAGGTGTGTTACTTGGTTAACAAGGTCAGGGGTTACATGGTATGTGCCTACTTCAGAGGAGGCCTGTATTTTTCCACCCGTGTCCTTGGGGAGTTTTCAGCCTTTTTAAAATGTCTATCTGCTAGAAGTAATTATGTTAAAAATTTGTCTTTAAAGTATTGAGCTTTGGACTATAACTCTTGTGTACTCGGTAATTAGTATAGGTTCTCTTAACCTTAAACTACCGTGGGCATTTGTTTGTTTTAACATTACATGTTTAGCTGGGCTAACAGCTAACTTTTAGCTCACGGAGGTCAGTACTGGCTGCAGCTCTTGGCTGACAGCTTAGAGCCAGAGAAAAGGATTTGCTTGTTTTGCCTAAGTATGAAAGCTTATTCTTATTAGCAATTTATACAGCTCTTACTAACAACCTATAGGCTCAGTCCCCATCAGTGGTGGCTCTTGGTGAATCCTGCCACCAAGAGTGCTTTCCAGTGCTAACTTGGAGAGAGTCGCCTTAGCCTGCCATTACTCCATTGTGGATGATGTGTGCAGCTTTCCTCTTGGCAGTAAAATCGGTGAAGGCTACATTATCCCATCTCAAACTCGTTTTTTCCTAACAGCACCGGGAAGCTGGCAAATAGTGGTCTCCTTGCGGCAAGTGAAGAAGGTATTTCCATTTACTAAGAAGGACAAATGCTTTTGTATGCAGCCCCGGCTGGGCGGCCCACTGCCACGGAGGTGAGGCCGTCTGCCACACTCCCACCCGAGTCGAAAGCACCGCCCGTGTCTGGCACGGACGTGGACAGCCCTGGGGCCGGCCTCGGTCACCGCCGGTGGGCTGCGGCTTCCCTTTCCGCTTCCCTTTCCCCAGCCTCCGACTACTTTCGCTGCGGGCGCGCGGCCCCCGCGGCCCGGCGTCACGTGGCCGCCGGATCACGTGCGCGCCGGGCCACGTGACGTGCCGCGCGCGCAGGCGCAGGCGGGGCACGCCGGGAGGACGCGGCCGGGCGCGCGCTCTCGCGAGACTGGCGGTCACGTGCGCGGGCGCGGCGCGCTTCATGTGACAGGCGCTGCGCCGCGGCCTCCGGAGCGGGCGCCGCCGGGCCTCCAGTCGTGGACGTCGCGCTCCCGCCGCCCAGCAACCGCCGCTGCCCGCTCGCCCCCGCCATGGCGGCCCCCGGCGGCGCCCGGCCGCTGCCGCCGCCGCCGCTGCTGCTGCTGCTGCTGCTCGGTGAGGCCCGGGGCGGGGGCTCGGGCGGGCGCCGCCGGCTCGGCCTCCCTCCCTCCCTCCGGGGGCCGCCCGCGGCACTCTGGCCCTCGCCGCTCTCTCCGGTTTGGCTGGTCGAGCAGCCGAGTCGCTGGAGCGCGGGAGGAGCCGAGGGTCGCGGCCGCCGGCCCCAGGCAGGTGTGATGGGGACGAGGCCCGAGCGGGTCTTGTGGCGTCAGGAAGGCTGTGCCGCTCCCCACCAGAGGAGCCCACGAAGAGTGTTCGTACTGCAAAGCCTTGCCTTGGAGAGGAAGACCCAGAGGGCCCCCATCTTGGGATTCAGTGTGTCTTAAGTTTGTGGTTAATGAGTAGCCCAACGTTTTCAAAAGCTTTTTTTTTTTTGTCGCGGTACTGGGGATCGAACCCAGCACCTCTGCACGCTAGGCAAGCTCTCTCCTACTGAGCTACATCCCCATTTTGAAATTGTATTATTTCCAAGCTTGGCATGGTGGTGTACACTTGTAATCCCAGTTTTTGGGAAGCTGAGACAGGAGGATCGTAGCTTTGCGGCCAGCCTCAGCTACTTAGCGACGCCCTTTTTCAAAATAAAGAATAAACAGGGTTGTGGATCTAGCTTGGAGATAGAATGCCCCCCCTGAGTTCTATCCTCAGTACCGCGACAACAAAAAAATTTTATTTTGTTGAGTCTCAAGCTGCCCTAATTGGCCTGGAACTTGCAAGTGTCCTGCCTCAACTTCTCTGGTATCTAGGATTACACGTTTGCATAAAAAAGTACACTTGGATTTAAGTTTCTTTTATTTATTCATTTTTTGGTGATACTGGGGGTGGAACCCAGAGGCTTTTATACTACCAGACCTATATTATACTTTATTTGGTAACAGGGTCTCACTAAGTTACTGAGAGCCTTACTAAGTAGCTGAGGCTGGCTTGGAACCTGTGCGATCCTCCTGTCTCAGCCTCCCAAGCGTGGGGATTACAAGCGTGCGCCACCACGCCCGGCTAGGTTTGTTTTAAATGTGTTTTTACTGCACAGTTTTACCGTAAGGCATTTTTTTTTTTAAATAGTATTGGGGGTGTAAACCAGGGAGCTTCTATGGGTTTTTTTTTTGTGTCTGTGTGTGTGTGTTTGCGGTACTGGGGATGGAACATGGGCATTTTATCTCTGAGCTATACCCTCAGCCCTATTTTTTATACTCTTTATTTTGAAACAGGGTCTCATTGAGTTGCAGAGGGCCTCACTAAGTAGTAGCTGAGGCTGTCCATGAATCACCATCGTCCAGTGTCAGCCTTCCAAACGCTGGATTACAAGTGTGCGCCACAACACCCAGCCCTATTTTTTTTTTTTTTTTTTTAAACATTGGATTGCTAAATTGCTGAGTGCCTCACTAAGTTGCTGAGACTAACATCAAACCTGTGATCCTCCTGTCTCAGACTCCCAAGTACTGGAATTAAAGGCATGTGCCTCCACACCTGGCTATAAAGCATCTTTTCTAAAAAAAAAAAAGAAGAAGAAAAAAAATTCGGACTCATATATTATTAATTTCTCTGACATTGATAATTAGGAATTGTTTTAGTTGGTGTTTGAGTCCTTCATAGAGAGCACAGAAGTCCTTCATAGAAAGCACATAGACAAGCAAGAAGTGAAACCTCGGTACACAAGATGACTGTAATTACGTAATGTTTTCGTTTAAAATTGATGCTGCTGGAATGACCTCCTTCCTCTTTCCAAATGAAGACTACCCCTCAGGAAGTTGGACAGGTTTTGTGCTAAACCTTTGATGGGGGAGTTTGTCAGTCATTCAGGTAGAAGACAATTTTTCCCTGTATTAGAAGTTAGAGTGTAGTCGGATGTGGTGGTCCACACATGCTTGTAATCCCAGTACTTGGGAGCCTGAGACAGAAGGATCATGCAGGTTCCAAGCCAGCTTCAACCACTTAGGCTCTCAGAAATTTAGTGAGGCCCTGTTTCCAAATAAAATATCAAATAGATCTGGGGGTGTAACCCAGAGGTAGACGGCCTCTGAGTTCCATTCTCATTACCACAAACAAATAAGTTAGAATGTGTTTGTAGTCCTGTTTTATAGATTACGTAGAGCTACAGATCTCTCTATGCATAAATATTTTTCTTTTTTTGTGTGTGTGGTATTGAGACTTGGACCCAAAGGAATTCTATCTCTGAGCTATACTCTCAGCCATTTATTTTTATTTTGAAAGAGTCTTGCTAAGTTGATGAGAGCCTGACTACTTGCTATCGTTAAACCTGCAATTTCCTTGTCTCAGCCTTCCAAATACTGGGATTATAGATATGCACCGCCATGCCTGGCTTATTTTTTTATTTTGAAAAAAGTGTTTCATTACATTGCAGAGGCTGGCCTTAAACCTGGCATCCTCTTGTCTAAGCCTCCCAAGTACTAGGATGACCTTCCTTTATTATTTTGAAATAGTCTAAGTTGTGGAGGCTGTCCTTGACCCTGTGATCCTGGGATTAGAGGCATGTATGTACCACTATGCCTTGCTTGTGGTCCTATAATTTTTAATTAAGCTAGATCCATTGGGGGGGGTGTTGTGCCCCAGGAATTTAGGTGCACAAGCTTTGTAGCCCCAGGTCATCTGTACTGTGTGAGTGGTTTTTTAATTTTTAATTTTTATTTTTATTTCTTTGGAACCCAGGGGGCATTGGACCTCCAAGCTACACCCCCAGCTCTGAGTTGCAGAGGGTCTCACCAAGTAGCTGAGGCTGGTGGTGAACTGTGATCCTCCTGTCTCAGCCTCACAAATGTCGCGATTTCATGGTGGGGCACGCTTATAATCCCCATGCTTGGGAGGCTGAGACAGGAGGATTGTACAGGTTCAAGCCAACCTCAGCTATTTAGTGAGGCTCTCAGCAACTTAGTGAGACCCAGTTTCCAAATAAAATATAAAATAGGTCTGGGAGTATAGCCCAGAGGTAGAAAGCCTTTGGGTTCCACCCCAAGTACCACCAAAAAAAAAAGTGTGCACCACCATGCCCCGCTTAAAATTCTATTTTATATTTATTTATTTTGTGGTACTGGGTATTAAACCCAGGGACATTCTACCTCCGAGCTCCATCCCCCACCCTATTTTTTATTCTTAATTTTGAAACAGGGTCTCACTAAGTTTCAGAGGGCCTCACTAAGTAGCTAAAGCTGTCCTGGAACCTGTCATCTTCCTCAGTCTCCCAAGTACTAGGATTACAAACATGCACCAAACATGCACCACCATACCTGGCTTATGTGCGGTTTTTTTCTACTGGTGCATATTCGAAAGAGTGAGTTTTTTTTATAATGTCTCCTTTCTTTTTTCCCAGTTTCCATATATGAGAGAAAACACGTACTGAAAACACGATACTGGTCTTTCTGTGTCTGGCCAATTTTACTTAGATATGCTTGATTTTACAGCAGTGGTTGTTAACCAATCAAAAGCACAAATTGTGTTTTTAGAAATAACACAGACTGTCCTACCCCTATAGGTTGTGACTAAGTGTCTGAGTTGGAGCGTTGGGTTTTGTTTTGTTTTTTTTCCTTTATACTTTGAGTCTTCACAGGTGAGTGTATATAGCTGGTTAAGAAGAAAAATAAAGGATTTAAAGTCATCAATCCAGGACAAACTAGGATGTGATTTCTTATTAAAAATATTTTTTTTGTGTGAGTCTGGGGATGGAACCCAGGGGCATTCGGCCTCTGAGCTATAGCCCCTGCCCTGTTTTTTATTCTTTATTTGAAAACCGGGTCTCACTGAATTGCAGAGAGCCTCACTAAGTAGCTTAGGCTGTTCGTGAACCTTGATCCTCCAGGTCTCAGCCTCCGGAATGCTGGGATTACAAGCTTGCGCCACCATACCTGGCTTACTGTTTTTGAAACAGTCTCACAGAGTTGAGCAGAGGGTCTCACTAAGTTGAGTGGAGGGCCTCACTAAGTATATGAGGTTGACTGCGAACCAAGATCCTCAGGTCTCAGCCTCCTGAATGCTGGGGCTATAAGCATGCACCACCAACCTGGCTGAAAAATAATTTTTGTGTGTGTGGAACTGGAATGAACCCAGAGGCATTCTACCTCTGAGCTGTATCCCCAGAACAGTTTTATTTCTTATTTGGAAATAGGGTCTCACTAGGTTGCTGAGAGCCTCACTAAATTTGCTGATGCTATCCTCAAACATGAGGTCCTCCCAAGTGCTAGGGTCGAGCACCACCACGCCTGGCTTGGAGAGTAAATTTATTATTATTATTATTTGCAGTACTGGAGATTGAGCGCTGGGCATTCTACCTCCAAGCTATACACCCCAGCCCTATTGTTTATTCTTTATTTGGAAACAAGGTCTCACTAAGTTGTGGAGCCTCACTAAGTAGCTGAGGCTGTCTGCCTACCTGTAATCCTCCTGTCTCCACCTCCCAAATGCTGGGATTACAAGTGTGCACCACCACACCTGGCTGAAAGTTATTACTACTATTATTATTAGTATTATTACTATTATTATTACAGTACTAAGGATGGAGCCCAGGGGAGCTCTATCTTCAAGCTACACCCCCAGCCCTATTTTTTATTCTTTATTTTGAAACAGGGTCTCACTGAGTTGCAAAGGGCCTCACTAAGTAGCTGAGGCTGTCCATGAACCGCCATCCTCCTGTCTCAGCCTCTCCAAATGCTGGGATTACAAGCACGCCTGGCTTTGAAAATTAATTTTGAAAAAATTATTGACCCTTACGTTTATGGTACTAGGGATTGAACCCAGAAACATTATACCTCTGAGTTATATCCCCCAGCTGTTTTTATTTATTTGTTTGTTTATTTATTTATTTATTTACAGGTCTGGGGATGAAACCCAGGGGCATTTGACCTCTGAGCTATACACCCTGCCCTGTTTTATTCTTTATTTTGAAACAGGGTCTAACTAAGTAGCTGAGGCTCTCTGCAAACCACGATCCTCCAGGATTACCAGCATGTGCCACCACGCCTGTTTTATTTTTATTTTGAAACAGGGTCTTCCTAGATTGATGAGAGTCTCACTACTTGGTGAGTCTGTCTTTGAACCTGCAATCCTGTCTCAGTCTTCCAAGTACTAGGATCACAAGTATGCACCACCACACCCAGCCTAAGATGGCGCACTCTTATTACAGAAGCAGGTGTGTGTGTGTGTGTGTGTGTGTGTGTGTGTGTGTGTGTGTGTGTTACTGGGGATTGAACCCAGGGGCATTCTACCTCCAAGCTATACCCCCAACCCTATTTTTTGTTCTTTATTTTTGAAACAGGGTCTTGCTAAGTTGCAGAGGGCCTCGCTAAGTTGCTGAGTCTGGCCACAAACCTGCAGTCCTGCTGTCTCAGCCTCCTCAGTACTGGGATTAGCATGCACCACCATGCCCAGTGTGTTTGAAAATTTGAAGCAAATTTGCTCACCAAGTGCGGGAGAGGCAGTGTGGTCTGAATAGCCACACCCCAAAGCAAAAGACCTGTACCTCTCACTGGCTGCATGGCTTTGAGCAAGTCAGTCACTTCTGTGCCATAGTCTCCACTTCTAAAAAAGGGAGTCCTAATGATGTCCACCTACTAGGCTGTCGTGGTATTCAAATTAACTGCAAAATTGTTTTGTAAATATTACAAGTGCTTGTTAAACCTAGCATGGTGATCAGTATCTGTGGTCGTAGCACTGAGGAGGCTGAGGCTGGAAGGTCACTTGAATCCAAGGTTGAGGCTCCTCTCAACCTGGAGATAATGCTACCCCCCAAAAAATATCAGGCGCTCACTAAGTTACATACCTTTTGGGTACTCTGTGTCAGGGACTGAATATCACATGCTGAACTTGACAGCATTAAAGAGCTCAGCTCCAGTCTAGGCTGGGTAGATGTTCTGGCAGCCTTGAGGTCTGGGCACCTTGTTTCCTGTTTGCAAGCTCAGAGCATAGGGTTGCTTCCTGCTAGTCCAAGGTGACTGAGTGGTGGAGGAGCCGCTGAGAACCTGGATGTGACCTGGCATGCATGCGCCCAGATGCACTTGTTGCTGAGGAGGGCGTCTCTACAAGTGAGAGTGTTTTGAAAGAACAAGCCAGACTTCCTCCTCTGTGTCACCCCTGGAGAATAAGCTGGTTGACTTGTGGGTGAAGGACTGCCAGAGGCGGCAGTCCTTGGCAGGCAGGTGGAGCTCTGGAAGCTACTCCTGTTGGGCCCTGCCACTGTCGGATTACCACGGGCGTCTTAACTGAGTTGAGGTGGAGTTTCTTCCCCAAACCCCATTGCCACTGTTAGGGAATATTTGTTTGTTTATATTTGTGGTTCTGGGGATTGAACCCAGGAGAGTTCTACCACTAAGCTAGATCCACAGCCCTTTTTCTGTCTTTCTTTTACAATGGTCTAAGTTACCCATTACACAAAAGGCTGGCCTTTTGTGGTACTGGGGATTGATCCCAGGGTCATTCTACCTCTGAGCAATACCCTCAGAACTATTTTTCATTTATTTATTTTGTGTGTGAAGGGTTACTGGGGGTGGAACCCAGGGGCTTTTCTACCTCCAGGCTATACTCCCAGACCTATTTTTTTAATACTTTAATTGGAAACAAGGTCTCACTAAGTTGCTGAGAGCCTCACTATGTAGCTGAGGCTGGCTTTGAACCTGTGTGGTCCTCGGTCCTCCTTTCTCAGCCTCCCAAACGCTGGGATTACAAGGGGCTCCACCATGCCTGGCTTTTTTTTCTTCTTCTTTTTTTTTTTTTTTTTTTTTTTTGCGGTACTGGGGATTAAACCCAGGGTTACTCTACCTCTGAGCTACACCCCCAGCCCTATTTTATTTATTACTTTTGCGTTATCTGGGATGGAACCCAGGGGCATTCTACACCTCCAAGCTACATACACCTCCATTCCTATTTTTTAGTCTTCTTTTTGTTTTGCAGGTCTGGGGGTGGAACCCAGGGGCATTCGACCTCTGAGCTACAGCCCCTGCCCTATTTTTTATTCTTTATTTTGAAACCTAATCTCACTGAGTTGCAGAGGGCCTCACTAAACTGACCAGAATGCTGGGATTACAACCTTGCGCCACCACACCCAGCTTCTTATTGTTTTTGAAACTGGGTCTCACAGAGTTGTAAAGGGCCTCCTTAAGTAGCTGAGGCTGTCCCTGAACTGCAATCTTCAAGCCTGTGCCTCTCAAATGCAAATGCTGGGATTCTAAGCCTGTGCTCTGCTCTTTATTCTTTATTTTGAAACTGGTCTCACTAAATTGAGGAGGGCCTCACTAAGTATCTGAGGGTGACCAGGAACCTGCAATCCTCCTGTCTCAGCCTCCCAAGTACTGGGAAGTGTGCCACCACACCCTGTTTTATTGTTTATTTTGAAACAGGATCTCCCTAAATTGCAGAGGGCCTCACTAAGTAGTTGAGGCTGGCTGAGAACTTGTGATCTTCTTGTCTCAGACTCCCAAGTACTGAGATTACAGCATGTACCACCACACCCAGCTGGTGTTAGGCTTTAGACTAGCAAAAATACCTATTTTGGGCAATCTATAAATGAACTATGTAATGAAACTTACGATTTATGAAAGCACTGGCTTTCTGCTGAAGTGACCAGATTGCATTGGCTGTGAGGCATCTCAGATTGAGTGCTAGGGTACAAAGAATCCAGAGAGAAGACCTTCACCAAGGACTTCTCAAGCTTGGAAGACCATTGTTACATCTGCCCTTGAACTTGCAATAGAGCAGCCTTGCCTGGGTACTCAAGGATGGCTTAAGATCCCTTAACCTATCCTGAAGCATCGGGAAGCTGTGTGTGTTCAAGGACAGCCTCAGCTTCCTAGGCCTTTAACAACGCAGTGAGACCCTGTTTCAAGAAATTAACAAGACTAAAGAAAGTAGGGCTGGGGATGTAGCTCAGAGGTAGAATGCACCTGGGTTCCATCCCCAGTACTGGAAAAGGAAAGAGAAAGGAAGGAAGAAAGAAGGAAAGAAAGAAAGCCCTCAGCCATGTGCAGGAGATTCTTACTGAATTTGGGCAAGAAGCTCAGATCTCTTAGGTCCATGGCTTTCTTGCCACACCACTGGTCCATGAAAAGTAAAAATGGACCCAACTTTGAAAAAGTTTAAGTCACAGAGAAAGATACTGCATATTTTCTCTGGGATTTCTGCAAAAGGTTGATGCCTGAATTGAGTTGTGCCTCCAGGTTCTACCACATCTTACAGATAGGTGAGTCCTCTGAGGAGCATTGAAGCAGCATGTGCATAGGGTCAGCCTGGACATTGCCGTGTAAGCACCCGGTATGTGTTCTGAAATGCAGTGCTCAGATCCTATCCAGAGGGTCAGTGGTTAGGGTTAGGGTCAGCCTGGACATTGCTATGTAAGCACTTGGTATGTGTTCTGAAATACAGTGCTCAGATCCTGTCCAGAGGGTCAGTGGTTTAGAGACACAGTGGGATCTCCTAAGGAGATGCATTACTACCTCGGCTGCAGAAAACATGCCCAGTTAGAGTTTATAAAGCTATTTTATTCTGTCTTTCTGACATGAGCAGGATTTGCACATGGTGCCTGGGCAACGGCAACATTCGTGGTGAAAGACAGCAACGGGACGGCATGTATCATGGCCAACTTCTCCGCCGTCTTCCTGGTGAGCTACGAGACTCGGAACGGTTCTCAGGTGGGTGAGGCCAATGTGGTGGTGGTGTGAGTAAGAGGGCATGGGAGCGATTCCGAGTGAATCCACCCGAGCAAGGCTGTGTGTGCGTGTGCATGTGCGCGTGCGTGTGTTTTTGTTTTGAAACAGGATTTTACAGGTTGCAGAAAGTGTGACTACACTGCTGAAGCTGGCCTCAACCTGCTGTCCTCCTGTCTCAGGCTCAGGTACTATGGTTCCAGGCACGTGCCACCACACCACAGCCCTGCACCAGGGCATTCTTCATGTGAGCCTAGTCCCTAGGCTCCCCGGTAGTGCTGTGATCTGAACTGTAGCTGCAGTCATAACGTGCACACATGCTTTCAGTCTTGTGTTCTACCTCTCAGTGTTGGTTTTTGTTTTTGTTTTTTTTTGGGGGGGGGTTCTGGGGGTGGAACCCAGGGGCATGAGCTACACCCTCAGCCCTATTTTTTTTATTTGGAAAAGGTCTCAGTGAGTTGCAAAAGCCTTCCTTCACTAGCTGAGGCTGGTAGCAAACCATGATCCTCCTGTCTCAGCCTCTCAAAATTCTGGGATTACAAGGGTGCACCAGCACACCAGGCTTTTTTTTTTTTTTTTTTTTTTTTTCCTACTGGGGAAATGAACCCAGGGGCATGCTCCAAGCTACACCCTCAGCCCTGTTTTATTTGAAGCAATCTCTGTGTTGCTGAGGCTAGCCTTGAACCTTTGTCTCAGCCTCTCAACTGAAATTGATTATCCTTTATAATGGTAATGTAGCACTTGATTGTGTTTATCTACACCTTTGGTAATGGACCTCTCCTTTGTCCCTAGCTTGCTTTCTTTCTTTCTTTTTTTTTTTTTTTTTTTGGTGGTACTGGGGTTCCTGGAAACCCTTCTACTTCCCAGACCTATTTTATATATTTTTTAAATTTGGAAACGGTCTCTTAAGCCAGCAAGGCTGGCTTCTAACCTGGCGATCAATCCTCCCATCTCCAACTCCCTAGCACATGCGGGGATTAGGAGCATGTTCCACCACGCCTACCACACCTGCCTATTCCTATCTTTTTGGTATTCTTTATTTTGACCGGTGGGCAGCTTTGTAAATTTTTTGATCTGTTCCATTTACTTTAGATAATTGTCCTAGAAGTATATGCAGATAGTGGCATGTAGCACTGTTCTGTTGTGATCAGAATGTTTCTAGTAAGCCAGACCTGTTGGCCTGTTGGTTCATGGACACCCTTAACTGCTTAGTGTAACCCTGTTTCAAGGACAACCTTAACTACTACTTAGTGAGGCCCTCTACAGCTCTGTGAGACCCTGTTTCTAAGTAAAGAATAAAAAATAAAGCCAGGCGCAGTGGCACACACTTGTAATCCCAGGGCTTGGGAGGCTGAGACAGGAGGATCCCATAGGTATAAAGCCAGCCTCAGCTACTTAGTGTTTCTAAATAAAGTATAAAATAAAATAGGTCTGGGAGTATAGCCCGGAGGTAGATAAGCCCCTGGGTTCCACCCTCAGTACCCCCCCCCCACACACACACACAGAATAAAAAAAAAGGGCTTGGGTGTAGCTCCGAGGTGGAATTCCCTGGTTTCCATCCCCAGTACTGCAAAAAAGATACAGGGCTGGGAATGTAGCTTAGAGGTAGACCACTAGGCCACACACAGTTCTCAGTAGTTCTGTTAAAAAAAACAACTTCATGTTTCTGTAAGAAAATGTTACGGATTGGGAAGAATATGGTTGTGGGGACCAAAATGACCAAAAACAAAAAAAAGTGGGTTCTTGTCCTGAGCTAAGGATAAATATTCATAGTTCAAACACTTGCTGAAGATTTAAAGAAGTTTATTAAAAAGATAGAAATACAGAAAATAGTTACAGCCCCATGCCAAAATGGCATGGGGGGAGGGTGGTCCAGTGAATGTCCCTGTAAGGTACCTCCCCCAGCAAGGTGTGGCAAGGTGTCTCCTTTCAGGAATGTGGAATGTGTGAAGGTCTACGCCCTGCTCCGTCCTCTCTTGACTATCATGTAGATCTGTCTTTAGAAAGTAGAAGCCCTAGCTCTCTTCTATCGACTTGTTAATTACTTTTAGCTAGGTTAATTTACATTGGAATAGCTGCCTGCTTTTAGGCAGAAATCAAGTCCTTTCTTTACCCTGGTCTGGCGCCATTTTGACACAATTATTTTTGAAATATATTAATCAGAGCTTTCTCAAATCTTCCTAAGCCATTCCCAATACTGGTACAATAATTAGGCCCTTTTTTTTTCTGGTGCTGAGGGTTGAACCCAGTGGCATTCTATCGCTGAGCTCCAACCCTAGCCCTGGTTTCTTTTGTAAAGCTGGGATCTTCCTCAGCCTTCCAAGTACTGGGATTACAAGCATGTGCCACCATGCCTGGCTCATAATTAGCCTTTTTTACATCCTAAATTTTTAACAAACAGGTAGCATGTATTGTATTTCTTCCTCAATTACCTATTGGGTATTTTACCTACTTGTTCTGCTTATTATTTATTTTTTGTGGTACTCGGGATGGAACCCAGGGGCATTCTTCCTCTGCACTACACCCCCAGCCCTATTTTTTATTCTTTATTTTAAAACAGGCACTCACCGGGGTACAGATGGCCTCACTAAGTAGCTGAGGCTGTCCTCAAACTGCAGTCTTCCTGCCTCAGCCTCCCCATTGTTGGGATTGCAATCATGTGCCACCACACCTGGCTGATATTTACTTTTTTTTTTTTTCCCCAGGTCTGGGGATGAAACCCAGGGGCATTCGACCTCCGAGCTACACCCCCAGCCTTATGGTTTATTCTTTATTTTGAAACAGGGTCTCACTAAGTTGCAGAGGTCCTTACTAAGTAGCTGAGGCTATCCGCGAACCACGATCCTCCGGGTCTCAGCCTCCGGAATGCTGGGATTACAAGCTTACGCCACCATGCCCAGCTATATTTACTCTTTTAAGTACATCCTGGGTCCCATTTTATTTTCAGTTTTTATTAAAACTGCTGTTTTCCTTGCACATCTATGTGTCGGCTTCGTGCAGTTCTTCACTAGCATCCAAGAGCGGTAGTGGGACCAGTTGGTCAGAAAGACTTGAGTTCTCAAGCATGCTCTGTGCAGTTGTTGGGCCCCTTTAACTAATTTTGTACTGGTCTCCATGTAATCGTGTGTCTTTCCAAATCAAAGAAAACTAGGAAGAATTCGTTTTGCAAAAATGCTTCAAATTACAAATAACTTGTCCAAGCACTTTTTTTTTATTTCACTTTTTTTTAGGTGTTGGGCTTGAACCCAGGCACTTTCTATCTCTGAGCTACACCCTGGGCCCACCCGCCTGCCTGCCTTTCTTTCTTTCTTTCTTTCTTTCTTTCTTTCTTTCTTTCTTTACTTACTTACTTACTTATTTTGTGGTACTAGGAATTTAACCCAGGGACTACCACTGAGCTATACTCCCAGCCCTATTTTATTTTTATTTTGAAACAATGACTCACTAGGTTGTTGAGAGGCTCCCTACTTTCTGAGGTTGTCCCTGAACCTGCGATCCTCCTGTCTCAGTCCTCCCCAAGTACTGTGATTACAGGTGTGTGCCAACACGTCTGGCTTGTTTTTTGTTTTGAAACAGGGTCTTGCTAGGTTACTATGGCTGGCTTCAAACCTGCAGTTCTCCTGTCTTAGCCTCCCAATTACTGATATTACAGATGTGCATTACCATGCTCAGCTCTTTTTTGTGTGTGTGGTACTAGGGATTGAACCCAGAGGTGTTCTACCTCCAAGCTAAAACCACAACCCTATTTTATATATATTTTTTGAAACATGGGCTTTATAAGTTGCTGAGACCAGCAATCCACCTCTCCCCTCCCAAGTACTGCAATTACAGGTGTATGCCAACATGCCCAGCACCTATAAATTTCTATAACAAAAAAAGTAGTGACAGCTGGGCATGGTGGCGCACGCTTGTAATCCCAGTACTTGGGAGGCTGAGGCAAGAGGGTCACAGGTTCAAGGACAGTCTCAGCAAGTAGTGAGACTCATCAACCTATTGAGACCCTGTGTCCAAATTAAAATAAGGCTAGGGGTGTATCTCAGGTAGAATGCCTGTGGGTTCAATCCCCAGTGCCACAAAGAAAAAAACTGACAATGTTTGTAAAATATAACCAATATATAGTTTGTTCTGATAACACAGTATGGATTAACTTTCAAAACACTTTAGTCAAAATTACTTTTGGTTCTGTTATGAACTAAAATTTAAACAGAAGCACTGTTTTAAACTATAAATGTCGACTTTCTCTTGGATTTGACTTACTTTTGTTTATATATTTAAAATAACTAGAAGAGTTCAGATGTTCCCAGCATGTAGAAAAATTAAGTATTTAAGGAGATAGAAATGCTTATCACCCTGATTTGGTTTGGTTATTACACATTGTATATATACATCAGATTATACTGCACCCTACAAATTGTGTCAAGTAGTTTCTTTTTAATAAAACTTAAAATTTATTTGGTGAAACTGAGGTTTCTGGCACTCAGAGAAGATCTCAACTTCGTTGGTGTTTGTAGTCCCGTTGATGACATACATTCTGACAGGGTTCTCTTGCAATGTGTCTCTTCTAGAATGTGACCGTTGACCTGCCGACCTCTGCAAAAGTATTGAACAGCAGTTCTTGTGGAGAAAATGCTTCTGATCCCAGCCTCACGATTGCTTTTGAAAGAGGACATTCACTGACCCTCAATTTCACAAGAAACGCAACACGTTACAGTGTCCAGCTCATGCGATTTGTTTATAACTTGGCAGATGCACAGGTTTTTCCCAATGCGAGCTCCAATGGTATGAAATAGAGTTCGTTGCTGTGGAGAGAGAGAAAGTTGGGTTGAAAGATTGCCTGAAATCGTTTCTGAGTTCTACAGGTAGTTCTAAGTTGTGTGTTTTGACTTTTTTTTTTTTTTTTTTTTTTTTTGGTTTTGACACAGAAACCAGGACTGTGGAATCTGTAACTGACATCAGGGCAGAAATAGACAAGAAGTACAGGTGTGTCAGTGCCACGCAGATTCACATGAGCACCGTGACCGTCACCCTCCGGGATGCCACCATCCAGGCCTACCTTTCAAACAGCAGCTTCAGTGAGGCGGGTAGGACCGTGACCCTTGCCCTCGGTGCAGATGGTTGAGAAGTAGGGACTTCAGGTGCCTCACCACACCCTGTCGGTGCCTGGCATGCTGCTGCCCAGCCACCTGCCCTCTGTGAACGGGCCCTCTGTCCACTCCAAGGGTAGAGGTTGGAGTGAACTGAGCCAGGCACAGAAAGACAAAAGCTGCGTGGCCTCCTAATGCAGCAGGGCAGAGGGGTGGGTATTAGAAGTAGAGAGCAAGCTGGTAGTCGCTGGCAGCGGGTATGTGGGAGGTGGTACTGGTCAGAGACAGAAAGCTGCAGGTTGGAGGTCAGCTGTACAGACGTCCACAGTCATTGTTTTAATGACGGACTGCCAAGAGAGCTGCTTATTTGTGTTTTACACACATACACTATTCCATGTTTATAAACATCAAAATAACATGCACAATAAATACCTACAGGTCTTGTTTTTTAAAAAGGGCAGAGCTGAGTGTGATGGGGCACACCTATAATCTGGGAGGCCGAGATAGGAGGGGCACAGGTTTGAGGCCAGCCTCAGCAATTTAGCAAGACCCTGCTAAATAAAAAATAAAAATGTTGGGGGTGTGGTTTAGAGGTAGCATGCCCCTGGGCTCAATCCCCAGAACCACCCCCCCTCCAAAAAAAGGGGCAAAAAGGCAAAGCAGTAGAGGCCTTCCTGTGTTGGCGTCCCTTGTGACTGGACCAGCGGGACCAGTGTCACAGTCTCATGTCTCAGTCCCACCCAGCCACACCCAGGTTGTGTGATGTCACAACTGGCCTGTGCCTGATGACCCAGCCAGATGAACAGGTCCAACCCGCTTCCTCCAATAACCTGTCTTTGAATGTGGTTGGGATTAACAAGGAAATTTACACTATTTCTGTTTGGCAAAGATTAGCAGATATATTTTACAGTTTTTCTTTTTTTTTTTTTTTTTCTAAAATCATTTTGCTATTAGGAAAATTCTCCCCAAATCCTATCAGTCAGGTCAGAAATCATTGTCATTTTTCAGAAAGATGTGGTTGGCCTGAGGCTGTGCGTACCAGCCCACAGAAGTGTAAATGACAATGCAGCCTTTCTTCCCACCTCACACCTGCCCCCTGGGCCCTCGGTGTCCAAAGATAACTGCTTTGGAGGTGCCAGAGGTGGCTGCTGGGGAGTGGCTAACCCCGTGGCCTTCTTGGGTGCTATTGGGTGCTAGCGAGAGCCAGTTGTCTCACTCTGGGCCTGTGTTCACAGCAGGTGGTGCGCCCTGGCTTAGGCCTGTGCTGCTTCCTGAGGTCAAAAATCAAAAGGAGCCAGGCATGGTGGGCACGCTTGTAATCCCAGCATTTGGGAGGCTGAGACAGAAGGATTGCACAGGTTCGAAACCAGCCTCGGCTACTTAGGCTCTCAGCAACTTAGGGAGACCCTGTTTCCAAATAAAGTATAAAAATAGGTCTGGAGTATAGCCTGGAGGCAGAAAAGCCCCTGGATTCTACCCCCAGTACCACAAAAAATATATATATCAAAAGGAGATCTGGAGCCACATGAAGATGATTATCAAATTCAGTATCTGGCTTGGAAATAGTGGCGAACACTATAATCTCAGATACCAATAAGTGCTGAAGCTTGCAGCAAACCTGCTATATTCCTGTCTCAGCCTCTCCCAAGTACTGAGATTACAATTGTGCACCACACCGCAGTTACTTTTTAACCAAAAACTGTCTGCATGATTCCCAGAGGAAAGCAGTGTCTGAAAAGCAGGCAGCCTGTGTCACATGTCAGGTTGGCACAGAGGGAGCTTCTGTTTCAGCTAGCATTCTCTCTGCTGTGACCCAAGATGCCTGATGACAGCACCTTAGAGGAAAGAATATTGATTTGGTCACCCTTGTAGAGATTTCAGGGCTTAGTTCCTGTTGGGCCAGGTAAAGCTTTTGGAGTTCAGGGATGGCTTGGAAACAGAGAAGCCAGCAAGGGCTCTGCTTTCTTATCACGGAAAGGGCTGTGCAGGGAGGTTCCTGGACCCAGACGCTGCCCTTGAGGCCAGGCCCAGGCCACCAGCCAGTAAATCCATGACAGGGGACTTGTGCACTGATCGGAGCCCTCACAGTTTGACGTCAACTCTGATCATCAATGCGTGCACTCTTTGGCACATTTCTTCTATATAAAACCACAACAGCTTCCAGACTGGCCTGTCCCTGCGTGGCCCTCTGTCTGTGTGGGCGGCAGCCCTGCCTGCTGGCCAGCTGTCATCAAATGTAGCTATCCAGCTCACCCCCGTCTGAGGGCCCAGAGCACCCTGCTTCCCTCTGCTGGCCAAGCAGTCATCAGACGTGTAGCTGTCCAGCTCACCTCCCTCCAGAGGGCCTGGAGCACCCTGCCTCCCTCAGTGTGGCGGGTTTGGGCTATGTTAAACTTGCAGGTTCATGTACTTTGGAAAGGACGTCTTGGTTTTTAAGGATAGCCGAGCACGCTATCCGTGCTTTCTAGTGAGTGATAAGCAGTTGAGGTTTGTCCTGACGCACCAGCAAGCATTGCGCGGGAGCTGGCTCCCAAGCCGGGCCGTTGTTTTACATCCTCACAGTGCTCCTTTGTTACCCTGGGCTCTTGCTAAGAGGCAGGAAACAGAACGAAAGCCAGGGGCTGGGAGTGTGGCTCAGCGGAAGAATGTGTACCTAGCATGCACGACACCTAGGGTTCAGTCCCCAGCATCACAGTCCAGAAGACAACAGCCTAGAGGCTTCAAAAGCTGGCAGGGACTTTGGGAGCTATTTGGCTAACCTGTGCCTTCTTTCTTGAGGATTCCCTCCTCCTCCTCCTCCTCCTCCTCCTCCTCCTCCTCCTCCTCATAAAACCTGTCCTCTTTCATGTGGGGTTTGGTCTCCCTCTGGCCTGAGTAGTGGGCAACACCAGAAGAGCTCTTAGGATCATCTGTTAGCAGGCAGCTCCATGGGGAGGTACAGAGAACAAGTCGAAATTTGAAATAACGGACCAGTATAGGTCTGGCCATGATGGCATAAATTGCTTAAAAATACTGAGTTCAAGCCCGGTACAGTGGTGTGCACTCCTGTAATTGCAGTACTTGGGAGACTTAAGACAGGAGAATCACAGGTTCAAGGCTAGCCTCAGCAACTTCTCAAGACCCTGTTTCAAAATTAATAAATAAAAGCAAAGCGTGGTGGCACACACTTGTAATCCCAGCATTAGGGAGGCTGAGACCGGAGGATCGTGGTTTGCGGACAGCCTCAGCTACTTAGGCCCTCTGCAACTTAGTAAGACCCTTTTTCAATTAAAGAATAAAAACTAGGGCAGGGGGTATAGCTCAAAGGTCGAATGCCCCCGGGTTCCATCCCCAGACCCACAAAAAAGAAAAAAAATGAATAAATGGGAAGCCGAGTGTGGTGGCACATGCTTGTAATCCCAGGTTTTGGGAGGCTGAAGACAGGAGGATTGCGGTTCGAGGACAGTCTCAGCTACTTAGTGAGGCCCTTTGCAACTCAGTGAGACCCTGTTTCAAAATAAAGAATAAAAAAATAGGGCTGGTGGTGTAGCTTGAAGGTAGAATGCCCCTGGGTTCCATCCCCAGTACCGAAAAAATTAATTAATTAAACATAAAAATAAATAGGGCTGAAACTGGGTGTAGTGGCACACACTTGTAATCTCAGTACTTGAGAGGCTTAGACAGGATCACAGGTTTGAAGACGGCTTCAGCAAGTAGTGGGACTCTCATCAACCTATTTAGATCTTTTTCAAAATTAAAATAAAGCTGGGAATGTAGCTCAGAAGTAGAATGATCCTAGGTTTGATCCTCAGTACACACACACACACACACACACACACACACACACACACACACACACACAAAACGAGCTTTGTTAAAATTGATTAATTTCCCTTTTTTTTAAGATTTAAAGAAGTTTATTAGAAAGATAGAAATACAGAAAATAGAACTACAGCTCCATACCAGACTGGCACGGAGGGGTGACTCAAAATAAATACACCCGATTAATTTCTTTTTACTATTTCCTCATCACTTCTTTGGGTCCCAGGCACTTGTGGACTTAAGAGTTTTTGTGTCTCTTAACTAAGTTGAGAGCTGCTTCCGAGAAGGGCCCAGGATCAGTGGCGGGCACTTGTTTCTCGTGGTGTGCCTTCACTGTGGACTTCTGGTTAGTGTCAAACAGACATGTTTCTGTCAGTCTCGTTTCCGTTGGTAAGTGGCTTTTCCTCCTGCAGTTAGTTGTTGGTAAGAGCAGGCAGAGGAGGCAGCCACTTTGGCTGCCTTCATAGTGAGACGCCTTGACCACTGAGCCTTGCTTATCTGCTGTGCACATTTGCACACGTGTGTGTGGGGTCATGAGGATTGAACGAAGGGCTATTGTACCTCTGTGTTACATACACCCTTAGCCCTATTTTTCTTATTTATATTTATTTATTTATTTTTATTTTTTGGTACTGAGGATTGAATCTAGAGGTTTTCTACCTCTAAGCTACACACCCTTGGGCTGATTTTATTTCTTCTTCTCTTCTTTTTTTTTTCAGGTCTGGGGATGGAACCCAGGGGCATCTGACCTCCGAGCTACACCCCCTGCTTGCTCTATTTTTTATTCTTTATTTTGAAACCAGGCCCCTCTAAGTAGCTGAGGCTGTCTGCGAACCATGATCCTCCCGGTCTCAGCCTCCTGAATGCTGGGATTACAAGTGTGCGCCTCCATGCCCGGCTTCCTGATTTTATTTCTTTACTTAGAAATGGGGTCTTATGCCGGGCGTGGTGGCGCACGCTTGTAATCCCCACGCTTGGGAGGCAGAGACAGGAGGATCGCGCAGGTTCGAAGCCAGCCGCGGGCCCTGGCTTAGGAGACTCTGTTTCCAAATAAAAATGTAAAAATAGGTCTGGGAGTGTAGCCCGGAGGTAGAAGGGCTTCCAGGAACCCCAGTACCACAAAAAAAAAAAAAAAGAAAGAAATGGGGTCTCACCAGGTGGCTGAGAGAGAGCCTTGCTGTGTTGCCAAGGCTGGCTTTGAACCTGTGATCCTCCTGTCTCAGCCTCCCAAGTTCTGGGATAACAAATGTGTGCCCATGCCTGGCTTACTTTTTGCCCTCAAACCTTCAATCCTCCCATCTCCCTCCTATCTACTGAGATTACAGACATGCACCACCATACCCAGACTGCTGAGTTTTTCGTTTTGTTTTGTTTTTGGTACTGAGGATGGAACCCAGGGGCATTCTACCTCCGAGCTACACCACCAGGCTGGTTTTGTATTTATTTTGAAACGGTTTCACTAAGTTGTACAGGGCATGATCCTCCTGTCTCAGCCTCCTGAATGCTGGGATTACAAGACTGTGCTACCACGGCCAACCTGTCCTGCTTTTTAATATAGTACTATATCAAAGGGAACGTGGACACTTCCCAGACTTATTTAAAAGGCAGCCAACACACACACACACACACACACACACACACACACACACACCATCAGGGCAGAGGTGCCTTCCTGTTGGCCTTGTTGGTGAAGAGAACAGGTACCTCCTTTCCCTAAGACTTTTTTGTGTGTGGTACTGAAAATTGAACCCAAGGGCATTCTACCTCTGAGGTTTGCTTCCAGCCCTATTTTATTTTGAAACAGTCTCACTAAGTTGCTGAGACTAGCCTTGAATTTCAACCCTTCCGTGTGTGCCACCCAGCCAGGGGACACTCTGCCTGTCAGGCTGCAAGCAGCACCGCTACAGACAGGCTGGAGGAAGCCGCAGTCTGTGTCCACAGGGTGGGCTCTAGCCCAGGCTTCCCATTCACCTGAGAATGGGAAAAGTGAGAAATAGACACTGCTCTAGGTGTAGGCCTTCCTACTCTGTTTCTGCCTAGTTTGGCAGTGATACCATCTGAGGGTCTTCTTGGTTGCAGTGGGCAGATGTCTTTTGAGTATCTGTGGCTTTGGGGAGGGCCGCTGGGGCCCGCGACCACAGGAGACCTTGGAAATCAGTTTGTGGGAGTGCTGAGCTGCTCACCATGGTTCCCTGGTGAAGAGGCTGAGGCACACCCTAACATGGTGTGTGCCCGTGCATTTCACTTGTATGTGCTAGCAGGGAGGGCTTCGGCATTTAGTATGTGTTTAGGGAATGAAGGAAGAGACATTGGTTAGAGTGTGGGTTTTGATTTGGAGTTGAAGCAGAATGATCACACAGGTCTCTAGAGTGTGGAGTCAGGTGTGCTGCGGTGTAGCCCTGTGGTGTCGCAGTCATTGCCAAGCTTGTGCAGTCCTCCAGGCCATCTCTCAGTCTTACTGCTCCAGGTAGAAAGGGGAGGCTTGCTGGTGAGCGACCCAGTGCCCTCTGGTGTCCTCCGCGCCACACAGGTCTGCCACACAGAGGATGGGTATGGCGGCAGGTGTCCGCAGCTGGAAGAGAGCTTCGCGTCAGCGAGTTGGGAACAGACAGGCAGCTCATGGAGTGTGGACTCGCCCACGCTGGGTATTTTGGCCACATCCCTGTATTTAAGCCTAGTAAAAATGGAAAGGATGGAATGACTGGGAAATGTGTGAATGTTATCCTTGGTTATTCTCAGAAACAAGGTGGTGAAGGAGAGGGCCTGATCTGAGCTGGATGGTACCGTGCTTCTTGAGAGCACTGTCCATGGAAGGTGGGCCCTGGCTCAGGCTGCCCGAGTGTCAGTGTGTTTTTGCTCTGAACCATCTTGGTGGGTCACAATCTGAGGAACGGGTAGATGTTCCAGCACCCTAGCATGTCCCGGGAGCACCATGTGCCTCCTCTGGTGCCCGCTCCTAGACAAGGGTGCTGGCCCCGTTCGCCTTTGTGCCTCTACCCCACTGGCTCCTTGGAAGGCCCCAAGCTTGCAGGTGCCAGGCCAGCAGCACATGGGTGGCTCGTGTCTCTGCTTATGCTGCCCCCACTGACCCTGGGCCTCGAGGGCCTCCGATGTCCTGCCGGTGACATTTGTAGCACAGTGCCCGGCACAAATGCTTTGAGTGGTGTGTGGCCGATGACCCAGTACGACTTGCCTGTTGCAGTTTCCCTGTGCCTGTGCTCGGCTTTCCTCTCGACCTCCAGGGAAGAGGCCTTGTGTGCAAAAGAGGGAAGAGGGAGCATGCTCAGTCGCCTGCAGGGGGCACGGTGAGCTGAGTAGGTTGTGGACAGAGGACATTGTCCCCTGAGCATACTGTCGTGTGATCTGGCCTCTGTTCTGCCTTTCTAAAAAGGAAGCTGGACTTTGCGCTTTCTCTCGTGTCTCCTCAATGCCCCCGCAGAGACCCGCTGCAAGCAGGACATAGTCTCCCCAACTACAGCGCCGCCTGCACCACCTAGCCCCGCGCCCAGCCCCTCGCCCAGCCCTGTGCCCGAGAGCCCTGCTGTGTCCAAGTACAATGTGAGTGGCGACAACGGGACCTGCCTGCTGGCCAACATGGGGCTGCAGCTGAACATCACCTACACACAGAGAGACAACAAGGTAGGAGGCACCAGCGCCCCATGCTCCAGGGCTCCAGGAGCTCCCTGCCCACCGCCCTCTGCATGGCGAGGACGCAGGGCCTGCCGGCTGTCACAGGCCTGCAGAGCGCGTGTGGCACCTCATGGGGAGTACGGTCCCTAATGCTCACACGATGCCTTTAAGCCCTTCTTGTGGGTGTTTAATTTGTGTGTGTGTGTGTGTGTGTGTGTGTGTGTGTGTGTGTGTGTGTGTGTTGTACTGGGGTTCCTGGAAACCCTTCTACCTCTGGGCTACACTTCCAGACTTATTTTATATTTTTTATTTGGAAACAAGGTCTCTTAAGCCAGCATGGTTGGCTTCGAACCAGCGCGATCCTCCTGTCTCCGCCTCCCAAGCACGGGGATTACAAGCGTGCGCCACCACGCCCGGCTAAATATTTTTTATATTTGCATTCTGTTTCTCTGATAGCAGCAGTGGCTGTGAGCTGGGAGAAGGCTTGTCGGATGATTCTTTTTATTTCTTTTTTTGTGGGTCTGGGGATGGAACCCAGGGGCAATTCTACCTCCAAGCTACACCCCCTGCCCTATTTTTTATTCTTTATTTTGAAACAGGGCCTCACTAAGTAGCTGAGGCTGTCCGCGAACCGTGATCCTCCAGCCTCAGCCTCCCAATTGCTGGGATTATAAACATGCGCCACCACGCCCAGCTCCAATTCTTTTCTTTATTTTAAAACAAGGTTTCACTGCTGGACGTGGTGGCACATGCTTGCAATCCCCCCCGCTTGGGAGGCAGAGACAGGAGGATTGTGCAGGTTCAAAGCCAGCCTTGCTGGCTTAAGAAACCCTGTTTCCAAATAAAATATAAAATAGGTCTAGGAGTGTACCCCAAAGGTAGAAGGGTTCCATCCCCAGTACCACCAAAACAAAACAACAAAAAAACAGGGTTTCACTAAGTTGCGGAAGGCCTAAGTAGCTGAGGCTGGCTGCAAACCCAGATCCTCCTGTGTGTGTGCCACCACACCCAGCTCTTTCTTGCCAGGACTGGGGATGGAACCCAGGGGCATTCTGCCTCTGAGTTAGTCTTTTTTTTTTTTTTTTTTAAACAGGGTCTCGCTGAGTTGCGAAGGGTCTCACTAAGTAGCTGAGGCTGTCTGCCAACTGTGATCCCAGGTCTCTGCCTCCTGAATGCTAGGATTACAAGTGTGCGCCACCATGCCCAGCTTTATTTAGTTTGAAACAGGGTCTCGAGCCGGGTGTGGTGGCGCACGCTTGTAATCCCCGCACTTGGGAGGCTGAGACAGGAGGATCGTGCAGGTTCGAAGTCAGCCTCAGCTACTTAGTGAGACCCTGTTTCCAAATAAAATATAAAAATATGAAACAGCAGGGTCTCAACTGAGTTGCAAGGGGCCTAAGTAGCTGAGGCTGTCTGTGAACCATGATCCTCTTGTCTCCGCCTCCCGAATGCTGCGATTACAAGGGTGTGTCACCACGCCCAGTTCTGTTGGATGAATTTTGGGGGTTTTTTGTTTGTTTCTTTTTGGTGGTACTGGGGGTGGAACCCAGAGGCTTTCTACCTCCAGGCTATACTCCCAGACCCATTTTATATTTATTTGGAAACAGTCTCACAAAGTTGCTGAGAGCCTCACTAAGTAGCTGAGGCTGGCTTCGAACCTGTGCGATCCTCCTGTCTCAGCCTCCCAAGTGCAGGGATTACAAGCGTGCGCCACCACGCCCGGCTGGATGAAATTTTTTTTTTTTTGGTGGTACTGGGGTTCCTGGAAGCCTTCTACCTCCTGGGCTACACTCCCAGACCTATTTTTTAATTTTTTTTGGAAACGGGGTCTCCTAAGCCAGCGCAGCTGACTTCGAACCTGTGCGATCCTCCTGTCTCCGCCTCCCAAGCGCGGGGATTACAACCGTGCGCCACCACGCCTGGCCCTGGATGAATTTTTAAATAGGCAGCTGAGCCAGGCATGATGGTGCACGCTTGGAATTCCCCGCGCTTGGGAGGCGGAGACAGGAGGATCATGCAGGTTCGAAGACAGCCGTGCTGGTTTAAGAGACCCTGTTTCCAAATAAAAATATAAAAAAAAATAGGTCTGGGAGTGTAGCCCAGAGGTAGAAGGGCTTCCAGGAACCCCAGTACCACCATGAATGAATGAATGAATGAATGAATGAATGAATGAATGAATGAATGAATGATTGAATGAATGATAAATAGGCAGCTGAGCCTGGCAAGGTGGTGCATGCCTGCGGTCCCATCTACTTGGGAGGCTGAGGCTTGAGGATCACTAGAACCCAGGAGTTGAAGAACAGCCTGGGCAACATAAGTGAGACCCAGTCTCAATAAACAAGACTTCTGAAGGATGAAGTGTGCAGCTGTTTGTGGGGAGGGGTGGAAAGGACCGGGCTGTTGGGGCTAGCTCCCCCCCATGGGTGCAGCAACCTGTTTTGGAACCTCGAGGTGTGCTTCCTCTGGCTGCTGAAGTGAACGTGACCCTGCAGTTGCCACATGAGGACTGTATAGGAGTACGGGCCAGGGCTTGAAGTGCTGGTCTGTTCGCCTTCCTCCTAGACAGCGACCAGGGTGCTCAACATCAACCCCAACGAGACCACAGCGAGTGGGAGCTGCGGCGCGCGGCTGGCGGCCTTGGAGCTGCGGAACCAGAAGGGCATGGTGCTGGTCTTGCAGTTTGGGATGGTGAGCTGTCTCCTTCGTTGTGCAGGCACTCAGCAGGGGCTTCTTCCCGCCACCTCACCTCTGCGCTCCTGCGCCCAATACGGTGCGGGCCTGGAACCTGTGCCCACTTCCTCAGAAGCCCAGAGCGGCTGCAGCTTGCTAGCAAGCAAGGGTGTGCGACCAGCACTCAATCGTGTTCCTCCTCGGGAAGGGGCAGTCTTTCTACCACCCTGTACAGGTCTTCCTGAGTTTCCCCCAAGGTTTTGTTAAGAAACACTGCTTTTCTTTTCTTTCCTTCTTTCTTTTTTTTTCTTTTTTACAGGTCTGGGGATGGAACCCAGGGGCATTAGACCTCCGAGCTACACCCCTGCCCTATTTTTTATTCTTTATTTTGAGACAGGGTCTCACTAAGTTGCAAAAAGCCTCACTAAATAGCTTAGACTGTCCGCGAATCGCGATCCTCCAGTCTCAGCTTCACGAATGCTGGGATTACAAGCCTGCGCCACCATGCCCGGCTTGCTGTTCATTTTTCTGCAGACATCTTGGAAGGGTCCACCACGGGCCTGACGGCAGCAGCAGGGATGCGGTGAGCAGCCCCAGCCTGCTGGGAGCTGGCTGGCACGCTGCCCAGGAAGTGTCTGCATCTGTGCCCGTGCCTGGGAGGCACGTGCGGGCCAGGGGAGTGAAGTAGGAAGGCTGTAAGTGCCTCTGGTCATGTTCTCAGTCCACTGTGCAGCTGAGCTGCTCAACAGTTGGTCCCTGTGACGTCTCCTTAACTTTACCATTCAGAAAGTTCCCTATTTCCTGATTCCTTCAGTAGTTTCATGGAGAATTTGATTGTGTGGAGAAGTCTGGAGGGAACTGCCCAAAGTTTGTCCTCCCGACAGATGGCCTGCAGGTAGTGGGTACTCACAGCTTTGTCATAATGGAACCGTGCCCTGTGTGACGGCACGGATGTGAACCATGCAACTAAGACCTTCTTCTGCTCTTTCAGAATGCAAGTTCTAGCCGGTTTTTCCTACAAGAGGTCCAGTTGAATATGACTCTTCCGGACGCCAAAGGTGAGGTCTCAGATTCCGTAGTTTACCTGGCCCCCGCAAGCTGGCCCTGGCCAACCCTCCGCCCCCTTTGCAGAACCCACCTTCAGAGCTGCCAATGGCTCCCTGAGAGCCCTGCAGGCCACCCTCGGGAACTCCTACAAGTGCAACGCCGAGGAGCGCGTACGCGTCACCCAGGCCCTCGCCCTCAACATCTTCCAAGTGTGGGTCCAGGCTTTCAAGGTCGAAGGGAACAGGTTTGGCTCTGGTAAGTGGCTCCGAGGGCAGGGCCCTGGTGTTGGTCTGGGGAACACGGGCGTCTCGTAGGGGCCTCGCCAAGCAGGCGTCCCTGCAGCGGAGCCCCTCGCCCTGGCCCAGGCCTTCTCTGGCTGGGAGCTGCGGGAGCAGAGGGAAGATGTGTCCGCAAGTGAGGCGCCGCTGTCTTGCAGTGGAGGAGTGTGTGCTGGACGGGAACGGCATGCTGATCCCCATCGCCGTGGGGGGCGCCCTGGCGGGGCTGGTCCTCATCGTCCTCATCGCCTACCTCATCGGCAGGAAGAGGAGTCACGCCGGCTACCAGACCATTTAGCAGGCGCAGGAGAGTCACAGACACGCAGAGGCAGGGCTGCTGTCCTGCCCCCACGCTGGGGTTGGTGTGGAGGGAGGCACACTTTCTGGCAAACTGTTTTCAAATCTGCTTTATCAAATGTGACGTTCATCTTGCAACATTTACTATGCACAAGAGTAACTATTGAAATGACGGTGTTAATTTTGCTAACTGGTTAAATGTTAATATTTACCAAAGTAGATCTCTAAGGAGAGCAAGAGTGCTTTTCTGAATTGGCACAGGCTCCACTTTCATTCAACTTTTTAAGATTTGGTGTTGGTTTCTTCATTCTTTGCTCAGATTTAAGCCTTACAAAGGGAAGTCTCTGAATACTCGGGACGGATGCGGTGTGATTGTTAGACAGGCATGCTTAAGTTAAAAACCGTAGAGCAGGAAGATCTTACCCAGGAAGGACTCGAGGGGTGAACGTCGGGTGCGCAGGTCAGGCTTTGGTCAGGAGGGCCAGCCCGCATGTGGTGAGGCCAGCGTCCCGGCTGGCGTGGCCTCGGTGCTCCGTGCTCTGCTGCCCGAGAGCTGGCGCTCTTCTAAACATAGAAAGGGTGTTGTTTTATTTACTTTGTAAAGTGGTCTCCAGTCTCCTGTTGGCATTCAGGGTGACTGTTTCTGCACTGTGTACAATGGTAGGCTCACTGCTGACGTCCCCGCCGCAGCGCGCAGGCTGCACACCGAGGTCAGCTCACGGAACGCGTTGCCTGTAACGATGCTAATAAAAAGTCTCTTTCTTTGTCTGTCTGGACCTTGTCCTTTTGTCGGTAGCCACGAGAGCCCATGAGGGAAGGTGCTGGGGGGTGTGGTTGGGCTCCGCGGGCGTAGGAGCTGCTTCAGAAGACTCCTGTGGTGGGTTTTAGATGACCGTACGGTCGCCTGTGGTCTGTCAGGATCACACCCTCAGCGAGGACGGAGGGAATGCGGGCAGAGGCTTCCACGAGGCCTCAGGCTCAGGCCACCCTTCGTGCCGTAATGAGCAGGCTCCATAGATCGGCGGCAGCTCTGTGTCTGAACTCAGTTGTGTAGTTTCATTCTGAACAACTTTCTCATGTTTGAGCATGAGGAGGGGAAAAAAAGCACGTGTTTATAGCAGAAGCCGGGCGTGGTGATGCCGCCTATAATCTAGTACCTGAGAGGCTGAGGCAGGAGAGATGCAGGTTCGCAGCCAGCCTCAGCTACTTAGTGAGGCCCTCTGCAATTTACTGAGATCCTGTTTCAAAATAAAAGAATAAAAAGGTTGGGAATGTGGCTCGGAGGTAGAATGCCCACGTTTAGTCCCCAGTACACAAAAAAATAAGTAGCCGGGCACGGTGGCACACCCAGCATTGCTTGTAATCCCCAGCATTTGGGAGGCTGAGACAAGAGGATCATGGTTCACAGACAGCCTTAGCTACTTAGGCACTCTGCAACCCAGTGAGACCATTTCAAAATAAATTTTTAAAAAATGGGGCTGGGGGTATAACTCAGAGGTAGAATGCCCTGGGTTCCATCTCCAGCACCTCAAAACATAAAGGACAACAGAGCCTCTCTGTTCAGGAGGCCCGAGGCTGGGAACAGCTGCTGGAGGCAGCCTCCCACCCTCCCTCTGTGCAGGGAGACCCCTCCTGGCCCTGAGAAGGTGCAGCAGGAGCCCCATGCTGAGCTGTGGGCACTCAGGATCCGGAGGTCGAGGACGCCTGTGAGGTGGCCTCGGACACGAGTTCTGGCTCTGGGACCTGAGGTCCTGGGGCAGCCGGCCTGCCGCGCAAGAACATTCGAGCAGTGCTTTCCAGAGCGAGCGACCTGAGGCACGATTGGGGTTGGAGCTGCCCAGTCAGGGCCCAGCAGGGGTTGGCTGGTGTCATCTCCCCCCCTGGCCACCCGCAAGACATTGGATGGGTGGCATCCTAAGGGTGCAACAGGGAGTAAGCAGTGCCTGGCGGGTTTGAATGTGGCTTTGAGGTCCTCCAGACAGCTAGGTGCAGCTGGAACCCCACCACTAAGACGCCCAGGGCCGGGAGAGGGGGGCAGGCAGGCGTCCCAAGGGCGGGACACCCAGTCCAGGGCCACTTTGGTGGGCTGTGGGGTTGCTGGCCGAGCTGCTGAGAACCTTGTGGGAAGAAAGTGGCAAAGCCATCCACTTTGAGAACCAGGGAGCTTTGAGCAATGCTGCAGGGCAGGCCCGCTTCAGACTCCTACCCCACAGCCCTGTGCACCGCCTCTTCCTCTTCACGAAGCCCTTTAGAACTCACGTAGGCCAGCCAGGCGTGGTGGTGCACGCTTGTAACCCCAGCATTTGGAAGGCTGAGGATCGCGGTTCGAAGACAGCCTCAGCTACTACTTAGACCTTTCCAACTCAAATGAGACCCTGTTTCAAAATAGAGAATAAGCCGGGTGTGGTGGCACACGCTTGTAATCCCCGTGCTCGCAAGGCTGAGAGGAACGCACAAGTTCTCAGCCAGCCTCAGCTACTTAGGCTCTCAGCACCTTAGACACTTTCCAAATAAAATATAAAATAGGTCTGGGAGTGTAGCCTGGGTGTAGACCCTGGGTTCCATCCCCAGTACCCCAAAATAAAGAATAAAAAAAATAGGGCTGGGGGTATAGCTCAGAGGTAGAATGTTCCTGGGTTCCACCCCCAGGACCTAAAAAAAAAAAAAAAAAAAAAAGCAACTCAGAAGGCTGTCAGGATCGCAGGCTCAAAACCAGCCTCAGCAACTTAGCCAAACTTTTTTCTTTTTTTCTTTTTTGTGGTACTAGGGATTGAACCCAGGGGCATTCTAGCTCCAAGCTGCACCTCTGTCACTATTTCTTATTCTTTATTTTGAAACGAGGTCTCACTAAATTATGGAGGATCTCACAAGTTGCTGAGACTGGCTGCAAACCTGCAATCCTCTCCCAGCCTCCCAAGTACTGGGGTTACAAATGTGTGCCACCATTGCCCAGCTCAGACTCTGTTTCAAAATTTTAAAATATGTGGCTGGGGAAGTTTCTCAGAGATAGAATGCCCCTGGTTCAGCCTCCAGTACCAAATAACAAAGCAAAACTACAGCCTCATTTTAAAAATTGCCTTTCTAAGAAGTCACATGCAAGCCGGGTGTGGTGGTGCAGGCTTGTAATCCCAGCATTCGGAAGGCTGAGACTGGAGGATCATGGTTCGCAGACAGCCTCAGCTACTTAGGCCCTCTGCAACTCAGTGAGACCTGGTTTCAAAATAAAGAATAAAAAATAGGGCAGGGGGAGTAGCTTGGAGGTCGAATGCCCCTGGGTTCCATCCCCAGACCCAAAACAAAAAAAAGTCATATGCACAAACCTTACATAAAGATTAGCACTCTGGAACCGGGCGTGGTGGCGCATGCTTGTAATCCCAGCATTTGGGAGGCTGAGATAGGATTGCAGTTTGAGGACAGCCTCAGCTACTTAGTGAGACCCTTTACAATTCAGTGAGAACCTGTTTCAAAGTAAAGAAAAAAGTAGAAGCCGGATGTGGTGGCACATGCTTGTAATCCCAACATTCGGGAGGCTGAGACTGGAGGATTGCGGTTCGCTGACAGCCTCAGCTACTTAGTGAGGCCCTCTGCAACTCAGTGAGACCCAGTTTCAAATTAAAAAATAAAAACTAGGGCAGGGAGTGTAGCTCAGAGGTCGAATGCTCCTGGGTTCCATCCCCAGTACTACAAAAAATAAATAAAAAGTTTAGCACTCTGGCAGAGGAAAGACTAAACAATACCTATGTTGATATCAGCAACTATTTTTTCAGTCGGCTGACAAGCTGCGAATCAAACTCAGGATGCTGACATACTTTATTAAGTACAAATCCACATCTCACACTTTATATATTACTAAAGTCCCAAGTAAAAATAATTTTCTTTAGAAATTTATGACTTCATAGCAAACAACCGAAAGGCTGAAGAATGACATCTAAAGCTGCTCTTTCAGAAACGTCACTAGCGCGTAGTGACGGCACGTATCTCCAACACTAGCAAGGGAAGCAGCAGAGATTGGTCGAGTGTCAACCTGGAAATGAAGGCTCCCTGCGGGCACGGAGGAGCGGCGGCTCAGCCCTGCGCCAGCAGCGCTGCCTGGCAGCTCTGCCGGAGCCTGGTGATGGTCGTCATGGGCAAGCTCCCTGGCTCTGAGAATATTTTCTGTAAGAGAAACAATTAGTTTAAAGAAATTAGTTTAAACAAATCAGACCAGAAATGCTCTTTATTATTTTTTTTTATTATATTTTTTGTATAAGGTACAAGGGATTGAACTCAGGGGCATTCTATCTCTGAACTTTACTCCCAGCCCTTTTTGTTTTTATTTTTTTCTTTTATTTTTCTTTATTTTTTGCAGGCCTGGGGAATGGAACCCAGGGGCATTCGACCTCCGAGCTATACCCTCTGCCCTATTTTTTATTCTTTATTTTGAAACAAGGTCTAAGTTGCTGAAGGCCTCACTGAGTAGCTGAGGCTGTCCGTGAACCGTGATCCTCCAGTCTCAGCCTCCCGAATGCTGGGATTACAAGGGTCCAACCACCACTCCCAGCTGCCTTTTTTATTTTTTAATTTTGATACAGAGTCTCACTGGGCATGGTAAACTTGTAAACCCAGCATTTGAAAAGCTGAGACAGGAGGATCACAAGTTTAAAGCTAGTCTTGGCAACTTAGCGGGACTCTCAGCAACCTAATGAGACCATTTTTTCCAAATAAATAAAATTGGGCTGGGGTTGTAGATCAGAAGTAAATGCCTCTCGGTTCAATCCTAGAAAGAAAGAGGGAGGGAGAAAGGGAAGGAAGAAGGGAGGGGGAGAATAGAAAAAAGGAAAAGAAAGGAAAAAAAGAAATGGCCTCATTAAGTTGCTGAGGCTGTCCTTGAACCTGCGAGCGTCTTAGCCTTCTAAGGCCTGGGCACTGCAAGCATGCACTACCACACAAACTCCAGGAAAGCATTTTTACTTTAGCCGTCTGTCCCATAAAGGTGAGCTCGGCGCTGGACGGGCCGCAGATTTGGGGCAGAGGCCCAGTTAGGGCCTGTGGGTGGTCTTGCTGCCACTGCTCACTTCTGCCCTGCGCGGAGCCTGGGTCTCTGCCACCTGCCTTTAGGAAGAGACATTTCAAAAATGTTAGCTGGACATGGTGTTGCATGACGGTAACCCTGTACTTTGGAGGCTGAGACAGGAGGATTGAGGTTCAAGGACAGCCTCAGCAACGCAGGCTCTCAGCGACCTAGCGAGACCATTTCAAAACAACAAACAAAAAGGGCCAGGGGTGTAGAATGAGCTGAGCATAGTGATGAACGCCTATAATCTCAGTGCTCAGGAGGTGGAGACAGGATTGCAGGTTCGAGGGCAGTCTGGGCAACTTTGCAAGCCCCTGTCTCACACACTGAAGAAGGCTGGGGTCTGTGCTCACTGGCGTAGTGCCCCTGGGTGGGTTCAACCATCAGCCACACACACGGGTCAGAACGGCGGCAGGATAAGCCGGGCCTGGCAGCCTCCACTTGACATCCCGGCATCTGGGAGGCCGAGACAGGAGGATCACGGTTCAAGGACAGCCTCAGCTACTACTTAGTAAGGCTCTTTGCAATTCAGTGAGACCCTGTTTCCACATAAAGAATAAAACAGACTGAAGGAATAGCTAGGAGGCAGAATTCCGCTGAGTTCCATCCCCAGTACTGAAAAAAAAAAAAAAAAAACCCACCCTCGAGGCCTCTGGAGCCCAGGCCAGGCCCCCAGACCATCCTTTCTGCCAGCCTGGAGCATCTACTGTCCTGGGCTTACTCCATTATCTGCAGCCCACTCTGGACACCCCGCGAATGACACCTTTAACTCTGGGGCTGTGGAGGACTGTGTCTGTCCTCTCAGGCCTCTGGGGCTGGTTTCTATTTTTTTTTTTTTTTTTTTTTTGTGGTACTTGGGGCTGAACCCAGGGCAGCTCACCACTGAGCAACCCTGACCCTATTTTTTCCTTTGAGATGGGCTAAGTTGCCAGACTGGACTACACCTCTGCTCATGACAGCGGATCAGAGGGCGATGCCGTGAGGAATCTCGGCGCCCCATGGGCCTGGCTGCCTGAGACGCCAAGGCCCTGGACTGCCCTGCCCCCTTGGAACCTGCTCCCCAGGAGGCAGCTGTTCCCAGTGACTGGAGCCAGTCAACGCGCCAAGCCCTGGCACGCTGCACAGCTCACCCCTCGGGGTCTGCACGCGACGCTTCTCACCATCACGGGCTTCTCTGACCCTGGGCCCGGCTGCGCTCAGGACGGGGTGTGTGTGGGGGGGTGCTGAACAGCCCCACACCATCAACAGGGAGCCTGAAGGAGGCGAGAGCCACTGCCCAGGCCCAAGCCCAAGGCCTGAGGGCCCTCCCTCCCTTCTGGCCTGCTCCTGCTCTTCCCACAGAGACCCACAGTCGGTGGCACTGCACTCCCCCACCTGGGCGCTGCTCCCAGGGCAGTGAGCCTTCACATCCTGTGGTCTGTAATTATGACAGCCCACACCTGTAATCCCAGGACTTGGGAGGCTGAGACAGGAGGATCCGGGTTCACAGCCAGCCTCAGTTACTTAGTGAGGCCCTCAGCAACTCAGTGAGACCCTGTTGCAAAATTAATAATAGAAAATAGGGCTGGGGTATAGCTTGGATATAGAATGTTCCTGGGTTCAATCGTCAGTACTGCCCCCCCCCGACAAAGAAATCAGGCTGGGGTGTAGCTCAGAGGTAGAATGCCCCTGGATTCAATCCCCAGTACTGCACGCGCACACACTCATTCTCATTCTCATTTCCTCTCTCCCTCTCTCCCTCTCCCTCCCCCCCCCACCTCTCTCTGTCACAGTGTGGACCAGGCTGCTGCACTCTGCGTCCTATGGGGTCCTGACAGGGACCCAGTGGGCATCCAGGTGCAGAGTGTGTGGCTACGGGCAGAACCTGCAGAGCTGCGGGCAGAACCCATGTGGGCGCCCAGGTGCAGAGCGCATGGCTGCGGGCAGAACCCATGTGGGCACCTGCAGAGCTGCGGGCAGAACCCATGGGCGCGCCTGCAGACCTCACCTGCATGAATGTGTGGCACTCCGTCACAAAGCTCCCTCTGGTGATCTGCTTAAACTTATCACAGATGTCCGGAACACTGGTGGCTTCCAAAATGAGCGGCTGGTGCTGCTTAATTAAGGTCAGGGCCACCCGGAAGATGATTTTAGAGCCTTCATTGAACAAACAGTCCCAGATCCGAAGCACAGTCTGCAGAGACACAAATCCCGTGTCACTTCCACGGTGGCTCCACCACTCCGGGGCCCATCGAGGCGCTCACCTCCACCGGTAGGATGTCCACGAACAGGCAGAGGAACCAGCGGGACACCACCAGCGTCCACAGCACGCCGTGCCCGTCCATCATGGCCGCCACCGCCGGCAGCTTCATCCGCACCAGCTCCGCCAGGACCTCCTGGTCCGTCTTCAGGCCCAGCATTGCTGGGCTATAGTAATCTGCCAACACGAAACCAAGAAATGGCGTCAAGCTCTGCCAGCCATCAGCAGCCCTGGCAGCGGCCCCGTGAGCTGAACAGCAAGCGCAGGCTCGTGAGCTGGACAGCGAGCGCCGGGCTCTCTTGGAGGCTCCCCAGACCAGGACGGGCAGAGTAAGGAGAGGGAACACTGGGCAGGCACAAAGCCAGGCCCCCGGGGCACCGCAGCCCAGTGGCCACCTACTCAGCCCAGCGTGTGTTAACACCTGCAGGTGGAAAGCTGAACGGGAAGAACACCCGCAAGCCAAGCCACAGCACCCTGTTCACAAGGGCCAGGGGTCCTTTGGCAGGTAAGTGGGGAGACCTGAGTCCAAGACAGAATATCCACCCTTCAAGGGGAAAGGAGATCATTTCCCTTAAAGGGAAAGGAGATCCGCGAATCCTCTTCCAGGCTGGCGGGCGGTCCCGGGGCGGCCAGAAGCGCTCAGTCCTGGCCGTGTGCTGGCCGGTGCCCAAGGGAGTGAATTCCGTGTCATGAGCATTTACCCTGATAAAAGCAAAACCCAGCCAGGTGTGGTGACCTATGCCTGTCATCCAGGCCCAAACAACAAAATCAGACACTCGTGCTCAGATAGACTAAGCTTCCAATAACTTGTCAGGAATTGAGCCCAGGGGCATTCTACCTGTGAGCTCCACTCTGAGCTACCCCCCCCACCCTACTTTACTTTTCCTTTGGCAACAGGGTCTTGCCAAGTTGATACAAGCCTGCGTGGCTGCGGCTGTCTTCACACCTGTGATCCTCCCGTCTCAGCCTTCCAAGCACTGGGATTACAGGTGTGTTGAGTGCCACCGCGCCTGGCTGTTTTTATTTTGAGACAGGGTCTTGCAAGGTTGATAAGAATCAGTTGCTGAGCTGGGCTTGAACCTGCAATCCATCCTCCTGTCTCAGCCTCACAAAAACTAGGATTACAGGTGTGCACCACTGCACTTTTTTTTTTTAATATACTGGGGTTTGAACCCAGGGGCATTTTATCTCCAAGCAACTCCCCAGCCCCTATTTTGTAGTACTAGAGATGTGAAACCCAGGAGCATTCTACCTCCGAGCTACACCCCCAGCCCTATGTTTTATTCTTTATATTTGAAACAAGGTCTCACTAAGTTGTGAGGGCCTAAGTAGCTGAGGCTGTCCGCTCACCTGTGATCCTCCTGTCTCAGCCTCCCACCTGGGATTACAAGCATGCACCACCATACCCGGCTACCCCCAGCCCTTTTTATTTTATTTTATTTTAATTTAATTTTTGGTGGTACTGGCGTTCCTGGGAACCCTTCTACCTCCGGGCTACACTCCCAGACAACTATATTTTATATTTTATTTGGAAACAGGGTCTCTTAAGTCAGCAAGGCTGGCTTCGAACCTGCGTGATCCTCCTGTCTCAGCCTCCCAAGCGTGGGGATTACAAGCGTGTGCCACCATGCCTGGCAGCCCTTTTTATTTTTATTTTGGATTTTTGTGGCATTAGAGACTGAACCCAAGGCCTTGTACTTTATTTTTGCAGTACTGGGGATTGAACGCAGGGACATTCTACCTCCAAGCTATACCCCAGCCCAATTTTTTTTTTATTCTTTATTTGAAACAGGGTTTCACTCAGTTGAAGAGGGCCTAAGTAGCTGGTGCTGTTCACGAACCTGCAATCCTGTCAGGCTCCTAATTACAAGCCTGCACATCCATATCTGTGTTTTTTTTTTTAAACAACTTCTAAGTTACTCAGAGCCTCACAAAGCTGCCCAAGGTGGCTTTGAACTTGTAGTCCTCCTGTCTCAGCTTCCTGAGTACTGAGATCACAGGCATGTTCTACCTCTTTACTTTTCTTCCAGCTCCTTTTTTTTTTTTTTTGGCGGTCTGAGGATGGAACCCAGGGGCATTCGACCTCCAAGCTACAGCCCCTGCCCTATTTTTTATTCTTTATTTTGAAACCGGGTCTCACTGAGTTGCAGAGAGCCTCACTAAGTAGCTGAGGCTGTCCGCGAACCGTGATCCTCCAGGTCTCAGCTTCCCAAATGCTGGGATTACAAGCGTGTACCACCACGCCCGGCTTTTTCCAGCTATTTACTTTTATTTTTTTTGTACTGGCGATGAACCCAGGGGCATTCTACCTCCCTATTTTTTATTTTTTATTTTGAAACAGGGTCTTACTGAGTTGCAAAGGGCCTCACTAAGTAGTAGTTGAGTCTGCCCTGGAACCGTGACCTTCCTGTCCCAGCCTCCCAAATGCTGGGAATACAAGCATGTGCCACGCCCAGCCTTTTTTTTTTTTTTTTTTGATACTAGGATGGAACCCAGGGCATTCTACTTCTGAGCTATATACTCAGCCCTATTTTTTATCCTTTGTTTTTATTTTCATTTTGTGTGTGTGTGTGTGTGTGTGTGTGTGTGTGTGTGTGTGTGTGGTACTGGGGGTGGAACCCAGGGGCTTTCTACCTCCAGGCTATACTCCCAGACCTATTTTATACTTTATTTGGAAACAGGGTCTAAGTTGCTGAGGCTGGCTTCTAACCTGTGTGATCCTCCTGTCTCAGCCTCCCAAGTGCTGGAATACAAGTGTGCACCATCATGCCCGGTTTATCTTTTATTTTGAAACAGGGTCTCTCCTGGCAAGGTGGCACACCCTTGTAATCCCAGCATTTGGGAGGCTGAGACCAGAGGATCACAGTTCGTGGAACGCCTCAGCCACTTAGTAAGGCCCACTGCAACTTAGTGAGACCCTGTTTCAAAAACAAAAATAGGCCAGAGGGTGTAGCTCAGAGGTAGAATGCCCCTGGGTTCCATCCCCAGACCCACAAAAAAAGGAAGGAGGAAAGAAAGAAAGAAAGAAAGAAAGAAAGAAAGAAAGAAAGAAAGAAAGAAGGAAAGAAAGAAAGAAAGAGGAAAGAGAATCTCGACTGTTTTGGAGGGCCTAAGTAGCTGAGGCTGGCTGCAAACCTGCTATCCTCCTGTCTCAGCCTCCCGGGTGCTGGGATTAGAAGCATGTGTCACCATGCCTCGCTTCCTACTTACTTTTTTTTTGGTGGTACTGGGGATGGGACCCAGAGGCATTCTACCTCCCAGCTACACCTCCTACCTTATTTTTAATTCTTTCTTTTTTTCTTTTTTCTTTTTTTTTTTTTTTGTGGGTTTGGGGATGGAACCCAGGGGCATTCGACCTCCGAGCTACACCCCCAGCCCTATTTTGTATTCTTTATTTTGAAACCGTGTCTCACTGAGTTGCAGAGGGCCTCACTAAGTAGCTGAGGCTGTCTGCAAACCATGATCCTCCAGTCTCAACCTCCCGAATGCTGGGATTACAAGCGTGTGCCACCACGCCCGGCTTTATTCCTTATTTTGAAACAGGGTTTCACTGAGTTGCAGAGAGCCTAAGTAGCTGAGACTGTCCACGAAATGCAATCCTCCTGTCTCAGCCTCCCAAATGCTAGGATTACAAGCATGTGCCACCACGACTGGATTCCTACTTACTTTGTTAATGTTAACGTGATGTATAATAGTAAATTTTAATTTATACTCTAAAAGAATGCGGTAAGTCATCCTCTTACTCTGTCTCAAAACAGAAAATGTGTGGCAGTTCCATCGCATTCCCAGCAGGGCCTTGTGCTCTGGTGCAGTGTCTTGGAGCTGGAATGAGCTGCCCTGGCTAACTTAGCATCCTGTTTGAAACAGTCATTAGGAATGAGGACATCATCGTGTTCTGCTTTTCAGAGTAATCACACAATGAGAAAAGCTCACTGCTAAAGGACCTGAAGGTTCCACAGAAGCCACTTCAGTTGTCAACACCAGGAGTCACATTCCTGGGTCTTTTCAAGAGGTTTCCTTAAGGGAGCACTTGGGGGGGGGGGGCTGCTCTCAGAGCCCCTGGAGAGCTGAGCCAGCAGGGGATCACAGCTCCCTGTGACCTTGGCCCAGCAGAGGCTTAGCTAGCGCAGCTTCCAAAAATAGAGGTGCTGCGGCATACCCTGAACTCCAGCCGCTCCGTCAGTCCCTCAGTCCTCCGCACCCCTGCACCCTCTCAGTGTGGAAGCCCCGCAGGCCGCGCTGCCCCCAACACACCCGGGCCTGACTTCTGCAAGCTCAGCTGGGTCAGGGCCAAGCTCATGGAGTGTGGTCTGGCCTTGCTCCTGGGACATCTGCGCCTGTGCGAGGACCTGCTACCCTCTTACCCCAGGCAGGCACCTCGCCACCTAGTGGAGGCAGAGCACTCAGCCGAGGACCCCAGAGCCCTCAAGGGCTAGGGTCCAGCTGGGAGCCACGAGGACAGACAGCAGCAGCCTGGGCGAGGACCAAGCCACTCTATCAATGTCACCACCCACAACATCCCAGAAGCACCTGCCTGCTGAGGGAGGGAGGGACAGAGTGAGGCAGTGGCCGCCTTGAGTTAGAAGCCACCACAGCTGAGCGCAGCCCTACAAGTAACCCTAAAGGAAAGATCAGGAAGACCTGGTGTCCCCTGGGGTGCAAGGCCCAGGGTGTAACGCTGGGACCGCAGAAGGGGAGCCATCCCGGAGCTGCCCACGCGGGTGCCCCCGGTGGCAATGCCAGGATACATGGAGGGGACACTGCTCTGGGTGGGGGCTAGCCCATGGTGCCCACGCACCTCACACTAGAAAGCCCCACCCCCGGCTGCCAAGAGAGGGTTCTGGAGGCGGCATGCAGTCCAACCTTGGCTGGCTGCTTCGGACACCACCCTGCAACCGGGAGCTGTGACTAAGGACCAGCCCAGGAGCCCCAGCTCTCTGCCCTGGGCTGACCTGCCACCCTGTCTCAGGTGGAGGGAGGGATGCTGACCCAAGGACCAACAAGCCTGCCTTTCCGCTGCGGTGACCTGGAGAGGACCCCACCCGCGACCACAGGGATCAGAGGTGGCTGCAGGTCAGTCGGGCCTGCGGCGGGCAAGAAGCACGGCGTGTGGCCTCCCCCAGACACAAAGACCACGGGTCGTCCATCAGTACTGCTCCCCAACAACACATCAGGCCAAGATGCCCACAGGGGCTGCGCCTGCCCCCGCCCCTGCCCATGCACACCACACCCAGCTCAGGACCCTGCTGGCAAGCAGAGATGAGTCTGGGGTCAGCGCCTGCCACCGCCTCCCAGGGAGGGAGGAGAACGGGCCCTGACCCTTCCCCGGAGGCAGGGAGCCAGAGCCATCGCCACCCACCCCAGCTGCCTCTTCACACAAACACCATCCACAAGGACACGGCACGGCTGAGCGCCCCTGAGGAGCGCCAGGCGGACCACCCCAGATGCACCCCCGGCGTGGGCGTCCTGAGCCCCAGGCCACCACGAACCGGCTGCCGCCCAGAAGGAGGATGGGCGGGCAGCCTAGGCACCTCGTCGTGGCAATGCGGCCCAGGCTGTGCCCTGTGGTCACCAACTCACCTGGCAATCCTCCTCCAGCACCGTGAGTGCAGCGGTGAGGAAGGGGGTGCCACGCCACGCCCGCGCTGGAGGCACAGCTGCTGTTTTACTGCTGGTTACTGTCACCTCCACCTCTGCCTGACAGATTAAGCTTGATCACAGGTGTGTGCGGAGAAAAGAACATGTCAGGGCCCAGAGCCCTGTCCCGGGCACCCAGGGGCCTCGGGAATGCCCTTGAGGGTGAGGGACACGCGTGACCTCTAATGGGCGTCTGTGGGGGCTCCTGTGGGAAGCTGCAGGGTCTACACCCACCTTCTGTGCCCCAGGAGAACTTTAACTAGCTCAGGTGGGTGTGGTGGTACATGCCTGCAATCCCAGTATTTGGGAGTCTGAGACAGGAGGATCACAGGTTCAAAGCCAGCCTCTGCAACTTAATAAGTTCCTGCTTGTTTCTAAATAAAAAATAAATCAAGGCTGGGGTATAACTAGGAGCAGAATGCCCCTGGGTTCAATCCCCAGTCACACACACACACACACACCTAGCTCACCAGATGGCAATAAAAACCAGTAGACTTTCAAAGAGATTAGGGAGTAGCCGGGCATGGTGGCACAGGCTTTAATCCTAGCATTTGGGAGGCTGAGACAGGCAGACTGACCGCCTCAGCTACTTAGTGAGGTCCTCTGCAACTCAGTAAGACCCTGTTTCAAAATAGAACTGGGGGCATAGCTCAAAGGTAGAATGCCCCTTGTTTCCATCCCCAGTACAGCAAATAAGTAAGTAAATAAATATAAAGAGATCAGAGAGGTCAGGCGAGGTGGCGCACACTTGTAATCCCAGTACTTGGGAGGCTGAGACCGGAGGATCTGGGTTCACAGCCAGCCTCAATTACTTAGTGAGGCGTTCCACAGCTTAATGAGACCATTTCAAAATAAAGAATAAAAAACAGGGCTAGGGTGTAGCTCAGAGGAAGAATGACCCTGGGTTCAATCCTAAGCACCACCAAAAAGATAAAAAAATAAAAAATAAGTAAAATAAATAGATTGAGGAGGCTGAGGCAGGAGGATAGCTTGAGCCCAGGAGGTTCAAGGCCAGCCTGGGCAATATTATGAGCCCTCTTAAAAAAGTCAAGCAACAAATCTGACGTGTGTGTGTGTGTGTGTGTGTGTGTGTGTGTGTGTATCTATGTATCCCTATGTGTGTGTATCTATGTATCCCTATGTGTGTGTGTATCTATGTATCTCTATGCATGTGTACCTATGTATCTCTGTGTGTATGTATCTATGTATCTCTATGTGTGTATCTATGTATCTCTGTGTGTATCTATGTATCCCTATGTGTGTGTATCTATGTATCTCTATGTGTGTGTATCCATGTATCTCTATGTGTGTGTATCGATATATCTCTGTGTATGTATCTATGTATCCCTATGTGTGTGTGTGTATCTATGTATCTGTGTGTGTATCTATGTATCTCTGTGTGTATCTATGTATCTCTGTGTGTATCTATGTATCCCTATGTGTGTATCTATGTATCTCTATGTGTGTGTGTGTATCTATGTATCTGTGTATGTGTATCTATGTATCTCTATGTGTGTATCTATGTATCTCTATGCATGTGTATCTATGTATCTCTTGTATCTATGTATCCCTATGTGTGTGTATCTATGTATCTCTATGTGTGTGTATCCATGTATCTCTATGTGTGTAACTATGTATCTGTGTGTGTATCTATGTATCTCTATGCATGTGTGCATATCTATGTATCTCTATGTGTGTGTGTATCTATGTATCTCTATACGTGTGTATCTATGTATCTCTATGTGTGTGTATCTATGTATCTCTGTGTGTGTATCTATGTATCTCTATGCATGTGTGTGTATCTATGTATCTCTGTGTATCTATGTATCTCTATGTGTATCTATGTATCTCTATGTGTATCTATGTATCTCTATGTGTATCTATGTATCTGTATGTGTATCTATGTATCTCGGTGTGTGTATCTATGTATCCCTATGTGTGTATCTATATATCTCTGTGTTTATCTATGTATCTCTATGTGTGTATATCTATGTATCTCTGTGTGTATCTATGTATCTCTATGTGTGTGTGTATCTATGTATCTCTATGTGTATCTATGTATCTCTGTATCTCTGTATCTCTATGTGTATCTATGTATCTGTGTGTATCTGTGTATCTCTGTGTATCTGTGTATCTCTGTGTATCTATGTATCTCTATGTGTATCTATGTATCCCTATGTGTATCTATGTATCTCTGTGTATGTATCTATCTATATATAATGTTTTCACTTTCCTCTTTAAACTTTTGTATGTTTTGCTAATCCCTGATCCTATTAGTTTAGTAATGATAGAAAGACTCATTTTCTGAGGACATAATAAACTGCAAAACCTAACTGAGAACACAGCACGCAAAGGCTCCTTGCACTGGGCAAGATCGGAGGGAAGGAGCCCGGAGCGCCTGGCGCCATGGCCTGCAACTGTTTCTTCCTTCTGATCAGGAAAAGAGCTGGGCCTCGATCCCATGTGGTCTGACCCTCCAACCGAGGCAGAGCCTCCGGGGATGCTGGTGCAAGCCAGCAGGAGAGGCATCCTCCCCAGAAACACCAGTGCAGGAGGGGCGGCCACCAGGACCCCCGGGAGGGCAGAGCCCTGCTCCACAGCCCAGCCAGCTCAAGGGCTCCGCACCTCCGCTCGCAGGGTGAGGGCTGCGGCCCTTCAGAAGGCGCCCTGGCGTCCCCTCTACACCAAGAGGCCGGCTTGACCTGAGGCACTTCTGTGACCCGCAGCTGATACACGGAGCCTGGCATTTCAGGGCAACGAGGCAAGCCAGCTGAGATGCAGCCTCTGCCCCTGCGGCAATCCCCAGGCCCTCCCAGGAGGGTCAGCACCGGCTCCTCTACAGACAGTCCCCCTGGAGAGCCACCAGAGGCTGGAGCTGCAGGTGCGGGGCTGATACACGGAGCCTGGCATTTCAGGGGAACGAGGCAAGCCAGCTGAGACGCAGCCTCTGCCCCTGCGGCAATCCCCAGGCCCTCCCAGGAGGGTCAGCACCGGCTCCTCTGCAGACAGTCCCCCTGGAGAGCCACCAGAGGCTGGAGCTGCAGGTGCGGGGCTGATACACGGAGCCTGGCATTTCAGGGGAACGAGGCAAGCCAGCTGAGACGCAGCCTCTGCCCCTGCGGCAATCCCCAGGCCCTCCCAGGAGGGTCAGCACCGGCTCCTCTGCAGACAGTCCCCCTGGAGAGCCACCAGAGGCTGGAGCTGCAGGTGCGGGGCTGCTGTCCCTGGCTCTGTGGGACTGGCTGGGGTGAGGCAAGCTGGTGAGTGTCCTACCCCTCAGGCAGAGGCAGGAACACCCCTCCCTGCAGTCTGTGCAGGAGGCAGGCCGCAGCTCTGGGCTAGTCAGGTGCTGCCGCCACCGCTGCTGCTGCACTCCCTGGCTCCGGGGCCCTCCAGGAATGTGCTCACTCCAGGTTTTCCAGAGACCCAGGTGGAGCTGGTCACCAATGGGGGGAAGGGTTGCAGGCTTGGGCCTGGAGGCTGGTGGCACTGGCGCCTCCCCCACCTCCCCCAGGCTCCCAGGGCGTCCAGGTCCTGCCCTGGGCATTCTCGCCCTGGTGCTGACTGAGCGCCTTCCTGAGGCTTACATCCAGACACTAACACCTGGTGACTCCGTGGGTCAGATGCCTTTTCCCAGCCAGCAAGGCGTTGCTTTCGATGTCTCTTACCAACACTTTCATGGAATTAAATGGTCGGTGTCTCTTCTGCTTTGAGTGGTGTTCCAGAGTGCCCTCCCACCCAGCAGGGCAGAGCCGCCCGAGTCCTCCTCGCTGAGTTCATGGCCCGCCTCTTCACAGCTGAGTCCTGACTCCATCGGGATTGGAAATGAGGGTCTAGTTCTGTTTCCTTCCATTCTGTGGCACAGAACTGTCAGACCTCACAGAAGACACCGATAGACAGGGAGACAGATCTACAGGCTGTTGACGCGGGCTCCTCAGTCCTGTCCTGTGCCTCTGTTTACCCATATGTCACTGAATTCTTTGTCATTTCTTTTTACAGTACTGGGGGTGGAACCCAGGGGCATTCTACCTCTGAACTACACTGCCAGCCCTATTTTTATTCTTTACTTTGAAACAGTGTCTCACTGAGTTGCAGAGGGCCTAAGTAGCTGAGGCTGTCCTTGAACCGCGATCCTCCTGTCTGCCAAATGCTGGGATGCCGAGCGTTCGCCCCAGGCTGGCTCCTTTTATTTTCTACATGGGGAAGTCACTCTCACTGGTCACATACTTCTGGGCTCCAGCAATTCTCCTGCCGCAGCCTCCCAAGTGGCTGGGACTACATGTTTATGCTGCTGCACCCAAGGTTGTATTCATTTGCTTATTGTGGTATTGGGGATTGAACCCAGGGTCCATGAGTTATGCCTCCAGCCCTTTTTATTTCTTATTTTTAAATAAGGTCTCACTAGGTTGCTGAGTCTTGATAAGTTACTGAGGCTGGACTCAAACCTGTGACCCTCTTGTTTCAGGCTCCCAAGTACTCGAACTAAGACTCTAAGCATGAGCCACCACTTCAATTTAAGAGTTATTTTTTAAAACATAGGAATTGAGGGCCGGGCGTGGTGGGCACACTTGTAATCCCAGTACTTGAGGCTGAAACCGGAGGATTGCAGTTCGTGGACAGCTTCAGCTACTTAGTGAGGGTCTCTGCAACTTGGTGAGATGCTGTTTCAAAATAAAGAATAAAAAATAGGGCTGGGGGTGTAGCTCAGAGGTAGAATGCCCCTGGGTTCAATCCCTAGTACCGCGCAACAAAATAAAACAAAACAAAACCCTCTGGGTAGGCGACATGGGCATGTACCCTGAATGGTCACCACTTCTATCAGATAATCAGTACTGAACTTTGCAAACGAGCCTGTATCTGTGCGCTGCTTGCAGTGCTCCAGTGCCCAGCACTTGCAGCTTGGAGGCTGTGACGCACGCTGCCTCTGGCCCCGCTGTCTGGAAGCTCTGTGGCTGCACGTGAACGGCCCCATCTCTCGCGGCCCCGTGTCTGACGTCTGACATGTCTCTGCTTTGACTAGACCTGCGGCCTGCAGTCTGGATCGACTACCTGTCAGTACGGGGACCGAGTTGCAGACCGAGGTGCGTCCATCCTGCGGCCGGCTGACGCGAGCAGCTCTGCTCTCCTGGGTAGCTCTACCTTCTCACCCTGAGGACTCTCCTGGTCATGATGGGCTTGCTAGGACAGGGACTTCTCCACGCTGTCCACCACTGCTCCCTGGATCCCAGAGCCAAGGCTCGATGCAAAGAGCTGAGCCTGGCCATGACGATTCAGCACAGCCCAGTCTTTGGCGCATCCAAAGCCCGCAGCTAAGCTCCGCATCTTTGGCGTCTCCCCGCTCCTCCCGCCTCTTGCTGTCACTGCTGCACAGCGTCCTGGCCCGTGTGTCCTGCCTGGTGAGCTGCCCTCATGGCTGTCCAGCGGGCGCCCAGCCTGCACCTCTGTAAACAGTCGGCTCTTCTCTGACTTCAAGGGGCTCTCGGCTGCCTCCTCCTTGCGGTGGCACACTGGGGCTGTGTCGAAGCATCCCTGTCCCTGCAGGTGGGGATTAACCACAGCACCAAGCAGGGTGCTGCCCACAGCCACCCCCAGGCTCCTCTGCCCAGCGCTCTGAGGTCTGGGTCGTGCATCCACGGCTGGCACCCAGACTCCGCACATACAGCCAGTGTCGGGACGATGCCCAGCTCTCTGGGCCTGCAGTCTCATCTGCCCACTGGGCTCAACTGTCTGCAGCACAGTGCTCTGAGAGCTAATGAGAACACACGTGCAGCTCAGCGGGAGCCTCCAACGCCCAGGCTCCCGAGGCGGCAGCTGCGGCCTCACACTCTAGGTTTCCAACGCCCTCCCCAGTGCGGCCCGACGCCCGGCCCAGTGCCCCCACGGGGACACTTGTGGCTCCTCTCCAGCCAGTGTGACCTCACGCTGCAGTGCTCTCTGCCCCAAGCTTCACTGGACTTGCGGCTATTCTTATTAGTAAATCAAAACATAGACTTGAGAAGAATCATTTTCACCTTAAAAAGCAGTAATAAGTCACCACTATTAGGAACTCAGTAACAAATACATATGTGAAATCACGTTAGCTGCTCACAGACGTGCGATCCGTGCAGACGCCACAAGGCCTGTCTCATGGGAAGGAACCAACCCAGGGGGCAGTCGAGCCAGACACTTGGCCAAAGCTGGGCCTGGCTCTGGCAGAGACCAGACACGCAGGCCGGTCAGCCACTGGCCAGACAATGACCTCGGCACCCAGGCCGGGCAGCCACTGGCCAGACACTATGGAGCAAGACGTGACCTCGGCGCCCAGACCGGGCAGCCGTGTCCCCCACACCAACTGCCCACAGTGGTTTCAGCAGCACCGGAACCAAGGCAGGGGCATGGCAGCAGGACTCACTCACGTACCGGGCAGTATTCTCCCAACGAGGGCATCTAAGAGCCAAAAGGATTCCTCTTCATTCTTTGTTATAAGAATCAGATATCCTGCTATGAAATTCATTCCCTGAAATCAGAAAAATGAGAAACCAAATGCATACTCAGGTTTTCTGTTTGTTTCTGGTACTAGAGATTGAACCCAGGGGCACTCTACCACTGAGCTACACCCCCTATTTACTTATTTTGAGACAGGACCCGGCTAAGTAGCCCAGGCTGGCCCCAAACTTAAACTCCTCCTGCCTGGACCTCTGAGATGCTGAGATTACAGGCCTATACCACCGCGCCCAGCCATACTGAGTTTTCAAACACCTGACAGTTGTTTAGCTGCTAATTACTAGGTTTCCAGTTCTCTTATCCCTCCCTAAAACTTAGATGATTCTGAAGAAACCTTTTGGTAGAGTTTGAGATACTAAGGTCTGCTATGGTGTGTCGCGCTCCGTCAACCCTCATAGAAAAGAAGAAAAAGTCAATGGCCAAGCCTCCCGAATGTCACTTGAAACAGTAAATTAGCGACTGTCTCTTCTAATGGCCACCTCATAACAGGTAATGTGACCACCTCTAAAAACTTAGCGTAACAGACGACAGCATGGAGCTCCTCTACTTCAGAGGGGAAGCCACACCTGGGCCATGTTGGTAACAGTGAGCATCGTGGTCTGAACTGGCGTGCTGAGAGAACCATGGGGCAGAGCCCTGCTTGGGAATCCACGGTGCACACTCTGCAAAGGGCAGAGGACGTGGGAAGCCCGTGACCCCCTGGCTCAGACGAGATCGGGCGCGTTCAGGGTGGTATGGCCATAGACCCCCCTGGCTCAGAGAAGCACCGCCGGCCTGCGGAGGACTCAGCCTCTGAGCTGAGCCGGGAGTCAGCCCCACTTCTGGGCAATGGCTTCAACATCTCCATCTTCCTCATCTGTATTTTCTAAACTATGTTCTTCTCCAGTAATCAGGGGGAAAGACAGCTTTTGTCAACTGTAAGATGGGGACACACACTGTTGGTGGCACGGAAACGTCACTGCACACAGATGTGGTCACGTTTACTGAGAGAAACCCCGCTGTAAGTGCATGTGCACAGACCCACATGCACCCATGCACACACACACACACACACACACATGGCCTCTCACGCCCTCTAGCCTGCTCCTCTTCCTACACAGCAGACCCCAAGACTGTGGCCCAAGGCAGAAGTAGCTGTGCACAGATGGTGGTGTGTGACCGAGGAGGCAGAGGCTGGAGAGGGTCCTACGGAGCCGAAGTGGGCAATGGTGGCCCGACCTGGGTGAGGGGTGGCACAGGGAAATGCACGGGCAGCCACTGCAGGGTGAAAGGCAAGACCAAGGCCGCACGTGCACCGGTCCCACATTTCATGGGTGGGACCGTGACCTCTATCCCAGAATCCCCATGTTGAGTCCCACCCCGCCTCGGAGCCACCAGGTAAGCAAGGCACTGCTGAGTAAGGGCCTCGTGCAGAAGCACCAGCGGCCTCGTGGAGGGGCCTTGGAGCCAGACACCAGCACGAGGCGTACCACACGAGGGCGAGGCGGGGATCCGATCCGGTGCTGCGGCCACCGTCCAGACCCTACACATGGCCCCAGGAGCACCAGCCCTGCCACACCTGGCTCTTGGCCGCCGCCTCCGAGATGCCTCAGCCACTTGGCCTGTGGCACCTGCACACAGCCCCGGCAAACTCACATGGCGTGTGCAGATGCCTGTGCAGTGCACGCATGCACTCCCGAGCCAGCAGCAGTGCTCGCATCTGCCCATACCGAAAACGGCTGAGAGGCGAGGCTCTTTTTAAAACCAAAGGAACAGAAAACCGAATGACCCTAAAGACAGAAAACTGAATGACCCTAAAGACAGAAAACTGAATGACCCTAAAGACAGAAAACCGGATGGCCCTAAAGACAGAAAACCGGATGGCCCTAAAGACAGAAAACCGGATGGCCCTAAAGACATTACGCCTCAATTCCTAAATGCCAAGTTCTTTTTTTCTTTTTTGGTACTGGGGATTAAACTGAGAGATAATTTACCCTCGAACTACACCCCCAGCGCTTTGTATTTTGTTTTGAAACCCTGCTCAGAGAGGGATGCTAGGTTGCTGAGACTGTCCTTGAGCCTGCGATCCTCCCACCTCAGCCTCGAGCCTGGGATCACAGGCGTGCACCACCATGCAGGCTGAGGCCGAGCTCTCGCTCCTGGACAGCGGCATAGTGGAAACCAAGCCTAGGGTGGCGGCAGTTCTGCCTGAGAAGGGCCCGTGCCAGCGTCACCTCCTGAGCAAGGTTAGAGTGTGGCATGGGGTGCTGGGGCAGAGGGCAGCGCCACCCACTCTGATTCCCTCTGCTCGGCTGCTTGCCTGCACCTCGGCCCTTCACCTGTGGAGCCCATTCGCCTGCCAAAGCTTGACGCAGGGTCTGCGCAGGCGAACGGACCTTCAGACACCCTCCCTGCCGCGCACTCCCGCCTCTGGGTCCTGCCTCAGGCTCCTGAGCCACAGCCATGCCTGGAGGATCAAAGGGCTGTCAGAGGACCGTCACTCACAGGAGCCATGAGCCAGGCTGGCTGTGAGGAGCAGGGGAAGGCACAGAATGTGCAGCCTCCGGCTCAGCAAAAGCTGCTTTTCTGTCCCTGCGGCAGCCCTGGGCTTGATGCTCACATCAGCCACACAGCACTGTTTCAGGACCTAGCCTGGTGGGTGCTGGGCGGTGACCCCTTCCCTAGGAAGCCGCTGCAGCCCAGAACCAGGCTCCCCAGCGCTGTGCTGGGGAGACCAGTGCCCCTGCCAGAGATGGGGCCAGCACCGTGCACGGAGCCCGCACCACGCTTGGGGAGCCTGGGCAGACGCCTCAATGCCTGGGGCAGCACATCTTGGTTTCCAGGCTTTGGGCAAGCGTCCTCAGGTCTGCTCCCTGAGGGAGGCTGGGGCGCCATCCTCCCACCCACACTGCCAATTCACCTAGCAAATCCAAACAGTACTGAAAACGTGGCTAGATCTTCCACCAGACCAGGCTTCCAGAAGCGTCCTTGAAGGCACACACGCCCAGGGCGCAGGCCCACAGAAAGCCCTTCCAGAGCCAGTCAGCCCCCAGTACCCATGTCAATAGCCTGCCCTCCCCAGCCGGCCCTTAGCCCCGCCCGCCGGCCTCTGCTGGCCAAGACCTTCAGGCTGCATACTTCCATCTGGTGACCTGGCCTGGTACTGCTCACACCCGGGGAAGGCGGGCCAGTGGGGTGCCAACTGCGCCCTTCCCGGCAGCCTCATGCCAAGTCTCCAGTCCCGGGGCTCACCTGGCAGTACCCCACACCTTGATTGTGGAGCCCGTAGGCCAGCAGCACGTTGTACAGGGTCTTCTGTAGGCAGGGCTCTGCTGTCTTCCGGAACCGCACATTGTCTGGGAAGGTCCGGTTCAGATCTGAAGGGAAATTCAGCAGAGAGGTTACCAGTGGGACCTCTGAGCACCTGCCCGAGGTGCGGGGGGTTCTACCTGGGATTTCAGAGACCGTCTGCCCTGGTCACTGCTCCTGGTGCCCCAAGAGAGGCTGGCTGCCCTCCCATGCTGGAGGGACATCTGAGGCTCAGTGCAGTCCAGGGGGCGGGCACGCTGGGTCAGCAAGGAAGAGGGTGTTCCTGGGGACAGAGCGGGCCCCGCTGTCCTTTCTCAGAATCAGGGATGGTGAAGCACCTTCCAAGACCTGTTTCCACACCTGACCCACCAGCACACCTGGGCCTCAGCCTCCCAAGAAGGGGGAGTCCCAAGCCAACAGCCGGGAGCCCACAAAACCCTGGGAAGTTTCCCAATTCTGAAGATCAGAAACATAAGAAGGGAGAGAGCGGAGACTCCCTCAAAGATAAACGGATGAGCCAGGCGTGGTGCTGCACGCTTGACATCCCAGCATTTGGGAGGCTGAGACCGGAGGATCGCGGTTCACCATCAGCCTCAGCTACTTAGTGAGGCCCTCCACAACTCAGTGAGACCCTGTTTCAAAATAAAGAATAAAAACTAGGGCTGGGGATGTAGCTCATAGGTTGAATGGCCCTGGGCTCCATCCCCCAGTACCACACAAAAAAGATAAACAGACAAACTGCACTCCAGGAAGTAAATACATTCCCCTGCGGCCCTTGTACGGGGAGGCAGGAGGCCTCCCTTCCCGGCCTCTTCCTGCTTGTAGGACCCCACGGCATGGCCACAACACCCCACCCAGGCCCAAGACTGGTCCTCTTTTTTATTTAATTGTAAACGTTCCAATACGATGACAGTATCTCACTGTTTTGCTTTGGACTAGAGACCCCCTGTGTGCGCTCCTACCGCCCATGACCAGGAGAACTTCTCACTTTGATGCCTTCCTGGGGCAGGTGTGGATGCCTTGCCACTGTGTTTACATGGGTGGACAAGGCTCCACGGGCGTGAAGGGTCCACTGTGCACTTATCCAGGCGCCCCCATATCAGACACGGAACCTTGCAGCCCCTTGTGGGAGGGGCCGGGGCACTGATGCGGGTCTCCAGAGATGTCCACGTACTGCACTCACAGGAGCGGCACCACAGGACCGCTGGAGGCACAGGCCACCGAGTGTCCACTAGAAGACGATGGACAGAGCGTGAAGCCACATACCATGGGTGGCAATGCAGCCCTTAAAGAAGGCCAGCCTCAGCTACTTAGCGAGGTACTGTTTCAAAATAAAAAACCAAAAGGGCTGGTGTTGTAGCTCAGAAGTAGAATGCCTCTGGGTTCAATCCCTAGTATCAAAATATTAAAATAAAAATAAAGAAAATTCTGACACATGCTACAATTTGGAAGACCTCTGAAGACACTGTGTTTGGTGAAATGAGCCAGTCAAAAAAGGACAGAAGCCAGGCGTGGTGGCGCACGCTTGTAATTCCAGCATTCAGGAGGCTGAGACAGGAGGATCAGGGTTCGCGGACAGCCTCAGCTACTATTTAATGAGGCCCTCTGCAACTCAGCAGTGAGACCCTGTTTCAAAATAAAGACTAAAAAATAGGGCTGGGGTGTAGCTTGGAGGTAGAATGCTTCTGGTTCCATTCTCAGACCCTCAAAAAAAAAAAAAAGGACGGAAGCAGCCAGACGTGGTGGCACACCTTGTAATCCCAGCATTTGGGAGGCTGAGACCAGAGGATGGCGGTTCATGGACAGCCTCAGCTACTTAGGCCCTCTGCAACTCAGTGAGACTCGGTTTCAAAATAAAAAAGAATAAAAAATAGGGCAGGGGGTGTAGCTCGGAGGTCAAATGCCCCTGGGTTCCATCCCCAAACCCACAAAAAAAGAAAAAGGACAGAAGCTGTGAGTCCTTGTACGCAAGGTCCCCGGAGCCACCCAGGTCACAGGGCAGAGAACAGGGTAGAGGAGTCGAGGGCTGGGGAACAGGCACTAGTGTCTAGAGGGGGCATCTCCACTTGGAAAGATAAGATGGTAACTTTTATGTTATGCCTGTTTAGCCACAATAAAAACATTTTACCCCAAAACATACTGAACAGAACCTTTAAAGCCATTTTTCAAGCAAACAGCAATACTGTGTATAATCTAGTACACAGCCTCCCGTGAAGCTCTGCTTCTGGTGAGCTCCGCATTTCTGCCCTGCTGCATGATGCACTGGACCCTCGTTACAAGAAAGACCGGGGCCGCAGTCCCTGAGCACGA